>NC_050721.1:0-659057 GCF_013402915.1 Zygotorulaspora mrakii
ACACCGCTCCCGCTCCCCTCCCTCTTCCATTTTTCACCTTCTATTTCTTTTCTATTTCATACACCCCTACACTCTCACATCTCTCATTCATTTCACATTCTTTTTTTCGCTCTTTTCTTTTTTTACTTTACACACCCTACTCTCACATCTTCCTCCACCCTTCCATTTTTTCTTCACTTCCATTTCTCATTTCACACGACTCCACATTCCTTCATTTCCACTTCACTCTCTCCTTTCACTCCACCACCACTACCACCTCACTTTCACACCTTTCCCCCTCTCTTTTCTTTTTTCATCACATCACTCATTCCCATTTCCCATTTCCTCACCATCTTCAACCATACATCACATTTCATTCACTCTTTTTCTCGACTTCCCTTTCCACTTTTCTTTTTTTTCCATCATTCACTCCTCTACACCATTCTCCAACCATACTACTCCCATACTCCACACCCCTACCACTTTCTCCTTCACTTCCCATTTCCTCACACTCTTTTTCACATTTCCACTCTCACTTCCCCACTCCCCAACTACACACACTCTCAGACCCTTTTCTTCACCCTTTACTACTACACTACTACACAACTACACAACGACATTTCACTTTCTCATCTTCTCTTTCTTTCTTCTTTCTACTTCCCCTCCTACTTTCATCACCACTTCACCATCCCTCCCCTCACTCCACTTACACATCACTTCTTTCACCTCTTCATCCCACTTCCATCCCTCATTCATACACTTTCACATCCTCTTCATTCATCTCACATTCACCCCCAAACACTTCTTCATCTCTTCACCTCATTCTACCTCTACCATACACCACGCTTCTTTTTTTCTTTTTCCCTTTTCCCTTCTCTTTCTTCCATCCGCTCCTCTACTTCAACATTCCCCACCATCTCCATTCATACACTCATACATTCATACATTTCCTTTCTTCACTTCACTTCCCTCCCATCCCCTCATTCCACTCAAACCACATTTCCATTCTCCATCACTTTCTCTCAACCACTCACTCAACTCTCAACTCCTTTCTCTCTCTACTCACCACTTCATTCCTCTTTTCTTTTTCTTCTTTCTTTCCCACTTCTCACTCTCATTCACTCTTCACTTCCACAACTCATCCTACCTTCATCTCATTCTTTTCATCACACTCACATCTCCTCACCCCTCCTTTCACTCTCATCTTCTCTACTCTTCAACCACCACACATCTTTTTCATCTTTTCATCTTTTCTTTTTTCTCTTTCATTTCTACTCTCACTTCATTCCTCACTCCACTCAACCACTCTCTCTTCCCACCTTCCCTCATTCCCACACCAACATCCAAACTTTTCATCTCTTCCACGCTACCAACCATCCATTTCCATTCACACATCTACTCAACTTCTCTACCCTACTTCACTACACACTCTTTTTATTTACTCTCTTCATCTCTTTCATTCGAACTTCCTTTTACCTCTCTACTCCTATTTCACTACACACTCATTCATTCTACTCTCTCTTTTCACTCTCACTTTTCGTTTTCACATCTACATACACCATTCATACCACACTTCTCATACATTCATCTTTTCTATTCCATCTTTTCATCACCTCATTTTACACATCTACTCCTTTTTTACTACTCAACTCCCGACATTTACTCTTTCTCCTCACTCCCTTTTCACTTTCAACTACATCTTTTTTCTTCACTCTCTCATTCTTTCATCCTTTCTTTTCTACTCTACTCCACTACACTCCTCATCTTTCATACATTTTCACTTTTACATTTCATTTTTTCTTTCTTTTTACATACACCCTACTCTACTACATACTTCCATCCATTTCACTCCACTCCATTACACTCCCCTACACCTTTCCCCTACCGAACTCATTTCATCCTCACTTTTCTATCATACTACTCTCTTTTTCTTTATTTCATTTTTTCCTCATTCTACTCTTACACCTCTCCTACCAACTTCATTCCCCTACACCTTTCCCCTATCGAACTCATTTCATCTTCACTTTTCTACCATACTACTCTCTCCCATTTCCCTTCATTCATTCCCCTACACCTTTCCCCTACCACTCTCATTTCATCTCCACTCTTTTCATCTCCGCACTTTCCTCCCCTCGATCACACACTTTCATCTTCACCTTTTCACTTTTCTACCATACTACTCTCATTCTTTTCCTTCTTTTCCATTTCTTTCCTTTCCCTTTCTACTACTCTTCGCATCTTCATAACACTCCCCACCAAACTCTTTTCCTCTTTCATTCACTTCAACTTCTTTCTCCTTCCATTCACTTCAACTCTCATTCACTCTCCATCTTTTCATCTCTATTCATACATACTCAACTTTCTTTTCTTTTCACTCCAACTCCATCTCATCTCCCTCTTCATCACCACTCTTTTCTCAACCATTCACTCTACTCTCACACTTCCTCTTCTTTTCTTCTTTCTCACACCCTCTCCTTTCTCTACTCTACTCCCCTACCATCTCTTTCCTTTTTTCTCTATTTACTACTCTTTCTTACTTTCTACTCCCATCCACTCCATTTCACTCTTCACATCAACTTCCAACCCTTTTCATCTTCTCATACACTTCTTTTTCTCTTTTACTACTTTTCTTCCACTCTACTCCACTACTCATTCCCTTTCCTATTTCTTTTCCACTTTTTTCTCCTACCTCACCACAAACTCAACTGGATTCTTTTCCATTTCACATACACTCCTTTTCCCTCTATCAACCACTCACTCATACTTCTTTTCCCTTCACTTCAACTTTCATTCCCTAACACTTTCATCATCTCATCCCTCAACTTTCCTATTCCTCTCCTACACTTCCTTTTTTCCACTCAACTACTCATCTCATCCCTCATGATTCATTTCACACCTACATCACGCTCTACCCACGTCTCTCCTCTTCTCCTTCTTTCCTTTCTCCTCTTCTCCTCAACTCTTCTTCTCTACTCGAACACACATTCTCTTTTCACCTCCCCTCATCCTTCACTTTCACCTCTTTCTATTCATTCCATTCCATTTTACCTCTCATTCACACTCCATTTTCTTTTTCTATACACTTCTTTCCTTCTACTCAACTACTCATCACATCTTTCACCTATCTCTTTCCACTTCACTCTTTTCATCATTCCATTCACCCCTACTCTACTTCTTCACTCACTCCCTTTTCCTACTTCTTTCTCCTTTTTCTCTCCTACTCTTTTCATCTTTTCTACCAGACATTTCATACTTCTTTCATCTTTTCACTCAACCATTCCCTTCACATTCTCTTTTTCCCATCCACTCCACATTCTTTCATCTTTTCAACTTTACATCTTCACTTTTCCTCATTTCTACCACTTCTCATCACTTCTTCTTTCTACTCCATCTTTCATCACCGCGATCTACTCAACTACTCATCCTCATTCCCTTTTCCATTCCTCTTCTCCTACTCCACTACCCACTTCCTACTCCACTACCCACTTCCTACTCCCTCACTCCCTCACTCCCTCACTCCCTCACTCCCTCACTCCCTCACTCCCTCACTCCCTCACTCCCTCACTTCCTTTCCCTTTCCTTTCCTTTTCTCTACTCTACTCCACTACTAACTCATCCATTTCTCTCTACTTTCATTCTCTTTTACAGCTCCAAAACTCTAACATCCAACTCATCTTTTCACATACTCCGCTTTTCTACTCCATCACTTCTTTCAACTTTCTCTTTCCCATACCCGACATTTACTTTTTTCTAAACTTCACCCTTTCCCTTCTCCCTTTCTTTTCAACTCTACTTCACTACCCCTACACTTCCGAACTTCCCAACTTCCTCATTTCTCTTCACTCTCACTCTCATCCCATCTTCCTTACACTTTCTCTTTTACTTCCCCGTCTTTTCACTTCAACTCACCAACTCTCAACAACTCATCTTCACATTCCCTTTCTTTCGCTTACTATACTTCATCATTTACTCTCACATTCTTTTCCCCTTCTACATCCACTTTACATCACACCTACTCACTTCTTTACTCCTTCACTTTCCCTTTTCTGACGCTTCCATTTTCCATCCATCATACTACTTCGTTTCTACACTACACTTCCCACTCCTTTTCATCATCCCCATTCTCTTTTTCACATCCAACTTTTCCGTTTTTTACACTCTCAACTTCCCATTTCTTCCCCATTTTTTCCCACTCTTCCCATTACTCTTTCACTTCATTCATTCTCATCTCTTCTCTTACTTCCCTTTCTATTCAACTCTACTACTTTCGCTTCTCCACTACATTTCGCACTCCATTTCATTCCCACTATTACGCAAACATCAACTTCATTCCATCTTCCTCTCTTCTTCAAACTACACCTTACCTTTTTCCACTTTTCCTCTTTCTTCCACTTTTCTACTTCCTTCACACTACTCCCCATCTCTCATCTTCTACGCACCTACACTCAACCACTTTTTTCCTTCATACTTCCTTCATACTACTCCCGACGCTTTTCTTCTACTCTACACCACTCTTCTCTTCATACCCCCCTCCTCTTTTTTTTTCGTTCATACTACACATCACTCCTTCTTTTCACTCCCGTTCTACTTCACATTCTACTTCTCGCGTCCTTCACTCCTCACTCTCTCACTCTCTTTTTTACTTCCCGTTCTTCTTACTACTTCACTATTCTTCTTTACTCTCCCTTCACCTAACTTCTACATTTCCTTCTTTCTTCTCACTTACACGCTGACCCTTCTCTCGTTCCTTCCTCACATCTACATCCCATTCAACTTTTCCCCACTACATTCTACCACTCTTTCTTTCCTTTTCTTCTTCAATTTCTTTCATACAACATCTCTCCTTTCCCCTACACCTTTCCCCTACCGCCTATTTTCATTCTACCCTCAACTCTTTTCATCTCTTTTACTCCATCAGCCTTTATGATTCCACTTCATCTTCCTCTTTTCCACATCTTTCATACCACTCCCTCACCGCTCTCATTTCGATTTCATCCGCCATTCAACTTCCATTCACCCCCTACCTTCTTCATCTATTACACCTCTCCCCTCATCTTTCATATTTCTCGCTTCTCACTCATTCATTTTCTTCATTTCAACTTTTAACCACCCTCTACACTCTTCATCTACTCCGCTTCTTTTTTTTCCTCTTCACTTCTACTTCTCAACTTTTACATAACACACTCCCAACTTCTTTTCATTCATACTTTTACTTCTTTCTTCATTCCTCTCTTTCTAACTCTTCTACCTTACTACTCTACTTCCTTCCCTCTTCTAACCCCACTCTTTCTTCTACTTTACTACTATACCATACTCCTTTTTTCTATTTCCTCTACCCTACTCTTCTATACATCTTCTTTCATAAAAACATTTTACTTTCTTCTTTTCTCGACATTCACAATTACTTCCCCTTTTCTTTCATCATTCGCTAAAACTCCGCCTTTTCTCCTCCCTTTACTCCACAATAACTCGACATCTTCTCTAATCGCTACACCTTCACATCTTCCTTTTTCACCATTACTTCTCCCATCTCTAACCTTTTTCGACATTCAATTTTCAACACTCACTCAACTTATTTCAATCATCCATTATATCGCTTTTACTTCTTTACTAAACCCTGACTTCTTCTTTTACCAACTATCTCCTCTCTTCAACTTGAAACTTTCTTCCTCTATTATTCAACCAATTATCTATTCTAAACCAACTACTAAACTATCCACAACGCTTCTCATCACTACTCTCTCACGTATAACCAATATATTATTTAAATTATCTTTTCGCTTACCACTTTTATCTCCTTCCTCTTCCATTCCTTAATTTACCATCGAGATCCATAAACAACTTCTTCTTTTCCCATCAAAAAACGACAACAACAATAAACAACAACAACAACAACAACAACAACAACAACAACAACAATAAACAACAACAACAACAATAAACAACAACAACAACAACAACAATAACGATAACAATAACAACAATAACGATAACAATAACAACAATAACGATAACAGCCGCATATTTCCTTCAAACTGCTTACACTGGACTATCCAATTCTTTTATTCTTTTTTCTCCCTTCTTTCCTCTACTCACTACTGCTAACTTTTTCCTTTTACTTCTCACATTCCTTTACAAACATACCTAATCGTATCTAAAATTTATTATTACAAACTTTCAACTACATTATCTTTTTACTTTAATCACATTCCTTTATTTTCATTCCTTTATTTACATTCCTTTATTTACATTCTTTTATTTACATTCCTTTATTTACATTCCTTTATTTACATTCCTTTATTTACACTTCTGATTTCACGTCCTTTACCACCCACTTACCCTACCTTCCTTACCTCATCACTTTTACCCCGTCGCATTTCGACGAATAATTCCTCTTTTTTCCTTTTTTAAGATCTATACCACTTCCGAACTCACTCAATAGCCCCATTTCACCTCTACTTTTCCAAAACCAGCCTTCATTCCCTTTTTTCTATCCTCTTTTTTCACCCACTATCCCCCCGCTTAACCCATCGCTTCTTCTCAATAAACCTGCCTTTTGACCAACTTTAAAATCTTATCCTATTTATTTCTCTATTGCCATCCCTTATTTTATATTTCCCTTTCCTCTCCCTGCCTATTCACTTCCCTTGCCCTGCTTCTTCCATCACCCTCCTCGTTTACCATTCCCTCCACATTCCATCAATCCATACCACTTTGCCTGTATGGAAACACTCTCAAACCATTCCTTGATTTACACATGCCAACTCATCCTCACCAGCTCTCACTGACACAGCAGAATATTTTAAGCTGCCATTCCCATCCATACATCTACCTCCGTACCCCATTCCGCCATCTCTACACCATCGCCCAGACATTCGCTCCACAAACCCATACAAACAGACGTTAGACCCACACATCTCATCTCTTTGCCCCTCTGTATATCCCTCAATATCAACTTCGACTCAAAAAACTCTAAGCTATCCTTCTTTATTTAACGTTTCCTCTCTATTTTGATACTTCTTTTTCATTTTCGACATTTTTCACCATATTGAATTTTTAAAATTTCTTACCCAACATGAAATGATCGCGCATCCGCAAACTCTTTTTTATAATATTTTTTTTTTGCTATCTCGCCAACCATGAATCTTGAGAGTGTGACACGATAACCATAAAATAATGTGAGTTTTTCAATGTAGATTCAAAATTTTTTATTACCGAAAGGCAAGCCATTCGTCAGAAATACATCATTATATCGAAAAAATGGCAAAACCACACTCCCTGAGATCACTCATTTTCTTTGCAAATTATATACCAGTATATTACGATTTGTATCTACTCTACAAATATGCCTTTGTATCCCACCGTCAACTCCACAGCACATTTTATGACGGTTTGTACACTCTCTCATCTCCAGATCACACATGACGATACCCGCGTTCTCTTTTCGAAAACGCTAGATGAACACCCATTATTCTCCACGTCCATCGAATCAGTGACAGTCAATACATAAGACTCCGAAATTCTCCTCAAACTTCTGGTACCCTGGTAGTATGCTCCTCATCATATCGTGACCATCCCCTGCTTATGCACACAGTATAGCAAGGACTACCAACAGCCGCAGATCGTTGACTTGTCATACATGCCGCCTTGCGATACAAAATCATCCATGGCCTCCTCACCAACGTACTCACTAAAATAATAGACCCTGTTTCAATCATTACGTTCCCTCACATATACGTCTTCACTTTACAAGTAATATTATCTTCATGCTTTACCGGCCCCTCATTCGATGCCACTACCCTATTACAACTCCCCTACAGTTTCTCGCTACCTAACAGCAACTGTTCACTACCGTTAAAAATAACTAGTCTTTCCTATCACACTTTTGCATCAGTGCATGTACTTCACTAATCCTCCTCCTCTCTTCCCACCATTTTTTCATAACTCATCCCTTTCTTTACTTTTTTATTTAACTTAACCTTCATGTTACCAGTCCTTTGCATCACCCATCCCCACTTGTTTGTTCTTTTCTTCTCACTTTTTACACACATCACATTCATTCCCGTCACTCTTCGCCTTACAGCCAGCTCGCTGTGAAAAAAACTATCGTTCTCATCGGCCAACCGCGCGTCGTCTTTTTCAACCGCGCGAGCTGTAAAAAACTTATTCCCCGTTGCTGATGATCATTTCACTGGTTTCCTCATGTGCTACGATAATCACCATGGCTCATCCAACCGATCTCTCAGGCACTTGACTCTTTATGTGCCAATAGAGCTCCACACTCTTCATTCATTTTTTAAAAAACCGCAACCGAAATGTCACTCCTTCATGATCTAGACGACAATCTCTTTTCAACTTTCAGCCACTCTCAAATGCCTAAACAGCACGCTAGAGGCCCAAAAATGCAGGCTAGAGCACTTGCGTTAGTGCCCAGTAGCTATGCAAAGTTACAGCTTTGTACCTCTTCTTGTTCGCTAGAAAACCCTACTACCACCAAAAACCAGTAGGCACTACCGCCAAAGTCACGTCCCATAGTAAATCCACTACCGCCAAAGTCACGTCGGGGCAGAAGAATGCAGATTCTCCGAGACGTTGTACACTCACTTTTGCCCAGATCACACACTACACCATTAAGCCTACTTAAATACTACTCAACTGCAAAATCCCACAGCTTCTATAAATCTATACTACATATCACTCGCCTCACCTTCTATCAACACCTTGTTCAATCCACACTCCTCCACATACGTGCCCAGTACAAACCTGTACACAGGCACCCGCTCTTCGTAACCGCACACTCGCTTACACATCACACTGCTCAACCATTGCCCAAATATTTCAAACTTGCGGTACCATGGTAACACCCTACTCACCATATTGTGAACATCCCCTTTCTCGTACACACAGTACAACAGGAGCACCAACAGCCGGAACTCATTCAAATCAAAACAGTCCCCCCGACCATGCCCGTCCCCCCAAAGTGTACCTGAAACAACTTCCAGCATGCATCGGTGCAATGACCAGACAAAGCAAGCGTTGCCAATTATCCATTAGATCCATGGCTACCAGACACACTTGTTATTTAATGATGAGAATACTGCTCCAAGAACAAACCTTCCAGGTGCCCAGGCTCCGAATGGATTGAAACCATGTTCCTGCTTCTTCCTGA
Organism: Zygotorulaspora mrakii; assembly: GCF_013402915.1. Classification (NCBI taxonomy): domain Eukaryota; kingdom Fungi; phylum Ascomycota; class Saccharomycetes; order Saccharomycetales; family Saccharomycetaceae; genus Zygotorulaspora; species Zygotorulaspora mrakii. The sequence continues at coordinate 9,149 of NC_050721.1, forward strand.
TGTATATGTGCGCCGAAGAGTGGCAATTGCATTCGATGGTGAAAAATGGGTGCCTATTTCCTGCAAAACTCAGCAACAATTGAAAAATATTTAATTTTACCATACGCTAAATTTAGAGCACAAACTAAAGGGCATACCACAAAAACCCAAGTACAAAGACTTTATCTGACAAAGAACATCACCAAGATTTCAAGAGGTCTAGAAAAATGTTCCAAACTGGAGAGTATCCAGGCAAAACTTACTTAATTGTCAGAGGCTCGTTATTTCAAAGCTATCACCAATGATGTAAAGTGCCGCATTTGATAGGGCAAGTCCTGCTTGAATTATCAATTGAGCTGAGCACAGCATGCCCACGAGGGTAACTTCCCGCATGAGTGAAAAAGGATTTTCAGGCATTTCATTGCACTGATTTGATGATAGTTCATCTTCAAGCATTTTCTTTTCAACATAGCGTTTTTGATATTACGTGTCACACCAAATAACTTACCCAAAGAGGGATCCCAGGCATTGCGTTTATAAACAGCCACTAGGGAATAAAAAAGCTGCGCAGTTGATGTGCTCCTTTCTGCTTGTTACAGGCCTAGGTTAGGATCTTGCAAATTCCGTATATTTTGGACTTGCTGCTGTAAATTCTTTCTCATGTTTCGCAATACCAGGATGTCCAAGAGACGGCCGCCTTCAAGTGAGTACAAAAAATTACGTCGCAAAATTCTGACTTGTAAAAGCAACAGCAGCAGTAACGACCTGGCATGCGGCTACTACGGCAGCTACACTTCTAAGGGTTCCGTAAGACACTAATGAAGACGAAATTCAATGTGTAGAAATTGTTGCAGGTTCCAGACACCCGCCTGGATATGCCATCAGAGCACTTGTGAAAGCTGCAAATCTGTTATTGGGGTAGCTGGAGCAAAATCTTCGTTAGGCTAAAATAACTATATTGATTAATGGCACGCTGTGGACACATGCTTTATGGTATAGAGCTTATTCAAAGAAAGCTTTTAGCCAGAATTCGAATCTGTTTCTGCATAAAGAAATATGATCTATCATATTTATGACTTGAACTAATTGATAATATTGAAAAATCTACTGACAACCTGATACTGTGAGTGATGCAGGTGCAAGCTCTTTGAAATATTCACATACTTACAGAAGCCATGTCAAGAACTCGAGCTTTGTCGGATATGGGTGATTTTCTTCAGAAGTGGATTGAATAGCAGCCGCTTTTTCCCATAAACCACATCTACGGTAGTAACATAAATACTGGAAGCCATCTGGTAGCTCCCTTCTTTCTAAACATGACAGCGTTGTTTGCGCAAGTACCTAGAGATCCTCTCGATTCCATGGATGTCTCATTAATGGTTGTGTAACAGCTACAGTGCTTGAGATGAGACTGTTTCATTATGCATAAGCTTTATGGCACCTTCAGGGTGGTCCTTAGTTGGTATCAAGCCTCCTTTTCCAGCAGCGACTGTAAGAGTTTGGGTTTCCACGGTTGGGGCCATTTGACCTTTGTCACTGTGTCGACGATATCTCGGCATAGTGAGAAGGTGCATATAGAAGTATCTGCCCAGTCCAAATCTACACTATCCATCAACCACTTGATCAGAGATCGGAGAACCATATTCTCACAACGCTGCATTATCCAATGGACATGTGGAACATATCGTGAAAATGAATTGTGGCTGTATGGTTTATTGCCAAATACAAAGACGTCTTTAAATCTCTCAGTGTTCAAAAATGCGAGCTACATCGCGACATTGGCGCCTAAGCTAAGTCCTAAAACGAGTTTCTCCCCATCAGTAGCATGCCTTGTGACTAGCCTTGCTATCAGTGAGGCAGCATTATCGACCAAGAAGAGCTTTACGAAGCGAGACTCCTCGTGGCCTGGCATGTCAAGAATGAGTAAATTTTAGTTATCTGGGAGATTATAGACCATCATATCCCATGCGCGACGAGAGGGAAATTCCCCATGAACTAGGACAGCTGTCAGATCCACCTTTGAATTATATACCGACTGTGACTGTATTGGTTCACCTAGTAGCTCTTGGTTTCCTTCTATAAAGAACTCGCGAGAAGCATATAACATTTATGCAGGAAAACTATAGGATCTCAGCAGTTGTGTATCTAAGGCTTGACTCCAAATGAACTTTCTCACTCTACATATCCTAACATATCGGTAAGGGAACAATACTGTTGAAGTAAAGTATCTTTCAAGGTTTGGAGTTTATGCACAAAAATTGAGACATGAAGCATGTGATACAGTAATCAAAGCAATTCTCAATTCGTAAGAGCTTCAAATCAGAACGCATCATTTTTCGGAGATTTGCCTCAACTCAATGTGAGGTGATGCATGAAGCTTTAGGGAGTTCCGTCAACATGTGAAGAGAAACCAGAATATCAGCAATCATTGAAAAAAAAATCCATTTTTGGCAAGTGTTGTCCCAGAAATAGGTATTTGACACAAAAATTAGTTCTTTTCAAAAAATTTTTTGCGAATGAACTGCGAAAAAGTTCTGTTTGAACTACTTCGGACTTTTTCACGTTGTGACTAATAATAATTCGGTTGCTTACGTAATAATAATTTGGTTGCTTACGTAAGTATGGTTGATGGCATATATATTAAATACTTCTTGGCACTATTGAAGATCTCTATTTTTATGCCAAAAATGCAGAATTGTTAAGTAAACAGACACTGACTCAAAATATGGCGGATTCGGAGGTGAGTCATCGATTCCACATGGTCGAAAATACCCGCATTCATTTTGTCACAGCTGGTAATGTAAAAAACCAAGCCCTCATTTTGATTGCTGGCTTCCCTGAAAGCTGGTATGCCTGGCGTAAAGTGATTCCCTTCCTTTCCAAGTCCTACTGGGTTATTGCACCGGACCTCCCTGGTCAGGGTGATTCTGATAAACCTGCCATTGGTTACGACACCCAGACGCTTGCGGTCACGCTACACGGTCTGCTCGAGGGTCTTGGCTTATCGCGCTACTTTATGGCGGCTCATGACGTAGGCGCTTGGGTGGCGTTTCCCTATGCAATTATGTTCAAGGAAGAGGTCGAACGTATTGCTTTACTTGATGCAGGAATACCAGGTGTTACATTACCCAGCCAACTTCCAACCAACCCTGACCATGCATGGCGAACTTGGCATTTTATGTTTCATGGTATCCCAGATTTACCAGAGTCGCTCCTTGAAGGCAAGGAACGCATATACTTGGAGTGGTTCCTTCTTCGCAAAGCTGCTAACCCACTAGTTTTCACCGTGGCTGACATTGACATGTATGTAAAGAACTTCACAAGACCAGGAGCTCTTCGTGCTGGCCTCGCGTATTATAGATCTAGCGCCAAATCGGCTGATCAAAACCAGACGCTTTTGAAGAGCGGGAGCCTTCAAGTTCCCATCCTTGCTATCTCGTCGGATCAAGGTTCGATTCCTGACATGGCGGCACCTTTGAGAACTTTCGCATCCCATGTAGAAGGGGCGACCATCAAAGAGTGTGGACATTACATACCAGAGGAGCAACCGGGGGCTCTGGCCCGTGAGTTATCGAACTTTTTTGTTATTGGGCGGTGTTAATGATATTGATGCTCGGTCAGGCAGAGACCATGTACCTTGATGGAATTTAAATGGAGGAGCTGCTCCTATTAAAATTGATTTTTGCATCGGTGCACAGCCATTACTAATAACTTTGCGCAAGGCGGTATTTTTATTGACTCGGTGTGTTGAAAGTGAATTTATTCCAATATGTATTAATGCAATGTAAGAGCTGAAAAAGACACATCCTTAAACTTTTCTCCGCCAATAAAAAAGTGAACAGAAGCAATTAAGTTGAGTGCCAGATCATGATTGCCAATGTCATCTTCAATTTAAATTGTACCAAAAGCTACTTATACATGATTATTACCTAGATATAGCGATCGCGATGTTTCCAGCATGAGACGTGAAGTATTTCTGTCAAATTTTTTAGGTGCCTTATATACCTTGATATAGGAAAGCAGTTCAATTTCTCCCAGTACCATCCATATCGTGGCAGTTACTTCAGCTGCAAATCTTTTTAAGACAGGCGCTGAAATGCACGGGAAATGCACTTTAGATCACATAACAAGATAGCATTCTTCTCAGTTCAGAATTGCAGTTTTTCTCACAAAGCATTGATGAAGGGGCACGTCACATGAGACTTCAACTGCTAATTCCAATTAACATATTTAGAGCCCCAATGTAGAAAGAAAGATGAGCATATATGTCAATATTTCTCCAAACAGACTTTACACCTGTTCAGCCAGATTTCGTAATCTGGAAGAGATGTTCTGTTATCTTACATACTGCTAGGCAAATCTGTCTAGGAATTTTATCATAGCGCTTGATTGTAGATTAGTCTGCTTTTAGATACACTACGCTTGGTCAGATATAGCGTGTGCTTATCGACATAGAAAGCATGACTGAAGATGAATTCTTGAATACTTTTGCACTAGTTTCACTCTCTTTTTTTGCTGTGGAATTTCCTTGCAAGGATAATATATCAGGGATTTCTTAATTGGAAGCGCTGCTAATTGGGTTGATCTCTTTGATTTTGCCTCCCATAATAATCAGAAATCTCAGCAAAGTATCATCTATAGAATTACTTTCAAATTATCTAGAATATTTTGAGCCAAAAGGGAGAAGGGGCACTACGGAGTGTCAGTGACTTCCCAGTTGGCGGTAGTCTGTCACTGTCTGAAAGATAACATTACTGTACTTAGAACCCCTGATCTTGAGCTGATAGCAACTGAAAGAGGAATATGGGGTGTTTGATTCATTTTTGGCTAATTGGATGTGCCAAATATTACAATATAGACTTGAAGTACGGGCTCCGCAATGCTATAACTGGGCCTAAATCTCCAACATATAATTGGGGCTCTCCTGCTTGGTAGAATAATGATGTGTGTATATACTTGTCTTAATTCAGGTCCCGACGTAATGCAGAATTGGGTATCGGGTCTGTAGGAGGATGAGTTTTGTTATATACGGAGCGGAAAGAGGCATATTGATTAGGACCTCCCTGTCTATTGTTTTCCATGGCATTCAAAGTTGGATTGGTGGTCTTGTTGTTAAAATGAAATCATAACAACGAGAGCTATATGAACATGAAGGATACGTTTCGATTAAGTCTGGCGATGAATACCAGAGACTTTATTGGATTTCTGGTCTTCCCAATCGTGCGGTATATATTTTCTTCTTTATGAAACTGGAAAAGATGAGCAAAGCAGTAGACTTCACCTGTATCATGACTTTAATTACCATAGCTGGACTGTTTATTACAACATTAACTGAAAATCATGGAACCGGGCCAATTAACTTCGAACCCGTCACCTTAAGTAGTGGTTATGTGGGGTGGATGTTGTTATATTCGATGATTATCTGGTTAGGTGCTCTCTTTTCTGCTTGTACAAACTAGTGAGATTTTTCCCCCTTTTCCAGTTCTGAAAAAAGATGTATATTGGAATCATCTCTTCCGTTATGATAACTGGTACTATCTTTTATTTAAGGGGTTTTATTCTCACATACCCAAGAGCTTTACGGTGCTGAGATCTGGTTACCTACTGACATATTTCTTCAGTGAATGGCCAGTAACTATTCGGTAGGCTCCAGAGCTGCCTCATTTTTTTGTGCTTTTGCATTTATCTCATCCCAAATGACCTTCAATGTGCTCGCAAATGGCTTTGAAGGAGAAGTGAATTTGGCAGGATTGCTGCCTCGTTAAAAATACAAAGAGGTGCCCTCATAAAAGCATTATTCTCTTGGGCAACTCATCCTTGGAATTTCTACAACACCTCTTCGGTTTTTATAAATGTCGTGAGCTCTTTTAAAGTAATAGTTACTCCAACAATTGCAATGTTTGTTGTGGACCATCATTTTTTCTGGAGGGGGAAGTGCCACTGACACAAATGTATCCTACAGATCCTGAATGTACCTTTTATTATACTAAAGGATTCAATTTTGCCGAGCAATATTTACCTGGAAGAGTGGTATGGCGTCTGGTTTTCCTGGATTGGTAGATGCAGTAAGTCCTATTGCTGGATTTCCAGAGGAAATGAGAAGCATTTTCTTCAGTAATTTTTTTTTGGATTTTTTTATTCAGATGTAGACATATCCAAATTCTTGATTTCCTATATCATGAGGTGAAACAAAAAACTGATTCTCTTGGGATGTAATATCTGAAAAAAATACCGATATTTATACCTGTCAAGTTACACTTGTTGAAGCATACGATGGGACAACGGGTAGATGTTTTTCTCTCTCGTCGACCTAGTACTCATGCTCTAGGGACATCCATTTTTACCCGTAGAAGCTGTAGCAGAGCTGTCATTTCTTACCCGATGCCACAGAATCTTAACATAGTCAGATTCCTGAATTCTTAGCGTCTCGTGATAGATTATCAACCAAGAGCTCTCTCCTATCGATTGATATTCCGTTAGAGCTTCATCTGACTTGGTTCTTTAAAATCAATATCTATTTCAACACTATTGTATCACGGTTTTCTAAACTCAGATACAAACTGATTGATGGCAAAGGGACTAAGAAAAGAATATCTGTCAAAGGTGAGATTCAAGTGCCGTTGAACCACAGAGAACGTCATTGGAGCCGCTGTGACGCCGCACTCGTTGATTGTGTTATGGTTTATATATATAACGCGTAAATTTGAAGGCAGTGTTAAGAGTTGTGAATTCAGATGGTGTGTGAAGTGCAGATAACTGCCAGTATCATTGACCGCGAAATGGATAACAGTAGATGAGTTTTTTTCTCCTCGGATAACCTCTTTTCAGCTTCTGAGTTTTCATCACTCTCAAAAATTTCAAGTCTATTAGCCAGCAAAGCCCCTCTCTCTAAGATGTCTTTATATTCGGGCAATTCATATCTCTCGCATATTTCACGAACATTGGCTGAAACGAGATCTTCAGGTTGGTGAGTCGGGAATACGTTCTCTATGCTTTTTGATGAGACTTCTTCAACTTCAGCAATTTCAAAGCCTTCTTCTTCAAAGCCTTTAATGCCACCCATTTGTTCTATTTAATTGTCCTACCACTTGAGACTAAACCCATGTACATTCTTCGACACCGGTGACTTTTTATATCTTCATCGTGTTCACCATTTTATGCCATATTATTCGTAATTCTTTTCCAAAAGTCTTCTGCTTGAAATTTGTGGCGCGTTTGCTCTGCTATGCGGGCCGACGACTCAATGCTGTTCCACCTCACAACCCTGCTGTACAGCTTGCCGAATCAGCTCCAAAAGTTCTCAGGTGGAAGGAACGTCCCTGATGTAAACCACTTTTTAGGCTCCTTAACATTTCTGTTGTGGCAAAGCTGGTAAACCGAACCAGAAATTGGATAGTATCAAGCAGCCGTCTTACTTTTGACACTGTATTCTCAGGACAGGCAAGTTCAAAGCTGTCCCATGTGGGGAAGTCAAACGGGCACATGCATATCCATCGCACAAGGTGCTCACGGTATTCATCACTACGGATACAGCTGCTAAAGCACCTACCCAGAATCTCCATCTTTTCACTCACCTTCTCTTTGATCTCCAAGTTTTCTGTAAGCAGACTGATCTCATCCTCTGGAAGAAATGCGTACTCTTCAAACGGCGATAGTCGATGTCCGTTGAACAAAACAAAGAGCTTGTGTGCAAGCTTGACCACGTACAGGTTGATGGTATTTGGGGATAACGTCTTCACCATGGACGCAATGCCAGCTTTCATATCTTTGTTAACGTATTTTGCAGTCGTTCTTTCGGCGCGTAGGTACACATAATGCAAGTACATTTGAGAAAATGCAACGTATCTTGTTCTTTGGCTCTTGTATTCGCTTAGAACAGCAAAATCGCTCTCCGTGAATATAAACTCTCGAGTCTTGATAACTCTTGCGAAAACTCTGTTGTCGTAGCCAAGACGTAAATTCAGCTCGTCTCCCAACATATCAACAGACTGCTCTTGGCATGCCGATATCAAGTACCTATACTGCTTCCGTCTCAGATATATCCTGTGACAAGAAAATGAGAAGGTGTACTCTACTTTTTTTGAGTTGCGCTTTCTAAACTCTTGTGTCTCAAGAACAATCTTTTTGTGTGGTAATTGGGCAAATTTGTACTCGTCTAATGCTATAAAGTCGAAGAGCTCAGCATCACAACCTCTTATAATTATCCCCTCCGTACTGAATATCGTATTCCAGCCACATAGCCCATGGGAGAGTATTTTGTCTCTATTGGCTATTGATAAGTCTCTAGGGCTAGGACTTGTGGGATTCACCTATTTGCGTGCTCTAGTATACATGAGCCAGCCATTGACTATGACATATCTACCATTTATACAAACTTGTTCACCGAGTAACATTATGTACGTAAGTAAAGTAAGTACCTAGTCTTCTGCACGATGGGTAACTCGAATACATATCATATATAACGTCAAGGAATTAGAGTTACCTGGTTCGTATAAAAGAGTTACCCACCAACTACTCAAAAACTTTGTATCACAAAACTCCACCAATTCCTTGCACTAACTTTAGTTATTTCTCTGCAAAATTTGTGCAGTCGGATAGCAGCCTCTGTAGATGACGCGCTTCCGCCATTGCTTCACATTAGTTGCCTTCGATCCATTTAATATCGAGTGAGTAGTACTTCAGAAAGGTATCCCTCGCCATTCTCATATCCAAGGTAAATGCCGAGCTTGGAGTCATTAAGTGATGATGAGGTCACAATTGTGGAGCAGACGATGCCGTTGAACACATCATTGGCGCATTGCAGCTCCTCAGAACCATTAACTCCTCGTAATGAAAACGTGATAGCTTCAACTTCGAACGATGATCAATCCGAGCAGCAGAAACAGATTAAATCTGGATGAATGGGCAAAACTTCATTTAAGTCGCATTTCCAGTTTTTTTTCAAGCATGGGAGGAAAGTTGCCAGGTGCAATTACTGTGGGAAGACTTACAAAGAAGGTCAGTCTCCCAGGAAGTTGTCAAAACATATAACGGCTGTACATCGTTCTGTGTTGAAAGAGAAAAAAGTTCCCAAAATGCAGACACAGGATACAATGTCAAAACCTAGATCACTTCACTTAACTGAGGCATTAATACGAGAATGCAACAAACACCCAGGTACTTTGGAGAGCTTACTTCTAATAACGGAGGGATTTCTTCCTTTCAATTTTGTCCGTTTAAGTACTTGGAGCCATCTCAATAAAAAATATGGGGGAAACACGTTCATCCAGTCCAGGACTACATTGACTAAAAAGATACAGCATTTCAGAGACTGTCTCAATCATACTCTGCGGCAAAATTTGAAAGATATCACTCTAGTCAACGTGCAATTGGATATATGGACAGCAAGTAACGGTCAGTCTTTTCTTGCCATTATGGTATCTTTGGCTCAAAATATTTTGAACAAAGAGGTACTTGAAGCCGGTAATGGTTCAAGGTTATTACTAAATATACGCGGTGAAGCAAGCAATACTCATTTACTCGATTTTGTTAGTTTGGGGGACAAGTAACATAAGGGCAAGAATACGTGTGATATATTCATGTCTTTAATGAAGGAATATGATCATGTTGATAAACTTGGAACTATCACTATGGATAACACTTCAAACAATGGCAATTTTCACGTTAATTTAATATATGATCATTTTAATGGACTTAGACCAAGAGGCCATCGGCTGGTTGGAAAAGTTCGTTTTGTACGCTGTGCGAGTCATCTTTTGAATCTGCAATTTCAAAAAATTATTAAAAGCTTATCCCGGAATTCCCTTTTCTCTAATGCCTTCAAAAGGATCAGAAAGCTAGCAAAAATAATGCGATATTCTACCACAATCAACTCCAGTCTGAAAAAGAATAATATACCTTTAATTCCTTATGAGTCTTCCACTAGGTGGCTTTTTACATAGAAGCAAGTCAAAATATTCTTGGAGAATTACAAAGCCTACAAAAATTGGCTTGGCCTAGTACAGGAACGTGGTCAAGACTATTTAGTTACGAGGATTCAAGATCATATTTCGTTTGATTCTAAGACCGTCAGTATGTTAGCTTATTTTGTTGAGTGCGGCAAGATTTTTGATTACGTGAACAAAAAGTTCCAAGATGAAGAATATAACGATTTGCCTCAAGGAGTTCCTTTATACTACCTTTTAGGACACTTTTACAAGAGTTGCCTGAACGTATCCACGGGAAAGGAAATTCCTAAATCTAAAAAAGGTATGGATTTCTCTTTTCTAAACGGCCCCGATACATTGTCCTTTGATGAGAAGAATATTGTTCTTGGAGCCATCAACGTCGCATACTTATGCTATCAAAATTATTTATCACACATCTAGGCTAACCCATTGTATTATGCGGCCGTCATGCTCGATCTAACGGCGAAACACAAACAGCTTTACAGAATGATGGAAATTGATGAGTTCAATCTAAGATGAACCATGTTAGCAATTTTATTAGAATGTACTTGAATGAAGAAAGCGTTGAGCTAGGTAAAGGGGAGCAAGCAAGCCCGGGGCTCTCAACTATCGGGCGAGAGAAAGACTATTACAGATGCTTCAATGTTCATGAACAACCGCAATCCACCGAAACATATTCCACAGCCTCAGCATGCGACGTTATTGAAAATCATGAGGAATGGCACAGATACGAAAGTGAGCCAGTGGCAAGTGGTCTGTCCAGGCTTGACGCAATAAAATGGTGGGCACGCGAATCGCTGCAAGTATCCATCTCTTCAAGCTAGCCATCTCTCTTCAAGCTAGCCATGTCTCTGTTATACACTGAAATAAGCTCATGTGATGTAGAGCGCTGCTTTTCTCTTGCAGGAAGAGTTGTTAGGAAAGACAGAGCACGGCTTCATTATAAGAATGTACGAACTCCAACGCTTTTAAGAAATCGGTTTTTGAAATTTGGCTTTTACGAGCCATCTCCGATTCTCGTGCTAGACTCAGAAAATGAGACAGACCTCGACCTTGATAATGAATACAATGACATAGATTGTTACCTATCAGACAGTTCTGAGGAAATCCATGACAGCCAAGATGACAGTGCTGCAACTGCAAGGCTTGCGTCTCAAGAGGGCATTAATACACCTGGTTCAGCTATGTAAATTATGAGCAGGCCGCCGTCATATCGTAGATATTTCATTTCACATTCTTAATCCAAATATCATAAATCTCATTATGGACGATAATACTTGGGGTACTCAACTCGTATACACTGCCTTAATAAAAAGTAACTATTTTTTTTTAACCATGAGTAGGTTTTCACAGGATGATTTACTTTCTCACTTTTACAGAGTAAGTTGTTTTCTTTACCCGGTTATTCGGTGAACAAGTTTGCATTTATGTCGTTCATCATTTTTCCCAAACCGCGTCAGCCGCGGTGCCTGTATAATTCCGCGGATGAAAATGGAATAACTCATTCTCGAGCTCTCCCCCGCTTCGTCTTTCTATCTCGAGTTTTGAAAAAAATTTATCGTTCTTATCAGCAAAGCGCGCGAGCTGCGAAAAACTCATTTCCCTTCGCAGAAGATGATTTGGCTGTTTTCCTCATGCACTACGAAGATCGCTATAGCTCATCCAACAGGTCTCTGTGCCACTTGACTCTTTGTATGTAATAGAACTGCATTCTCGTCATCTATATTTTTTAAAGATCCACATAAATGTCACTCTTCATTGCCCAAAAGCACCCTGGAGGCCCCCAATTGCAGGCTGATACACTCCACTTAGACCTTTATTTTTTTGTGCAAAATTTCAGATTTGTTATTTCTGTCGTTCCAGAGAAATCTCTATCCCAGTAAAAATGGACTTGCACCACCGTCAAAAAATCCTTAATGCGGGTACCACCCCGAAAAACGCAACGAAGTAGAAGAATTTGTAATGCTCCGGAGCGACACACTTCCATAGCAACACTTTCCCATAGACAATCCAGAAGGTAGCATCGGTTTTCCTATTAACCTGTAAACTTGACAATTCAGGATCGAAGATTTGTCGACCTGCGACGCACATCCACGTCACAGCGTTGCCATACACACAACAGCTGTGCAGTTGGTTTTTACGATATCCCCTAAATTTATGTTCTTTTAAATTAAACGCAAACAGAATAAACTTGTGAAGGCAAATATGTATATGCTGCATGCTATTCGTTCCACCGAAAATATCGAAAAATTTAGGCCTATTTTTTAATTTGTTCCGAGCAAATAACAGATTACTTAAATATCTAGATTAAATATGGCTCAATCTATTTTTGTATTCGAACTTGGCTTTGATGAGATCCTCTTTTCGTTGTCTAAAGCCAGTCCTTCGCTACGGTAGACTATCTTCATTAGCACCTTCCTGAACATTAACAATATATTCGTAAACAAATGCAATTGAGGTAAGGTGTGCTGATGCTGGGATTGTTTCATCAACCGAGTGAACTGTCTTCCATAAACCTTGAGGGAGAACATTTCCGAAGAATCGGTAGATATTTTTTGTCAAAGCCCAGTAATGTTTAGTGTCACTGTTGGCAGATATTGTGTTTGTTGTCACATAAACCTCGGCTTCAGAATTATTTCTCAGAAGACCATTTTGAAACACATTTTGAATAGTACCCGAAAAGATGTCCCACACTTGAGAACCTCCGGTAGGAGAATAAGGCGATGGTTCTAAGGGCTTGTATCCCGTGACAGTTATAGATCCAACATCTGTACATGGGATTACCTCTTCATCGGCTAAATATAGACCATAGCCGTACTTTTCAGCAACTTCTCTTGCGACACTCAAATCACTCTCTAAGACTTCTTGGACGGAAGATTGGATGTCTATTCTATGATTGACCAAAAATGTAGATACCTGAGGAAGTGCATTTGCCTTCATTCCTCCATGGAAAACGTCTACAGCTTGGGAGGTCCTTATCAGTTCTCTCATCTCCGGTCTTTGTGATATGAACTCGACAAGCTTCTTTCTTTCTTTTTCGTCGAAGCGTGCTTCAATAATAGCTTTTTTGAATTCGGTCGGTAAACTATTACTGTGCTCAGCCATGCAGACCAGAAAACCATAAAATGGATTTTCTAGAGAGAATTCAAATTTGAAAGGCTTATTCTCCAAAGATGAGATTATCTCTGCTGCGACGCCGATTGTAGTATGTTCTGGGGGAATTGAAGAGTGACCACCGTTTCCGAGTACCGTAATATTCACATCAAGATATCCTTTCTCTTGTACCACGGGCGCTGCAATGAAAACGTTTTTAGAAATCTCAGCAACCATGGATCCTTCATCAACAATCGAATAAATTCCATTATCACCATATCTTTCGTGCAAAAATTTTCCCATCGTACGGGCTCCGTGAAGACCTGCTGTTTCCTCGTCAAATCCCAACGCAACAATTACAGTTCGGGTGGGCTCAAATCCATCTTCAATCAATTGTTCTATAGCCGCCAGTTGGGCGACCAACAATGTTTTACAGTCAAGAGCACCTCTACCATATATTAAATCACTTGAAGCATCATAATGTCCCGAAAATGGAGGATAAGTCCATTGAGAAACAGTTTCGGGATCAACTGGAACCACGTCTTGATGAGATGTTAACATCATAGGCTTCAATTTTTTGTCTTTCCCTTCCCATGTGAAGAGTAGGTTAACCTCATTAACTTTTTCAAGCTTCAAGTGCTTCGAGACCAAGGGAAAAGAGTTCACAAGATAATCATGAAGTTTGAAGAACTCGTGATAGTACTCAATATCTTCAGAAGGGCTTGGATTGTCGTCAAAAACCTCTGTTGGAATTTGGATGGCTCCTGCAAGTCTAGATATTGCTTTCTCTTTGAAATCAGGGCTTTCAAAAATCATCTTGATAGACTTATTAAATTCAGGTAAAATTGGATCCATTCTGCCGCATTGCTCAATATAATCAACACCAATATGGTTGTGGTAGGACCAAGAAAACATATTGCTCAACGCACCTACAATTAGCATTCCAGCACCAACGGCCATAGCCACCCTACGCTTGGAAATCAACTGATTGTACTTGGGAATGTTTCTCTCTGTTTTAGTATCTAATAGCATTGTTCAATTTCTATAATGGATTCCTGTAAGATGCTGTATGGTACTTGAAACCCACCGTCTACTCTATATATACTCAATTTTTAAGGCAAAAAGACAAAGTTTAGGCATACTGTTGTCTATGAGTTAACAAAATATTGATTAACTGCCTACAGAATGGGAATCATCATGATTGCAATGTTGCGGATCTTTAATCTTTAGGGTGATAAAGCGGAGGTATTTCTCAAAGTCGATGCGTTGAACTAGTAGATTTAAACCCTTACGTGCGGACGAGAAATCGAAATCAATTGATGCGGAGATCATCAAACACGAAGTTTCACGCCACAAACGGGATGGCAAGACTTAATTATACCGATACACTAAACTAAGTAGAAGATAACAAAACTGCAACAATGTAACAGATTCCCTCTGTAAAAATCGGTAAGACAATCTATCAATAATTATTGTGGCAGAGTAATCTTGGTGAGAGTGAATAAGCATGGTTATCAATATGTTATTGAATGCAAAGCCTTCATCTCGTATCTGCACTTAACTAGAGAGTTCAACGTTCCTTACAAACTCAGATAATTATATATTAAGCCTGCTTTTCGCATTTCAGTATCATCCGTTGACTTAGTCACATAGTTGAACGACACAAGGAATCAAAGAAAATGAAAGATCAGGTAAAAGTTGATTGCGCACCATCTCCCGTCGAGTCTTGTGATTCAAATGGCTCGTTGTCCCTAGAAAAAAACCATGGGGGTGCTCCGTTGCACAATGATGAAAGTGAAGATGAACCAATTCAGACCATTTTATCAGCCCGGGGTAAACCAGTGAAAGTTTGGGCGGACTTTGATGATGCTATGGACCTTGCTGACAAAGCCAGTGATCTGGAGCTCACGCCTGAAGAGGATAAAAAACTCTGCAGAAAAATCGACCTGCATATGTTTCCCTTAATGTCGCTACTATACGCTATTCAGTATATGGACAAAACATCTAACGGTAATGCCGCAATTATGGGCTTAATTACTGATCTTAAAATGGTTGGCGATCAATACTCTTGGGCCAGTTCAGCTTTCTACTTCGGTTATTTAGGCGGGTTGTTTGTACTACCCCCTTTACTGCAAAAGTCAAAATATTTCATGAAGACCTTAGCAGCCATTATTATTCTTTGGGGTATGGTTTTAACTGTTCATGCAGCACCTAATGTGAATTTCGCTTCATTTGTGTTTCTTCGCTGCCTCTTGGGGTTTTTAGAAAGTGCAATCACTCCTGCGTTCACAGTTATAACGGCTCAGTACTGGAGAAAAGAAGAACACTTCTTGCGAATCTGTATATGGTTCGGATTCAACGGTTTTGGTGCCATTTGGGGTTGCTCCATAGCATATGGTTTATTTATAAGAGCAGATGTCTATTCAATTCCTGCTTGGAAGATTGTGTTCATTGTCAACGGTTGCATCACCGTGTTCGTGGGTTTCTTGATGTTATTTATCCTTCCGGACGCTCCTCAAAAGGCCTGGTTCCTATCTAAGCGGGAAAAGCTTTTATTGATTTTAAGGATTAAGGGAAACCAGCAAGGTTTCGGTAACCATCATATCAAGAAACATCAAATATGGGAGGCATTCAGGGACCTAAGGACGTGGATATATTTTTTTTACGCTATAAGCGCCTCCATTCCCAATGGTGGTATAACAAATTTTCAGACAATTTTACTGCATGGCGATTTCGAATACACAACAAAGCAGACATTGGTGATTTCAATCGCTATTTCTTTTGTTTCGTGGCTAGGAGTTCCGCTATTTGGTTATGCTTCAAGTTACTATCTTAAAAAGAAATCCAAGTATTTAGGGAGCTGTCTAATTTGGTCAATTATATCTTTGGTCATTGTGTTACTTGGGGTTTGTCTCTTAGCATTTCTCGAAAGCAGCAAACAAGGAAGACTAGCAGGTTTGGTCTTTATTTTATTGTCACCCGTTGCTCTAATTTCCGTATTAGCTAATATATCTGCAAATACTCTCGGTTATACAAAAAAATGGACTGTCATGTCCATTATGCTTATCGGTTACTGCGCCGGTAATATAGCAGGTCCCCATACTTTTATAGAATCGCAGGCTCCTCACTATCAGGGTGCTAAGGTAACCCTCGTAGTGTGTTTCGCTGTCGGAATCGCTCTTTTGACAGGACTCTACATCTTGAACGTGTCAGAAAATAAAAAGAGAGACAGATATGCAATGGAAAACACAATGGAGGAAAACGCCATTCAAAATATAGAGTTCGCTGATTTGACAGATTTCGAAAATCCGTTGTTCAGATACACATTATAGAAATCTTTAAGAGTTAAGTTAGCGGTCTGCTATTGAGACATTTCTAGTCATTTTCAACTTGTCTGCTGAAGCAATACTAAGGAACTGAATAGAGATATTTCTGGTCCAGTCTGATCTGTTCAAATTGTATGGTACGGCACTTGACCATTGTTTTATGTAGGCGAAGTTTCTCCCTATCTATCTATAATTACTTGTTACTTATTTCTTTTCATCCTTATACGTTTATGAATTGAATTATAATGTACAATAATACGTTCAGACAAGACCTTGGACCTGCATGAAAAGCACCAATCACGTTTCTAGTTGTGATACAGTCACGAATGGTTCACACAGATTTTTATGTATAAAGCTTTGAAAGTCAATTTATATCTAACTCAACTCATGTGAATTACTCCAATCGAGTAAACATAATACTTAAAGTAGTGGGCAGAGTTTTTGCATGAGTAATTAATTTTCAAAGGTGAGGCAACTTTACATGATGGATTGCACACCTGATGTGAAAAGTATAGCACGTTGAAAAGTATCGATGAACCTCCGAATGACGAGTTTATCACACACCATAGATGCAGATCTCATCTTTTGAGCTACTATTGCATAGCCCTCATCCATATGACGTTTTTGTTTACGAATTTTCAAATGCTTTCCGCAAAAATTCAGAGCGCAGCTTCAAAATTGAGACATTGCTTTGATTCATGATCTTTAAGGTGCCTAAAAAGATATACGAGATATGTTGACTCAAAATTCCGAAGTTATAACTGTAACAAAACTTTCACCTGGTCGACTGAGCAACATTCGCCTTTACAACAGCGGAACAAGTTGTATCGCAAGAGCCTCTTCCTTTGCACAATGTTCTTTCCTTTATTTCAACTATTTTTCGAAAAAGTTCACGGAGTACAGGTGGCCAAAGGCACTCTATTTGCTGCAGGGCATCGCAGCATTTCTCCAATAAAGTAGCACGTATATCACCAGAAATGTAATCAATCGAATCACAAGTTGTGTAACGCTCCTTGTGACTCAAATTAGAGAAATTAATGCCCTCAGTAGGATAAGTTTCCAAGTTTGATATTACTATAAGAATGGCTTCAAGTGGATACGTGTTTCTCGCAAACCAAAGACAGCCTCGCCCCGAGTTCGGTAACTGAGAAATCAGGATGAAAGATTCATTCATCAATAGTAAAGACTGAATGAGAAGCTCCTTGTGGTGACAGCTAAGATCCACCAGCTTTTCTTGATCGCTCGTCTCGACAATGATTTTCATAACAACAAGGAAATACGCTGCTCTTCTAAGGAACAGCTGGTTTCCAGCCTTTACGAAATCCTTATCAGATGTCGGTAAATATTGTGAATCTGAAATCTTCTCATTTATTGACTTGACTACTCTTTGAACTTTCTTGAAATCTTTCTTCAATTTCCTGACGTCATGTGCACTCGGGCCATTGATCTTGTTTAGTGACGTTCTAGAACGGGCACATATCCTAGCACTAAAAAACCTAGCGAAAAACGCTAAAACATGCACACTCTCAGGTAGTGCATCTGATATCTCAGTGATTTCGCTAACGCGAGGATCGACTTGGGTTGGAAGTCCATGATAGACAGATACCAACGAATCAAGGTACGTGACAAATCCATATAATATTTCCTTCAATGGCTTCTCAGGGAGTTGGGAAGTTTTCCTATGAAGACCTGCCATTTGGCAATAACGTTGGAGAGTTGAAATGGCAGCAGCAAGTCCATAGCAATTGAGAGATGATACGTAGTACATCAAGCCCAAAGACGAAATTGCCGGGATTGAAGGGCAAATGTCAGTCTTCAGCAAATATCTTATATTTTCCACGCATTCGAAATATTCCATTTTATGTCTATCTAAATCCGAACTGGCAAAATCTGGAGGCCCATGATATAAAGAGTTCAGTTGAATTGAGACGCAGCTTGAAAAAAACACTCCAAACATTAGAATCAATGCGTTCAGATCTGAAAAAGAATATGGCTCCTCCCAATATGTTTTCCACTTCAGTAAGAAGTCATCTCGATCAATAATTGGAACTAAAGGAAAGATTTCACTGAAAAAATGAGAAATGAAATGATCACCAAGTTCCTTCGCGGGTAT
Organism: Zygotorulaspora mrakii; assembly: GCF_013402915.1. Classification (NCBI taxonomy): domain Eukaryota; kingdom Fungi; phylum Ascomycota; class Saccharomycetes; order Saccharomycetales; family Saccharomycetaceae; genus Zygotorulaspora; species Zygotorulaspora mrakii. The sequence continues at coordinate 27,607 of NC_050721.1, forward strand.
TTTCGCTTTGAGCTGCCGAAGACTCAATATTTTGGTAGTGAACCTCGAAAAGTCGAAAACATCATTGACACCTGAATTGCCTTGCGTGATGGTGAAAGTATCGTCCAACTTTGAAAACAGACCGTAAAATGGAAAGTGATTTGTAGGAATAAAAACTGAGACTTCACCAGTGAGGTTGGTGACTATCTGAAAGTTATTGCTCGTTGTTTTATTGTTAGCTTCAACGAGAAAGTGGAGGGTGGAGCTGTCCTCTGAACTATTCGATACCAAAGCACTCTTTTTGAGACCAGCTCTTGTTGGGTATAAACAAATGATACCAAGTCTTGTGCAACGCTCACATTTGGGCTTGTCTTTATCGCACTTTCGCTTACCTGCGATGCACCTTTCGCATGACTTCACTTCCCTGTTTCTGGTTATACGCCTGCGTCCTGATTTGTTCATAATCGCTATCGCGAAATCATTTACTTAGCAGACGCTAAGCGAAACAGTTGTAGAAGAAATCCCAAGTATATAAGTCAACCCCTCTGCTCCACTCGTTAGTTCCTATCTGCGTAAAAAGTCAAACATTCAGAAAATCAATCTGTTTCGCAACTCTCTCCTGGAAAAAATCGGCGCACGCTTTCTTCTCGCTTAAAACTCCTATCTGGGCGCAGTGATAAATAGATTTACACAATGCTTGAATCATATCGCTAAAAATGATGTACGGGATGATCAGTATCTTGGTAAATATGGTGTAGAGGAGCATTCCTAGTGATAGTCAGTGGCCTGAGCTAAGATCTTCATACATTGGGTTTTCACAATGCATGTCTCATCTCGTTGTACTCTTCTTTTAGTTAGTCAATTCAAAGTTTCCCTATTCTCTCATTCAAAAACTGAGCACTTAGCATGTATTCATTGACTTCTAATTTCATCCTCAAAAGATAAACTTTTGCTATCAAACTCCTTGAAAAAAGAAGCAAGTTACTCACCCACACAGTAGAGTCCATCACTAACTCGTCCGATTGAAATTGGAACATACTCTTTAAGAATAGTTACATGTTTCTTACTATCTAGTGATTTTTTGCCAATAAATATTAACTAAAAAAACTTGTATTCGTGTATTACGAATACAATCAGAGAATCATTAGGTTAGCAGGATAAGAACCATCCTTACCGTATGTAAGACTCTTTAAGACAGAGTGCTACTTACACAGGTGATTGAAAACCCTGTTGATTACTCGAGTTCATCGATAAAATCAGAATCCGATTCGACAAAAATTGGCTCGCAGTCATCATTACGCTCGGACGCAAAAAACATCGAGTTCCCAACTCTATACATGTCACTTTCATCGTCTTCTATCCATTGCTCAAACGGTATATCATTCACCAGGGGCAAGTTGTTGCCTAGTCCGAAGCACTTCAATCGATTACGAAGATTCATAGTGCACTTCAAATTGGTGCTTGAGAGTGAAAACCTGTTCTCTAGTACTCTTTTACTAATGGAGAAACACCTTTCGACGTCTGCTGTTGAGAGTTTTCTGTGGTAAAGGGACATAGCCAAGTTAAAAAGATTAGGATATCTGTCTTGAGTATCTAGCCAATAGTCGAGATAATCAATGTCAGCATCGATAAGCTCTTCCAGGTACAATTCCCTTTCCGTTTTCACATTCCTCTCAATGATACGAGTCATCTGCTTATGTTTCCTAGGTAGATTTTTTTAGAATTTTGTACACTTTTTCTCTTGATCCTAAGGGTTTTTTAGTTGGTGTTTCTCGATGGTGCTGGTTTCCGTTGCGGTTTCTTTTTGGACTCGAGAAATGGGACAGGTATCCTGCCATATATCTATTTGCAACCTCGAGAATATGCTGGTAAGACTCTTCATCAAAATTACTCATTAAAATTTCTGTCTTGCAATATGATTGAAGGTGTGCGATCCAGTATCCAGGCTCAGCGAAAGCAATATCTAGATACTTCTTGAACTTTGGATATGCATTCTCATTGGCAAAAAGGACTTCGTTTCTCACGCCATCCTCGACATCCCGCAAATGGCCTTTTTCCAAACTTGTGTTTCTTAAATGCCTTTCATCTGTTGACCAGCTCTTTACTTGCTTGCAGGTTTAGAAAAAAGCATCGATTTGCATATAATACTCAATGCCATTCGGAAGTGTATTGAGCTGATCGTCTTGTAAAAGCAATGTGTATTCGTAGAAAATTCGAGCAACCCGAAGGAAAAAGATGATGGTCTTCATCTCATTTGGCTCGTAGCAAAATACCTCTAAGTCCTCCGGCATTAGCTGATACTTGCTATCTAAGCCATGATCGAATTAGGAATTTCGAATAGGACCTGTTAGTTTCAATAATATAGAAAGCTGGCGATAACAAACAAGAACCTGGTATCGCTGTGCATTGCTATAGTTCTTGATGTGTACTCTGTCAGCTTACTTCTTATAAAAGCATTGATTTTCATCAGAAAAGCTAGTCGATCAATTCTGGATAATAATGGTTTCTGCGACTTTTCGAACGCTGCCATTATATCAAAAGACTCCGTTCAAAACATGATTCATGCACCGTACTTTTATCAAGCCTCCTTCCTTGTTTACGCCTGGGGCACCCCTTATATCATTTTCAAGATCGTTTAGCGTCAATATATTGTTGCTCTCATTATCGACAGTAATGCTACTGATTTTATGCGCAATTGAAAACTTACCTAATGTATTGAGGAAGGCTTGTTTTGAATTGTTCCCCGTATGTCTCACGTGGCTTAAACCCACGACTTCAATGACATGAGCATTTGGAAATCCATTTGTGATCACATCGTGAATTGGCAGTTTCCGTTCGTATCTAGCTAAATTCGGACAGAAAAAAACAATAACTGCAAGATAGCTCCTTTGATTCGAGGATGTCCACATACCTAACAAAACGTTCTAGTTAAAAGAGGTTGCCAAAACGTCCCGCATTTGATGATTGAACTCCTCATCATACTTTATCATCAAATTTACCAACCCTTTTCGCGAGCGGATATAGTCGCCATTCCTAACATACGCGCTGTATAGTAGTTTCTTGTATGCAGGGGCCTCAGCTGTACTAAATTGAATGATGGTCTCAATGAAAAAATTTAGTAGTGTTATTTTGAGCTCATTCACAGACATGAAGTGCAGTAGTTCTTTTCTGAATGCGAAGGGTTTGCAATTCGTCGAAATCACGCCTTTAAAATCAGTTATTTGTGGTTGCATATTCCTCAATTTGTTCTGAAACAACTCAAAATCGCCCTTGTGGTTTCGCCTGAGATGGGCAATAATATTAGAAGAAGTAGTATTGCCATCGTGAGAGAACAAATGTTCGCAATCACTATGTTTACAGATTGCATATGGTTCTTCTGCAGTATATTTAGTAACCCACATACCATATGGCGTCCCCTGAGCCTAACATCAAAGTTCTTTCCTTATATTTTTCTCCCAAAAGAGAGCTATCTGCACTGGGGTGGATGCTGGGTTTTTCGAAAGGATTGAATGAAAACTCATCAAAGCGGAAGTTGTACTTTTTTCTGAAGGCCTCTTCTGCAGTGGAAGGGCTGCAATCATTTCTTTCTTTGCTTGAACATATTCCAGTCTGGGCGTCGCTTTCCTCATAATAATCAGAATCATTATGGCAATAAAAATAACTCCGGTCTAAGGGACTTATCATGCGGTTTCGGACCATAGCGCAGGGCGCCAGGATAAAAATTTATTATCTGATTCACACTTGTTGTCCCTAAGCTTCCTGACATGCTCTGGATTGTAACGCCCTTATTTCCATTAGAAAAGATCGGAAGACCCACCCTATGATCGATTTCTAAAGATCCCTTTGAGGCTGGACTAAGAATATGCTGCCTTACTTCGAGCGGATTTTGTTGTCCGCATGGCTCTGCCTGTTCAGATTCCTTATTCGCCGGCAACCTTGTATCATTACCAGAATTGTCCAGTACATTCTCTTCAAGTCTAGGTTCGGCAGAGACACCCTCTACTTCATTTCCATTGTTGTCCCCTTTTAAGCTTGCGGTATCACCTGAAATGTTGTCGGGTGTTCAGGGACTACTGTTTCAGTGCAGCTAAGGCCTTCAATCGAATCACGCCTCCTTTGCTCATTTTTATATTGAGCACCATTGTTGAGCTGCTAATAATTTTGCCTATTCCTATCTCTTAAATTATACATTGAAGTGCTAAAAGACTGTTTTTTAACCTCAAATCATTACCAATATGTAAAATGCAAGTTATCATTACACAGCTTTTCACGCGTTTGAGTCTTAGTTATAATATGTATCCGTCAGTTGTATTCGTTCCATTCCGCTAAAAAAAAGTAAGTACTGTCAAGAATATATTCGTCATGAAGTACGTAGTATTTGTGAGTGTATTCGTTATTCGTCCCCCAGTGCTGGCTAATAGCATCTCTCTGAACATTATACGCGGCAATTTCGTTCCTCCTTGGAGTACGTATAAAGTTTTCTTCCTGGAATATGCGAATGATCTTATCTTGACAAGCAATTAACATACTTTTTACTATCTTTCAGCTCCTATACCTAAATCTATGAAATGAGCAAGCAATTAAGTTATGGAAATTTTGGCTGATTTTGGTTTTTATGTAAATACTTCAATTTCTTGCCATTTCTTAATTCAAGCAGGTTGGTGAGAGTGAATTGAAGTATTTAAGTTCCGTTTCATATAGAATCTTCCAGGCGTAAATGGGCTATGGGACCTGCTTTTCCTAGTAAGCTTTTATTTGTAGAACTAGTTCTCTATTTTTCTTTCTGATGTCAAGACAGCTCTGGTGTTAACAGAAAAGCAGTTTATACACTGCCATTAGCTAGAAGAATGTGATATCTTACAGGTCAAACCATCGAATATTTGGAAGAAAGATTTTCTTCGGAGTTGTGGATAGTGACCTGGTTAGACATTGATAATAATAACATGGTGTTCGGTTTAGAGATATATAAGCCCTTGTTTCTTATTTGATAAAGTGGAATAAAGCTAATTGAACTTAGATTAATATCTGGAAAAAACGTCAGTATTCATACCTAACATTTTGCACCTATTGAACCATAAGAGAGGACGACGATTGAAGCATTTTCATCGTCATCACACCATTTCTAGTCCCATAGAACCCACAGTACAACTGTTATTTCGTCTTCATTCCATAGACTCCTTCGTAGTCAGATTCCTGAATTGTAAACGTCTCGCGATAGATTATCATCCGATATCTTTCCAGTAACGATTGACATTCTGTTAGGGTTTCATCTGACTTCGTTTATTTTGTTTTACAGACCAATTGTCTTGTTTCTGATGCTTATAAGTCATCTCTTTAATATATCTTACAATATCCATTTATATTTCAACATCCATACCAGGAATGGGCAAAGGTTGTGGATTGTGGTGATGTACCTGTAACGCCGATGGATAGTCATTTGGCTCTAGAAATGATGACTGCTGCTTATGACAACCTGCTAAATCGGAAGAGTGGATACAAAGATTCTTCCTTGCCACCAAGATTGTTGACGTTAGGTGGTGACCATAGTATTATTTTACCAGTAATTCGGAATTTGTTTAAACTCTATGCATTACTGTCTTACATTTCGACTCTCATCTGAATACTTGGTCCCCTGAAAAATACCCTTCGTATTGGCACAGCGATGCATCCAGATTCAACCACGGCTCCACGCTATGGATGGCAAAGCAAGAGAGTCTTCTCTCCGAGAACAATGTTCATGCTGGTTTAAGAACACGTCTCAGTGGGACAGATTGGACAGATTGGACAGATTTTGAGGATGATGATGAACTTGGATTTCACAGAGTCCAATCTCATGAGATCCTTAAGGTTGGGCTAGAAGGAATCGTCGAAAAGATTAGGAGCTTCCTACCCAAGAACTCACCAATATATATCAGTGTTGACATTGATGTATTAGATCCAAGTGCTGCCCCTGGTACCGGGACAGTCGAAGTTGGTGGGTGGCTAACTAGAGACTTAATCCACATTTTACGTTCACTGGAGGACTATCCTATCGTGGGTGCTGATGTGGTAGAAGTTTCACCGCCTTATGACCAAAGTGATATTACGGCTTTAGCAGCCTCCCAAGTGGTGTATGAACTTATAACTTCCATGGTGAAAAGCGGCCCGCTCGATCCAAAGGCATTTAAACCTAAAAAAGATGATCACTATGAATCAAAAGAAAGAGGATCCCATTTCTATAATAGACTAAAAGAAGGGATCATTTTATGATATTGTTTTCTCCATCAACTGCTCACGAAATTAGCGTCTCATGATAATGACATCGCCGGTGTTGTTGAGACCAGAGTACAGGAAAGGAGATGAATTGAAGAGGACCTCGTTTCACTGAGATACGGTTAACTTCACCATTGCGAAATGGCCTAAAGGGTCATTTAGGATTTATTTATAGTTGTTAGTAATTAAAGCTATAGCCACATTTTATTGGTACGTTTTTCATAGTTATTTATGCGGGGGTTTCGTATTTCTGTCATGACTGAAAATTCACAAAATGTATAATGTCGTGAAAAGCCAATAGAATGGTTTTTTTTTTGATGTATTTGATATGAGACTATATGTTCAAAGGAAAATTGTTACATGCAACTGAAATTGATGGTGATTGAAACAGATGACGGTCTCGATACGAAGTCGTTTGTGTGAATGATTTTCAGACGAAGAAATATATGCTATCTTCCAGTAGACAAACGTTAATATCTGCAGAACCCTTACAGCAGATAAAACTGGAAAAAAAAAATTACGTCACCATAATCGAGAAAGGCAATTTGGAAACAAAGTATAGGGCGGATCATTTTTACAAGTGAGTTCAAGCTAAACATCATCGTGTCGATAATCCTAAAGCTATGATTATGATATACCTGTTGAATGTACTCTGAGAACACTGAAGTTGTGAATTCAACTGACCAACAACAGTGTCATGGAAAAGCAACCGTAGTTCTCAAGAAGAAGGAATATTTCCAGTTACCCTAACAAGCATTCCGAGTAGAGAATTTATCTCTTGTATCTATAGCTATGACATGGTAGGATCATTACAAACTGTTATGCGACGGACACCCCATGCTACAGGGCGAATTTAGCTCCTCCGGTGTTCATTCCGGTACTATAATAGGTGTATCGGTTACTTCGTTAGATTAGTAATGTAGATTATCGTGAATTTCAAGAATATGTGTAGTTTGTGCAGTCGTTTGCTTGTTGGTTAGCTTAACTATAGTTGAGTTATATGCTCAGTCGTTTGCTACTCTAAACGAAGCGTCTTGGCGTTGCTCATTCCTGCAAGTATTACAAATTTCAATTGTGCTATTTTGAGCTATTCTGAAAATCTCATCTCTCATTGTTTCAAATACCCTTGAGCATCTGTTGCCAACACGCCACTTGCTTAGTAATTTTTTCGAAAGTGATTTTCGTTGTGACAAGCCAATCACATATTTTTTCATTCATAATAGAACGCGCGGCCAATGGGGAAAAAACGTTTTAGTAAGATCTTTTAGAACTAGCGGCATTTTTGATCAACTCGTATCTTGTCTGTTTCGTAGAGTCTGCTCGGATGTGTGGAATACAGGAACGAAGAGAATGTACCTACGCAAGTAGCCATTCAATTCTAACGGTTGAGGTGACATTTGACACAGGGTATGGGTAAGTTTCCCTAGAATGAGTATATTGACCATTGGAAATCCAAAGGTTGAGGGAATAATTAAGTATTCATAAATTATAAAAGGATGTGTATTTTCTTGTTGTTGTGAGAGTAAGATCTTTTTACTTGTATTCATATCTGAAAATCTGTAGATATCCCATCGATTATCACATAACAAATCTGCAATGCTTTCTACACAAACCCGTACCATTGTCAAGGCCACAGTCCCCGTTTTAGAGGAAAATGGTGTTACAATCACCAAGCTGTTCTACAAGAACATGTTGGGAAGCCATAAGGAACTATTGAATATTTTCAACAGAGTCAACCAAGCCAAGGGGGCTCAACCAACTGCTTTGGCTACAACTGTTTTAGCAGCAGCCAAACAAATTGATGACTTGTCTGTTCTACTACCTCACGTTGAACAAATTGGTCACAAGCACAGAGCTTTGCAAATCATGCCAGAACATTATCCTATTGTTGGTGAAAACCTTCTAAATGCTATCAAACAAGTTTTGGGTGATGCTGCTACGCCAGAAATTATCAACGCGTGGGCCGAAGCTTACAGCGCTATTGCCGATATTTTCATTAGTGTTGAAAAGAAAATGTACGATGAAGCTGTTTGGCCTAGCTGGCAACCATTTGAAGTTGTTTCACGTGAACAAGTTGGTTCTGAAATCGTTGAATTTACCGTTAAGCCAAAGCCAGCTTCCGGTATTGATCTGGATAGGCTTCCTATCATTGCAGGACAATATTTAACTGTTAAAACACACCCAAGTAGACATCAGAACCAGTATGATGCATTGCGTCATTACTCTATCTGTTCAGCTTCTACTAAGGATGGTTTGAGATTTGCTGTAAAGTTGGAGACCGAAAAGGACAAGCCAAATGGTTTGGTTTCTGAATACTTGCACAAAGATGTTTCTATTGGAGACGAATTGTTGCTGAGTGCACCAGCTGGTGATTTCAAATTGGACGAAAAACTGAAGAATCAAAATGAGATTCCACTAGTGCTATTGGCAGCTGGTGTTGGTGCAACACCATTGTTGGCTATGTTAGAAGAACAAGTTACTGTGAATTCTAAGAGACCTATTATCTGGATCCAATCATCCTTTGATGAGTCTTCTCTAGCTTTCAAGAAGCACGTTGATGAAGCCCTACAGAAAGCATCTAATAGTAAGAAGATTGTTGTGTACACTGAATCACAATCCCGTATAGATGATAAATTCTTAAAGGAAAACGTTCCAGCAGGTGCTGATGTATACATCTGTGGTTCTTTCAATTTCATGCAATCCATGATTGATCATTTTGCAGTTCTAAAGCATCAACAGGATGCTATTCATTATGAGCCATTCGGACCAAAGATGGCGACTGTTAAAGTGTAAGTGGGGGAGGTCCTGTAAATAACATAATCTATATCAGAATACGTACAAAGTAAAATTATATAACGAGAAAACCTCTAACATAGAATAAATCATTCATTTTTTGACGCAAATATTTACCATAATGAAAAACAATTTCACGATTTACGTGCTGATATTTATTTGAAAGAATCTTTTAGGTTTTAATGACGTCAAAGGGCTAAGTAAAAGCTCAAAAAAAATCAATAAAAATTCAATATTTAAAAAATAAATGGTATTAATAATAAGGCTGATAACTATTGTAAAATGCTTTTCCGAGAAGCCATTGTGGTGTTAGTTGATAACTTTATCAAGTTTAAGAACTAAAGTTTAGGCACTTAGGTAAAAATCATAATATCGTGTTTGAAACGGAAAAGTTATTCAACCCCTGAACAAAGGAGCGTTGTAGTTGACTTCCTCGTAATCGCAGTATAAAGTTAATGAAGAAACATCACTTTCGTTGCTAGTACCACATTGAGAGTATTCAAATTCATCGAGTCTATCAGCAGCATAGTTGTAGAAATCTTTTTCAGGACATGAGAAACCTGGACCACTGACGCATTCATTCAATGGAATAAAGACGTCATTGATAACATATCTAATATAGGTTTCATTGGAACAGGTGAATTTTTGTGTGTACATTCTAGCACCTTGTGGGACCAACCATGACTTGTGGTAGATGTGGCCTACGAAAGGAACTGAGGATGTGTTCAATTTCACGCCATTGTCGAACAAACCAACAGCGGAAATGTAGTTAATCAAATCTGAATCATGAGTGAAACTCAACCAAGCTTTTTGGTCTAAATATTCACTTTGTTTCAATAGATTAACAGAGGCATTGAAAAGAACTGCACCAGCGACTGGTCCCAAAGAGTTACCATTACCCATGGAGTAGTAACTGTCTAAGTCATCACCATACGAGAAGAAGTTCAATTCATCCTTGGTGAAGACATCACACATGTAACTGTAACCACGAACGTTTATTTCAAAGGCACACCAGTTGAATAAGCTTTTGGCATCAGTTTTTGTTAAGTTCAAACCCTTATTTTCACCGTTTAATCTCTTAGCAATACCGGTCAAGTAATCATCGGAGTATGTGGCTGAATACTCATCATTTTCGCTCTCGTTAAACTTAGCACAAGAGTTTCTTGGTGTTAAGGTGTTGGCACCAGAGGAAGCGTCTTCACTAACTACTTGCAAAGTTACATTATAGTCATCACCCAAACCGTCAATGAAGTATTGGGCAGTATCGTATCGTGACATCTTCTTGAGTTGGAAGTGAACACAGCGAAATCTGGGGTATCTTTGATTAAATCTTCGTATTGAGCCAAAAATTCACGAGCATGTCTCTTGGCATCCATCCCACCAGTGTATGGATTGATTGGGTCAATGATGTTTTCAAAAGTGGTTTCTTCTTCAAAGTTGGTTGCATTTTGAACAAAGAATTCGTAGTCATCACTTAAGAATGAGAGGGAGCCATTAAACTCACCAGTGTAGTTTGATAGCTTGTACCAAGTTTTAAAAATACTGTTACCAGTGTTAGTACTTGGGTATCTTTCACCGTGTCTTGCAAAAACTTAAATTTGAGTCATGTTACAGGTTTCAGGGACCTCTTTTGAAACACCAAAGTCAAATGGATATGAGTAATGAGGACCTGAACCAGCGATATATCTCAATATATCTGTTTGAGTACCAATCTTTTCATAATCTGGTTTGTAAGACTTGCAAATAGCAGCAGCCTCAGAAATTGCGGCAACGGATGCCGATAGAGTTAATGCTTTTGCAACCATTATAACTGGTTCTTATTGTAATTGGTAGTGTTACTCTCAATCCTAATATCTTTTCATCAGCAAAAGGAAGGTCTCTTTTATACAACCCAAAATCCACATTTCACTTGGTTGGTTTCTCGAGGATGTAGATGAGATGAGTACCATCGGGAGCTTTTGCACATGCTTCAGTTCTGTGACCGTGTGTGAAAAGACCGAGACTATCACTCAATTTTGTTATTCATTGCACCTTTCAACAGGTGGAATACCTATAAAGTCTTGGCGCATTTGTGACAGGAACACTTTTCCAATTAATCATGATCCCAATAATGGTAAATGACTGTCTCTATTCAGAAATAAATTTCTTTTCTAGACTTTCGTATACTGTTTCGTCGCATTCATTTCCTCTCGAGTGGAATATGTTGTGCAAGTGCCTAAATATAAAGGGCTTTTTTACTCTTTTAGGAAGCCAAGGACCCTCGGCGTTTATTTAATCGGTTCGACAATCTTAATTATTTACTTTTTCGATCAGTAAAACTAAAATTCAACAATAGTTAATAATTAATATTGAATTTGATAATGAGTGAGCATTGTGTAAACAACTTAAGAGGTCGATAAGTTCATTATGTGCTCAATATGCGCCAAGAAATGAGGAGTCAGTTTCAGTGGTCAGTCTCAGATGATCGAATCAGTATCTTAAAATTTCCACTATCCATAAGAAATCAAGGGTAATCAAAGAGCTAATACATCCTTATGGAACCCTTAGAAAAGAAAATGAAACGGCAATCTCATATTTGGGTTGAAGTTTTAAATTTGATATGAATGTTATTTGAAAAGAATGTGTTCTTCGGCGTTGTCGATAGTAACTTGGTTTGACATTGATGATAATACTATGATATTCAATATAGAGATATATAATTCCTTGGTCTCCTATATCACGAATTGAGATAAAACTAATTGAACTTGGATTAATATCTGAAAAATACGTGAGTATTTACACCTAACATTTCACACCTATTGAACCATAAAAGAGGAGGACGAGTGAAGAATTTTCATCGTCATCACACCATTTCTAGTCCCATAGAATCCACAGTACAACTGCTATTTCGTGTTCATTCCATAGACTCCTTCGTAGTCAGATTCCTGAATTGTAAACGTCTCGCGATAGATTATCATCCGATATTTTTCCAGTATCGATTGATATTCTGTTAGGGCTCCATCTGGCTTCGTTTATTTTGTTTTACGGACCAATTATCTTGTTTCTGGTTCTTCTAAATCATCTCTTTCATATATCTTATAATATCGATCTATATTTCAACCAAAAAAATGTTGCTTGGAGAAATTTTCCGGAAGATTCTCAATTAAACCATTTTTTCGACTATTATTCCGAAGTTTAATATTATTGATTGAGCCTAATTCGAAGAAATGGATATGGTTGACAAAAAATGTATCTAATCTTGGTTCTCTAGTAAAGAGGAACCTCAGGCGTGTCAAAAGTCCGCAGAACGACACGACACGACTATCCACACTGCAGCACATCATACAAGCAGCAGGCATCAAAACTTTATCTGAGTGGCCTCTGTTAGAGCATATGCAGCTTTGTATATAAAAGTATGGGATTAGTGAATTTGGACACTATAATAACCCTCAACTTGGTTATGGTGAGCTTTCGGAAAGCAATCAACCATTCAGATAAAACATTTAGCACCATAGCAAAGAACGGAAATCCGTCCGAAGACGCAAAATATCTACAAAGGATTGATCACCGATGGTATATACTAGAGCCTTCTTTAGAACTGCTGCCGCAATATTTAACTACAAGTTCAGTAATACTTTCAAAGTTATTTCTTCGGTGGAGGCGATATCCTCAATGGCTTCCGTGTACACAAATCCCATTGCCTCGTCATATATGCTGTACGATTTCCTCGCCCGAGCTTCACTAAAAGGCGTCTGAGATTTTGACGTTTCTGAAAGAACTGAAGCAGAACCAACGCTATTAAGATTATTTTCGCCTTGTGCTTTCAAAAGTTCCCGCAGTGGCAATCCGCGCTCGACATGTAACACGTACAACGAACACTCTCCTGTGGGTTCATTTTCGCCCCTGTTAGTTTGTTTTCGGAGGTACCCCGTACAGCAACCTCTCATCCTAGGCACATCCAACCGATGTGGAATCAAACAATAATGTACTCAAATCGCTTGCATACAGCCCTGTGGAGCCATTCCGGATTTTATGAGAATAAAATCGTACATCTTTGAATGTCTGTGGTGCTCCATGTCTTCTCCTTCCTCTCCCGATGATACATCTATTCGAACATCGTGGGCAATACTGCGCACCTCGCTAATCTCCCTCGGACAACTTTGCTCCTCCCACGAGTTGCAACACAGCTGGTGATCTGGTCTGGTACTGGCAGCAAGTAGAACGACGCCACTGCTTCCGTTATACACTTGCTCCAGATCACATTCCGCAAGTCCTCGTGTGCAACTGCATCTCTGAACTCCTTTTTTTTCCAGCTATCCGAACCACCTTCAGGTACCCACTGCCTCGGATCCGTCTAACCATCTGTAGAAAGTCTATCACATCCACATCACAGTCTGCCAGACACACATAGTCCACCGCATTGCAGTCAAGACCGTTCGATATCAGCTTGGTCCCCATGATCACGCGCACTGGACTCGATGCCGACTCGAATTCGCGAAACACCAACAGCTTCAACCGGTCCGGCATCTCTGCATCCGCGATTTGTTAATGAAGAAAAAGATGGCCTTTCCACTCTCAGTGCCCAGCAGATAGCTATTCAATAGCTTCACCAAAATTTGGATCCACAAGTGTGATCTCCCTAAATACTTTCTGGTTGGGCACGCTGTGCATCGCATTTTTCCTGCGCGCATGCTGCCCATGTGTTGTTATAGATTTAATTGTTTACACAGCTCGTCCATCAACCATTGTGGAAACGTGGCACTTGGCAGCACTATTTTGAGAAACTGTCTTCGGTTCATGCTATGCAGCTCCAGAAGTCGAAGCCGAACCTCCCGCTCCAACCACAGAGCGTGTTCCTCATCCACAAATAACTGCCCTTGATGCTTCACACAGAGCAGTTCCTCGTTCCATTCGTTGATAAATGTGAACGTATCGTGTGTGGCAAATATGCAAAACGTCCCCACAAGCACATCTGTGTTGCTCAGTTGGCTTTTGCGGTCGCTCGAGATCAGTACTGCCACATCGGCTGCTTGCAAACCCACATCTCTCAGCTATTGGATCGCAGCCATCTTGAACTACACATACGCCAAGGGGATAAGATGCACGTATTTATCTGGCCGTGTTTTTCAGAACCAACATCGGCAGCACGTACGTCATCGCTTTTCCAAGCACGGTGCAAGTCTGCACTGCGAGGACCCGCCTGCCTCCCATTAGAAGCATGTTTGTGAACCATTTCTACTCCTGCTCCTTCGTCATGAGCTCGAACCCTGGTATAATTAACTGGCGTGTCCCAATAAGGTCGTTTGCTTAGCCGCTGCGGTCCTCTATACTCTCGTCATCTTCTTCCTCCGTCCTCATTCACTTCTTCGTAGGGGTCCGCGTGTTGAGCCTCTGAAATATACGACATAATCCCTTCGCCATGGCAAATGAAACGTCTTCTGTCCCAACTGACCATGCATTATCATATCTATCAAAAGACAGATCCACAACAACTGAGGGCCCGAATGCCCTAGCCACCTCCTCATTGAAATAGCGCACTGCCGCAACATTGGCGACTACATGAGGTGCCGCCACAGCACATTTAGACCCTGTCTCAGCGATTCCAGTCTATGCGACTCTCGCATTAGGGTACTTGAGCATCACTTTGAGAAACCTCGAACGCTGCACTATTACTAGACGCTGCACATCGATAAACACTATACTCCTGAAAATGGGGGGGGGGGGGGCTGCTTTACTGTTGAGAGCCCACATCGCTTACTCGAGCTCCCAGTTCTATCTGGTGTTCGTACAATTCTGCATTGAAATTCGTATCGTTGCTTCCTCTTCAACACTCTGTGTAACCGGCAATAATTGTGGAAACGCTGCTGTGATTACTGCTAAGTTCATTTTCCATACTTCATTCCCCAAATACTTATCGTGAACGGACGAAGGATGTACATGAACCAGAAAAGCTTGGCAGATACATCCTCATCAAAGACAGTATTGGAGTGTCGTATTTTGTGTTCGTGTGGTACCTCGACCGAATGATAAAGACACGATCGTCGGAGTCAAAGTACAGGTTGCGATGTGTCCCGCTGAAGCTCAGTATGCTTAGTTCCAGAAACCTCAGTGCGAGACCAGGACTGATCCAGACCGCCAGCATCAGTAACTCCGTTATGCCATTGATGATATTTGAGAATTCTATCGCACTTTTGCTTGTTGTTTGCGTCCTGTCGATTCCGGAAAGCCATAATATGACAATCTACAACCTAAACAGCACTGGGGCTAGTCCAGTGCCGTACTGGTTGATGGTATCTAGTGCTAACATCTTCATTATTGAGGAGACAGCAGCATTTATATCGACATTGGCGTAGTTGGAGACATCTCTCTCGGTATTGATATAGACGTGGTTAAGATGTATTTGCGAAAACGAAACGTATCTCGTGCGCTGCTCTTTGTACTAGCTGAGAACCTAATAGTCACTCTCGGTTAAAGCAGACTCTTGAGTCTTGATAAGTATGGCAATGACACTGTTGTCTTTGTCCAGGCACAGATCCAGATTATCCTTTAATATAGCAACGGGCTTTTCTTGGACCTTTACTCTCAGATATTTATACTTTTGGGTCCAGGATACACGGTGACAACTCTTACTAAATAAACAGTCAACGCTGTCAGGACTGCGCCGCATTAATACACGCGTCTCAATAACGGTCGCTCTGTTCTTTAATTTAACAAACCCGTATTCTTCCAATGCTGAAAGATCGAACAGCTCAGCGTCAGGGATTCTGACAACAGGATCCCCGTTCTGAAAAAATTCTCCCAGTCACAGAGCTGTTGCGATAGTATTTTGTATCTGCTGGTCATAGAGAGACCTCTAAGATTCGTGTTGGTGGGATTAACCAGTCTGTGTATTTTCCTGTCTAGTAGCCAGCCATTTACTACCACATATCTGCCATTTACGTCATGTATCATTCTCTCCGGGACTGCTACAGCCGCGCGTTTGCAGGATCCCGCGGATGAAAAAGGAAAAACTATTTCTCGAGCTCCGAGGAAAACTTATCTTTCATATCGGTCCAGCGCCGTTCTCACTCATTTGGCGAGCAATGAAAAACATATTTTCCGTCGCGGGTGTTCATTTTTTTATTTGCTCACGTGCTCCAATCACCGCCTTGTCAACTCTAGAACAAGTCACAGCTACACTAAACTCTACACGTGGATACAGCAGCTGATATTTTACTGTAGTTCTCTTGATAACCAGCTCTAAACTTCATGTTTACGGGCCTAAATCAATATCACTTCAAACTTTTGCGAGTCGCAGTACTGCCCAGGGGCCCTCCAGACACGAAATTGCAAAATAGAAATTGCAAAATAGAAATTACTTGCGAGCTATAGAATGCACCCCAGTTTCAGCCTTGCGGCTCCCGTCATTTAGTAGAAAATACCATACCGTTCGGATTGAACCACATGACAAAATTACTGCAGCAAAAGGCATCACAGAAGAAAAGTGTACGCATGTTTTTCACAGCTTTCTATTTAGAACGAATCTAAAAAACACTCATGTGACCTTTCAGCGACTGTTGGGTATTCACGCTTCCCGGTGATTAAAGTGGCATCATTCGTACACGGCCGGCCATAAGACATTAACTACAGCACTTGCAACATTGGTCTAAAAGTGTGTGAAAAATCGTTGTGATGACACTCTATTTTACTATTTTGTACATTTAAAAGGCGTCACAATCGCGTTTACTCTGCCACGGCTGACAATACATGCTTGGTCATGAAGCTAAGGTAATATACTACAGGGGTTTTCTTTTATGATGTTTCTCTGCATGTGTGTAGAGCTCTCATAGTCCTGAGACAAAAGCTGTCAGTTCAGACTTATATCATCAAGTAAAGGCGCGCACAGTCACAGCCTACACAAATTTTACGATCGCCAAATTCATGTTGTGCCATACAAGTGACTATGTTTTTTCTCTTTTCCATCCAAGATTTGGTGCACCTGAAACAATTTCAAATAAAAGAACGGAAATCTTCAGTATTAATACAGGAGTTTTCGCACATGCTTCTAAATAAGCCTCCCTTATTGTACAGCTCGAATGGCTCATCAAACTCTACTAATTCTCCATTGTCCAACACTATTATTTTGTCGTAACTCAGAATCGTCTTTAGTCTATGAGCAATAGAAATAACTGTACAGTCTTTAAATTCGCGGGCAACAGTTTTTTGCACTAAACAATCAGTTTCATAGTCAACGTTGGAAGTAGCTTCATCCATAATCAGAATCCTCGAACGAAGAACTAATGATCTAGCTAATGCCAAAAGTTGGCGTTCTCCAAGCGAGAAATTGGAGCCCTCCTCTTCAACAACACTGTGTAAGTGAAATTTGCTATCCTCTCCATCCTTTCCCTCTTTTATAGCCTTGATCTCCTCAGAAGAGAAGAGACTGCTCCTTCGCAGCGCATCCCACAGCTCCATATCTGTTCTTTGGTCAAATGGATCAAGGTTCTTTCTAATTGTTCCTCTGAATAGCACTGGATCTTGTGGTATTATCGACACTCTAGATCTTAAGGTATGTAATCCAATCTTTCGCACATCAATACCATCAATCTTTATTTTTCCTTCACACAGCTCTACGATCCTATAGAGTGCGGTTATCAGCGTACTTTTACCAGCTCCAGTTCTTCCACAAACACCAACCTTTTCCGAGGGTCTTATATTTATATTTAAATTTCTCACAGCCAGTGGAACCCCTTCACGAAATCTCAAAGATACATTAATAAATTCTATGTGCCCTTTCTGAGGCCAATCAGGGGGTAATGTTTCACCTGGTACTTCAAAGGCACCCTCCTGATCCAAGCTATTTGCATAATGACATAACCTTTCGACTGAATTCATTTCATTTTCGACCTCAGAATACGCAACAAGAGTAGGTGACAGCGATCCCGCGAGGTCTAACACATAAGATGTTATGAGACCTGTTGATGCTGCAGTTAGGTTGAACTGTCTTGTTAAAGCAAGCATAGTTACATGAAAAGTAATTCCACATCCTGTAAGATCTAAAGTGATACCGATCCATCTTTGATTAGCAACCGTTACGAAATATGCTTCATTCAGCTTATCGACGCATTTATCATTCTTATTCATAAACCTCTCTTGGGAGCCAAATGATTTAATAGTGCTCATTCCATTTAACACTTCATTGAAGTTATCGTAGACATGTGATCTGCTTAGTGCTTCCAGCCGTTTAATTTCTCTTGAGGAAGCCTGATAATAGTTCGTAATCATGAAGAAAATGATGAATAGTAAGGGAATCGCGATTGCAAACCATGGTAAATATATGACACATAAAATCAAAATGCCTATAACAGATGCCACCATATGAATTAGCATTTTTAACTGATTACCAATTTCATTATCCAGCGAGTTAGTATCTTTAGTAAATCTGTTTAAAATTCTTCCACTAGGGGTACCATCGATGAACTTCATGGTGGTACGTAATAATCTGGCCACAGCATTCAGGTTTAAAGTTTTGGAAGCATTTATGGTAAGGTATCCCAAAGTGGAGAGCTCCAAAAATAAAAAGAGCAATCCCAAAAAAACAAATGTGATATAGATACCTATGTAAAAACCAGAGCTTTTACCTGAGAACTTTTCATCAACCCAGAAAGATAGCCATACATTGGCAAACATGGTTACAAATACTGTTAAGATTGTGATGCCAATTAAAAGAGGTAGTGCATAAACAGAAAAAACCCCTGATCCTGCATTCAAATACTGTTTGTAGATACTGAGTGGGATTGCATCCACCGCTTTTTCTTCTGCATTATATAGACCTCCTTCTTTGGGATCAAAATTTCCCAGATCTTGATCCATTTCTTGATCCATTTCTACATCTCCTTCTAAGTCCCTCTCTGGTTTCGCTTCAGCTGATTCCTGAGTAGTCTCTTTTGTAATATGGTCCATTAACGCACCAAAAGTAGGATTCCTTTGATATAATTCCGAGGGTTTCCCAACATCAATCATTCCATTGCCATCATTCATAAAGACTACACGATCTGCGCTATAAACTAAAGATAGTTGGTGTGTAGCCAAAAGTTTTGTCTTGTCAGCGATTAACCCGAAAAAACACTTTTCAACAATATGCTTTGCCACTTTTGCATCCACAGCGCTTAAAACATCGTCTAAAAGATAAATATCCTTACGTGCGTAGACTGCCCTTGCCAAACTGATCCTTGCCTTTTGTCCTCCAGATAACGTAACGCCTCGCTCACCAACTTCAGTCATATCACCTGCCGGCAAAAAGGCAATATCTGGCTCCAGTGCGCATGCCTTAATTGTCTTATAGTAGTAAACAGGATCAAATTTTGAACCAAATACGATGTTTTCTCGAATTGTCGCACTTTGAATCCATGGATTTCCATAGAAAACGGAAGACCCCTGAATCTTGATTTCACCTGCAGTTTTTTTAATATCTCCATTTATTGCATGTAACAGTGTAGATTTCCCAGAACCAATGGCACCTGTGATAATAACAAACTCTCCTCTATGAACATTAAGATTTATGTCATAAAGATTGAAATTATTTGCTTTCTCATTATCCTCAAAAGTTTCCCATTCAAATGCCCCTTCTTTCACTTCGATAGAAACGTTAGCTTCAAGATCATCCCATTTCTTGTCATGTTCCACATCCTCTACAGCAGCATTCAAGAACTCATGGATTCGAGTAAAGCTAACTGATGCAGAAGTGCAGTACCCCAAAATCATTGGACACTCTGCTATAATTATCATCAATGTATTATATAATGCCAAGGAGGAAAAGATACTACCGGGAGAATTATTTTCAGATCTAGTCGCATGGGAAACTAGAAACGCTGTCATTGATGATGTTGAGGCTAAATTAAAAACAGCTCCATACATTAAGTTAGTAAGCCATTCACATTTGAAGATGTAATTAGACTCTTTGGTTCTTTCTTCGAAAATCTTTTTTTGATAGGCATACTCCCAAGAATGAAGCTTGATCATTTTCATCGCCATCAAGACCTCTCTCATTAAACTAACTCTCTTGTCAGTATATTTGGCTGACTTTTGTCTATACTTAACAAGTAACGTGCCGGGGATAATGAACATGATTACTGTTAACAGAAAAACTCCAATGCCACTCAACCCTGCTGGCCCAAGGTTGACGATAATGATAGCAATTGCTGCCATGATTGGTAGAGGTGTCGCGAGAGCATTTGGTAAAAAGCTGATTCCCAGCTCAATTTTAGACAAATCACTGCTCATCAATGAAAAAATCTTGCCGTTCGAGAAATAATGTTGAGTTTCGGCGCTAGCCACAAATGACTTTTCCAATAGTGCTTTCGTTAGTATTGTCCTTGCGTGAGCAGCAACAAATTTCGAATGTTGTAGGGAATGGTTAAACAGTAGTGCATTCAATGCTAACAAGCCCACGATTCCTACTGCATAACCAATCCCATCCTTTATAGAGGCATTTGGTTCAAGCACCTTGTGCTGGACAGTATCAATTAAATGCTTAAGCAGGATTGGGATAACAACTTGACACCCATTGAAAAGCGTAGCAGCTGCAATCGAGAATAGGTAATCCCACATGAAAGTATAAAATAAAGCTTTGATGATCCCGAATCTAGGTATACCCTGCGTCCTTCCATTTTTGGTCTCATTTTCGGCAATTATTCTATTAAGGTAATGTTGAAATTTCGGATATGTTGTATTTATGGAGAGACGTTGGTCCAATTTCCATAGGTCATTGAAATCAAGTGTTCGCTTGTAGCCTTTGTTAAACAAAGGTATCAGCCAGGTAAAAAAAGTTCTGGAAATAATGTTAGTGTTCAGTAACGGGAATTCTTTCCTTTCAGATTCGTGAGGTACTGGCGGGACCCTCGTTGAAAGTAGCGGTGTCATTAGCCTTCTGACAGGCTTTACATTTTTGTCATCTATCAGTTCAGAGTCTTCCCTTGTAACAGTTGAGGGCGAGAACTTATTTTCTACCATGGCACAAGAACTAGATCTGTACTCTCAGCAATTCCAAATCACTGGGAAGTACTTTATATCATTGGGCAATGGATGAAGGAAAAAACATAACTCACAACATCTTCTATGCTTCGACGAAGCCATTCTTCGGAAATCTTTCGTAAGTGGGTGCTTTATATCTTTAATATTGTACGACTGCCCCCATAAAAAACGCACAATTGAGAAGAGAACTCCTCGCGTTT
This sequence comes from Zygotorulaspora mrakii, assembly GCF_013402915.1. Classification (NCBI taxonomy): domain Eukaryota; kingdom Fungi; phylum Ascomycota; class Saccharomycetes; order Saccharomycetales; family Saccharomycetaceae; genus Zygotorulaspora; species Zygotorulaspora mrakii. Next base: position 48,822 of record NC_050721.1, read on the forward strand.
CGTTCTGATTGCGCAACCCAATGCAGGGCAAAAAAGAAAGAAGGAGAAAAAAGGGTTCTAATCAAATGAAAAGTTGAACTAGTTCACAGCTTCCTCGCAGTTCATGATAATATTTTTTAAACTTAGCTATTATAGATTAGAAAAGCTAAACATTTAAGATGTTTTTATCCACAAAATATTGAACTTTAGCGGTTGATATATTTAAACGCGAATGAGCACAGAGCGCGACTGCACGACAGGCGCGCCTGAAAGTAAGAATCGTGGCGCCACCAATTAAAATATGAACTTTGATCAAAATCTGTTCAGAGGCTTTTGATCAAAGTTTATTTTGGAGTACTTTTTGACAAATTCCTTCCGGGCATTCTTGATTATTGACAGCGTGAAAGGACACCGCCAACGCACTGGACACCATCTCGCAGCGTAATAACGGCATACGGGAATATTGCAAAGCTTGAGCTTTCTATTCTCTAGCAATTCACATCCTAAGAGAGAAAATGTAGTTTCGAGCACATAGTCTGACGTATCAAGAGCAAAAATACATGCTAATTTTGTCTTTGAGCTCTTGTTGCACTCTTTACAGTCTCTTATCTTTTACTCCGAGCTTGTACGTCGAAAAGAATATAATAAAGATACTTTCGGGTATCGCCTTCTTTTTGCAAAATCTACTTGGTTAAAGAGCCATGCATGCGTATAGCCTTATTGCGGGCGATAATATATGGTTGACCTATAAAACATGAAGCTTCTTCTTATTCCTCAAATTCTTTGCTATCTTCGTCCAACTGATTTTGTTTAATGGGCATGGAAAAGAGCCATAACAGAACTGACAGACCTGTAATGAACGCAAAAACAACCTTTAAAGAGCTCGAATAGCTCTGGATTGCCTGTAATTTGTATTCCTCGGGGAATGTTTTGACTGCATCTGAAGATGACAAAGCCATCTCTATTATTCTTTCCCTCTCTGGTCCACTGATGTATCGGTTGAGAAAATAACGCAACGAGTTTGCAAATATCGAAGAAGATACTGCTACCCCTAGTGTTGATCCAAATCCACGAGATGCGTAAAAAACAGAACTGCTAATTGCCTGGGTCTCATGCGACACAGATGACATTATTGCCACTAATGCTACTGTGATAGTACATGAGTATCCCAAACCTAAACAGCACACTGTTATCAATTGCTTCTGTTCTGAAGTATTCAAATCGAAGGTGTATAATCTTCCACAAGTGACAATATAGACCGCGCCCCCAAGTATCAACAGAGTCTTATAATTTTCTGTGGTTCTCATGATAAAACCGGAGCCAAGTGAGCCAAGCATGACTCCAATGAAGTTTATTGCAAGAAGCAACCCCGAGGCAGCAGCACTTTTCCCGAGAACAATTTCTGTGTAGACAGGTAGATGGTAAATATATGAGTAGGCAGCCATTGAGGCAAGCAGACAGATGATGGAGGACAAACAGACAGTGCTGTTTTCGAACAAATGCAATGGAACGATAGCCTTTTCTGGATCTCTCTTTTCAGCTCTCAAAAAGCATAGGAAAAGAATCAAAAATGAAAAGGATAGACATCCAATCTGCCAGCTTCTCCATGGAACGTACGTGCCTCCGAGATTTAGCGCCAGGAAGAATAGCATGAAAGATCCAAGCAATGAAAAACTGCCATGGAAGTCAACATTGCGCAGCTGAGATCGTGTGGACCCTGCCTCATTCACATTTGTTTCCTCTAGTTTCAAATATACAAGACACATAGCTATGAAGGAGAGGGCCACTTGGCCTAGGAATGCATATCTCCAACCAAATCGATCACTGACAATGCCACCAATACTCCCACCCAGGGATGCGCCAATTCCAAACGATATATTGCTTAGCCCCTGGTATATACCGCGCTCACGTAAGGGAATCAGGTCACTGACAACAATACTACTCAGCGCTATCAATCCACCACCACCAATTCCTTGAATGCACCTACCAGCGATTAGAGTGCTCATTCTGTAAGAAACCCCCGACACCAAACTTCCGATTGCAAATAGAGTATGGCATGCTATAAGACAACACTTTCTGCCAAAAATGTCGCTAAGTTTACCGAAAAGCGGCTGAAATGCTGTGCTTAGCGCCATATAGGAGCTGGCAATCCATGGAGCGAATGAGAGATTTCCAAGGTCTGATGCTATGTGGGACAGGAGAGACGCAACGATTGTACCATCTAGTGCAGCAAGCAGCACACCAGCGTAAAGTGAAACTAAAATAAAAAACTTTTTTGAGCCTGTAGGAAAATCGATTGTATGCTCCCTGGGCCGCAACAACGTAGTTTCTTCAGCCTCTACCTTTCGCATCCTAGTTTGTGACTTTGTCTCACATCGAAATATTTCGTAACACAAGGCTTCTCATGCTATGCTGAGACTATATAACTCGGGAGTTAGAAACATTATACACTGTGCGGCTAAATACCCGCTATGTTCATTGTGTTATTGAGTAATATTGATTTTATTTTTCATCAAAAAACCACTGCTGATAAGGTTCGGCTAAGTACCCGAAATCAATCAGCATTCTTTCTGATAAGCCCAACACGGACGCACTTTGAACCCCATCGCCACACAGCAGTGGCCTGTTGTACGTATCTATTACCCGCCAAGTCTCGTACCCTTCAGAAGTGTTTAATCCTTACTTACGTTATACTAGGACTTTGCGTTGCATTATGGCGATTTTTATGTTTCACCAGGGGCTTTAAACTGCATGAAGACCGTACTACTTACCTGAAGCTGATAACAAGTGCATTCAAGAAAATTGAAATCGGATAATAAGTTGCGCTCTCAAACTCTTCCTTTCACTATATATAACAGTACCAAATATTTTAGAGTAAAGGAACGTTGGCGGATGTAATCAAAAATCTAACAAGCAAAAGCTAACTCAAGAAAACATGGGGTTAGAAAAGTTTAAGCGTTATCCTCTTACCTTTGGTCCTTCACCAATCACCCCTATGAAGAGACTGTCTGATCTTTTGGGAGGGGAGGTTCAGATATATGCAAAGCGAGAAGATTGCAACAGTGGTTTGGCGTTTGGCGGTAACAAGATCAGAAAGCTTGAATACCTCATTCCAGAGGCGGTCGATGGTGGCTACGATACACTTGTATCTATTGGAGGAATTCAATCCAATCAGACTAGACAGGTTGCAGCAGTTGCAGCCCATTTGGGAATGGATTGCGTTCTTGTCCAAGAGAACTGGGTGGACTATAAAGAGGACGTGTACGACAAAGTTGGTAACATCGAACTCTCCAGGATCATGGGTGCAGATGTAAGACTTGACTCTGCAGGCTTTGATATTGGAATCAGACCAAGTTGGGAGAATGCAATGGACAGTGTGAAAGCACAGGGTAAAAAACCATTCCCTATCCCAGCAGGATGCTCTGAACATCCATATGGAGGATTGGGTTTTGTTAACTTCGCCAACGAGGTGGCAGAGCAGGAGAAGGCTCTGGGCTTTGAATTTGATTACATCGTTGTTTGTGCAGTAACTGGCAGCACCATGGCGGGTATGGTCGTAGGCTTTGCATTTCAAGGCCGCCAAAAGAAGGTGATCGGCATTGACGCATCAGCAAAACCAGAAAAGACCAAAGCTCAAGTCTTCAGAATTGCTGAAAACACTGCCAAACTTGTTGATCTTCCCGTTAAATTAACACCCGATGATATTATTTTGGATGACAGATTCGGAGGGCCTGCATACGGATTGCCCAATGACGGAACAATGGAGGCCATTCGCCTTTGTGCGCGCACGGAGGGTGTGCTCGTAGATCCCGTATATGAGGGCAAGTCTATGGCTGGTCTCATACAGCTTATTAAAGAGAAAAAAATTCCAAAGGGATCGAAGGTCCTCTATGTCCACCTGGGTGGGGCCCCAGCTTTGAACGCTTATTCAGACCTATTCAAAGAAGGCTGAATAGTGATCAAACAACGCTATATAGTACTCAAGCACGATAAATAGTTAAAGCACGATTTATATACGCGCCAAACTTATCTATCTATGCTCTTATCTCAATTTTTCTTAATTAAATGGCAGACTACAAAACTATATAAACAGGAGGAATTTCAGTTTTCTCTCTCCAAATATTTCCAGTTTTTCTGTGCTTTGCTTTAGAGACTGCTTTTCACTCCTGCCAAGCTGTCACAAATTAGAATCGATAAATTAGAGTTTACAAAACAAAAAGCAAAGGATGGTAACTGTTCATAGACTTGTAGCTATCATCGCCACCACATTCGCTTTTTGTAATGCATTGGGTTCAGCAGATGCTTTGAAGATTCAAAGAGGCTTCACTATGTTAGATATGCACCAGGTTTTAGATGACAAAGACTGTTGGATACCTGAAATACCAGCATTACCTGAAGTGAGCTCAAACATTTACAAGAACATTGTCGCAACTCTTTCAACCGTCCAATACCAGCAAAAATGTATTTCAAGGTTTCAACGCGCAATAGGAGTTGACACTGAGACAAACGATGATTTTGGTACTGTTCAAGACGATATTCGCTGGTCTAAATTCTATAACTTCTCCGCATTTTTAAAAAAGGATTTTCCATTGGTACATCAGCATCTTCAGCTGGAAAGGGTAAACTGCCATGGGCTGCTTTACACCTGGAAACCCGCCTCAGAGAGGGATCAAGATACCCATTTTTCCAAGCCATTCGTGCTGATGGCTCATCAAGATACAGTCCCGGTCTCGAATAAAAGCCTAGCTGAATGGAAATACGATCCGTTTGAGGGGCATGTCGATAAAAGTGGCATTATATATGGACGTGGTGCACATGATGATAAAAACTCCTTGATTTCCATTATGGAGGCAGTTGAGCACCTTCTGAAAAACCACTTCCAGCCAAAACGCACGGTAGTCTTGGCTTTTGGGTTTGACGAAGAAGTAAGCGGCAAGAGGGGTGCATTTGAAATATCACAAGTCTTGGAGCAGAGATATGGTAAACAAGGCATCGAATTTATTCTCGATGAGGGACCTGGTATAATCGATCCAGTTGCACCCGGGGGCAAAGTTGCCTATGCGACTGTGGCGACATCTGAGAAAGGCTATTTGGACGTGCTAATTGAGGCGAAAGGCTTGGGGGGACATTCCTCATTAGCAGGTAAGCATACTCTAATAGGCATAATGGCAGAAATGATCGTTGCTCTCGAAACAAAAGACCCCCTTGCGCCACGAGTTTCTCGAGATAGCCCAGTAATAGAATTTCTCTCCTGTCAAAACTTTAGTACCCGAGATGTGCCGCTTCTGCTTAGAAGAATCAGAAAAGGGGACATTGATGCAGAATATGATCTTGGCCTTCTCCTCCAAAATACTTCCTTGGCGGTTATGTCACGCACGTCCCAGGCAATAGATCTAATATCAGGTGGCCAGAAAATAAATGCTCTTCCAGAAAGGGTCTCCGTAGGAATCAATTATCGCATCGCTCCTGGCTTGACTTTGAAAGACATCAAGGCTCGAATCACATCCATCCTGGAACCAATTGCAATGAAATACAACATGACGTCGTTTTTTTTCGGCTCTCAAGAAAGTGTATCCTGCTCGGACAGTGAACTGTGTATTTCGCAAGTTGGCAAAGCTCTAGAGCCTGCTAAGATGTCCCCTCAGAATACGAAAGCTTATTCAGTAGTATTTGGTAGCGTCAGTTCAGCATTGAACCCCATCTTCACTGAAACATTGAATGTGGAGTCACTGGTTGTTGTACCAACTCTTATGGCTGGCAATACTGACACTCGGCACTTCTGGAATCTGACACAAAATCTCTTTCGCTTCCGTCCGACTCGAATTGACATCAGAAACAATGGAGGGCACACGGTAAACGAGCACATTCATGTAGATGATCACTTTGCTTCCATCCAGTTCTATTCGTCATTGATACTTAGGGCAAGCGCGATGTGATGATGCAATTATTAGTTAGCGTAACCTGTTCTAATCACACGCATTGTTACAAGAATATACGTTTGTAAAGAAAAGAAACATCAATAGAATCTTGCAGAGATTAAGTTGACCCGCAGTGATATCCAGCGTTTTGTTTTTCGCAATTTTCTCCCCAAATTGCAACTATCCATGGTGGAGTTAAATTTAATTAAAGCAAATACAGATGCCTTAAAACGCCATATGATTATATCATATAACCCAGAGTACCGGCAGACTGTCTCAGAACTGGCTTCGCCGAATCATACAACCTCTAAGTGTCATAATTTTTGGAGCAGGAATATGCAAAGAACCTCATTCAAAAGTAGTCAGCAAGGCGTCTTCAGTCACATGCCATACTTCTAGTAGCGGAAGAAGATGCAACTTACAATAAACGCATACACCTCATACACTGCATACGCTGCATGCACTGTCGTTTTTGGCTCAATGGATGCTGAAAATTTTCACCGCAATAATAGATGCTGTTATAATTCGATGAGGCGCATTTTTGGAATAATTAGAGATGACATTCTGTAACGTTCCCGTTTTTTATTATGTTATATAGAACGGGAACGAAGTTCCTAGACACATTTAGTGCATGAACTTGGGCTCACAAACGTGGCGTTAAAGCTTGTGTGCCTAAATCTTAGGGTTTCGATGCTTTTATTAATCTCAATATATTAGCCCAATATATTAGCTTAACTCTCTTAAAATTAATACTATAATAATATGATCCTTTTTGAAGGCACAGTAACGGCAATCCTGCGCAACAGTCGTCCAAAGGTATTTCACCCAAAAGATAAGCATCCGGCAAATGGAACTTCTTTTACAATTTTGGAATCTTGATTCTCGCTTATCTCTTTCATTCTCAAATGACAATGAATATATAATTTTAGAAATCACCAACTTGTTTTACAAGGCTGTAATGACAGTCAGGACTGAAATCAGTGTGAGGTTTTCCTGAGAAAAGGATGACTGCTCTCAAGGAAGTTAACGGCAAACAAAAGAGGCGAAGAGGAAGAGTTCCTGATAGTGAACGGATTCGAAAAGCCGTAGCTTGTGAAGAGTGTAAAAGGCATAAATACAAGTGTGTAGGAGGAGTCCCTTGTAATAGATGTATTATAAAGGATGTCTCATGCAAACAAGAGCCACGGGTCCGCGTAAGCAAGGAAATTTTAACCACCACCGTTCAGCGGCTTTCCTATATGGAGGCTATCATCAAGGCCACCTTTCCCGGCGTTGAGACATCTGTCGAACAGATGAAGTTGAAGCTAGCAGAACTTACTGGAGATGCTAAAGCTCGGGAGTTGATTTCTCACATAGACTTTCGAAATATTCAGCTTTCAGATGGAAATACGGTTCATACTTTCTATGAAGACGCCGGTTCAACATCAAGTTTTGTGGTTCGAGCTTGTGAGATAGTCTCCAATGCAACCGGAAAGGGACCAACAAAGCCTGAGTCACCTGAGATGCAATATGATGTTAATCTCATCGACAAGAAGACAGGAAACATTACCAGCGAAGCATCTAATACATTTTCTGAGTTACTCAATGTAGCCTTATCCCGATTGCCACCGCTGGAGGAAGCACAAAAACTGATTGACATATTTATCTCTGTTTCTGGGAATAATACCTTTTTCTATTGTGACAGCTCGTGGTTTAGATCAATTGTACGGCGCATATATTACAACAGATCAGAAATCGGATTGAAAGATATCAATCATGTGTGTCTTCTATACGTAGGACTCTGCATGGGTTCCACTTTCGCTTATGTCTGGAAAGATAAGGGTATTCAGCAAGAAAGGGAGAATAAAAGATTTCCTGGTCTGGAGTTCTACGAACATGCTCAACTCTTGTTTCCGGCAGTGATCAACGACAGCTCTATGGAAACTGTACAGGTGTTCTTTCTGGCTGCCATGTATGTGCTTGCTGGACAGGAAATGGAGATGGCTTATAGTTATCTGGGGATTGCCTTGAGAGCAGCCATCGCGAATGGTATGCATAAGAAGTTCCCTTTCAAAGACCACTTTGAAAACAATGTGACAGAGGCTAGAAAAAGGCTGTTCTGGAGCATTTATACGATTGAGAGGCGTTCCAGTATAGCTCTCGGCCGTCCAGAGACTTTGCCCGTATCTGAAATTGATCTCGATCTACCGTCTTACTGTGAGGCTTTGGATGAAAATTCAGAAAACGCGAATGTCACGTGTATGACTCTTATAATCACAGTGTCGCTTTTAACTATAAAGATACATGATATGTGGTTTCGAAGAAAGGAACATGGGTTGAAATTTGCCACTATCATGGATTTATATCACAGTATAGACTCCTGGTGGAAACAAGTTCCCCCAGAGTTTGAGGTCAAATCGATGAAAATAGGGGATCCATCTTACAGAGGTGCAGTTCACGTGCATTTTGCATATAATTTAGCACAGATAACTCTCGGGCGGCCATTTCTTTTGTTGAAGTTAAGAGATAGTAATTTTCCCGTCGATCTTGATGATGATATGAGCTCTTTCTCCAGTCGGATGGTTCTGTATTCGTACAACGCGGCCACGGAAATTGTCGAGACTCTTTTAAACCTGAGAGCCAACAATTTGCTTTCGTGTTATTCCTTCAATGATTATAACGCCTGTCACGGAGCTTCTTTTGTACTGGTGGTGTACTTGGCTCTTTGCCCATCTACAGAGGCACTACAACGACTCAACGAGTCTGTCAGTATTTTGCAGCAGATATCTCAGAGCTGCAAGTACACTCAGAAAAGTACCAACGTGATATTGACCCTGAAAAGCATCGTTCAGCAAGGGCAAACATATCAGCGGTGGATTCACGAGGCAGTACTCGGCATCGGAGAAACCGCAGACCCTGATTTCAAACTAACAACAGACAACTATGAACTCCAAAACGATACATGGGGTAAATTGGACGCATCTCTTGGTGCCCTTACAGGAGAGGACTGGTTTTCCTCTCTTTTTTCTGACGGATCCTTTCCTTTGGAGTCGGATCATTTTCTTGATGATCTCTTTCAGAATAACGTGCCCGACAACTAGTAGGTTGCAGTGTTTAAGAGAATGCATTTGGAAAAGTGGTAGCTCTCATGCTGTTAGATTTTACAATTGTAAATAAGAAGAAACGTCTCACCTTTAGAGGTACGAGCGCCTCCTTTTTGAATCATCGATAAGGTCTGCCTCAGAGGAATATATCGATAAAGTCGCACGCGCGAGAAAATCAATTATGAGACTTACTACCACATCAAGCCGGATAATCAATGTTTTGTTTAAAAACAATTTAGATCTTCTTCAAACTTGAATCATTACCGCCAATATGCTCAAATCTAGTTGGTTGTTTATTTTCTCTATCACAAATATCTTTAATTTTTATGCCATGTTCTTTAGTACTACAAAAAGCATATTTAAAACTACATTTTTGCAAAAACCAGGTATTACGTGATACATAATACTCTAGAGGCCCATCGATTTCGCCACTACACCACCTACTTTCAATCCCCAGTCCCAAGTGGAATCCTGCTCGACGGTTATAGACCCGTCAGCATTAAACACTCTTAGTTGTTGTGGATCCGTGGTACCCCAGTCCGTCTTACCATGGCTAATCCATTCGCAATAAGGTTTAAGCCAGGACATATAGAATTGCTTCTCCTCTGGTATAATCCCATCAACATAATTATAAAACCACACACCCATGTCTCCGGCATGGGGCACAAGCATCTCGCGAGGCTCGTATTTGTCGAAGTATGATCCTCTATATGCAATCCTGTATCTGTAGATTCTATCTGCGGGAACACCACCCTCAATCAGGCTGCGTACAAAAACTCTACTAGATGCATAGACCTGTAAGTCGCTGACAATTCTGCCGTACAGAAACCTAAGGTTTTCCAAGTGTTTCTCACTGTCATTGGTGCGCGGAAGGTCAGGATATAGTTCCAATAAAGCCTTTGTCACGGACCTTGGGTAATAGTTGTTTATTTGATTAAAAAGATCCTCGGTGCTTTTGGGCGGATTGGTTTTGGCATAGACAGCGTGTTCGTTGATAACTTCTCCTATGATGAATGATCTTCCAGAGTCTTTCGCTTTCTTTCCAAAAGAGCCATTCAGTATATCCGCGAACAGGGTAGGTGAAATCATGTCGTTATCAGTGACACCTCTGAACGTGTGCAGATTAAGATCTAAGATTTTCTCCGCAAAAATTTGATATGGTATCGCACGCAAAGCGTTTAGCTTTGCAGCACCGGAAAGACCAGAATCAATGTCGAAGACTTCCAGCACCTCTTCAAACTGCTCCCGGCACTCCGTGACGTATTTTGGTTGAATAGCTAGTCCGTTGGAGATAAGTAAGGTCCTCTTTATGATCTGATTGATCTTAGGATGGTACATCTCATATGCCACCTGGAAAATAGACGAGTACGAGCCTGCGCTCACTCCTCCAAGGGTGATATTCTCTTTATTACCCCCAAATTTGGGAATGTGCTCGTAAATCCACTCAAGTCCGAGACGCTGATCCCAAAACCCAAAGTTACTGTTCTCACTATCTTCATCTAAGAGCTCTTGGCATGATAAAAATCCAAAAATATTAAGCCTATAACCTGGTGAAACAACAATGAATTTTTCTAGACTTTCCTCAGCTTGCAGGTCCTGGGGATCGCACTGGCGATAATGGAGGGGATTTCCAACCTGGAGCCATCCGCCGTGAATGAAATACAGCACAGGCCAGCCACCAATTGGTGGGCGGCCTGCAGGTATCCAAATGTTCAGGAAAAGGCAATCTTCATCAAATTTGAAATCCGGATTGCGCTTTCCACCTCTATTGTTGTAAAAGGGCTGAGGACAAATTGTTTTGTAGGAAGAGTAATCACCAGAATAATCGTAGTCGTGAGGCAAGGGTTGAGGTCTCCTCCATCTGAGATCACCTACCGGAGGCTGTGCGAACCTAATTCCAGTGTAGCGGTGGCACTTTTCCTTGGAGTTGGGGTCACAGATGGTCAATGCTTTCAAAGTGCCCAATCCGTCTATGTTGGTTGATGTGACTTTTGAGTTAGTAATTATTGGCGATTCGTACATTTCTTTTGGTTGTTGATTACTATTATGAGGATTAACTTTTTTTTTCAAGAGAGTGCCAGGTGAAAATTGATAATCGACATGTCGAGATATACAGTTTGAAGCGCCTGCCCAATATAAGCAAAATCACTTTCTGAATTGAGCTTTAAATGTATATTGATTATCTGCGATAGTTAATGGGTACACACCCGGATACTGGCTTGGTTGTTATCGTTCTTGCCAGGATTGATAAGCGGATATTTTTCCGATATCAAAATGCGGGCAGCTCGAAAAGAGAACGAGGCGAGACTGCCGCTTCCTATTTCGCGGGTAAACACCCTATCAAATTTAATCAATCTATTAACCACAGTAAATGCTTCAAGTAGTATCGCAATGATTCATCGCTGAAAGACATATTTAAACGAAACCAGTTTTCTAACACTATCAGTTACCTCCTTACAAAAACATTCCATCTAGAATTAGCAGTGGCAAACTTGTTGTCTTCCAATAACTCGCGAAATACACTACACTATTTCGGATGACGGAAGAAAAGAAAGAGAATTATAAAGTCGATGTTGAAGATGTTGAGCATGGTTCCTTGTCTCAAGAAGATGTCCCGTGTAGCTTACCGCAATTACTGGAGTCAGCAGATGCTGATGATGCATTCGAGTATGCAAAGAACCTTGACCAAGACACGGAAATAGACCCAATTGCTGATAGAAAGCTCACATGGAAAGCTGATATGATAATCTTTCCGATGATGGCCTTAGTTTATGCGGCGCAATTTCTGGATAAAACCTCAATGTCGTATGCGGCGGTGATGGGATTGCGAACCGACCTCAATATGAGGGGTGACATGTACAGCTGGTCTGGAACCAGTTTTTATTTGGGATACTTAATATTTGAGTATCCAGCTGCGTGGCTTCTGCAAAAGTACCCTTTAGCAAAGACCATGGCTATTTTTCTAATTCTTTGGGGGTTCGTTTTGACAATGACTTCCGTGGCTAACTATCCTGGGTATATTGCAATCAGAACTATTCTTGGTATGCTGGAATCTAGCTCCTCGATAGGTTTCATGCTTCTTACCTCCCAATACTATCACCGCAAAGATCAAAGTGCAAGGACTGCATTTTGGGTGGCATGCAATGGTGTGGGGCAGATAATGGGTGGGTCAATGGCATACGGATTAGCCAAACGGGAAGCATCTTTGCCTCTTGCTGGTTGGAAATTGATTTTCATCATTTGCGGTGTCATTACCATTTTTCTGGGATTGCTGTTTTGGTTGGTTGTCCCAGACTCCCCATTTAAGGCTTGGTTTTTGAATGATGCAGAAAAAACGTTGATTGTTCATAGGTTGCGTAAAAATCAGCAAGGTGTCGGCAATCATACGTTTAAGAAATATCAATTTATTGAAGCCTTCACTGATATCCGAACGTGGATCATGTTCTTCTCCTCTGTTGCTTTGAACATTCCAAATGGAGGTATTGGCACGTTTTCGTCACTTCTTATTGCAGGTACTATGGGATACGGTGAGCTTATGACTTTACTCATGGGACTTCCAGCGGGTGCTTGTGAATTTGTAGGTTTGATACTATTTGGAGTCATATCTCCGTTTGTCAAAAATAGAATGGTGCTTGCATCCATATCGACCATTATTGCGCTGATTGGCTCTTGTTTGATGTCTTTTGCGGGGCCTCCGAAGGCCCAGCTGGCTGGTTACTATCTCATGATGGTTTCTCCAGGAGCCATGATCGTAATGTTCTCTATTGTGTCTTCAAATGTAGCAGGTTATACCAAAAAGACGACTGTTGGTGCGATTTATTTGATTGGATATTGCGTAGGAAACCTTATTGGTCCTCAGACTTTCAAGGAGGAGGACTCTCCTGGTTACCGCCCAGCTAAAATCGTAATGGTAGCTTTTTATGTCGTAACTCTCGTCACGTTACCACTACTATATATCGTGAATCGCAGAGAAAACCGCAGGAGAGACAAATTGGCTGAAGAGGGAATGGTGCAACATCAAAAGAATTCAGAATTTGCTGATTTGACCGACAAAGAGAACTTAGAATTTAGATACGTTCTTTGATTTTGTTTAACAAAATTTTTGATTTATCTAGACATGTTTAATCTGAAAAATATCTTTTGTATGGCTGATTTCCGAGTTTCCCTACGAAATCAACTACATTCATATAACTGTTTTTTTAAGCGACATTCTGTTGACATCAACAGTTACTACGAACGCGTTGGTTCACACACCTGAAGAAAATGGATTATCGACCCCACTAGGAGTGAGCTGTTCGTGAAGAGACATTGTAAACATCGCAACATCGCACACGATAACTTGGAACGCTCAGTTGAACCAAATGTATGCGGCATTTCTTTATTTTTGATTTGAACTTTAATTTTCCATTATCTAAGTGGAAACTCACATACTTCGAAGAGATCCACTGAAACTCAGCAAATAATATCTGGAAACCAACTTGTATTTTTAGATATATGATCTCTAACTTCCTTAGGATTTCTTAGCGGTTTTCAATAATATCTGAGAGCGTGTTGTTTTTTTCCAGGCCTTTTGATTAGACTCTCTTTTTAGGCATGACTCACAAAACGCTGAGGTAATCGAGCAGTTGCGTGTGACGGTTCAAGTCTGGTCTGCAAAATGCGGCATGAACAATTCGATGTAGTCAAAAAACACTGACGTGCCATTCCGCCACTCATGTCATTTTTTACATAAACAAGAGGTAAAGAGTTACGAGACCTCTCTTTTAAAGACATAGCTACTATAATGAATGTGCAACTGAAGCCACTTTTTTAATTTTTACGTTTTCAGGAAGTGAAATTCTTCGTTCCTTATGAAGCGATGGCAACGCCCGAACTGCGGCGTTTTTCTAAACAATATCTATAACCCCGTGGCGCGTTCCAACGCTGCAACGAAAAGCAAGTAGTCAATACGATGGTGGGTACACTGTAACGTGTGCATCGTCTCTCGTAATGGATCATTCACAGTCCAATGACGACCCTCAAATCTTAGGCTACTGCCAATTGTGTGAACGTAGCTTGGATGCACGTACATTTCCTATGTATTTATTGTTGCAATGAACTGATCGAGTTAATACCAATCTACAGTATCTTAAACGAGCAATTAGAAAAGGCTGAAAATGTCTTTTAAGCCCGATCATTAAGACTTAGATATGTGCAGCAATCAAGATAAGGAACGCCACTGTTCCTTGTGCCACATTCTTCAAGTAGTCTTTTGAGTCTATTCATGCTCATACCAGAACATGTATCTTATATTTAAATGAGATACCTTTATTCCTTATGTAACGCTGATAGCATTGTTGAGAACTCCCACAAAGAGCTTACCGGCAGCTGCATTAAATCTGGTTACTGATGACAGAAATCGACTTCGGTCAACCCCTTCCTAGCAACCTGGAGTATGCAGTTTCCTTTGGAATCCCTACATGGAGGACTGCACTTGGCTATGTGGAAAAAGACCCGATAGTAATAGAAAAAATGGCAACGGGATATCCCAGATATTTCCCCCAACCCCCTATTCAAAAGCTCTGTAAGTATTTCGTGAAAAAATTTGGAAAGAATTCTGAGGATTGTCGCCCTTTTCCTTCTCTCAAGGAGGCCGAGGAGTGCTTGATGTTTATAAAATCAGTCACGGGATCTGAGAGTACTGCCCATCTTGCGGTGGACACCTTCAAGCTCGCGGATAATGAGAGTGCGAAATCTGGGGAAAACAACACATTGTGTATAAGAATAGCCGCTGTCTTGGCGGCGGGCGATGAATTCAATCACGTTAAAGAGTACTGGAAATTAAGAGGTGAATGCGTATCTAGCCGCTTAGCAGATCTGCTCAGTAAGTCTTTTATGGAGACAGAGTCATTCTCAAGTCAAGTAAATCATGGGTTGGAAGAGAGGGTATTGTCTGCTCAGAGTTCTGGTGAAAACGCCAAAATATTAATAAAAAGAAGAATAGCAGACAATCATTTTAACCCATTCGGCTCGGGAAAAAATAGTGCGGCCTTGGATGTTGAGAAAGTAGACCCTGAAAAAGTTGTGTATCTGGTGTCGAGTGGCATGTCTTCCATTTTCACTGCTCGTAGGTTTCTGACTCATTGGGAAGAAAGCAGAGCATCCAAATATTCTTCGAGTCACGAAAATACTAGCAAGGACCAAAATACTTCTGTTTGCAATACAGCAGCGATATTTGGCTTTCCTTTTAAGGATACCCAAGTAATCCTTAGGACATTTGGGACATGTAAATTTTATGGCTTTGGAGATTCGAGGGATATCGACAGCTTGAAGAATTATTTAGACGCGCCGGGTAATCGTATACTGGCTGTTTTTATTGAAACACCCTCTAATCCTTTATTAAACATGCCCGATTTAAAAAAGCTGAGAAAGCTAGCAGATAAGTATGGTTTTTTCATTGTAATCGATGATACCATAGGAGGCCTTAACGTTGACGTATTAGGCTATGCGGATATTATTTGTACTTCACTGACCAAACTCTTCAACGGATCTAGCAATGTCATGGGTGGCTCAGTGATTTTGAATCCACAATCCTCAATATATTCTTCTGCGCTCGATTTCTTTTCGAGTCATGAGTTCGAAGAGCTATTATGGCTTGAAGACGCCGTAGTCCTTGAAGAAAACTCCAGAGATTTTGAAGATAGGACTATACGTGCTAACGAAAATACCGAAAAGCTGATATATGGACTGCTATTAGCGCAACAAGGTGACATTTTTAAAAAAATATATTATCCTGCTTTGAGTTCGAAAGAAACCTTCGAAAACTATGAGGCCGTTCGTAACGAAAAAGGTGGCTACGGGTGCTTATTTTCTATGTCTTTTTTTAATGAACTAGACGCTGGAGTGTTTTACGATTCCTTGAAGGTATTCAAAGGACCTTCGAACGGAACTAATTTTACTTTGGCATGTCCATATGTACAGCTGGCTCATCATTCCGAGTTAGAAGAAGTATCTGAGTTTGGCGCAGATCCTAACTTTGTAAGAGTGAGCGTAGGCTTAGAAGATAGCAAATGGTTGATAGAGGTGTTCTCAGCTGCGATTGAAGCTGTAAAGCAAAGGTATCATAGCAAGGTCTGAAACTATCGAGAGAGTGGGTTACGTTGGAGTTAGCGACACTAGCTTGCTCGGATATTGGTGAGAGTATTGTAATTTCGAGTTATAGAGATATATATAGGTCCTTGATTTTCTATACCATAAATAAATAAGCACTAATTGGATTTAGATTAATATCTGGAAAAAAAGTCAGTATTTATATCTAACATTCTGCATCTATTGAACCATGAGAGGTTTAATAAATAAAGTATTTCGACCGCCCCGGTTCATAGTTCGTGTTGTCATTACGCTATTATTCCAGTCCCTCAGAACATATGGCATAGCTCATTATTTGTAATTACATGCCACAGATTCCTCCATACTCAGATTCCTGAATAGCAACCGCCTCACAATGGAATACCAGTCAAAAAGCTCTAGAATCGATTGATATTCAGCTAGGGCATTATCTGACTTCATTTCTTCTGTTGTGTTATGGAAAAATGTCCTATTTCATAATCTTTCTGGTCGTCTCTTCAATATATATTGCTTTTATCATGGTATCAATTTATGTCCCAACATTTTTTGCTTCCATTTAGCTCAACTCCCGTTTGGTTCCACCAGAACATTATGTTGTTTGTATTCAGTAGAGAGTATTTCAGAATTGAATTTTCATTGAAATCTTTTGCAGCAAATTGAATTTGATGTAATTTTAGGGTCTCGTCCTTTGCAACTCGTACCTCTATTTCATATTCTCTATAATCTCCTCTTTGGAAGCTCCTCTCAAGAATTATATTCTTGAAATCTTTCTTCTTTAATTGAAACATCGGTGGCCCACAAAAAATTACCCATTACAGATGTCTCACTCACAAATTTCAATTCAAATGAAACAATATTCTATCCAGTGTAGGGGAGCCAGAGATGATTTTTATTACTCTAGAGGAAGAATCATATATCTCTCAAGTTATTTGTATTCTTTTTAGTTAGTTTTTTCTTCGAGCACTACAATGTCGAAAACATCAAGTAAGATCACTAAGTCTCTTTTCCATAAAGTATTCTTAATATGTGCCTTTAAGCCTGTATATTTTCATTATACATCCAGCTAAAATCGCAGAGAGCTTTCTAAATGAAATTCAAATTCTCATAAAGTGGTACACATTTACATTATATTCGACCCATTGTCAGTAAAAGTAATGTAGTTCCGATCCAATGATTGACTATTTCGCTGGGTTTCGCAATAAATGCACCGCATGAGGTTTGGGCTATGAAATAAAAATGATCCAACCGAGGTTCGAACTCGGGATCTTCGCCGTGTAAAGGCGACGTCATGAACCACTGGACCATTGGACCATGTCTAGCTGTGAAACTTCCCGTCTTTTATTAGCATTATATACTGACCAAACACGTCGCGACAAATGTATTTTGAAACATATTTTATTTGGGAAGAGGTTTTTCTTCGGAGTAATTGATAGTAACTTGCTTAGACATTGATGATAATATTATGATATTCAGTTATAGAGATATATAATTCCTCGGTTTCCTATATCATAAAGTGAGATAAAACTAATTGAACGTGGATTAATATCTGGAAAATACGTCAGTATTTATACCTAGCATTTCGCACCTATTGAACCATAAGAGAGGACGACGAGTGAAGAATTTTCATCGTCATCACACCATTTCTAGTCCCATAGAATCCACAGTACAACTGCTATTTCGTGTTCATTCCATAGACTCCTTCGTAGTCAGATTCCTGAATTGTAAACGTCTCGCGATAGATTATCATACGATATCTTTCCAGTATCTATTGATATTCTGTTAGAGCTTCATCTGAATTCATTTCTTTTGTAGTATCGTCGCCAGTAGTCTTCTTTCTGGTTCTTCTTAGTCATCTCTTAATATACGTTGTCTCATAATCTCGATCTATATTTCAATAGTTCTATATTTCATTACATCATTCAATCTGTAATAGGAGGATTGACCAACGAACTAGGCCAAGTAAAAAGACGTTAAGCGTCCTTAGACAAGTGGTTGCGTAAGGGCATTTTAAAAACTATATACTCTATGAAGCATAAAATAGAAGGACAAGAGTAGAAAGTGAGTATATCAAAAAAATTACTTATTTCAATTTGATTGCTCTCTTTCGAAAGAACTGTAAGAGCTGGTCAAAGATGACTTGAAGGTTGAAGAGAAATTGCTGCTTGTTTTAAGCGGACTGCTGCTGTCCTAAAAAATCACGAGAGATTTCCCAAGCAACCGCCCGCTACGACTGAAGAACTATAAACATCGGCCATATAATGGAGGTAGTTGTCAGTATTCTTCACAGCGTAAGTGGCATTATCTGCAGCGTAGGCTACGATCTCATTCAACTCCTCAACCAATTCACTTACTTCTCTTTGGTTCATAGCTGCAATATGCAAATAGCGATGTAACAGATCAATACCTGCGTAGTGTTTTGGGCCAACGTCAACGATAGATCCGTCAAAACAAATTGATGACAAAGGCTTTTTGGAAGTGTAGAAATAATCACAGATTACAGTTTCTGAAGGAGCTGAGGTACGATGGTAACCTGGATAAGTGTCCGGATGTGCAGCACACAAACCATCAATATCGTCACATCTCAACAAAAGGTCATTCTTTGACGCCTCAACAAGTTGGTCAAACACACCCATGACGGTGAAAATACTTCCATTTCCAAACCATCTGGTGTAATAGACATCATCAACACCATATTTTAATAGTCTCTGTTTCGCGTAGGCTGAGACTTCCACACTGTCTTTTAGTGCAGCATTAAGCATTCTGACATTGGTGTCGTTACACGTATGGTAAAGCTCTGGAAAAGTAGGATGTGACCATCCGAATACGTCTCCAGACACCGCAGTTTGAAGCTCCTCTGTCGAATTGGTATTATAGACTGGTGCGCCTAGGGCTTGGGAAGAAAAAAGACTGATAGCGGTCAAAGTAGAACAAATTAACTTCATCGCAATTCTTATAGAGTGCTTGGTGGTCTCAAAGTTTTCAATAAAACTCAATCAATTCACATCTGTGAAACATGTTATTACTCTATTATTTATACTTGACACTTTTACAAAGTTGATACCGTTTTAGGATTTTATTCTAGCATTTCAAATTCGCTATTGCGGAAGTTCTTTAGGTTAATTTTGCTTCAGTATTCATTTGTTTCATCAGAGTAAAATTGTGAGTGGCTCGTTGATCAACCATTGCCGCCACCGTATAGGGTTCTCAAAGCGGTCATCAAACTCTTTTAGGAGATCTCATTTTGTAAGATTTTCACTGGGCGGACCCTGAGGGTACCCCTCGGGGTCACGTAATAAGGCTTCCATGTCAATCCCAAAAGCTTGATCCAATCTGTCAGCAGCTAATGGAGGCCAAACTGACCAAATGGATGGAATATAAGCAGCAATCGATTTTTGAATAGTTTCTTTTTCTGGGCCAAATCTTGTTTAGTCAATTCCATAGAAGATTATTACTGTTTTAATCTGAACATATTTAACAACTCTGTTACTGGTAGAGTCACTAAGATGGACAATTTTAAGTTTGTAATTGACCTGATGTCTGAGTTACATTCAACTTTTCTGTTTTAAGTTATTGTATGCTTTTGAGTGCTGATGTAGTTTGACGACATTCGAATTACTGAATTCATTTCTTTTTTAGAATGTGGTCCACTTGGCTTCGATTTATTTCATCACTTGGTCTCGTAGTATATTAGACGTTTCTAGCGGAAGAACTTCTTTGATCTGAGCACGACCTCAATGATAGGTATCTCTTTTTCCGGACCATGTTGCAATTAAACATGTAGTTGTACCTCATTTTTTTGTTGAATTTTTTCATAAACCAATAGTATCATAGGTTAAACTCAAATTAGTCCTTAAAACTTGCAAAGATAGCGGTGTTTAAGATCTAACCGCGTTTTGATTTCACAAAGTGGAGAATTTTAAAGTACCGCTCAGAGTTGTATTTAAACTGTTCAGCACGTGGATAATGCCTCATAATCAGATGAAATGGACTATTATGAATTATCTGCTGATAAAGTGTCAAACTAATAGAGGCAATCTAGTGGAGCTTTTTTTTTCAGAAATAGAAAGGAATAGAATAGTTTTAGTTTCAGCTTACAATTCACCTTTTAAGCATGAAATAGTTTGCTGCTACACCACTTAAGTCTTAGAATGACTTTTGCTAGAAAACTCGAACATTTGTGCTTTAGAACCCCGAAGTCGGATGTACTTCTAGCGATTCAACCAGTATGTCTGGATCATTACTAGATGAGTTTTCCTTACATTCATTAGAGCGGACCTTTTGTGTCTACGCTCACTAAGAATGGCATTGACCTCTGAAGTTCTGATTGTATTAATCGATCGAGGAATGAACGTTTTTACAGTTGGTACATCAAGAGCAGACATCAGTGGAAGTTCACAGAACAGGGGAGGTTAACGATAAAGGCTACAATTTGGTGGTCAAAGGATTAAAGACAAAAATTCGATGAAGGTCCAACATAGATAGCTTGTTTCGGGTGTCATCTAATTGCCTTTCTCATTTAGAAAGAAAAGATGATTTAAAAAACATACATCATCATGCACTTCACCTTCTGTGTTGAGATACCAGAGACATTCAAAAAACTTTCAATCATGCCTGTTGCATTAAATATGGTTGTCTTACGGACATAATGAAATCTGCATCAAGAGCAAACAAGATAAAGGGTTTGACTAAAACGCTAGAGACCAATTTCGCATTCGAACAATACGGTCTTGAGATTGGAGGAGGAAGCACATACGTTGAACGGAGTTTTACAACATAACCGCCATCACGTACCTATCATAATCCAAACAAAGCGAGGAGAGTTGAAGCGTATTGCTCAACGTGGCTTAACTGATCTAACATCCATTGGCATCTTGACACCCAACAACCGACGGAATTCACTGCTATAATTGATGGTCAGTGAATGGCCATCACTTTCCAATAATTTTTGAGAACTTCCTGAGTGAGATTCGAGCCATGATCTATCTATTTGGGTCCATCGTATGCAATTTGGAATGAAAGGGTGTGTAGAATTCTCAAAGTCACGAGGGCTTCATTCAAGGAGGAAGGGTTCTCGATTTTCCAAAAATTTATCTATGCTGGCATAAAAAATGTATAGCACATCTTTAAGAAAGATTTCTTCTAAGATTCCTTTCACCGCATCCGTTTCTTGCCGCACACTGTTAAGCTGAGCGAATTATAGATGTCCACATGAAGGTGTGTTTGAATTCAATTAATGCCTGTATTCTTGTCCGAGGTCATTGTGAATCACATGACCCCACCTACGTTACATATATAGCTTAAAAGCCAGAAAGTGATGATATCTCCAGTACACCTCGTGAATTTGAAATTACGAACTAACCAATACTATCAGAGGAGCTCATTTTTGCCAAACTAGTAATTCTTGAGAAATGCACGATTCCGCGTGACTCCATGATATCTTAATACTACAATAAAGAAACAGAATGCTATCATGTTTGAGCAAGTACCAATTCCGCCAATGATCTCAACAAAGATTTGACTGGTGAACCGTCGACAAGATAAGTTGCCCATAAGGCACTCTGAGTAAAATTTAACTAAAATCTGACTCAGCTGTTGTTTTTCAAGTTTGAACTATAAGTCTGTTAAGCTTTTGGGACATCATGGGGTTGAACAAGCCTTTCGCAGTGCTTAATCACACTTCACTCACATACGTTCTTGTGATCAATTTCGCTTTTCATGGCGCTCGCTTTCGCGCTCTGGGGGACAAAACGAAGTAGGTGGGTGCAGTCTTGAACACAGACTGAAAAAGGAAACTTTCCATCAAACTTTTACTACTGAATTTTCGAAAAATCTGGATCTGCACCCCAGTTTTTCAAGAAATGTCTGCAAGCGCGGCATTCTCCCAGTTCCGAATGCTAACAGCTCGCTACAATTTGTCTGGAATTCACTTTTGGAAGGCATTTCTTCAAGATTGTAGTCACATTAACATAGTTCCACCCTAAACTATTGTTTGGTATTCAACTGTCCGTTTTCTTCTGCCAACGGCAGAGGGCTATATGAATTCTCCACTTTGAATTTTTGCTGAAAATCTATTCCGTTATAAAAGCGAGCTGTCATTACCATTACTGCTTGGCATCCAGAAGTTAGAAGTAAAGATTGGATTTAACAAAACCGCACAACTGTCATCCCAAAAAAACCATGTCCCAAAATTATGAGAGGAGGCCTCATGAAGAAACAAGCAATGGGATTAGTAAAAGAGGCGACAAGGTTGTCGAAGTAGAGGAGAAACTAGAAAATGGTGTTGATTCAGATATGCCCGATAAATTAAAAATGACAAAATCTCTTGTAATTCGTAAGGCGGAACTCATGGCAAAGCAATATGATTCGTGGTATTTGAGATCTTTATTTTTACTGTCAGCATTTATTTGCTCCTTTGGATATGGACTGGATAGTAATATAAGAGACATTTATATGACTTATGCGATGAATTCTTATTCAACACACTCTCTCATATCTACAGTGGGCGTTATCAGTCAAGTGATCTCTGCAGTTGCTCAGATATTCTTCGCAGGGATGTCTGATGTCTTTGGAAGGTTGTCCTTATTCATTGCATCTATTGTATTTTACGTTTTGGGGACAATAATTCAATCACAGGCTTTTGATGTAAAGCGGTATGCCGCAGGCACTTTCTTTTATAACGTAGGGCTCGTCGGTGTTATGCTTCAAGTCGTTTTGATTTTGTCTGATAACTCGTCGCTGAAGTGGAGATTATTTTACACATTTGTGCCTGCTTGGCCTTCTATTATCACCACATGGGTTTCTGGTAATGTTGTAGCAGCTGCTAATCCTGAAGAAAACTGGTCCTGGAGTATTGCAATGTGGGCGTTCATATTTCCCTTAAGCTGTCTCCCACTGATTGGATGCATGCTTCATATGAGATGGAGAGTAAGAAACGACCCGGAATGGAAAGAACTACAAGCTGAAAAATCGTTCTATCAGAGTCATGGCTTACTAAAGACTGCTGTCCAATTGTTCTGGAAACTAGACGTGTTGGGTGTTTTATTGTTAACCGCAAGTGTAGGATGCATTTGTGTACCTCTAACTCTTGCTGGTGGGGTATCTACAAGCTGGCAGAATCCAAAGATAATTGCACCATTGGTTCTTGGTTTTGTACTGGTTCCTATTTTCATCGTTTGGGAAAGTAAATTTGCATTAGTGCCAATGGCTCCATTTAAATTATTGAAAGATCGCGGTATTTGGGCCCCTTTATGGATACTGTTTTTAGTCTGTTTCGTCTATGCAATGGCAGCAGGTTACCTCTATACTATCTTACTGGTCGCCGTTGATGAGACTGACCTCTCTGCCACAAGAATAATGAATTTGTATGCCTTTGTAACGGCTGTTTTTGCTCCGTTTTTAGGAATCATTGTTGCTAGATCAACCAGACTAAAACCGTATATTATTTTCGGTGGGGCGCTTTATTTTGTTACTATGGGACACTTTTACCGTTACAGGTCGGGAAAAGAGTCCGACAAAGGGATAATTGCTGCTATGGTGGTTTGGGGTATCTGCAGTGGTCTTTTTGACTATCCAATAAACGTGTCAATCCAGACAGTGACTTCTCATGAGAATATGGCCAGTGTGACGGCCTTAGGCTACACAATTTTCAGCATTGGCGGAGCCGTTGCATCAGCTATCTCGGGTGCCATATGGACTCAGTTGCTGTATCCAAAGCTATTACAGTTGATAGGAGATAGTGATTTAGCTCAGGCAGCATATGATTCGCCATTTGATTTCATTGTTGAAAATCCATGGGGTACACCTTTGAGAGAAGCGATGGTTGAAGCATATAGATACGTCCAAAAATATGAAGTTTTGGTGGCACTGGTGTTCACGGTACCAATGTTTTTGCTGTCTTTCTTTATAAGAGATCCTCAGTTGACCGCAAATGTTGCACAGAGCTTGGAAGAGGGAGAATATGTGCAAACAAAAGAAGATGACCCAATCAATGATTGGTTTGCAGCCCATTTCTCCACTTTGAGACACGAGAAAGATTAGCGCTTCAAGCTCGGATGCAAAAAGTGCGCCATACACGCTGGGAAGTTACAGTTAGTGCAGCTAGCTAGCTGCCTGCTGTATGAAAAAACGAGGCGTGTCCGTGGGTGTCACTAAAATCTCTTGAAAAGCGCAAATTAAGATTATGAACATTCAATGGCCTCATTTACTACTTAAGGCGTGAGTATTTTTATTATCATGTGATGTTTAATTCATTTTTTCGAAATCTTTATCCTTTTAATGTCCGACAATCTTCCAGATAAAGATAGCAAACACGGAATGCTGATTATCCTCTAAACATTCTTTTATTCTAAGCTCATTTATATCTGCAATATCTGTACCCTATATAGGCTTGAGTGCCAGGCGAAATGAAGTTATCTGATACACTCGCTCATCATAATACTACCTGTACTTGCAGTAACATGTTTCACGAAAGTAATCCAATACAACCTTATTTGTAGATATGCTGTGCAGCTGTCGTCAACAGTTTATGTCGAAAATTGCCCTTCCACAGTGAAATCGTTTTCTTTTTTATATAGGGGGGCACAATAAAGGTGTTTTCTTCATTACATATAAAGAGAATCACAAACGCATTCAACTTCATAGCTGAATCGTTTGTAGAGTCCACTATCCTCTCATGCGGCATGCTCTAACCATACATCACAATTGTCTCTTTTCCATCTTCAGCATTTGTGCTGCAGTGTCGCATATGGTTTTCTCAAAAGGTATGAAATCAAAGTCTAATATCTTATTTGTATTGGTGTAGTCGAATTTCGCTAACGAATTTAAGCGCTTGAAACTTTCATCAGGATTTCCTGAGGCAATTTTACCTGCTAATTGGGGAAAACTTTCGCAAAGAACGTCGGCTATATTCAGGAGAGTGAATCTGCCTGCACACAAAACCAGCCTTCTGCCAATCGATTCTTCCTTTTGAAAAGCAACCATATGCGCCTTCGAGACATCGCGTACATCGACGTATCCGCCTACAATATCCATATCAAGTTTCTCTCCCATCTTGGAGTCTATAATAGCTTTGATATATTGGCAAGAAGTATTTACTTCCCCGAGAGCATTTTCGTCAAATAGCTGTGGGCCAAAAACCCAAACTGGGTTCACTGTTGACAACTTGAACTTTACCTTGTCTTGATTTTCTTTCCAAAAATCGTGCGCAGCTCTTTCAGCAAATGTCTTTGCGCCATAATATGCTTCTTCGGGACCCCTAGTTGCTTCTTCCCAGCTAATTTTATTCCAAGAGTCTTCTGTCAGAAGGTTGTTCGGATTGGTATCATCCTTGAAGCTGGTAACGGCCGCATCGGAAGATGTAATCACAACGCGCTCAACAGAATCAAACGCATAACGTTTTATAGACTCCAATATATTCCTGGTTCCATTAACTGCTGGGTTTAAAAGGTCTCTTTCACAATTTTCTGTATTATAATGAAATGGAGAAGCTGTATGTAACACCACCTTGATATCTTTCCCATATTTAAGGAATAGCTCATCGAAGGCACCGGGATTGGAGATATTCTCTACGATCACAACTGACAGATTTGGGTTTTTAAACTGCCTATGAAGCTGATCAGCCTTCTCCTGTGATCTGACGGAACCGATAACCTTGTACCCTAACTTTAACAAGTCACTAACTATGTGCAATGCAATGAATCCATTTGCTCCTGAAACAAATACAGACATTTACTCTATGTTTTGCCACGTCTAACTGAATTATATGCAGTGCACAATTGACTTAATGTTTACTTCTTAATCCAATATTTGGAATCAATAGATATTTTGTTCAAGTCACTATTTTTCAAGGCGCGACGAGCTGCGTCTTTGAGCGGTGCGTATCGTTTATCACATAAAGCAGAGACAACTCTGAAACTTGCAAGAATACGTAAAATGCCCTGGAAGTCTTTTTCGAATATGCTGGGTCGTTGACAAAATCACTGTACATTCATTTACTTCTCTATCTTTGCCGGGTCACGTGACAGTTTGCGAATGTCGTATCTGCTCTATATTTGCGTAGCAACCGCTAACATTTGGTAACTACGATCCAACAATGTTCTACTAAGAAGGCCGGTTTTGCAATTTTGTGACAGAATGTTTTTAGACCTATCTTGTGGCGCATGGATGCTTTGCTCTCAAAACAGGAAGTTTTCTGTAGGCCGTCCACCATGCAGCCTAGAATGGCACATTATGCAAATGCTGAAGGTGAAAGTCTGCACCTTTACGGGATTTGACCTCTTACGGGATTTGACCTCTTACGGGTATTCGGTCGCACAACACGGCATTAAATAAAGACCGATCTCACGTCTGTTCGATTACTCTGTTTATATGGGGACGGGCACTGTGGCAAGCGGAATGGGGGAGGGGGCAGTTCTATCTGGCCGCGATACAACTCAATGCCCGGAACCAAACCTTGTACGCCGATACGTCACAGGGACTATCAAGTAACTAAAACATGAAACAGGCATGTGTCGAAAGTACACTATCTCACCCAATAAATAGCAGTAAACAGGTCGCTATAGTGTTTGAGGTGATCGCGCAGCTAGTCTACGTTCTGAGTTTCCTTTGACTCCTGGAGTAAGCACGGCACAGAGAAATGCGAAGATGGCTTCATTTCAGGCGCGGCACTTGTGCTGTTGATGGTAACCTGAGACACCTCCGTTTAAGCAGGAAGCCCACCAGCCTGACTGCAACGGGAATCGAACCAATCTTCACTGTAACTTTCGAAACACTGTCGAGACACTTACCCACGCGTTCGGCGCACTCGAGACTTATGCATTTGCACAATGAACTTGGGCAGCTCTTGAGGCCTTTACCCGAATGGTCGCCGTTTGCCAGTGGCTCTCCAGACCTGAGAAAGTTTCGCAAGCTGCGCGCAGTGTATATCGTTCCTGTGCCTACAGAAAAACAATAGCTCTTTCGATGCAGCTTGTGATGTAACTTTTTTTGAAACCACGAAGCGTTAAAAGAACCTCTTTTATATTTAAATCGAAGGCATCGCTATCTTTTCAAACAACTCCCACCTTCCTGGCAGACCGCCACTGGCGGGAAAGACACGTACACACCTAATTTTGTCAATTTTTTATACATTTTGATGGCACAATCGCATCGCTATTTGCACTGCTGAATACTGCATGGTTGCAGGAAACAATCGGAAATGCAAGGGGAACAATGAGGACGCGACCACAAACACAATGCGCTGAGCTTTACGCGTCGATTACAAGACTACTCCCTAAAGACTGAATGTTGAGCGACAAAAGCCATCCTAGCCGGTGCTGGCAGATTCATGCCGGCATGCTTCCAAAGACGCCAGTGGTCCTTTCCATCTTCCGATACTACAATAACTAGACACCGCCGGAAGGCTGCTGTTTTCCTGCTGTTTTCTGTGAAAACTATGAATAGATCAGCTTTTTTGCGTTATATCGGTCTGCATAGTTTCTTATTCAGGTTCCGCAGTTATCCACGCCAATGAAAACAAGTTTGGCACTTGAAACGCAGCAATCCCGTGCGGGCGAGGTGAAAAAAAGATTAGAGGTGCTTTCAGGTATGCCCTTAGAAAAAGAAGTTGAAGCTGACGAATGTTTACTAATTTGAAAAAGCGGATGTCGGCATAGAAGAAAATTCTGCCAAAGAAGTTTCTCTGCGTATTCCTTATTCTGTTACGCCTTGCCGTTTAGCCACACTTCCAAAAGCGGTGTCAGTATATATTTAATTTGAGAAATTTTGTTTGGGCATGCAGAACACGGGAGCCGTAGCTGGAAGAGAGGTGTTTGCACGTAGAAGTTGCTGTAGGGACCGAGTAAGGGCCGCTTCGGCCAGAATACCTCAGGTAGTAGGGATGTCCTTTTTTTGGAATTTTTTTTATCTATGCTATGTTGCCTTGCACAGGGATATAAGGAAGGGCCATCGAAGGTGAAGCCTTGGTTTTATATTCCTTGTTTCTAAATCGTTCTGTTTCATTTCCTTGCTTTATTTCTCGTCTTTTGTGTGCGGCTAGCGTAGTAAAACTCATTGTGCCAATGTCAGATATTGAAAATCAGAAACCAGTGACCACTGGTAGTGATATCCGGGAGAACGGGGCTTCCGACTTCTCCAACGGGGATACTTTGAGACCGCCATTCGGTAAATCAGGCTCTGGTAAAACCGAATCGAAAAAGTCGGAGTATCGTATATTCCCATACCAACCTAGTTATCCCAGATTTCGGATAGGTTCTGAGACTCTCAGAGGTCACACAGTGGCTGCGTTAGGGGAATTTTGCGGCACGTTCATGTTTTTATGGTGTGCGTACGTCATTGCACAGATTGCCAATAACGACGTTGCGTTGACAGCAACTCCTGACGGGTCTCATCCAGGGCAGTTGATTATGATTGCGCTCGGATTTGGGTTTTCTGTCATGTTTTCTATTTGGTGCTTTGCCGGTGTTTCTGGTGGTGCATTAAACCCAGCTGTCTCTTTGAGTTTAGCTCTAGCACGGGCTATCAACCCTACGAGATGTTGTGTGCATTGGGTGGCTCAAATAGTGGCTGGAATGGCCGCTGGGGGTGCTGCAAGTGGAATGACACCAGGGGATGTTTTGTTCGCAAATTCCTTGGGGTTGGGATGTTCAAGAAGCAGAGGATTGTTCTTGGAAATGTTCGGAACTACAATTCTTTGTTTCACTGTTTTGATGACAGCTATAGAATCACGCGACGGTAGTTTCATGGCAGCCCTTCCAATTGGTATTTCTTTATTTATTGCTCACTTGGCATTGACAGCTTACACCGGCACTGGTGTCAACCCAGCTAGGTCTTTAGGTGCTGCAGTTGCTGCCAGAGAATTCCCAAACTACTTCTGGATATATTGGATCGGCCCTCTGTTGGGTGCGATTTTAGCATGGTCCATTTGGCAAGCATTACATTGGTTAAACTACCAAGATGTTGTCGCGTGCGAGAAGAAGCGGGTTGAAAAGGAAGAGGCAGAATCCACTGATTAACCTTTGGTCTCGACTTTTTTTTTTTATCCAAACTAATTATAATTATCAGCTTTCATTTAGCGTTAATAGCCTATTGTTACAAAAAGTGATATGCTTATTTATATATTGTTTCATAGACTGAAAAGTTTCTAATTAATCGATGATCCAATAGGCGTTGAATATCTAGTTTTTTTCTGTAAAGCCAGGGCTAGCTCCATCATCAATATGGCCTATATATAAAAGCCGAAGATGTCGGTCATCTTTTATGCTTTTTGTATGACAATTTAGGAAGAATTATTGGCGGTAAATGGATGAAGAGAGAAAGAGGGAAAGAGACACGAAATAGTGATATTGCTGTTATGTGGGCACTTCAATCACACTGTTTCCAAATTTTTAAAAATTGCTAAATCGAAGTACCTCGTTTATTTTCCGTTTTCAGATACATCATATTCCTGTCACAGCTATTAACTCTTGAAAAAAGAGCACACTAGATTCGATATTTATTTGCAGCACCATCCATACCTATGTCAATATTGCGAGACAGAGATATTCAAAGCAGCCAAACTACAGTGGTACTGAATTTGCTATAGCTCATCTCCGTGTGTGCTATCATGAGTTGGAATGACAGTTGCAAACCAAACTGGCTAAAAAATGATAGTAGGCAGGCCTTTTTCTTAATGTACTTTTTTTTTCAAGTTATCATGCTTCTACGAATCGCTGTATCAATGCTGGCAAGAAGAATTACAGGATTAGATTAGTGAAGGACAACAGAAGGTAAAGTGGTTCACATGAAAGAGTTTCTCCCCTCAAGTGTAACTCACTGGAAAAAATAATTCTTCTTTCGTAGATGAATTTCTAGCTTGTACTGCACGCGGCGGTGGCTGCCTTGAAATAAGGAGATTGGTAAAAAAAAAATAGACTTTTATATTTAGTACTGAAATAAAAACATTGCAGAGCTAAAAATCATTTTACTGAGAAATCTATCACTTTCAATATTCATATCTGTAATTCTCATTCTCAATATCTGTTATGTCTAAATGCAAAGCATCTCTGTAGCCATCTGCGTTATCTATTTGACGGCTATCACGAGCTTTGTTTTCCCTGATGACAATATAACGTAGGACAAGACATAAAATAATTGCAATGCCCAACTGCACAATCAATGCCACCTTAGCAGGTGTATAATTGGGTGCATCTCTGACTCTAAACATCTGTGGCCCTATTAAATTACCAATACAGAAACCAACCATCGTGAGTGCATTTCTTGCAACCCTTTTTGTATGACCTGATGTGTTGACTGCATTCCAATTGTAAATCATTGGTAGAATGGCGGGAGCAGAATTTAGAAGATAAACTCCGAATAACCTGCCAACTCTGCGATTGTTATCTAGTGCTAATAATAAAATTGCTCCCAGAATTGAGGGCACACAAACTGCTCCCATAATATAGCTCCGTTGACCAATATAACCAGCTAGATAGGAACAAACTATTGTTGCGATGATAGAGACAGCACCCGAAGGCATCTGAATGATAGTCGCCTTTCTGTTGTCGAAACCAAATGTTGCAATGATAATGCTTGAAAAATTGGAAACGGCACCATTTGTAATCATCGTGAGTACTGTGATAAAGAATAAAATCCACGTCTGCTTGTCTTTCATCAATAACTCCTTGACTTGATACAACTTAACAGTGCTATTTTGCAAACCCGTTTGATTTCCTTTGATGTGATCTAAAGCTTCAGACCTTTCTGCTTCACTTAAAAATCTGCAAGTCAAGGGACTGTCTGGCACGAATATGATTGTAGCGATTCCAACAATGACTGTTAAGCATCCCATAAATATAAACAGAATTTGCCAGCTCGCAATTCTAGCAGACTCAACATGCTGGAAACCAAATGAAAGAAGCGCACCTAGAATCTGACCTGTCCCAATCTGCATGTACCACAGGCCAGTTCTTCTAGATTGCTCTGGCTTCGTCCACCACATGCCTGTAATAATGATAAGGCAACCAGCGACTGACGCTTCAAACACACCAAGAAGAGTTCTCACAACCATCAGACCTGCATAATTTGTTGAAGCGGCATGAAAGCACACGATCATACCCCATAACGTAACATTTAAGCCTAGAAATTTAGAAACTGGCAATTTTTGAATCAAATATCCCGATAAAGGTTCAGCTGCAAGATATCCAACGTAGAAAATGGTACCAAGGTCGCTGAACTGGTTCCCTCTTAGATGTGTCCTGATACCCATTACAGCTGCATAATTAAGTAAGGTCTTGTCCAGATATTGTAAGAAATAAATCATCATAAAAAATGGCATGATGCGAAAATCAATTTTCCATCTCAAACGTTTAACTTCCTCAGGTGTTAAAGATTGCTGATGACTCGAAACGGTCTCCAAAGCTCCTTCTTCCACATCACCTATTTTAAAATTATCAATCAATTCTTCGGTGACGACAGGCTTTACTTTATCGCTCGTTTTTTCCATTTTGATTTTTTGATTGAAATCTCGTATTTGTCATAGCTTAAATGAAGTATGTTAAATCAAGTTGAAGACTAGTCTTGGAAATTCACCTGTATATATACCTTTCTTAGGAAATTATCTCGCCGGAAAATACTTGAATTGAAAAATTAAGGTTGCGTATTCTAAGCCTGATAGAGTTGTCGAAAAGGCTGATCATTGATTGAGATATCCATCAAGCTGTTACCTAAGAAGCACCCTGGCCATCAATGCAGAAGGGTCGATAAAACTAGGATCGCAACTGTTGTCTAATCTTTCTGCACTCAAAATGATTAACGTTTAGCTTAATTAACCAAGCTCGTGAGGTACCCTTATCACTCTTTTACTACGATTAACGGCTAATGTGTTTTCGTTATCAGAGTTTTCTTCCGAAGATAAGAAAGGTTCCGAAAACTTATAGCTTGGAAGCCGAATATCCGAATAACCGATCACCGAAAGTTCTGTCGTGGTCTACCCTTCATTTTTCGCGCAGGGTTCAGCAGATCCGGGAATTGCTATAGTTTCTACAGTATCAAATCTAATCAAACGATGACAAACTTACATTGATAAAAAAAGACGGAGCTATTATGATTCAATTCAAAAACTAGACATACATCTCAAATCCAAACATAATTGATTTACTTGGTTAAACTTAAAAATTAGCTATCCTATTTTGTAAAATGAAGCAAAATGACAAGGGAAGGTGCAAGCCACCAAAGTTGATGTCATAATAGTCACAAAAAGTGGGCTTAGTCTTTCTCACCGCACTACATCTCGTAAACTTATCGCTCCATCAAAGCTCTCGGATAAATCTGTATCATATATTGAAAATCAGTTGTGTTAAATGTGGTTAGTTGACTGAAAGGGAGTTTTTAATAAGGGGGCAAAACTTTTATCATTAAGGGTGATGGCAGCTTAAGAAATGCATCTTGTGCAGATGAGGGGGAAGTCAACAGAATTTGCTTTTAGGCCAGGTTGTTCTGATGTAGGAATCAAGCCCTGGCCATTTTTAGAGTACTAAGATAAAAGTTTCCTTTGATAGGTTGAGATATTTCAAAAGTCTATATACTAAGAAAGGACTACCGTTGCACTCATACTGCTAAGCATGACGACGGATCACGGAGTGGAATCTCGATTAGACGCAATTCAGAATTTAAAAATAGCTAGCATCAATTGCTCGTTTTTCATGTTATCTTTGTAGCATTTTCAATTTACTTTTGTGAATGGAGAACATACAGGTTCCCGTCAGATTGGCATTCCTATTTTCAGCGAAAAACACATCTTTTAATGCAACTTTTTGCTGGTTGATGCGTGGCAGGAAAACAAACCTAACGTATTTAAGACTTGCTTGAGGTGTCAAAACGATAGCATGAAGTCTTTACATATATAAAAGTAGACATGCTGCTGAAAAATTAGAATCTGGAAGATAACCATGAATATACCATTCAAACATTTCTGGTTGCTTTACATTCATAGATTATAGAGCATCTCTTGTACAGAATATTGGGCAGCTTACCTGTTTTTATAGACGTCAGTAGGTCAGCCAGCGCTTCTCAAGTGCAGGAGTTTTTTTTTTACCTCCTCTGAGTGCCTATACTCTTTTATCTTATTTCTTCAGCGGTCCCATTCATGTTTCGGCTATTCTTATTCGGCTATTCGGAGATTTTGAGAATCCTCGGAACTTTCCTTATCGTCGGAGATGTATTTGCTTCTCACATCGATCACAGTGTTTGAGTGAATCATCTTCAATACAGATTGTTTAGCATCAGATACAATATCTCACGCTGAGGAATATAAGCTGAAATGCTATTTCTACCCTGAAAGAAATTTGGTAAACTCACGAACATCAATTGAATTTTAAGTAGGAAAGTACACTTTTCTAAGATGGAAGGCTTTAACAGTTCCAGGAGATCCACAGTATATTCCGTGAAGGGTATGGTGTCTTCAACACAGCCTCTCGCCACTGCTGCTGGTATCAAGATATTATCACAAGGTGGTAATTGTGTTGATGCGTGCGTAGCTGTATCGGCCTGTCTTTGCGTTGTTGAACCATCCTCCACTGGGATTGGGGGCGACTGTTACTCTTTATTGTACAAAGAGTCAGATAAAAAGGTATATGGAATAAATGGCACTGGAAGATCAGCCTCTAGACTAAGTATTGACTACCTGAAAAAAAATCACCCTGATCATATTCTGCCTAGTTTAAGATTTAAAGATGATTCAATCTTCAAGATACAGATTCCCGGTGCCATTGCAGGATGGTGTGACGCCATTGCAGCTTGGGGGAGTGGTAATGTTACGCTGTCAGACATACTTGCACCAGCAATTGATCTAGCTGAGAATGGTTTTGTCGTGTCAGAAGTCAGTGCACTTCTCTGGAAGGAGGCTGAAATTAAGCTGAAGGCAGCGCAAAACTCGGAGAAGGATTTATCCATTTTCCTACCGAATGATAGATTTGAAGCCCCAATTAAAGGGCAATATATGCGAAACGAACGCCTTGCTGCAACCATGAGAATCATAAGCGAGAAGGGCAAAAAAGGATTCTATGAAGGGGAGATTGCTGATTCCATTGTTTTGGAGCTATCAAAGCGAGGATCTCTTATCACTAGGGAAGACCTTAAGAATCATACTTCTACTTTTGTAGAACCAATATCTTTATCAATTCTTGGTCATAAACTTTGGGAAATACCTCCAAATGGATCTGGAGTAATTGCATTATTAACTCTTGGATTGATAAATGAATTGGATAAATCAGGTGCAATTGACCTTAAAAATATGAAGCACAACTCGTCAGAGTATATTCATTTGTTATCTGAATGCTTAAAATTGAGTTTCAAGGATTCCGACGAATACGTGAATGATTATGAGTTCTTCGCCAAAAACCATAATTTGGATCAAATGAAGTCCATTGAAAATTTATTGAGTGAAGATTACTTAAAGAGTAGGAGTAGCCTTTTCAAGAAATCGAATGTGATGCGCAATACAGATGTGAAACATGGAATACCGAATCCAATGTTCAAATCTGACACGGTTTATTTCACTGCATCTGACTCTAACGGTGATGCTTGCTCTTTTATCAACTCAGTATATGAAAATTTTGGAAGTGGTGTAATCATTCCAGACAGAGGGTTTGCACTTCAGAATAGAGGAGGAAATTTCAATTTGAATCCAACGAGTAAGAACTGTCTAGAGGGGAATAAAAGGTCTTATCACACCATCATTCCTGGAATGATAACCACACCAAGGAATGATGGACAAGAGGAATTATACGCCAGCTATGGCATTATGGGTGGATTTAACCAACCACAAGCACATGTTCAGGTGTATTTGAATATGCTACTTTTTGGAATGGATCCACAGCAGGCTTTAGATGCCCCAAGAATTTGCCTCTATCCTGATCCCAAAGGTACAGATTCAGGTTTTGGATCAGATGGTCCTGCAAGTAGAGATGCTACATGCATTGGTATCGAAGACGGTATCTCAAGCGCTGTTGTGGAAGAATTGAGGAATTTGGGGCACCAAGCGAAAGTTTTCGCAAATGAAAAGCGGACACTGTTTGGTCGTGGGCAAATAATTCGCAGAGAATCAGGTCCTGAAACAAAAGGTCATTTGGTTTACAGTGCTGGTAGCGATATGAGAGGTGACGGTGCTGCAGTGCCATTATAAATTTCAGGCACCACTTATCGGTAACTTGTTTGTATTTTACAAAACATCAAGCATGTTTCAGTCTTGCCCCCTTCGCCCCAACTCTTTTATGTTAAGATGAAATCTTGGTAAAGAGGTATTAACGTTGCCCCTACGTACAGTGGTTTAACATCTTTCATTAGAGCCAGTGATAGTGATATATATGTTCATCAGAAGTCGCCATCAACCTTATCACTTTTTTGTGACAGCAGTCAGTGCAAAGAAACCACCCATCTGATAAAAACATAAGGGATAAGAATTGGTAGTACTAGCTTCAATTGACGTTATAGAACTTACTAAATTTTTTTTTACTTACATAAATGATTTAAACTTTATCATGTTGGAAGTAGACGAACGAAAAATCATGAGGTATTAAAGAAGTGATGATTTTCTTAACTTTCCTAATTCAAGAAAGCGACCAAGAATAGACCAACCAAGGCAGTGAAGCCCTTGCTGAAACCAGCAGCAGCGGCGGCACCTTCCGATTGAATGTAGATACTGCTCGATGCGGTTGCAATGGATGAAGCAGCACTACTGATAACTGCCATGCCAGTGGCAGTACCTGCTGGAGCAGCAGTGCCAGTTGGAGCGGCAGTACCAGGAGCAGCAGTACCTGGAGCAGCCGTACCTGGAGCAGCCGTACCTGGAGCAGCAGTACCTGGAGCAGCAGTACCTGGAGCAGCCGTACCTGGAGCAGCCGTACCTGGAGCAGCAGTACCAGGAGCAGCAGTACCTGGAGCAGCCGTACCTGGAGCAGCAGTACCAGGAGCGGCGGTACCTGGAGCAGCAGTGGCGGTTGTGGCAATAGTAGTGCCGACAGGACTTGATACTTCAGCAGTGGCTGGTGGCGCTTGCGTTGTCATTACACTTTCATGGCAACCAGAGTCATCACAGTGAGTAACGGTAACAGTCGATGGCGATGGTGCGGGTGTACCATGAGTAACTGGAAGAGTGCTTGTGACAGTGTAGACACTACCGTGAGAATCAGTTGCCGTAGAGCATGAGATTACAACAGTACTGACAACTGGACCAGAGCTGATTGTTGTAGTATAAACAGGAGCTGGAGTTTTCGTTGCTGGCCATGTGCTAGTAATTGTGTAAGTTTTACCACTGGCATCGGTAGCAGTAGCGCATGAAACAACGACAGTGCTTGTTACAGTGCCTGAAGTGATTGTTGTAGTATAAACAGGAGCGGGTGTTTTCGTAGCTGGTAGTGTGCTAGTGATTGTATAGGTTTTACCACTGGCATCGGTAGCAGTAACGCATGAAACAACCACTGTGCTTGTTACAGTACCAGAAATAACAGTTGTAGTGTACACAGAAGTAGGAGTTTCGGTTACTGGCAACGTGCTTGTGACAGTATAAGTATGCCCACTAGAGTCGGTAGTCGTGGAGCATGAAATGACAACTGTGCTTGTGACAGTACCTGACGTGACCGTCGTGGTATAAACAGGAGGTGGAGTGGTTGTGGCTGATCCTGACGTCGTAGACGATGGGGTAGACGATGGAGAGCTCGAAGGTGCGGAACTGGTTGGTGGTGGAGCTGAACCGTAATTCAAATAGTAAATGGATGAACCTGCGTAAGTGCCAGTAACGACATTGAATGTTGAAGGATCAAAGCCAGTACCAATTGAAAATGATAAAGAAGCAGAACCAGTAGCGGCAACCAAGGTATTAGCACTGTATGACAGAGAAGGTGAAGCGGTCAAGGCGATTTGATTCTGTCCGGTGTATCCGGTAACGGGGATAGGAGCAGCAGTCGAATCAGCAGCTAACAAGAAGAGACCTTCGCCAGCGAAATTAATGGACTGACCAGTGAATCCACCAACGTCCTCGACATATAGAGTACCTCCATTGAGCGTAAAGGTACCTGAACCAGTAACGCCACTTGCAACCGTGTAAGTACTACCACCTGTTAGAATAATATTACCATTATTCGTGGAAGCACCATCTCTACGTCTCAAGCCTGGGCCACCTGCACCAGCAATAGTTGCACTGCTGAATGAGAACGTACCAGTGTTAACGTATGGTGTGTACGAGAAAGTACCGCCTGGAGATAAATTGAAAGTCGAGCTACCGGAGTTGGAAAACTCGCCGGGAGTGAAGTTAATATTCGATGGAGAATTGGCACCGCCATCTTCGATAGCGAGCGAACCACTGACGTCGACAGAGCTTCCTACAGCGTTAACCGTTGTGCCTGGGTAGGTGGGGACCGTCTTACTGATAACGAGACCACCTTGAATGTTCAAAGCTCCTTCGAAAGTGTAAGAGGAACCGTCGACTAGAGTTAAAGTGGCACCAGGAACAATGTCAACATCTCCGGTAAAAACAGCTGCACCAGTAACTGTGACAGCACCTGCAATTGTTGTGGGGCCGATGGTTGTCGTGCCCGTGACAGATGACGAAGGAGTAGCGGAGCTTGAACTAGATATAGTGGAACCCGAAGTTGTAGAGTTCAAGAACTGTCCAACAACTGTCTGAGAAAACAGACCCAGGGCCAAAGCGGAAGGCAGGGTGATATAGCGACTGAATAGTTTCATGTTTGTTTCAATTGCCACACTAGATCCTTGATTGGGCTTCAATACAATATAAAAATGTAGTGAATTTGAAACCGAGTTAACGAAAAGTAGAGGATTCTGAGCGATTGGCTGTAGAGTACTGGGAAATGTCTGAGATGAGTTCCCACATTTGCGTAGAACCAAAAACCAGAAGGCTGAATTTACAAGTGATATTTATATTAATTTGCAGAACTAAATGTCCCTAATGAATGCATGGGTGACACATTCTGCTCTTTGATACGGTTCTTACCAGGAGCAAGTAGTTAGGACATATCTTGATCAAACTCACACGTAGTGAATGCATTTGGCTAATCCCATTTCAGCATTCTCTTAATTGGCAATTGCTGTTGTTTATTTTTCAACAATTACCTAATAACGACTTTTTTCCAGGAAAGAATGAATGAAGGTGGACAAACCCAGGTGCCTGTTGCCCCTTTAAGCACCTTTCAGGCAAACAAATTAGCATTTTAAGATTTGCCCAAAACACTTAAATCTGCAGAAATATGTGCAAAGGAATGATGCAACATGCGGCAATTTGTTGCGAGTTTCCCTACTCCTGAATAAGTACCGTAGAAAAGAAGATGGCAAATCTCCCTTGCCATCGGATCTTTAAGGATCCCGCGAGAAAGAAAAAAGCCATCTTGTTACCTTCCCGTTACCTGTCCGCCGGGCTCCCGTAGTGAAGCTTCCTAAAGAGGACAACTTGCTCTCAGTAAAGTGCCTATCAGCTGTAGTCTGCGTGCAAATTAGATTTATTAACCTAAAAAGGAAACACGTGCACCCTAAGGCAACTCTGTGTCTCTGTTTTCTCAACAGAAATCAAAAAATGACATAAATGACGCGTAAAGTAGCTCATATAGGACTTTCTTGTTGAAGACTCTTACAGAGAACTTAGATTGCCTTATTAGTGTTCTGCAAGTAGTGCTGCGGCGTTTTCCTGAGGTGACGCACAAATACATGAAATAGAGTTAAAGTTGAGGCGTGCATGTTGGAGATGCAGCTTAGCGTATAGCCCCACATGACCATGTGTATGTGGGAGGACTATTGCCGTATTGAGTAAAGAGAGGAGGCACACCCGAAAAATAAAATGTAAATAAAAATATGGTGAGACTAAAAATAGAAATATCAAAATGTCTGAGTTTATGATTTGGCTTCCTGGAAGGGGTACACGGCAATGTCGAAAGATTTTGGCAAGACAAGTAGCCTCATGGTCTTGGCAGGGCAAAGACACCGAGAAATGGTCAGTTTTGGATCCACCGTGAGCCCTTCGGGCAGTGCAAACAAACAACTGTATTGACTGTTGTTCAAGAGTCGTAACTCGTCACAGTGACATCGGGACAGTGGGATCGCCAAAGTGAGCTGGAAAAGTCACTCGGAGATTAGATCTTGAGATGTCGTGAGCCCGAATCTGCAGCGCAGCCCCACCTTCGCGTGTTGTGTTCATGAAACCGGACTTACCAGCCATTCCAAGAAGTTCTGGCGAGCGACCAGCCATTTCCTTTTTGGGTCGATGGTACCTAATCTCCTCTTTTGGAGTCCAGATTAATCTATCTCCGAATTAAGAGAAAATGAAGAGTTGTGGCTTCAGGTCCATTTGTCCCGTTGTGGATTTGAAAAAGGCGGGGTAAGCACTCATATTTCAGAAATTATGATTTTTGACCTCCGTGTGGATACAAAAGGTCGAAGATCCAGTATCACGGAGGTCGCTGGGAGGTCGCTGGGCGGTCGCAACTGTGACCGTAACAGTCCCACTGTTTAACCTTTCGGAACTACGTGGTGGTGCCGTGGTGAGTGTTAAACATCATGAAGTTGAAGGCTGTTGTGAGCTCGCTTGAGTGAGGGAGGATCCATCGCTGAAGAATCTATTTTTGGCCCTCGTAAAAGTGGTTGTATGTAGAAGTGGTTGTTGCCTCTGGCTCCTCTTCATTTTAGTTGTTTTTGCGAGGTGTTGCGTCCTGGCTGTAGTGAAAACAACCCTGGCGGTGATATAAAATTTTTTTCGTAAACGATGTGGAACGAGAGAGAGTTCCAGCGTCCGGATGGAATGTCATCACATGTTCCATTGCCGTGTGGAAACAAAGAAATAAGAAACGTTGCTCAGGCAACAGCTCTAGTCGCGCTTCGATCTCTCCTGGCAATCGCTAGAGGAAGCCCCTGCGAGCGCATGAGACTCCTTGGAGTGCCAATTTCGCTATTATTATTGAGCGCGTCTGAGCTGGAGATGTTGCAGCAATGTGCTCAAGCAATGTGCTCTAGGCTGCAAAAAAAAAAAGCCTTGTCTATGGTCGAAGCTCATCGTACAATCAAGGACACAAATGGTACTATTAAGCTGCATTGGAATATAACTGGGAATAGAATTAAATAAATGGGTGCAATATCGAAGTGCAAATCAATGATGGCTCTTCACATATGCGATGATTGATCCATATAAAGCTCCATCCAGGTTTTATCACTGATGATTTCTCTAGTATTGTTTTCACTTTACCCGTAATGAACAATGCTTTAGTTTCCTACAGTGAGGTAAATTAGAAGAATTGTATTTTATTACGATGGATAAAATTGCTAATTTTTTTGGAAGACCAGGATCAAGACCGGCCATTCATCAAAGAGCGCCGCTTTTGAATTACAGTTCTTTTGTTCCCGGTAGTAACGTCCACTTGGATGATACAAGTGATAGTATCCACGAACCTGGTAAAGAGGACCACACAGTAAAAAATGTTACTGGGGACTTTTCGAAACAATCTTTGGAAGAAAATGTATCTGTTATGTCACAGAGTGTCGACTCAAGCGATGAGGAATTAGGAACCTTGACCGTGGAGAAAAATGGTGATATCGACACCAGCCATGGTTTCACGGGGCTTCACAAGGGAAAGACTGATATCGCGTTAGATAAACTGGTTGCAATTGCGGGCTCTCAAGCGATATTTTTCTTAATGTGGATCATTCTTATCATCTGGGTTGTTATTGGTATTGTTTACCGTGCACCAGATAACTGGCAAGTGGTTATGCAGGATGGACAATCGATTCAAAGTTATATCTGGGATACTCTACTGATGAGACAACAGCTCATTGGGACACACGAACAAGTCGTTATTTGCGGTGTTTTAAGATCTCGTATTTTGACATATAAGGATTTAATTGCTCGTAAACTGGCTCAGAGAAACACAAAAAATATTATCGAATATAAATCGAAGGAGATAACTAATGAGGAAATTGAAAAAATCGATTTTGAAGGTAATTTACCGGTTGAGATTTGGTATGATAAAGTTTCATCTACTGCTAGCAAGATTATCGGTTCCTTGCCATCCATGATTATTTTTTGGCTCGGTATTATAGTCTGGATTGTTTGTGGTGTTAAACCATCAAACGCAGGTAATGATCCTCCATATACTGGAGAAACTACAGGAAGTAATCCACGTTTAATGAAATTTAGTTCAACATGGCAATTATATATCAACAGTGCCACAGCGGTTGTTCTTTTGGTCTGCACAATCTTTTTGCAAAATATTAGGGCAAGACATGATAAATATTCAGCTAAATTTATCGTGGATATCTTTGAAACTGATGAAAAAATAGAGTACACCTTGAGGGATAGCTGCAAAGAATTTAAGCTTGAAAATCCAGTTGTTACTATTCCTGCTCAAAGAAGAAGTATTTTAGAAAAGCTGATCGATTTTTACGCAGATGTTATTGGTACGGGTATTGGTGTTGTTATCGCATGTGTTGCCATTGGTGCCTGGGGGGTATTGGCCATTTAATGGATTATGATGATAATTGGTGGTTAATCATTGGTACATATACAGGTCTGATTGGGTTCTTGGATGGATTCGCAATTAGACAGGTTTATTATCGTATAGTAGATCACGAGGAAACTAACTATGAAATCGTTGCTAAAGAAGATCTGGAGTTATTCGATTTGTTAGGTATCGAATGTCCTGCATTCTGCGATGGAACCATTCCCGTGGAACGTGAGAAAACGTTGGAATTTAAAATATCCTCGTTCATTAACCGTACTTGCTCTAGTCAGTGGAGTGTTGTTGTTTCAGTTGCTATTATTGTCGGTTTAATCATTATTGCGTCCGCTATGCGTTGGAGTACCACTGGTCAATTGATTTGTAACACACCTACAATGATTATCGAGGCTTTTTTCATGATTGTTCTGCTTCAAGCGCATAATTGGGCTGATCAACAACGTAGAGTGCAGATGACTGCTCTTCTGGCTAGAAGGCGTATCCTTCTATCACACATCACACAAAGATTTTAATTCTTTTGTTTTACCAGAATAAAACCTTGGACTGGCATCAAGGGTATCATCGATTGATATATACTCGAATAAATATTTTTTACTTATGTTGATTTAACAATTATAGATTTGAAAAGATTTGATATATCACTAGTCGAAAAACGATAGTAAGTTACGTAAATGTTGTCTAGTTTCAACGTGATTCTCATATATAAGTTAATGGTAATACTTACGATAACATTAAATTCATTTCCCAATCTTTGTAAACTGCATACCAGTTATCTCCTTGCTCTTCATTTGTCCGTCGCCGCCAAACTTCGAACATGATTTGCCGAGCTCCCCAGTAGGAGCCCATTCCATTGGCAGCTAGAGTTGCTGCCCATTTCTTAAATTCATCCTGTGATTCTTT
This sequence comes from Zygotorulaspora mrakii, assembly GCF_013402915.1. Lineage (NCBI taxonomy): Eukaryota > Fungi > Ascomycota > Saccharomycetes > Saccharomycetales > Saccharomycetaceae > Zygotorulaspora > Zygotorulaspora mrakii. The sequence continues at coordinate 91,293 of NC_050721.1, forward strand.
ATCTATGCTAGCACATCCGGCAATGAAACCTTGCCATATTAAAGGAACAATTTTGACATTTTTATATTGAATTGAATGACTTAGAGATTGCAGATGATAAAGCACTTTCGCAACGTACGATTGCAGAAATTGGTAATCTAAACTCCTTGCCATCGTAAAATAATAGATTATCAAGCTGTTATAAAAACTCATTGTGTGGTGATAAACTCCTTCAATAGTGTCATCAATGAACGTCTTCGAATCGCTTTTATGAAAATCCCATTCTGAGGTCCATTTAAGTAGTCTCTTTTCATACTTTAAACAAATATTAGTGAACTGACGCGGTAATGGCATATTATTCATAGTGTAATACTCGTTGTGTCTGACCAAACGAACACAATCGGAAAATAGCAAAATTATTGAATTTGGTAAACCGTACAAAGCATCAGTACTCAAAATATCGGTATCTAATCTTCTCGGCTCATCTGTATAATAACTTTCACTTGCAATATTGGTGAAAAGTGGTGTAGTACCTGCACTGGTTGATGCCAAGCTTGAGTTTTTAACAAATTCAATATGTATCTTGCCATCGCTCTTATTGAGGGACTCTCTATATTGACCATCATTTTTATCTAACAGCTCTGAATCTTCTTCATCATCACCTCCATCAGCGTTCTCTTTGTCATTTTCAGTCAAAGAATCTCGGATAGCAATTTCCTTTTCCCTCACTTTATCTAATGCGGTGCTATCTTGTATCAATTTTAAGAAAGAAAAGATTCTATGCAATGCTTTCGCCTTTTGTGAAATTTTTGGTCTCAGTTTCATTCTGCTTTCGACAAAATCTTCGCATATCGCGAGATGATGTTGACAGTCCGCCATCGTTCCCCACACAACGTCAATGGAGTTCATTGATAAAATTGCTATTAAAACATCCTTATAACGTTCTCTTGACACTGTCTCGTTTAAGCAGGCTCTTAGAAAGTTTGAAGCTTGTGTCCGAAAAGTAATACCGTGAGTTAAAAAAAATTGAGATTCATGAGAATTCTTATTGAACTTACTCTTAAGATTAAAACATGAAACAGCCAGGAGTGCATTCAAAAGCGAATTTCTGGAATTTGAGGTGTACCCTAAACCAGCCAAATCGCCTATTGCTTTCAAGGCCCTGGGGAAATACTGCGTTTTCCATGGATTTGTTGTCAGTGCAACGACTGTCATTAAATCTGCAACATTCTGATAATAGTATTTAAGCAAAAATCTTGTGAGTCCCTTTACCTTCAAGCCCGTTGTCGGCAAATTCAATAAAGTATCTGGACAATGCGGTTGGTTGAACATTTTCGAATTTGGAACCACCGAAGGAACAACCTCCATCGCTGTAACGGGCATCTTTGATCCCAGTTGAGTGCAATCGAGTCTGATTGTGTTCTCAGAAAGTGAAGTGGTATTGCATCTGTTTAGCGGGGATAATTCTTGAAACTGTGTCTCCATTTCCTCTGCTTCTTTCAGCACTTGAGCATTTCCTGCAGCTCTATCTACGGGTGAGTTCCTGTGGAATAGCACTTGTAAAGCGTGTTGTAAAATAGCATCTTCAGCTGCTCCGCCGTTTGCAGCATTAGCCACATCAGTGGCGGAGTTTGTTACTGCGTTTGTCCCCATGCTGCCGATATCATATGTACCAATACCATCCAACGTAGTGTTTCCAGATGACATTGGAAATGAAGTCAAAGGAAATCCCTGCAGCGCTGCAGCAGACAACAATGCATCATCTCGAAGCTCGTTCGAGATCCATTCATGGTTGGAGGTACCCGGGAAATTCATCATGAAAACATCGGTCGAAACCAAATCTGCTGCAGTTCCCGAAGCCTCCTCCTCCGTGACACTAACTGTTGGCGTCTCAGGTTCGGCTGTCTTACCCATACTGATCTCAAGATCCATTTTTCTTTTCTTTCTTCTCGGCCTGTCCGGTACCGTTTCCATGTTTTCGATCCCTCTGAAAACACCAAACTTCTTGATGATCCATGTCTTGTTTTCGGCTATCTTATCTGCAGCTGGATTCAACAGTGCCGTCAGCTCCGCATCCATATCCTCATAGTACTGGTACTCTTCCTCATAGCGAACAAAATCTATATTACGCCGTCGATACTGCGGCTCATCGATCGCGGTATCACCTGCTAGTTTAGCAACATTATTGCCATTGTTTTGCAATTGATTCCCATATATATCAAAAATAACAGGTTTATACCATCGCAGTTTGATATCATATCCACCGCATACTAAACCTGATTTTTCGCATCTCTCACAGTGTGGACGTCTCAGATCACATTTGACTTTTCTGGCCCTACAGGTCCAGCAGCCCGTGAACGTCTTACCTCTCTTTGATCGCCTGCTCAATGCTTTTTCGCTGCCTACCATATTTCGATCACACTATCGCCGTACGTTACCCAAGTTGGCACTACTATCTTGTGTTACAATTTTGATATCTTTCCTTTATTTTTTCATGCATATATTCCGTAAGAACATGGCATTTTCTTCCACAGGTTTTGATCAGTATCCTGCTGAAAACAGAAATCGTGAACGAGAAAGCACGAGATTGGAATAGCGACGTAAGAATGAAAAGATTCAACTTGCACCCTTCAATCCATAATATTGGATCCAACGGCCCAATATTCATGGTGAGAGTTAGCGCAAGTGGCGGTTCAAGCCGGCTGCAAGCGCTGGAAAGCTTGCTACAGTGAAAGAAGTTCGAATGGGTCACTGCCGTAATTCACGTCAGAGTGTACGTGTTTTGTCAATACGGCGGAACCTTTGCGCCTGCGTACTTCGAAGGGAAGTTCGCATATTGCCCTAACGGCTTGACGCAGCTCTAAGTGATAGAGAGCTATATATATTATTCTCTGTAAATCACTGAGTAGCGGGCTTACCCTCTCAGATGGAGCAGCTGCACAGTGCTCCTCCCTGACTGTGAGTACTAAGAGCTGCTCGAGGTGGGTGAAAAGTGCCTGCGCTTGAAGAACAGATACTTCCGGCCTGTAGGTTACCGTTGGGAGCAGCAAACGGGCCTCGTTTTTACGTTTTTACTTGGTTCTTGTAATATGATAGCCATCCAGTTTTTCCAAAACTCAAAATATGTAAAATACTATAATTTTAATGCTGATAGCAGTAGGACAGCACACGAGATTTGAAGCAGTCTTCTGCCGCGGTTGCACCAAAGACTAACTGAAGTCATCATTGCAAGTTGATATTTGGTCCAGTTGCGACTTGAAGAATCTCTCTATTAGGTATAGTGGTTAACTGCAATCAGGTCAAGGGAAACTCAACACAAAGAAGCATCAAAGATGTCAAAGAAGATGAAAAGAAATAACTTCTTTGCAAAAGACGTGAGCTCTTTGCTATACGCTTACGGTGATGTGCCGCAGCCCTTACAGGAGACTATACAGTGTATGGATGATTTGGTTGCAGGTTATTTAGTTGACATCTGCACTTCAGCGTCAAAGACAGCACAGAATTCACAGCGTACTAAATTGAAGCTGGAAGATTTTAGATTTGCTATACGGCACGATCCAATCAAGCTGGCGAGGTCGGATGAACTTATTGCCACGAACAAGCTCATTACAGAGGCAAAAAAACAGTTCAATAGTACAGATAATCAGTCCCTGAAAAAGGTCAAGGAGGGAGATAACGATGAAGAGGAGGAGGAGGAGGATGACGACGAGGACGCCGATGATGATAACGACGCAGCTGGCTTTAAAAGGAAGGCAAAACATGACAACAAAACAGCGAAATCGAACAGGAACAAGAATAAAAGAGCCAAGCAACAGGCCTGATAAATAGGCGGGAAAAGGACATCTAAAAATCAAAACGCCTTAGCTGAAGCTATGTATCTAACGCTTATATAATATCTAGTTTATACTCAATTGGTTCCTCCTCTTCTTCGTTCAAATATGTCACACCAATAAATCTATTCCACAACTTGTTCATGGTATTCAGCGATATTCTCCAAATATTTCTTGGCAAGTCAACATAACTTCTATAAATGAATCTCAAGGCTTCGGAAAAGTTGTGGAATTCAGTATGCCATGCTCTAACCCATTTGTTCTGTGAACCCTCAGTTGAACTATTTTTCTTCGGCATGTTCAGATCCTCGAAAAAGGGAACGTTATCCTCCTCTAAAGGCTCTCCCGAATCGAGCACTACTTCTTCCTCGCCTTTACTGCTATTGAGCATCATTACCGATTCAGTCCAGCTTTTTTGTGCTTTACCTAATAACTTGAAGAAATTATTATTTTGGAAAAAGTAGGCAAGTTTACCACCTGCTAACCTTGTATTATAAAGCTTCTCAAAATTGTTAACGGACTCAATAGATTTTGATATTCTATCAAACGTATTGATCAGTGCGATTAGTTCGTATTTGGTCAGTTTGTCCACAATACTTTGCTTTGACTTCTCGTCACGTTCATCAAGCTCAAATAATATCTTCAAACTTGTAGCATATCCAGTAGTCTGCACTTTACCCCATAACCTGCATCTATCACAATGAACACAGTCCATTATTTGGGTCACATTTTTGAAGCGCGCTCTGAAATCATCCTTGACCTTTGAGCTCAATTCATTTTCAAATATCAAATCCTCATTGAAAATTTTGCTATCCAATCTGGATATGATATTCATAATCATACTTTTGACATCTTCGTTATAGGAGCTGCAAAAGGTCAAATGGTCTAAATATGGTTTGATTTTCCACAATGCTTTTGACACAATGGCATAGTTGAAATATAGATTTGAAACTCTTTCCGGGAAATTTCCAACTCTTGCCATGAATAGATCCAAGTTTGGCTCCCATTTGCCTGTCTCTGTATTCAAGTGTTCATTTGATAAATGAGTGGCAATAGATGCGTGAAATCCAGAGACCAGCCTGTAAAATGCATTCTTTGCTAACGATTGGCCACTCTCACCCTCTGAGAAACAGTTTTCTTTATAAATACTTGACCATATTTGAGCGGATTCTTCACCACCGTATCCCGTGAACCTCTCTGGATTGGCCGATAGATCAACTAATACAGCTTCAGAATTGCTGAAGTCGCCAATATCGCAATAATTCACATCAGGGGCAGTAAACTGTTTCTGGTTGTCATTACCGACACATAGTTCATCTAAAAATCTACATTCATCCTCACCTTTTTTGTTGCCCTCAGTATCTTCCACGTCATCCAATTTGCCCAATACTTCTGGTTGCCAGTAATCTGGCAAACTATCCCAATCTTCAACAACATCAACCGCACAAGCCCTATTAACGCAAAATCTATTATTATCGCTCCAAAAAGTGCATGGTTTATACAGGTCCAATTTGAAGTATTTGAAAAAATCCGTCCTCGCTAGCGAAACTAAGCTTTCCCTTATATCATTATTTATATCGTTAATCTCCTGGAATGTTACATCACAAGTTGGACTCACAAGCTCATCTTTATCGATAGTGCAAAAATTGCTTGCATTTTCATACTGAGGATCTGTTGCACCAATGCTATTGCTCGTATTTGAAGAGTTCGATCTCCAATTCGTTCCGTTTTCAGCCTGGGCGGTCCCAGTTGCAACAATCGGTAGTACTTTTAATAGATCCAGAATCTTCATTTTGACGGACACCAGCAAATACACCCACTAAACTTGCAGAAACCCTACACTTGGCTGTTCAAAATTTAAGTGATCTTCAGTTTTTTCTAAAACTAGGATGCCTTATATTTATTGTATTAATACTGGCACATAACTTTTCACTTTTTCCTCACTTTTCTTCACTTTTCTTTTCGCCGTTAACAGGCGGAAAATAGAACCGCTTAGTAAACTGATAGTGACAGCCTGGCATCACAAACAGATGACAGCAGTACCTTATCGATTCGGAAAACTTAGCAATTCAGCCTCTGTTCTCCAATGCCTCCTGAAATTTGATGATGTACCTAATGAAAGACTTGCAGTTTTGTTGCATGTCTTAAGTTACGTGTGCTGTCCTTATTATATTTAATCTTAAAGCCCTGGTTTGTTGATTATATAGTTGTTATACTACGAAATTCATAACGACAGCAGAACATCAACAGTTGCTCCCACTCTATATTTCTTTGCAATACATACATCTTCTATAATGGCATCGTCCATTTCCGGGAACATCGCCTGCAAAGTTTCCAGGGTATTTCTTTGCTCTTGTTCTTGCAGTTTTTTGGCCAACTGTTCGACATTCTCGTTGTCATTAAGTTGATCGGGATGGTTAGATCCGCTACCCGAGTTGCTGTGCTCTCGGTTTTCATGTTTTGACACGAAGAGCAATTCATTGAATTTCTGCATTACGGCATTAGCAGCGTTGTCTAATGGATGTAAGATGTAGTCACTTGGTAATGTGCTCTTATTATTTCTTTTATGCTGATGGTCTAAGGCTCCATTATGTTCGTAGTCTTCAGAGCTCAGAATATCGTCTCTGCTGGCCTTGTCATCATCATTTGTCTCTTGTTGTATGGTGCTCTGGTTCTCTTGGTATCTATCTTCGAAACTGCTGTCGTGATCTGTTGACAGTGAGCTTTTTTCTAATGTTACAATAAAATTGATGGCGGCCTGAAGACTGTTCAAATAGTAAGAGGCCTCACCACGAATGAATTCCTCATATCTAAAACGTTCAATATATTTCACATTAGAGCCCAATGCTTGAATGTTATTTTTCAAAATGGTATATATTAGGATTGGAATGAAATTGTCCGCACCTTTTTCCTCAACGGTATGATGCCTTAGTATTCCAAATATAACTTTACAGGAGTTTAGAATGCAGATCATTTTGTCGCGAGGCGCTTTGAATCGATTTATCTTATTCAGTTCTTTTCCAGAGAATTTTACAAAAGTATCCAAACGGTCAGATAATGAATCATCGATGTCTAGATCTGCAGGCTTTATAAATTTGAATTCTTCAACTTTATTTTGCAAGCTTTTATCATCAATCAAATCTTGTTTGTGTTCTTCATCCAGGTTACTTCCCAAGCTTTTGAGACAAGGTGAAAAGCATTTATTGTGAAGTTTTCCCATTATCAATTTCTCAATTCCCTCCTGGGCATTTCGTAACATTATTGCGTCTAACGATTTAAACGGCTCATATTCCAAAAACTTGTCATAAATAAATATTTTAAAATCGTTTATCAGCTTCTGCTGCTCTCTGGCTGTCCACAACAGTCGTTGAGTTTGAAAGTTCCTCAAAAATGATTTCGAATATTTTATAATTGGCTCAGCGCTTGGCTCTTGCAACTGTTTAGCGAAGAGTTGAAAATCGTAGAATGTCTCTACATCACTGGTAGCTTCCCCAGAAGTATCTGGTTCATCATATTTGGATTTTTCTTGCGCTCTGCAGTCCGGCTTGTCATGAACCCTTATCCCTACGGATTCGGTCTGCTTTACCACATGTTCCGAGTCTGTATTCTGCTGCAACGGATCAAATTCTTTAAGCACGTCGTTTTGCCGGCTCATTTTCTACCACCGCTTCAGCTGTCTATTATTGTATTCCCCTCGTATGAATATGTTAAATTTAGAAAAGTTTACATATGTTTATTTTCTTTTGATTGAGCTTGTTTGCCATTTCACTAAATAATGAAAAAGCCGATGCGTGATAGTAGTAACATGTGAGACGTAGCATAGGCAAGAAATCTATTTGAGGTATATGTGTGGGATACTGCTTCATTTTCAGCCACAGCTGGACGCAAGTATTTTGCTGAAGAATGAATTGCTAGAGTTCACCGAGCATTCTGACAGTTCGCAATTGTGCAGCGACACCTCAAATATCTTCAATAAAATAGTACCGCATGTCAGAGCTAGAGGGCCAAATTACTCTTCATTCAGAACTTCACGGGAGCATTCAACAAGCTGGTTTTCCTCTGTACTTTCGCTGCGAGAACCATTCACCACTCAGAGCATCGAAATTCATGGGCGGTACGTATTGCAGTTCAATGGTGAACTTTACAATGAAGAAATAAAGGATAATGATACGCGATTTATTGCTAATTTACTACATCTAGATGATACAGGGATTTCTGAAATTATTCGCTCTTTAGATGGTGAGTTTGCTTATACAATTTATGATAAGAAAGAGAGGATGTTTTACTTTGGAAGAGACAGCGTTGGCAGGCGAAGCTTAAGTTATCGCCTCAATGAAAGTACCGGCGAGCTATTTGTTGCAAGTGTTACGGGTAAGGAAGAGGAATTCGTGGATTGCATTGCAGGAGTAATATATACGTATGATACACAGACGAAAACTCTTAAGCAGAAGGATGTCATCCGCAACCCATTCAGCATATGTGAGGATATAGACAAGGAAATGACTAATCTGGGCAGTAGCATTGAGAAATTGTATAAAGAATTGAAATTCTCGACTAAGAAAAGAGTGAGATCCATTCATCCAATGCATATTGAAAATTCACCTATAGCTGTGCTGTTTTCTGGTGGATTGGATTGCTCAGTAGTAGCCTCATTGGTATTAGAGGAGCTGCGTGAGAACTCTGGCGATTATCAGTCAATAAGTGTTGAATTGCTTAACGTTGGATTTGAAAACCCTCGTACGGGCATAATGCCGTCGGAAACACCAGATAGAAAGCTGGCCACAAGCAGTGCAAAAGCTCTTCAAGCCTTATACCCAGAAATTGATATCAAACTTGTAGAAATAGATGTCCCATATTCAGAATATTTGGCATACAGGCCACAGGTTGTTGATCTCATGTACCCGAAAAATACTGAGATGGATCTGTCTATTGCAATTGCTTTTTTTTTCGCTTCTAAAGGATCAGGTTTTGTCACATTACCAGATGGTAGCAGAGATAAATATCAGCGCAAAGGTATTGTTCTCTTTAGTGGACTGGGAGCAGATGAACTTTTCGGCGGATATCACAAATTGGCGAACAAATCATCGGAAGAGCTAACAAAAGAGTTAACAAGACAGATAAATAGCATCTACGATCGAAATTTAAATCGCGACGATAAAGTCATTGCATGCAATGGAGTTGAAGTCAGATATCCATTTTTGGATGAAAGTCTTATCACTTTTTCAACTGGTTGTATTCCTTTGAATTACAAAGTTAACAAACTGATCTTGCGAAAAATGGCGAGTGAAAAGCTTTATCTCATTGGAATTTGTGATGAGCCCAAAAGAGCAATCCAGTTCGGCACAAAGAGTGCCAAGATGACCAAAGATGGAAACAAGCATGGCACAGATCTCCTGAAATAAATCTCCTCATCTGTTCAAATACTCGATATACTTTGCGGCCTGTTCAAAATTGAATGCTAATAGCAATGTAAATCCCTTGAACATACAAAGTTTGGCAATATCTTTCAATATATCCTCTGAGTTTCCATCATCAACAACAAATATCAATATGTTATCCCCATTGGATTGCAAAGGCAGCATTCTTCTGTTGATATATTCAGCATAAAGTTTGTGATAGGTTAGTGTTAAAAAAAGCACGGATCTCTTTTTAATAAGATAATCATAATATAGTTTAGTCCCTTTTGTAGATGAAATATATCTCCAATTGGTATTTTTAAGGTGATTTAGCAACGGATTCTCTTTTTGAGTTGTATTGACGAGCACTTGTTTGCCTGGCAAGGCCGTTGCGAAATTTGCACCACCGCTTTTTGCAGATCCAGTGTTATCATTGAACGGTGGAGCATGCTGTCTACGTTGATTAAAAGCATTGGTTACTTCATTTGATTTAATTGTTTCACTTCTGGCAGCAGTCACTTCCGTTTTGCTAATGTCCTTTGACTGCTCATTGTTGCCACCGCTTTCAGTCTCCCTTAGTCTTTTTACGCCAGCAAGAATACTTTGGAATGAGGTCGGATCGGTGTTATTCATAGTTTATCCTTTTTCTTCCCAGTTTAGTAATCTATCTTATATCGAATTTCTGGCCATTCACAATTAGTTCCGAACATATAACAAATAGAGAAAACTTTCGAATACGTATAAGATTGAGAAAAGCTCCACAAACCAGCTGTTGTATTTTTATAAGTTATAGTGATGTCATCGCAGAAGAGTATGTCAAGCTGATAAACCTTTCCAGTTCTCTTATTCTTTTTACTAACTGGGACTACCGAATAGTTGACTTAAGCAAGCTGGGACCAGAGCAATTGGCCGCCGTGAAGCAGCAATTCGATCAGGAGTTGCAGCACTTTACGCAATCCCTACAGGCTCTAACAATTGCCAGAAATAAATTTAGTGAATGCATCGAGGATATCAAAACAGTCAGCTCTCCAGAGAATCAAGACCAAAAAATACTAGTCCCCGCTTCAGCATCCCTTTATATCCCGGGCAAGATCGTTGATAACCACAAATTCATGGTAGATGTTGGTACAGGCTATTATGTAGACAAGACATCTGAAGACGCAATTGTCTTTTATGAAAAGAAAATTGATAAACTTAACAATGAAGCAGTGCAAATACAAAACATCATAAAGGAAAAGAACCAGTATTCTCAGGCCATTGAGGTAAGAATAAGACAAACAGCTGCTAGCATGCACGAAGAACGTAAAAAGTCAGCGCTACAAGGTCAGCAAAAATAGCTCGGCTTACAATGTAATAGTTTCCCTATGTACTTTTTCCTCATGTACTTTTTCATAATGATTCCTTTCGTTTTCAGAACTTGGTTCCTGGTGTGAAAATTTGAAAACGATGAAAATTTTGGATGCGATGAGATGAGATGGAGTCTATACATATATTTAAAAACGATACGTAAACTAACACACTGAGCTTCAAAAGGGTAGTTTTCTGATATGTCTAAGCATAAGTCTAAGACCAAAAGTAAGTCCAGGTCAAAACTGACCAAAAGAGCACAAAATGCTTTAGAAATTGCGGAAAAGGAAATAGCAGGCTATGATTCACAAAATGATGACAATATGTCTCGTAGACCAGTTGTAAACTTGCTCAGGAGAGTAGAAAACGGTGAGAGTGGTGAAAGTGGGGATGATTTCAAGGATGAAGAGTTGGATTCCGATGAGGCTCTGGGATCGGATGAAGACTACGATGTCATGAGTTCTCGTTTCTCACAGACCATCCGTGATGCAAAGAAAAATGCGAAAGGGAAAGAGTCTGTTTCGGAATCTGGCGATGAAGGAGGCTATACCTCCATTGATGAGGAAGATTTAATACCCCTATCGGAAGTTTGGGATATGGACGATAACGCCAGTGGAAAAAAGGATAAATCTGTAGATTTACAGTTGGCAAATAGTGACGAGGAAGTGTCAAGGGACTCCATGAGTAGTGAAAGTGAAGATGAGGATGAGGATGAGGATGAGGATGAGGAGGATCCGTTCGATGAAATCTTGAAAGACGATGAAGATATCAGTTTGAAGACAATCACAGCTGATTTACAGAAATATGATGCTAGAAAACATGTCAAGAAACTGGAGAATTACGGGAGCGGTAAAGATAGCGAATATAGTTTACCTTCTTTAAAATCAAAAGAAACTGGCAGGAAATTGAATTTAGCTGATATGATGAGTGTTGTTGATGATAAACGGGCCGCAGCTAATGCAACCTTAATCAAAGATAACAACGAAGCTTTATCGGTTCCTTTGCCTCAAAGAATTCAAGAGAGGCATAATCGTAAAGCAGCTTATGAAATTTCCAAGCAGGAAGTAAACAAATGGAAAGATGTTGTAATACAAAATAGGCGAGCAGAACATTTATCTTTTCCTATAAATCCGACTATAGAGCATAACCAAGCTTCGGCGTACACTAAGTCAAATAAAGGAACTCAGTCAGAACTGCAGGAAAAGGTTGAAAGTGTACTAAAGCAAAGTAATTTGGTTGAGGATCAGCGAAACTCTGAATTTGAAGAATTGGCTACGGCCAAGATGAGTCCAGAAATGCTCAAGAAACGAACCGCAGAAGTTAGACTAATGAGAGAACTAATGTTTAGAGAAGAAAGAAAATCTAAGAGACTTAAGAAAATCAAATCAAAGGCATATCATCGTATTAAGAAGAAAGAGTTGCTAAAAAATAAGGAATTAGCAGGAGTCTCAGATGATGATGATGACGACTACGATGCGGCAAGAGCAAAAGAAAGAATGACTTTGAAGCATAAAACCAATTCAAGGTGGGCAAAAGACATGATCAAAAATGGGATGTCGAACGATGCCGAAACTCGAGAGGACATAGAAGAGATGCTAAGACAGGGTGAAAGGCTGAAAGAGAAGATGTTAGATGGCGGTCCGAGAGACGAAGAAGATGGCTCCATAAGTGATATTGAAAGATCATATGAAGAAGAAGCACCGATTGCAACTGAGAAAGTAGGAAAGTCTGGCATCATGAATATGGAGTTCATGAAAAAGGCAGAGGCAAGAGAACGGGAGGAAAACAAGAAAGCTATTGAAAGGCTTAGAGCTTTTGAAAATGGTCAAAGTGAATTTGCTTTTTCTGGCGATGAAGCTAGCGCCAGTGATAATACAGAACAGACAGTTCTCAATCAAGGAAGAAGAATATTCACACCAGCAGCATCATCAAAGGAAGCCGTGCTTGAGCAAAAATTCAAAAAAGATGAAAAAGCAATTGTCTCCGGTTTACCTACAGAATCAGCTTCAAAGGACACTGCTGTCAAAGGGACCAAATATCAGCAAAACAGTAGAAAGGATTCTATCGGAGAAGATGTGAATTTTAATCCTTGGTTGGATGCCAGTGATGATAAAAACGAAGAGCATGTTTCAAGATCTTCTAAGGTATCAATCATAGATAAAGATAGCTCCCGGATGACCAAACAAGCAAATAAAATCTCAAAGATCAGTGATAAGCGAAACAGGAATTCTAAGAAATCTGACTCCAATGACGACGATCTTCTTTTAGATTTGGAAGAAACAAATCGTCTCAACCTCGCTGACCCTTATGGGGGCTCGGAGGATGGAGAAAGGAGTTTTATGTTTAAGCAGCAGGAGTCCATTGCAGAAGCATTTGCGGGAGATGATGTTGTCGCAGATTTTGAAGAAGAAAAGAGGCAAATTGAGATCGACGAGGACGACAAAGAGGAAGATATTACACTTCCTGGCTGGGGTGACTGGGCAGGTGCAGGTGCAAATCCCAGAAAAAAGAGAAAGTTTACAAAAACCGTCAAAGGCATTACTAAAAAGGAAAAAAGGAAAGACAAAAAGCTGGATAATGTTATCATAAATGAAAGAGTAAACAAGAAAAATCTAAAATACCAATCTTCAGCCGTTCCATTCCCCTATGAAAACAAAGAGCAGTACGAAAGATCATTAAGGATGCCGCTGGGACCAGAATGGACATCGCGAGCTTCGCATCAAAAATTGATAAAGCCAAGAAATTTGATAAAGCCTTCCCAAATTATAGATCCTTTGAAAGCTCCTTTCAAATAGAGAGATATTATCAAATGTATGCTCAACAAGTGTCTCTTTTTATTTTTCACAGTTATCGTATTCAAAATGTTACTGTATATTATACTCTCATTACTTGCTTACACGTTTGAGACGATTATGCGCCACATCTCTAAATAATTATTTTCCGTAAGCAAAATCACAATGCATCTAGTCTATCATTGATTTCTTGTGCAGACATTTTTCTAAATCTCGGACCCTTGTCGGTTGGAATACCGGTGTAACCAAGCAAATCTTTATTCTCTTCACCAATAACTGCGAGTTCGATCGTATCTCCATTGAAGTCACCTTCCACAGACTCTTTTAGACTTAATAGAACAATATGAATGGCGTCTTCCAATTCGAGTTCATCGTTCCATCTCTTCTCCAAAAATGTTTTTGCCGCTACTGAGCCTTTCCCGATAGCAGTTGCCTTCCATGGGAAGTACGAACCAGATGGATCAACCTGATATAGTCCATATCCACTGTGTTCATCATACCCAGCAACAAGTAAGGACACACCAAATGGACGAACACCCCCAGATTGCGTAGCCTCTTGCATGATCTTCGCAATCTCGGAAACAAGTAGTTTCGTTGGAGGATACTCGCCATATATTCTTTTATAATGCGTGTGGGCCACTTTTCTGGATTTGTCGATTAAAACTCTATAGTCAGGTCCCATACCAGAGTAAACAGCGCCTATATCTGGAGTTATTAGAGAGATTTTCGATAGCGTTTCAGTGAGGGCAAGTGGCGATGAGGACTTTTTCTCTGATGCAATGACTACACCATTAGTAGCCTTAACTCCTATCGATGTGATACCTTGCTTTACAGCGGTGAAGGCATAGTCGATCTGTCCCAGCTTACCATTAGGGGAAAATGTTGTTAGCGAAAATGAGTATCTATCAGCCATTGCTTCTCTATTTTATCTTAGTAAAGAACAGTTTACTACTTTGGATATCAGATGTAAGTGCAATTTTTGTGATAATACGCAATTGAGCCTGGTGAACTCTAGTAGTCAGCTCTGATGCTTGCATCGAAGGGTTCCTTTTCAAGGTGAGATTAAGTGAAGCTTGTTTTGCCACCGGAATATAGAAGACTATTGGACATCACTGCATACGCAAATTACGTACATACATTAAGACATTATCAACAAGCCATTGATTGCCATTTCTTAGCTTGAGCTTTCTCTAAATCCATTTTAATCCTACTTGAAGGTCTCTTGACGTGCATGAAATTGCATTCGTTTCCTCTTTCACACGCCTTCATATCATGTTTTCTGCATATGGCCTCGCGAAAGTCCTCAATATGTGTCAAATCACTATACATGGGTCTCTCGTCATACCATCGGGTATTGAAGTTATCTTTGGCACGTTGCGCATCTTGCTCCCTTTCGTAGTACAAATACACATTCCCTTTGAGATGATTGGCGTTTTCACACACGATCATTGAACGTAGTGGGCCGAATTTGCATGCCTCTATGTAAACGTCTTCATAAAACTGGTCAAATGGAAGCATATCAATCCCACTTTCAGGCATATTTAACAGATTGTGCACAACTAAAGTGTGCGAGCTAGCTGGACGGACGTGTTGCTTTAGACATTTGTCGCCATGTCGACATGCGCCAATCTTGAAGTAAAAATGACTACACAAAAGTTAGTAAACATGTGGCTAGACGGCCCTTAATTCAGTAAAAAATACATACCAGTACTCTCTGCAATCTTGAAAATTTCTTGCATCCTCAGTGTCAGTGGACATCGTACGGTTCTTTTAGTCCTGTTTCTTTGCTTGTGTAGTTTGATGAGATAGTTATAAAAATCGATGCGATCGATGTCAAACCCAAAATCAATACACGCTAAAACTTAAAAGCTCGCAAAAACTGCAATCAGGTGTATTTATTTTATCTGGACATTATGGGAGTATGTGCAGCTATTGCTTGGCAATCTCTACAGACATGCTTTAGATGAATTTACTAACAGATTATAGAATGATGGTGGATCTTTTAATAAAGTAAAAAAGCTGAATATTGGTCCGGCTGAGGGTACTAACACAGCCAAAGATGACAATATAGAAAGGTTTGCAGTGGATTCGAAATGGAAATACTGCAAATTGTCAAATAAAAGGCTCCAGCTGCCTATAGTGAGCGATTATAAAGGAAACTTATTTAATAAAGAGGCAATCCTGGAATGGCTGTTGACGCCAGGACGAGAAGACTACAGCAATGATCAGATTAAAAACTTCTCTCATATAAAAAAATTGGACGATGTTATAGAACTCAGAAATCTCAAAGAAATAGAAAGCACTGACGAAGGGCATAACAGTGGTTCCACAATAGTGTGCGAATATGGTGAGGGTGTATTTGGCAAGTCGGTGACACAATTCATTTATCTTGCTACCTGTGATGATGTACTACCTGTAAAAGCATTGGATTTGGTGAACAAAAAAATCTGTCCAAAGTGTGGCATCCCGTATCAGACACTTGATGTGATAATGATATATCCCCCCGGCCTGAATGATGTGAAACGATTGGAGGATCGACATGAAATGCTCAGAAAGGCCAATAAACATCATAACGGGAGGAAGAAAAAGCTCAAAAGGAAGAGAGAATCGAAAAATGGGCGCTTATCGCAACTAGTTAAGAATAGAAAAGTGACACCTGATTCTCTTAAATAAGTTTGCAAACTAATACTAATAAAACTGAAATGTAATTACTGAAGTGTACTTACTGGGAGAAAACGTGTGGATGCAATGGCGATCATGTCATGAGACACATCTTTGTGATCCGATGGTTGAAATATGTACAGAACAAAAAATATTGGATCAAATTTTAGGATTGTTATAACAAATATGGAATAAAACTATTCGGCAGAAGACGCAGCACCTTCTAGCTGCTGTAGTTCCTCTTCTTTCTTCTTGTCCGTTACCTGTTTCTCATATTTGGTACCATTCTTGTATAGAGTGTATGTTAGGCCCCCCGCCATGTAGATAGAACCACCGATCAGTGTCAAAACCGTCAAACGATGAATAGCATCAGTAACTCTGGTATACCACGCATATCTAGCCATTTCAAACAGCAATAACTACGCTCTAATTTTACTGAACACTATGCAAGACGATTAGATATATGTCTTTAATAGTGGTTTTGACTATATCATCGAGTTTAGCCAACTCGAATATCACAGCGCGGGAAAAACACAAACGTGAAGAATGAGGAACATACCATTTCCAGTTTGAAAATGCACACACGCACGAACACACACATGGTGGAGGGTTGCTTACATACAATTATAAACTTCATTAACTAGCACCTAAAAGATGCTGAGCGGATGGGTTACATAAAATCTCGCCTTGTGCATCCACCTTGCGTACCAAGGTTCGTGGAATGATCCAAAGAACATTTGAGTTTTCAATTTTGCCGCTTCAACTAGATCATCTTTTGTTGAAGTTGAGGTATCCACGCCAAAACTTTTCAAATACGTTCTCAAATCATCTACCGACCATGATGTTAGGCTGTCCGACCACTTTTCGCTGATGTCCTGCGCCCATTTTTGGGTATCTTGGTTCAAACTAGAAATTTTATCAGAAACGCTTTCATAAGCATTACTGTCTTGAATTTGATCAGCTTTATCTTGAGCCCAATTCTTCATGTCGTCGTAGTTGATATTTTCAGTTAGCTTTTCATAGTGCTTTCGAACATTTTTTAAAGGTGAATTTCTAGAGTCCTGAACCATTTGACGCAGTTGACCGTTGGTTGCTAACAGATGATACTTGATTCCACGGACATCAAGGTACCTTTTCATTCTATCCCTTGACCAATTATTCAAATCAACCAGAAAGGTATCATTGATAGCCTCGTTTGACTTGTGCTTGTAATGAGCAAATAAGCCACCTATTTTGCCTGCAGTTTTGTCCCAAAGAGACTCTACATACTCTGGGGGTTTAGTCAAGAATGGGGATGCCTTTTCACTCATCTTCTCCGCATACCAGGCCATGTCATCCTTCAGTAACCTAGCATTGTTCTTTGCCAATTTCAACAGTTCATCGCGATTTTCGGCCACTTTCTTGTCAACTGCAATCTTATGGTTTTCCAGCCAATCAGCCAATTGCTTAGTGGAGAAGCTGTTTAAGACGTCATCTTTAACTTCTCCCGATTTATCGACAAGCTGCCTACCAACAAAATCGAGACTGTCCAGTACTTCTAGTCTTTTTTCTGATGCCAACTGAGATGCATGGTATAAATTCTCTCTCACCTGGTCCACCAACTCGTCTTTTGTGTCTACCGCCTTATCGTATGGGATTTGATAATCATTCAACCACTCCTTCAGATCATCCACCGACCAATCGCTGAAGTACTCACTCGATGGATAGAACCCAGAACATTCCAGCTTGTCAGACACATTCTGGAAACTGTCCTTGGCCACTTTGATCAACGAGTCCTTGGAAGCTTTCGCGTCGTACTTGATCTTATGCTGCTTTAAAAACTTCTTTAGGTCACTCTCGGACCAAGTGTCAAACAGCCAATCGGAAACTGGTTTTTTGGAGTCCCTCTTGAGCCATGCGTGCGTATCGTCCGATGGCCAGATTTGCCACCATGGCTTGGGCTGAGCGGTCGGAGCCCACTTGTCCGCAAGCTCCTCCTTCAGATCCTCTACGCTCTTTGAACCTAGTTTGTCCAAGTACTTCTTGTGGTCTTCCACATACTGTTGCAGATCCTTTTGAGTCCACCCTTCAAAATTGAAATTCGATTGGTCTGCCACCACAGTGACCGCACCTGCGGCCGCCAACAACAGACTGAGCAATATATTCTGTCTCATCTTGCGTTCCTTAAATTACACTAAACTCGTCTTGAATGTAGTGGCCACGCAGGGACTGGTACTCATGCTAAACCGTCGTTATTTATAAAGCAACGAACCGGCGTTACCGCCGATGTTGCCATAAAACCACGATACAACTAATCGCCTCCCCTTAAAGCAACAATAACCTGATGTCATTACCCTAAAATGAGCATACACATACCCTTTGCTCTTGTTGGCTTAATAGACACTTTGATCATCCCTACACGGGGTCATTTGTTCAGGTGTTTTGCTATTAGCAATTGTTTCAACTCGTTTGAGTTTGATCTCCCTTTTCCCCAAAAACAAAAAATATTCCCTTAGCGCGTCAAAAGGCGCGGACAGTGTGGTTTTATGCAGTTCGCAGCATTTGAGAGGCATGATTCGGACAAGACGGCCTTGAACCAAAGGTGTCAAAGTGAAGAGAGCTGAAGAGAACTAGAAGGATTTTGGTTCTTGTAAAGTTCAAATGAGCAGGGTTCAGTTCCCTCGTTAGAGTATACTATTATATTAATTTTATATAATAAAAAGGGGTAAACAAAGTGTACAGAGATTGTAAGAAAAAAATAAAATCTTTGAAAATATTCTTGTCTTAACGGTTGGATTTAGCGACACGTTCTAATTCATCCTTCTTCTTGATGGCGTAAGAAGTAGAAGAACCCTTGGCAGCGTTGATCAATTCTTCGGCCAAAGTTTCGGCGATGGTCTTGATGTTTCTGAATGCAGCTTCTCTGGCACCGATGGTCAAAAGAGCAATGGCTTGGTTGACTCTTCTCAATGGAGAGACATCAACGGCTTGACGTCTAGCGGCACCACCACCACCTACTCTGGTGGTGTCTTCTCTTGGACCGGTGTTGGTGATAGCGTCAACAACAACCTGCAATGGGTTTTGGTCGGTCAAAACGTTGATGATGTCCAAGGTGTGCTTAACGATTCTGACGGCCTTCAATTTCTTACCGTTGTTTCTACCGTTCATCATCAAAGAGTTGGTTAATCTCTCGATGATTGGACATTGGGCCTTTCTGAATCTCTTGTTGGCGTAACGGCCAGCGGTGTGAGAAACGAAAATTGGTTGTCTGATTTGGACGTAGTCGACTAAGGAAGCATCCTTGACTTCAACGTCTTCAAAAGACCATTTGTTGAACAACTTAATTTCGTTTTGAGCGTGTTGGACTTCCTCTGGGATTGGAGTAGCCAATTCAACAGGAGTGAATTCTTCAACAACTTCGAATTCTTCTTGAACTTCAACTGGGGCTTCAGTGTCGGACATCTTGGGTTCGGTTATTATTGGCCTTTAATCAATCGAGATACAGTAGCCAGAACTGAAATAATACAATATTATTCAAAAATTCACCTATCCGTCTTCCTGTAATGTTCAATTGGTGAAAAAAGAGTACGCACACTGTACGGGCTGCTCCACTTCCCGCAAGCCTGCTACACCTCCAGCACTCAGAGCGACACACTATGTCAGTACGTCGTAGTCTGTTGCCATACCTGTATGGTTGCCCTACGCCGAGGAAGCACCCGCCTAGGCTCAGAGGATTGCGGGACTCTGCCTGGAACATCGAGGCGCAGGCTGCGGTTCGGAACCGCTGGGCAGAAAAGAGAGTTTCGCTCTGCCTAGCGCACCTGGTGGTTTCTGCCTGCCAGCTGGTAACAGCACCCATGATCTTCTCGATGTGCGCGTCTGTAAGCACAGTGCGTCGTTGCTCCTTGAGCTCATCCATCATCTCTCCTTTATTACGGTCATGTTTTAAAAATATAATCATTTCTTCATTTTATAAAGATGAGCGGATTCTTTTTTATGGTGTGGGTGCATGGGTGCCAGTCAAAAGAATATATTTGGTGAATACATATATATAACACATATAGAATATATTTCTTGACTCCATTTCAGATATATCTATTTACAGTATTGGATGGTCATGGTTCTTCAAATTCATGCATCTCTAGCCAAAATGGGCGATGCGGCATTACATCTATGCGATGGCTTGTATGGGTGACATCTTTTGCTCTCTTTTCTGTTTGAATATAAAATATGTCGCTGTTCTCTCCTTCTTTGAAAGCTCTTGCGAAATGCTCGACTCGCATGAGCGCAACGCCCTTATCACCCTCGTGCGAAATCAAAGCTCCTGCTGGCCTTTGACGTCTTGGCTTCGCCAGAGCTGGGTTCGGAGCGGACGTGTTGACGAAAAGACTACTGGAGGGGCTATCATGCGTTGGAGGCTCCACAGTATTCTTCAGCTTGATTTCAGGATATTTTCCTTCAACTACAGAAATAGAGCCGTTCTCTTTCATATTCGAGAGCGAGACCGGTATGAGCCTTTTCCTTAGAATGCCGGTAGATAGTGTTCTCGCAGTTAGTTCCTGCCCCACATAACAGCCTTTATCTGCGCTAAGAGCATTTGGTAGAAAATCGAAATTCAATTCTAACGGTAGCAGGGTCTCGGGTTCAAAATCCCTAGCACTATCGATATAGCCCGCTTCAAATCTAGCCGCTCTAAAATACTGAGGACTCCTTCTCTCAATCTCGAATTCTATTGGCAGTCCTACAGGATTGAATAGTTCTGATACATCGTCTGTATCACTCTTTGTAATTATTCTTAGTACCTGCGGCAGTGACCCATCTTGATAAAATCGGGATTCAGTTCTCCTCTCGATGTATAATGCTTCAATTTTTTGCTCATGTGTGTGGAAAAGCGCGGAAATCATACCTTTGGCAAAGTTTAAAGCTGTTTCAGGAGTTTTTGTTGATGTGGAAGGTTCTAATAGATCAACAAGCCATGGATTGGGAATGTCTTTCGGTACACCGGGCAATTGAATCTGAACGTCCCAGGTTTTTAAAGCGTTTTCGTCGACTTTTTTAACTTTGACCCTGCTAGACAATTTGTGTGTGTTAAAGGAAGTCAACACTTGATCAACAATTGAGCTATCAAATTCAAGCAAATAAGTCGGGTACTTGTTGATCTTTGCGTCCTTACTACCGACTAGGGGTGTAGGGTAAATTATTGTGTCAGAAACTAGTTTACCTTTGCTATTTAAAAGACCTGTGTAGGTGCCAAATCTTGTAACATAAGGTCCATTATCGCTCCATTCAACATAAGTTCCCCAATTTCCTTTGGTATTGTCAAATTCTGGCACAATTCTCGGCTGCTTTTGTTCATCCGGATTTATAGTTGTCAAATTCTTTTTGATATGATGCGGCAGAAGTTTCGACATCACCAAACCATTCAGAAATTTTGGTGCATCAGGACCTAAAACCTTGATGTAACATTTAGCTTCGGCTTGTGCATATTGAAATAGCCCTTTATTTTTATTGTCGTTATTACGCAAAGCAGTGTTTGACAGTGAGCGAAAATTGCACTTCAACGATTGCCTCGATAAGCAAGCATTAAAGTTTTGAACAATCAGTGGTCTCATACAATTTTCATGTGAAAGTCTCGATAGCAGGGCTTTCGTAAATAAAGTTCAATCAGATTAAAAATATCTGCTTGTACATTACCAAATGATGAATGCGGAGTTAGCTAACTTGAAAAAAGCATCATCAGAGCAAGGATATCAAAAAACCCGGATAAAACTTAAACAATAAAGGATTGTTCTCTTGAATATAAAAGATATATATTTTCTACCTATTTCACTAAACAATCTCTCAATCAAAGTCTAATTGTTACAAGAGAGTAAAGAGAAATTCGTTATCATCATAATAAGGTCTTAGTTTGAAGGGGAAAAATGGACTAATTTTGTAATTGAATGCTAAAGAAAAAAAAGTAAAATCAATGTTAATAATAGATCTTTTTCCTTAGAATATCTCTTGTTAAAGAATATGCATATTTTTTAAAAACAAGAAACTTCTTAGTTAGAAGAAGCAGCCATTTTTTCAGCCTTAGAGACGACATCTTCGATACCACCAACCATATAGAAGGCATTTTCTGGTAGATGATCGTATTTACCATCTAAGACAGCTTTGAAAGAAGAGATAGTATCCTTTAATCTAACCAATTTACCTGGAATACCAGTGAAAACTTCAGCAACAGCAAATGGTTGAGATAAGAATCTTTGAATCTTTCTTGCTCTTTCGACAGTCAGTTTATCCTGTTCAGAAAGTTCATCCATACCCAAGATAGCAATAATATCCTGTAAAGATTTGTAAGCTTGCAAAGTTTCTTGAACTTGAGTAGCAACAGAATAATGTTCTTGGCCAACAACTGAAGCATCTAATAATCTTGATTTAGAATCTAATGGATCGACAGCTGGGTAAATACCCAATTCGGAGATACCTCTTGACAAGACAGTAGTGGCATCCAAATGGGCAAAAGTAGTAGCAGGAGCAGGATCTGTTAAATCATCAGCAGGCACATAAACGGCTTGAACTGAAGTGACGGAACCCTTCTTGGTAGTTGTGATTCTTTCTTGCAGCAAACCCATATCGGTGGCTAAAGTTGGTTGATAACCGACGGCGGAAGGAATACGACCCAATAAGGCAGAAACCTCCGAACCAGCTTGTGTAAATCTGAAAATATTGTCAATGAAAAGTAAAACATCTTGACCTTCTTCATCTCTGAAGTATTCAGCAATGGTCAAACCAGTCAAGGCAACTCTTGCTCTAGCTCCTGGTGGTTCGTTCATCTGACCAAAGACCAATGCGACCTTTGATTCTCCTTCCAGGTTGATAACACCAGTTTCTTTCATTTCACGGTACAAATCGTTACCTTCTCTGGTTCTTTCACCAACACCAGTGAACACAGAAAAACCACCGTGAGCCTTAGCAATGTTGTTGATCAGTTCTTGGATGAAAACGGTTTTACCGACACCGGCACCACCGAACAAACCAATTTTACCACCTCTGGCATATGGGGCCAAAAGGTCGACAACCTTGATACCAGTTTCCAAGACCTCGGCCGAAGTCGACTGCTCGACAAAGGTAGGTGGGTCTGCGTGGATTGGCTTCTTTTGCTTGGTCTTGATTGGGCCCCTTTCGTCAATTGGCTCACCAATAACGTTGATGATTCTTCCCAGCGTTTCTCTTCCGACAGGAACAGAAATTGGAGACCCAGTGTCAACGACAGCATCACCACGGACCAAACCTTCGGTACCGTCCATAGCAATCGTTCTGACAGTGTTTTCACCCAGATGTTGCGCAACTTCGAGAACCAACTTACCGTTTGGTCTTTCAATTTCCAGAGCATTCAAGATAGCAGGCAGATTTTCCTGTTCGAATTGAACGTCAACAATAGCACCAATCACCGCTCTGACCTTACCGGACAGCGCAGCGGCAGTGGCCATGGCCCTGACACCGCTCAAAGCCGTGACGCCCTTGGCTGCTTGCAAAGCAGTACGAGACACCAAAACCATTATACACCTTGTTCTATTCCTTCTATACCGATCTACAGCTCTTCCAGTTCCACTAGCACACAAACTATTCTCTCAGTTGTCGAATTGCGGTTGTACTTGCGATACCCACGTTCCACACCTTCTTGCAAGATATGTGACTTTCCAAAAAATACCGATGACAATGTCCTTCTTCAAACACAACACACAGCTGACTGTAAAGGAGTAATTGAGTTATTACGGAATTACGGTCTAGTAATAAGCAAGAGAAGTGCCCGAAAGGAAAACCGTTTTAATCTAAAACCACTGTAAGTTAAAATACTACAAGTTATATAAAATCAAATACTATCCGTGTCAAACTGCATTTTTCCCACACCTTCCTCGAAAGGGGCCTACGACCAATCGAATTTGAAAAATCAACTGTTTTCACACGGAATGCGCGCCAAAAATGTGCGCAACGACGAAACGGGCTCTACCCGTTTTTTTTTTATTTTTTGGTTTTGATTTGTGCCGACAGCACAGATTCGCCCGTAGCTTCGGAGAGACGGAATGAAGAGTTCTGATTGGCCGGGCGCGCAGCGGGCCGGGTAAACGGTACCGCCGGGTAACGGACTCCTCGGCGTCTTACCCGGCTGTGTCGCGGCACGCCGGGTAACGTGGAGGTGTCCCTCTGCACGGCGGCTGCTTGCGCCGGTAATTTGTTTTCAATGCTCAATTTGCGAAAGCGCGAAACCGGATGGCCTGGGAAACGATTGGGAAGCGTAAGAGAAATAGTCAGGTAATTAGCGATGTGTCTTCTCTCCCGGGGTTTGGCCGGGCAGCACAGGCTGAAAGGGATACATAGTTGCAAAAGATACGAATGCTTGAATATTAACTACTCTATACTCTATCACGTGATCAGTTGTCGGACTGCAGATCTTTGTACATCTTGCTTGTAATCTCAGCAGAGACGTTTGCGGCCTCTACGACACCCTTCACGATGGCGCTCTTCAGCCCCAACTCCTCCATGGTGAAAAGGCCCGCGATTGTGGTGCCGCCCGGGGTGCAGATCTGGTGTTTCAGGACGCTAGGGTGATCGCCAGTCTTTTCCAACATCTTGGCGGTGCCTTCGAGGACCTTCATGGCGCACTCTCTGCTCTCGCGCAAGGGAATGCCCATTTTGATGCCGCTCTCCATCATTGCCTCCAGCATCAGCAGGACGAAGGCTGGGCCGGAACCAACCAACGCGGTTGCTGCATCCATGTTCTTCTCTGGAAGCTCGACCACGGTGCCGACGTGGCTTATCAGTTGGGAGACCAGCATCCGCTGGTGCTCTGTGACTGCATCGGAGTTGCATACGACAGCACAGCCGAAGCCGAATTTGGCTGGTGTGTTTGTCATGACACGGCTCACGTACTTGGTGTAGTGCGAGAACAGTTCGAAGGTCCAGCCGGTGGCTAGGGAGATGACCAATTTGTCCTTGATGGCGTCTTTTACCTGGTCCAGGACTGCTTTCACCAAGAAAGGCTTTGTGGCCAAAATAATAACATCGGCCTGCTCGACAGAGGCGACGTTCTTCTCATACGTCGAGGTGACCGTAATACCATGCGGGGAGACGCCAAAGGTCTTCAACAGATCGTCAACAGCGGCAGCGCTTCTAGCGTCATGGTTGCATGTGATGATCTTCGATGGATAGAGTGATTCCAACTCTTGTGTTTCAGCGGTAGGTGCGTTGTAGATCGCAGATAACAACGCTTGTCCCATGACACCACATCCTACGATCGCCAATGTGTAACCCATCTTGCTCTCTACTGTAGTTGTCTGCTTGCTTGTAGTCCTGATAGTGAACTTTGCTTTTTGAGATAAATCTCTTGTCTTTTCCCTTGGTTCTCTTTTTTTTTCATTGCCCTGCGAAGCGATAAAAATGCAATTTAAGACATGATAGGGAAAAGTGACGATAATTCGATGCATCATTTTTTGATTGTTAATTGATCATACCTCTCGTCCGGTTGAAGACCATAGATCTTATTTTAGTCATATATTCTATTTTTTTCCTTCATAATGGAATGCATACCAACGCTCTATCCCTCGGTGGAAGAATTTGCCAACCCCATTGAATACCTGTCAGAGCAGAAAATTAAAAGACTTGGTCATATTTATGGCATGATCAAACTAGTGCCACCACCTGGCTTCCGTCCACCGTTTTCTATAAATACAAGTGATTTTAAATTCAATGTCAGGGTGCAGAAATTATCGGAACTCAATATATCCAATAGGAGTAGGCTCTTCTTTATGAAGCAGATCAACAATTTCAATAGAACCAAGAGGGGGAAATCATGCAGTATAAAAAGACTTACCGAACCATATTTTTTCACGGGCGAAGGTCAAAAGATTTATTTCTACGACCTCTTTATTGAGATTGCAAAAAGCGGAAACGGCCACTCGTCAGGACAGGGAGATCAGAATCAACTTCCCAGACGGGGAAAGCGTACGAGGAGTGGTTCTCCAGACACATCTAGCCCTTTTTCTCTGCTCGACCTTAATGAGGTCGTAAATGATAGCTCATTATGGAAGAGAATTTCCCGAACTCTTCACACTCCTATCGACGAATTACAACATGCTTTCAAAAACTATATTTCAAATTACTATGCATTTATTTCTAAACAAGTTAAAAATGGGGATTCCAATCTGTTTTCAAGACTTCTTTATCAGGACAAATACCCGAAATCTTTACTCAGTGATGACGAAAAATCATTATCTGAAAGCGACGACAGTGAGGATGATGAAGGCTGTGTAATATGCCATCGTTCGAATAACCCAACAAAAATTATTTTATGCGACTCATGTGATAGACCTTTCCATATTTCATGTCTATCTACTCCTTTGACGTCGGTATCAAAGGGCGACTGGATTTGCAATAATTGTATTATAGGAAATGGATATTATGGTTTTAGGGAAGAATCTCATGAATATACACTATCAGAATTCCGATCTCGCTGCAACAGTAAAGAAAAAGAGCTGACTAGTGATGTCAACACAGGTGAGAGGCTCTCCATTGAAAAATTAGAAGAGAAATTTTGGTATTTCGTCGATAACATGGAAGACTCAATAACCGTTAAATATGGTGCAGATGTAAATGGTACTTCTCCAGGAGAGATGACAGGATTTCCAACCGCAGAATATGTGCCCAGTAATTTAGATGAGGAGCAAAAGTACGAGCATAGCAAGTATTATAACCATCCAATGAATCTCATAAACCTGCCGAATGCAAAAGGTTCTCTACTACCAATGTTCGACAGGAGAATTTCAGGAATGACTATTCCCTGGATGTATGTCGGTTCAACGTTTTCTACCTTTTGCTGGCATTTGGAGGATCAATACACCTTAAGTGCAAACTATCAGCATGAAGGTGCCCCTAAAATATGGTATAGCATACCAGAATATTCGTGTGATAAATTTCAGAAGCTTATGAGAGATGTGGCTCCTGACCTTTTCGAGAAGCAACCAGATTTAATGCATCAATTAGTGACCTTAATATCTCCCTACGACAGACGCTTCAAAGAGGCCAAAATCAAGTGCTTCAAGGCTGTGCAGAATCCAAACGAATACATAATCACGTTTCCCAAATGTTACCATGCTGGATTCAACAGCGGCTACAATTTCAATGAAGCGGTTAATTTCACCCTTGACTCGTGGGTTCCTTACGGTATTGAGGCTATATCAGATTATCAAAACACCGGTAAACAATGCGTTTTTGATATGTTTGAGCTTATGATGAATATATTGAACAGTTATTTAGCAGGGAACTCAAAATTCCAGGAGTCTCTGGTTAGAACATGCTATTCCGAGCTGTTGAACGCATTGAATTCAAAGATCAAGATGATCAACCATATATCGGGAGTAATACCAAATAAGTCGTACTCAAATAGAGTGTTAGAATGTAGATCGAAGCAATTCAGTTTGCCTTCGCCCAAAAAAGAAAAGGATGAGCAAAACTTAATTAGTGAGAGTGCCGCTCTGCTTGAAGAGAGCCGTGAGGAGGAAGAGTACGATGTGTATTGTAATAAATGCGGTACGATCTGCTTTTTAGCATTTGTAGCGCACTACAAGAACCCCCACAGACTTAAGAAGAGAAGACTACTATCTTACACTCCCAAAAAACTTAATGAGTTAGCGGATGGCAGAGAACTTGAAATCCTCTGCCTCAAAGATTACCATGAACTGGTTGAAAAAACATATCTTGAAGAAAATGAATGTCAAGCAGAAGATGAAAGTAATGAGCCTTTTGAGAATGACGAATTGGTTTACTTGAGAAATTCACAGGAAGTGGAAGATATATTACGGGTGGCAAGTAAAAAGATAGACCATTTCAGGATTTGAAGGTTAAAAATGATCGCTGAGGTGCTACCTCTTAGTTAGCTGTTATTATGCATTTGACCCAATATATTTCCTCATTTATGTGTACCTCCAGCTGATATTTTAATTATTTAGACCCTTGATGACATATATGCCTTTCTTGATTGTAACATGCTTTTTGATTGTGGGCGATATTGCGCGATGCATCACTTTTAATAATTTCTTGATCTCATGCTCTAAAAAGACGGGTGAAAGAGAGAGGATTACGAATTAGTTCGAGTAACGATGGCCACCATATCGTCATCCAACGGTCTGTTTTTGAGGGTCGCCTTCCTGTTTGCATTGGCCTATTTTTGCTTTATAGATGTTAGCAAGATTTTGGAGAGTTCCTACTTCTTGTTCTTCACCCACGCAATGAATCTGCCCGGTCTTCTGTTGTCAAAAACTAGTGCTCAGGTCGGAATCTTTGGTCTATTATTTCTACTTTTGGCACTTCATGATTTGGTACCATTAGTAGAAAACAACAAAGCATATTTCAATTCCGTGGTTCCTATAAGATTGATGGTCTTTTTTGTTTTAACCGCAATGTCATATTTATGGGAATCCAATCTTTATGTTCACAATAACGTTGTCTTTACTTATTCTTTTGTGGAAGTTTGGATCAATTTTGTTGTTTTAGGTGCTCTGAGAGAAGAAAAGAACAATGATATGGCAAGGTTCCACCCTATAGAGGCTGAGGAAGAACTAGAAGACACAGATCCTATTTTAACAGACACTAATGAAATTGAACAATTGCTTGAAGTTACTTCTGCCGAAGAAAGTCAATGAGCGATTACCTCACTGAACGTACATAGCTAAAAGTAATCTTATTTTTGTTACTGTTTGTATAGTCATAGATGCAATGATTTTCTATGCCTACTTACTCTACTTATTCCTCTTTTTTGATTGTAGTCTCCTTGTATTTTACGTATTCTGTCACTAAGAAATGAAGAAACTCTTCGATCTCTTTAAACTCTGAAAATTCGGTGTTGAATGAGGTTGAAGTTTCAGGGTCTCTATAACACACAGATACAATAGCGTTGCAGTAATTCGGACTGCTCAAAAGCAAAAAGAGCTCAGCTTTGGTTGACAGTTTTATTTCAAACTTGGTTTTTGAAATTTCTAATAAACGATCAAAGGCAGAAATACTTTTAGACAATCTAGCGATATTGGCATCAACGGCTACCTTAACAGTCTCATTCTTGAAAATAGGTGTTTCGATTAATTCAGAATCCCTAATTTCATCTAGAACGTAGTCTTTCACAATTTTTCTCAAAATAATCTTATAATTTTGATGCCTTATTTTTCCAAGAAGTGGTCTTATTAACAAGATATCTTTTTCTACATTCGAACTGGTACCTCGGATAGATGTGAGCTTTTTTCTCAGGTTTTTTTTGAACATAACAACAAGTAGTAGTCTCAAAGTGGTCAACATGAAAGCAGCTCTTTTGTCATTTACTTTTGGAGCGTCTTGAATGTGATTGACCACTGAGCTGTCATCTATTGGAAGTAGCTCCATCTCGATTTTTTCATTTGGAAGTTCCATCACGATTTTATTTTCGTTTTCGATAGTCACACCATAAGATAATAATAGTGAGCATTCCTTTTTAGATTGATACATCAGTTCTTGTTCGAAGAGGAAGGCTTTTAATCTTTGAATTTGATCTCTCATATCATCTTGATCTCTTTTATTTGCTGCTCTATTGAGGAAAAGTGAATCTAACGAACTCTCACCGGTTAGTATAAAATCATCCTCTGATTCAATTTTTGTGAATATTCGAAGTCTTACAAATTTTTCGTTAGCCCTAGACGCGGGATTGTCAATTATTGAAGATGGTATCAATTCCAGCAAGTTGTGTTCGTAGTTATTTCTCAGAACCGCAACACCTCTGTCTCTTTTATATGTCGAACCGGAATCCTCATAACCATATTTTATGCCCAGTGATCGCAGGCCCGTACTTTTATCCCTCATTTTGAATATTACATCCTTATTACTGACGTATTTTGCTATTTTATTCCAGTATACGTGTTCCCTCGACATCACTATCTCTAGCTTTTCGAAATTATCCTTAAGTATAGCTCGAGATTCATTAAGACTCCTCAGCTTCCAACCCCTACTTAAGATATCCGAGCCAATCTGCCTTTCTCTTGAGATAGGCGTCTGAGGCAGTTTGTCACTGTTTAAAGAACGTACCGGAACTGTCTTCTTCAAGAATGGAGACATTGAAGTGAGAGCCGTAGACTCCTTGACTGAAGAAAGTAGTAGAGACAGAAATTCTAAGGCTAAAGATGAATCATTCATTGCCAAGTTTATGCTATCAATCATTTCTTTCCTTATCTTTAAAAACTGTTCTTGTGTTGTAGAGTCCTTGGAGTGATCTCCAAATGCAACAAGCTGAGACGCTTCTGAAGCTTCTGTTTTAATATCTTGGTTATCAAGTGTTTTCTTTTGGTAATCAATGTCCATGGCGGTATCAGCATCCTCGTCCAAGGCGGAAACATGAGGAGCAGAGACTTCGCCATCAATCGGTTGATCAACCTTTTGAATCTGGGTGCACTCCTCATTTTCTAACTCTTGCATGAGAGTTCCTTCAGAGAGATCAGCAAACTTGAAACCAGGGCCTCTTTGAAGTAGTATTAACGGTATCAATTCGCTCATTGGCATTTGACCATACTTCTCGTAAGGATTGGTAATTAAAGTTTGGCTACTTAAGTTCTTTTCTGTACTGTTTTTTTCCTGAGTCTCAAAGGAATCAGTCTGAGTTCTTTGAGATGTCCCTTGCTGGTTCATCGCACTTTCGTTTGTTGACATCACCAGTGGACTTGCTGTCGAACGAGATAAAGGAAGTGATATCAAATTAGGATCCAATGCCAATTGGACTCCCTCCTCTGAGATATCATTGGATCCTGGGAATTCATTCATACTGGGGCACCTCGAGATGTGTGTATATTATGCTGTGCTACGTATTGAATTTTCTCTACATATTCTTTGGATTTTTAGGCAGCTTGCAGCTTTCGGTATAGCGGTATAGCGTTTAGTGAGATAATCACCGAGGCAAAACCCAAAAAGAACATGATCAATACGCAGCATCAAAATTTAGGCCACTATATCATATAAGAAAAATGTTTTAAGAACTTGAAATTTTACCAGTGGGGCTGGTAGAATTTAAGACTCTCTGCACATGAAGTTCTTCGGAATATTATGGCAAATAATAAGTGATCTACATAATGTCACACAAGGAAATGTTAAACACTACGGAGATTCAATGGCAGTAATCTCATGAAGCTAATAATAGCTAAGATATAAAGACCTCTTAAATAATTGTACAAGTCCGGTCTTCTCAAAACATATGCTCAAGTACTGTAGGGAGCCTGATCGCAGACCGAGTATACCAAAGTGCGCACTATTCCTTTTATACCAGCTTAACAAGACGTGCTGGCTCTAAAAGTGAGGCTACATTCTGAGCAGTGAAGAGGCTGATTTTGCGTGCTCTTCTCTTACTATTTTTGGATAAAATTTCTACAAATGACACCGGGTGGCGCCTAAATGGCTTTCAATTATCGAAAAAATGTTATACAGGCCTGATGGGGGAAGTTGTATCATATATATGCACTCGTAAACTAAAGAAACCCAAGGTCGTCTATATCAGAAAAATCAGAAATGTCATCCAAAAGAGATCCATCTATGAACTCATCTTCTTCTGAGTTACCGTTCTTACTTTTGTTCTTTTTATCTTCAGGATATCTCATTGCAACTATGTTTTCATCATGCAGTTGATTGACGAATTTGATCCTTTCATCAAAAACCTCTTGCGGTTCCTCAGTGTCATAGACATTCAACAGTTCGCTTGTTTCGATATATCCCTTTCCGTGATTTATTTTTGCCTCGATGACACCATCTCTGATTGCTCTGGAAACCATATATTCCACCGTTTGTTCGGAATCCAAACGAAGCTTCAAACAGATATCTTTCAAAGATATTCTCTTATAGGTCAAGGAAATGATTCTAATACCGGTTTTTATAACATTGGATCTTAGTCGAACGTATAGCTGATAGTTACCATCTTTTATCAATTGAGATTTGTATTTATTGATTGCAGCCGTGAATTTCTTCAAATCACCAAGTTTGACGGCTTTGGCTAGATGAAAATATGGTTCTAATGATCTTTGCATACCAGTTTGATTGAAAAATGATAGTTCTGGAATATCGCCCATGAGTAATTCGATAACACAGCGGAGCTTGTTAGCTTGTTGCAAAAATCCCAAGCTATTCGGTGTATTTGGTGCTTTTCTAATTGCTGCTATGATATATTCGTTGGCTGTTGAGTAGTCCAATTGAATTGCCATTATCTTTGATAGGTAGAAATAGAATCTGGCTTCGAGGGGGCTTGAAACGTCAGCACTACTTGGAAATTCAACCTTACTGACGAAATCAGCGGCCGATTCTATTTCACCAGCAGATAAAAAGCTTCTCAGGATTAAGGTTATCAGCATCGCCTTCGTTTCATTATCATGCTTGAGAGATGCTGTCTTTAGGAATTTAATCATCTCTGAACGGGTTGCTAAATTTGGATTTGTGTCTAATTCTTTATCACATATAGCAATATAGAACCACAGTTTTGCATTAATCAAATCTAGGAACCTTTGGTTGTAACATGCCAAAATTTTGGGAATGATCACCTTTTTATTAAAAGAATCCAGTTTTTTCAAGTTATGAGTGTCTAATAGATATAATATGACCAATAGATGAACAAAGCTATTTATTTCCGCAGCGAGTTCAATTGTTTTATCGTCAATCACCTCGTAAAATGATGCAGGGTATGCTGATCTGACCTCTTCGGCATTTGGAACTGCACATTTCTTTTCACCGTTGACAGCCTTCAGCAATGGTTTCTTGAATTTTGAACTGTCAGGATACAATATGTTGATCAATGCTAACAACGTCTCTTCTTTTAGCACGGATTTTCTCAATTTGCTCAATTCCTTTAATCCCTTCCAGACAAAGAAAGAATCTAAGGTAATACTGGCTTTTGTTATATCCCGCAACACAGCAATGATTGTCTCTACATTGGCTTCCTCCGCATACTTAACGTCAGCACCGCTCTCAATTGGCGTGTCGATATCCATCAAATCGCTCGTCATCTCCTCAAGCAGCTTGGTTAAATGAGATGCTAAACTAGATATCCCCTGTATTTGTGTTTATATCTTCTGTTGCTTCAGCCGGTGGCAAATCCTTTAAGACCCCTTCCTTGCAGCGTGTATGCATACTTTTCAAGTTAAAAGTGGCGACAAAGCGCCTTACCCCGCCATAAGTTTGTAATATGTTAACATAGGCAGCTGATGGAGATAATTGAATCTTATATACGTATCTATATATACCTATAGAAGGCATTTCTTGCATTGATATGCGAGACGTTTATTTTGCCTTCTTTTCTGAGACATAACTCAAAGCAGTCAATCTTTCAGCCAACGTTGGATGCGAATAATGATAACTGGAATATAGTGGATCTACGTTCATAGTTGATAGGTTCTTGATTTGTAGATTGATCAAGGCAGTGCACAGGTCTTTGGACATTCCTAGACCTTTAGCATAAGCGTCAGCTTGGTATTCGTGTAATCTTGAAACAAGACTCATCAAAAATTGCAAGATACAATCCATGGGTTTCAGTAAATCGCCGAATAGCAGTAGGCCGATTATCGTTGGGAATTCTGGAGTAAAGACTTTTGTGATTGGAGATGCTATAGCTGCGTCTGGAGAACCGATAAAGAATCCAAAGGCATTGTAAAAGGAAAGATTGCGGTAAACGCCCGTGAATAGAGAAAAAATGAAAAAAATGTGCACCTGACTGTAGATGAGCATACGCAAAATATGATTCTTTTGCCAATGGCCAATCTCATGGGCTAATACAGCGGTAATTTCGTCTATGGAGCTTTCATTGATCAAAGTATCGTACAATACAATACGTTTACTAGTGAAGGGCAAACCAGTAAAATAAGCATTGGAATGTGAAGACCTTTTTGAGCCATCGACGACTAAAACTTTATCTAATGGGAAACCCACTTTCTTTGCCAAGTTTTCAATAGAGTTCTTCAACTCGCCATCTTCTAGAGGAGTAAACTTGTTAAATAACGGCATAATGAACACGGGAATCAAGGTCATGGCTAAAATTTGAATACCCAACACAAATAAACAGATGTACCAAATGAAATCAGTTTGGAATCTTTCGAATATCTTTAACAAACCATAAATGATCGGTCCACCAAGCGCATGGCCAAGTACCATGCTCTTAATAGTATCATTTATCCACAACTTGACGGTCAGTTTGTTGAAGCCAAACTTTTCCTCCAAAATGAAATGTTGATAATAGGACAATGGTAGTTCAATTAAGGTAGAGATGTTCGAAAAAGCACTTAAGAAGCATAAGCTTTGCGCAACGGTGGACACTATTTTCCATTGGGTGGGTAACGCTAAGTTGCAAAGGCTAACGCTGAAATTCCATAGACGTGGTAGACAATCATACTTGATAAAAATAAGTTTTTCGGCTAATCCAAATATGTCAGCAAAGAGCGAATACTTGGCCTTGGCCTTTGAATACTCCCTTGACTTCTGAAAGGTTTCATCATCAATTTCGTTCTCAAGTACCGGGGCTAGCTTGTCCTTCGATAAGACTTTATACTGACGGTATGAGAGATATGCTTCAAATGCGAATATCCCGACAGAAAACCCTGTAATGATCCTTTTCACTGGAATGTCTGGTCTGTCTAGCAGCGTTTGTAGTTGGTCAAAAACCGTCATAGCGTATTAACAGAGCAGTGTAGGCAACCAACGACTCAATAGAGCAATACCTCCGGATATAACCTTCCAAGAAGTCTGTGTTCTTTTTTAAAGGTTTCCTATGCGTCGATGTTATTGCCACTTGGTGCTGATGCATATACCATTTTATTTTATTGTTACCCGGAGAGCTTCGAATTGGCCAACGGTAAAGAGACGAATCAATCACTAAAAAGTGAGCAGTTGATCAAGTCTTTGACCGGGTCTTAACCTGGTTCAAATGGCAGTCTCCACTTAAATTGGGATCCCGTGTATATATATATCTACATAGTACCGCATGTGCTTGCGAATTCCGGTCCTTCAGGCCATCTTTGATACCTTTGACGAGCCGCCCATCATCTTTTTAGCCAGTTTTAACATTTTCTTGAACCAGACAATGTTTAATGTGTTCAAGCCTACGTTGAGCACCAGCAAGATCATCGACTGCACCAATGGCAACTGATGTCTGCTTTTCCACATCTGGCGCATTAAAAGGGTAACTGCCGTGAATCCCCAAAGGATCCTTACGCTGAAGAATGTCACAAGCAAAAGGAGACCATTCAGCATGTTGAACCAGGGGGGCACAACAGCATCGGTAGAGCCTCTTGACATCTGAGCAATGAAGAAGTTTGTGTTGACAAACGGCGTGCTTGCTTCAAACAATAGAAACTTGCCAACCCATGGTTGACAAAATGGCCTCAGCGAAACAGTGAAAACATACAGAGAGCTCAATGCATGTGCAAGGAACTCAAAGCCGTACAGTTTGAAGTGCTTGACGCAAATGTAGCAGTCCCACAGAAAGTACCCCATTGTCAGCGCGGACACCATCGAGCACAATTCATCATGGTACATCACAATATCCAAGCCGACGGGCAACAACAGAATGGGAGCAATCGTGTAGAAGGAAATTAAACACTGGATATTGAACACCGTGTGTATATCAAAATTTACCCTCACCTTCTCGTCATCAATCGATGTGTAATGACTTTTGAAAATCGCCTTGTTCAGCCACGGTGCTATATAAGCATTGACCACTTGGTAAAACACAAATGAACCGATAATCTCATGCAAATGCAGCAGATATAAGTTGTCAGAATTGGGGAAAATCGAAAATTTCAAAAAGGGATCTTTTTCCAGCAACACCATTATACTCGTCCAACGAAACAAAATCTGGCCAATATCCAAAACTGTCTGTCCAGCACTTCTGTTCTCAAAGATCCTCAAAGGTTTGCTACTTAAATATCCAATATATCTAGTCTGCTTCACAAACGCTTTCCATAGAAGAATAGTCCAAATTTGGAAATACCTGTGTCGCGAGACCACTTCACTTCGGCTCGAATTCCTGCCACCACCAATACAATAATCGATCACAAATTCGTTGAAAACGTACTGATTTCACTCACATATACTGCCATTGTCGCATCCAAACTGTACATTCGGCACAATGCTAAACGAATTGTCCCTGCTCAAGTTACTTGCTCACCACGTGAAGTTTA
This sequence comes from Zygotorulaspora mrakii, assembly GCF_013402915.1. Lineage (NCBI taxonomy): Eukaryota > Fungi > Ascomycota > Saccharomycetes > Saccharomycetales > Saccharomycetaceae > Zygotorulaspora > Zygotorulaspora mrakii. The sequence goes on from NC_050721.1 coordinate 127,478, forward strand.
AGTTGAAATTTTCACAAGCGAGATCGTCGAGAATTGTTGGCAATGGGCAAAGCAGCCCATGTAAGTTGTATAAAGGTCAAACGACGTTTTATCGATGGTATCGGATTCATAGCAGGCAGGGGACGTCCTTTAATATTCAAAAAACGGCACTTAATAAGATGGGCTCTGTTGCACCTGCATTGGTTTGTCTAGGTAATCCATTGTTGGACTACCAAGCTACAGTTACAAGCGATTACTTAGCGAAATACACATTGAAAGCCAACGACGCTATCTTGGTGGATGCCGGTAGCGATGATCCAAAAATGGCTATCTTCGAGGAATTGCTAAAATTTGACGATGTCAAGTTTGTCGCTGGTGGTGCAGCTCAAAACTCTGCTAGAGGAGCAGCTTACGTGCTAGGGCCTAAACAAGTCGTGTACTTTGGATCAGTTGGGGAAGACAAGTATTCGGAGAAACTACTGAAGGAGAATGAAGCCGCCGGTGTTATCTCTATGTATCAATTCCAAGAGAAAATTGGTACCGGGAAATGTGCTGCATTGATCACTGGTCACAACAGATCTTTGGTGACGGATTTGGGTGCTGCTAACCACTTCACTCCAGATCATTTGGATAATCACTGGAGCTTTGTTGAAAGTGCCAAATTTTTCTACGTTGGTGGTTTCCACTTGACCGTGTCGCCAGAGGCAATTGTCAAGTTGGGTAAACACGCGAAAGAAAGCGGCAAACCATTCGTATTGAATTTGAGTGCTCCATTTATTCCACAATTCTTCAAGGCAGCTCTAGAAGAAGCTTTGCCTTACACTACTTGTATCATTGGTAATGAATCTGAAGCCGCTGCTTATGCGGAGGCATTCGGTTTATCCGAGAAGGATGATCTAAAAGCTATTGCACAGCACATCGTTGGTGATTCGAAGGACAGAATTGTTGTCTTTACTCAGGGTTTGGATCCAACATTGGTTTATTCTGCAGACGGTGCGACTATGTATCCAGTAAAGCCACTGGAGGCCTCAAAAATCGTCGACACAAATGGTGCAGGTGACGCCTTTGCCGGTGGATTTGTGGCAGGTCTCGTTCAAGGAAAGTCCTTGGAATCCGCTGTTGACATGGGTCAATGGCTAGCTGCCCTGTCCATTCAAGAAATAGGTCCTTCTTATCCAAAGACGAACGTCAAATATCAAGCTTGATAATATTTCATAGGTACAATAGTGAATAATTTTTTAACAGTAGCTTTTTCCTGTCTAGTTTATTTTTTTTCTGGTTGAAATATCGAAGAATAGAACTGTCACGTAGCGGCTCTAAGGGCGGCTTATATCGCAGACCCAAAGCTAAGTGAAAACTTAGATATAAGAGCATGCAAGAAGGCAGCTTGATAGAATGATGGAATGGGTATTCAAATTAGCACATCCAAAGTCCTTGTATACTAATAGTTCATGGTCCATTGGGTTCATAGTGCCGAGTCTGCTTCATGTTTTACTATGTTTTGTATTGCTTGGAATATCAGCGTCAGAATATCTATGTCCTAATGTAGCTCAACTAACAGACTCCGGCTCTGGTGGAACGGGGTCATTGATGGCTGTATTGTTGTCATGGTGCAATTCCTCTCCTGATCTTTTTTCAAATCTTTTAAGTTGGACGTCCACTGATTATAGTGATGAATCGATGAATGCAGCAGCGTTGTCAATTGGTGAGGTACTTGGTGCTTGTGGAATTATATTATGCATTGTTATAGGATCAATATGCATCATTATGTCCTCGACACCTATAAACTTCTCGCATCATCAACGAATGATGATCCTTCGAGATCTAGGTTTTGTTTCTGTTGCCTTATCATTAATGTGGTACATTTGTATACGACACAGAGTGACTTTATTGAACTGCTTACTCATGATAATGGTTTACGTGCTCTACTTAGTGATGAAATTTACTTTTCGAAGCAGTAGCAACGATGAAGATGATGCTGCTACACTAAACGAACAGGAACCACTGGGTACAAACAGAATAAAACCTAGTATTATATCCGCAATGGATATCAATAACTTACTTTCCATTCTAGAGAACTCAAATAATTTGGAGGATAACAATGAGGCAGAACTCGTCTCAATGAATCAAGAGATTTTCAACATGAATTATGAACAACTTGGTAATTTACGGCCTTCCACCGAGCCTTTGAGACCTTCAAAGAGGATAGAGTTGACACAGGGTGCTCAGAGCTCTCCTATGACTTTCCAACCCTACTCAGATGATCCAGAGATTACTCGCGACATCTCAAATGATAGATTTATTGTGCCAAATAACTTCAACCGAAGAAGAAAGTTGCAAAAGATACGGATTGTGATCTTTGAGATTTTTACGCCTCATTTATTGAATTTTCGCCAAAAGTCGTTTATTGATGCATTACTTTCTATTTTAACTGTTCCATTTGCTGTGCTTTTGCGGCTATCGTGTCCACAGCCCAGTAATGAACTCGATTATGATGAAGCTAATTCTCGATACGTCATTCCAATTAGCGCGATTTTTTTGCTTTTTGTTCAGTCAGCTTTGTGCCCTATAATTTCATTCATTCTAATCTCATGTCTCCTGGAGACAAATTTCTCTCTATTATACTGGATATTTCCAATGACGATCTCTGCGGCGTCAGTGGCATTTATGTTGTCGTTTTATAATACGCTACTTTCTTATAACAAGTTTTCGTTGCTTGAGCCCTCTGCAGATCTAAGTTTCGAACAAGACATTGATGGGGAAATGAGTGAGGAGAGAAGAATGGTTGAAAAATTAGGTAATTTTATTACCACAGCATTTTTGTCAATTGGTATTTTCAATGTCATACTTTGGATTTCTTTGATAGCCAACTCTTTAATTGAAATGCTGGATATATATCAGAAAATTACTCATATTTCGCAAGGTATTCTAGGATTGACTATATTCGCATGGGGAAATTCCATCAGCGATCTGATTTCAAATATTGCCATGTGTAGACTTTATCGAAAAATGCCGGCGAATGACTATGAGGAGGTAAAAAATACAGCAACAAAATTTTTTATGATTTCCTGCACTTCTTGTTTAGGCGGAGTATTACTTAATTCCATGGGTGGAATCGGAGTAAGTGGACTAATTGCTATGTCTTTCGTTCACAAAAGCTCAGATAAGTGGTGGATCTTTAGGTTCATAGAGCTTAAGGAGGATGGCCAAACAGTTAATTATAAGTTCATTGTGTCATGTATTGCATTAAGTTTTCAAATCCTGCTACTAGCGGTGATTTTTGGTTCTCAACAGTCAATTCACGAATGGATCAAAAAAAACATGAAACCTATAGGACTGGGTATGTGCTGCCTTTGGGGATTGGCAACACTTTGTAATGTCTTTTTGGAAATATTTCTATAATATTTGTTTTTATATTTTGTTCTACTTCTTAATGTTTCACTTGGAATAATTTTGTGTTGTTCAAAAATGTGCGCAAGCGAAAAAAATACAGTTATATATAATAATACTCCATTGACAATTATTATGTTAAAATAGCATCTGTCTCAGCTGGGCGCAATTGCTTTGATTAAATTATACCGAACTGGCGTAATTGGCCTTAAACAGGGAACTTTGTAAGTTACTCCCAAAATATTTATCACCATTATAAGAACTAAAAATTAATGACGGGAAAACTGCGTTGCGTCAAATGCCACTGCTTCAAGGCGCTTAATGTAATTTTACTCTTTTCGGCAGTATTTGTACTTTCAAAAGACAGTAATAGTACGGGTGCTTCCATTTTCCACGCCGTAGACAAGAATACCTATCCTTACAACTCCGTGAAATTTACAAATAAAGTTTACGAGAGATTAGTCTACTTTAGCAAGATATCAGCTGTTGTGAGCTGTATCTCAGATAATAGATTAATTCCTGGGAAAACATTAAAGAATGGGGGATGTCCTCAGTACCTTGCTTTTTGTTCTGATGACAAAGTAAATCCTACGATTGATAGAACCAGCGTGGAAGCTGTTTTGATTGCAGGTAAAGACGAGTTAGGAACCGGAGCTGTTATAGTTGATCATGGAAGAGGAGTTGTAATTTTGAGTTTTCGGGGCTCAACTACAAGTCAGGACTGGGCCAGCGATTTTGAGATATATCCTGTAGATTATTTTCCTACGTCAGAGGAATACTATCGGAAAAAAATTGAAGATGGTGTCATCAAGCCTTGTAAAAGCTGCAAAATACATAGGGGGTTCAACAAATTCTCAAAAACTCTTGGAGATCCATTTCTAGAAAAGGTCGAGAATATCTTTTTGCAGCATCCAGATTATCGTTTTGTTATTACCGGTCATTCCTTGGGTGCGGCGCTAGCCATTATATCAGGTATTGAATTTAAATTGAGAGGTTTTAATCCAGTGGTATTGACTTATGCAAACCCAAAAATGTTTAATAAGGAAATGAAAGAATGGGTTGACGAACTGTTCTCAGTAAAGCAAATGGATCGTCACATTTTGGAGACAGGTGAACTTAGCTTTGAGAAAGGATATTTCAGAGTTGTACATGATCGGGATTATATTCCGATGCTTCCACCCTTCTATCATTCAGCAGGTCTTGAAATATTCATTCGAAAGGATGAATTACCACATAGAATTTCTGACTTAGAATACAAGGGTTCGCGGGATTATTATAATCCGGAGGATTTTGCAGACGAAGATTGGCAAACTCAGGCTTCTGGGTTTAGCAATCGTGACTGGCTCCACAAAAAGGAACATCGATGCTACTTCATTGATATTGCTGGTTGTCTCGGGTTTTAGAGCTCTTCATGAAAACACTTTCCATACTACGACCTTTTAGAGTTTGAAGAAAGATAACTTCCCAACAACGTTCATCTTTCCCCAAGAACGTCTTTTTCTTTATCATTAGGTAGCAAATTTATAGTGGTATTGAAGATGTGGTCAACTGAAAGGTAATTTTTCAGCTGTTTTTACGGTTGACGGCTAATCTTTTAATAATATACCAATTCAATAGATTTTTCTACACTATGCACATCAAACATTGATATTTTAAGAATAACGGAATAAGAACAAACAAATACCATGTGGCCCACCATTCTCAGAAACTTTTCTTAGTCTTGAGCCGCAATCAACCCGAAAAGGTCACTTGAGATGATGGATGTGTGTTTATAAAGCCAGAGCAAGAACGCTTTTACCCCATAAAAGTATTCCCACTAGAAGGTTATTTTCAAACGTTTTAGACTACAAATTTGGTAGCTCTAAAGAAAGCGCAAATTTCACTGGATATCGATTTGACTTGTTTATTGAAATGCCAGTTTTCAATATGACATTGATTAATATGGAATCGTTCCTTCATTACGAAGTCTTAAAATCCATGAAAATGTTCATCCTGAAACGATAATTTCTTGCTTGAATCACCGCGCAAGCCGTACCCCAACACTTGCAGTTTCTGGCTCTGATTTGAACTCCAAACATACTTATATTGGGCCTAGCACAGGAGGAATCAGTAAGTTCATGATCTCATCGTTGGCACAAAAGAACCTTATTACATTCAATCGTTTGTGCAACCAAGGTATAGTAAACGTCAAGCTAACAAACATAAAAGACACAGGCTCACATTTAGGTAGTCATTTGAATGATTTCTCAAGTTAAACGTGGGGGTCTTTTGGGGACAGTTGTCAATAACTAACTCGTGTGTAAATTTACAAATCTAGCACTGAATTATTGAATTGCAACCAGAAGAGTCAAAAGTTGATTAATTTGAGTCTTCAAATCCTCCACAACTCGAATAATTTCAAAATTCCGGGCTAAAAAGTTGTAGATAATTTAATTAGTTCGTTATAGAAATCAGACACATTCTCTTCGTAGAGATGTGTGGGGAAGGTGGATCCAGTCCATCTTATGCGGTAAACTCTCATGGTACTTACAGTACACCGGTATCCTTCAGAGTATTCTCCAATAGAGTTTCCTTTATTGCAGCAAATACTAGTTTAATGTTTGAGGTATCAGTGGCCTGTGTCACATGAGGATAGATGCTTAAGTTTGCCCGATTCAGTTGGATAAACCTCCATAGAATGTATTTTGCGGCCTTATTTATATCTTTACCGCCTGTGTAATCCGGAAAATATGTCTCCAATGGAACTTTTTGTAGTTTTTCAGCGAAGAGATCAATTTTATTCAAAAATAAAACCACTGAAGTACGTGCAAACCATCTACTATTGATAACATTATCAAAAAGCACTAAAGATTCTTGAAATCTGTTTTGAGATTGATCTTCTAATAACAATTGATTATACTCTGACAACGAAACACAGAATATAATCAAAGTAACATTATCAAAACAATGAATCCATTTCTTGCGCTCTGATCTTTGTCCGCCAACATCATATATATGTAACTTCAAGTTCGACCCAACATCGAAGACACTATCGAAAATTCCTGAAGTTTTTTGTCTTGAGCGCAAAATATCCTGTTCACTTGGCAGATAGTCAGGTTCTGAGATTCTTGGTAAGTTCTCCATGAAGTACTGTGCTGAGTCCATTAAATAGAATTTTGATCTCAATGGTCCATTTAGCAAGTCCTTCGTTGAGGAAAGATTCCATATTTTCGAGAACGTTGCAGATATATCGGCGGGAAATCGTGTTAATGCTGCTAAAGTAGGTGTGTTATTGAGTTCTTTGGCCTTTTCGTCGTTTACCTCACTTTCCGGTTCTGAACCATCTGATGATTCCTTAGCTTCATCATACCAATAGATTTTATCAATGTCTTCCTGTGTCACACCACTATCCTCCTCCAACTCAATCTGGAACTTTTTTCTTGCTTGTAAAAGATCCCTGCCAATATCCAAAATATTTCTATAGACGACCGATCTATACTCCAGTAATTCCTCATGTGTGAACCCGTTTTGATGCAATATTTTTAATTGCTGAATGATCGTTGATTTCCCACTTTCACCCGCCCCCAAAAGTAGCACTTTCACTTCCTTATCCTTCGTGCTCGCACCAGTTTTTTCATCATTATTAACTGCCCGCGCATGCGCAGTTGGGGTCTGGCTTGGGATGGATCCCGCTTTTTCTGCTTTAGAAATGTTCAAGGCAGAATCTCCTTTACTACCCGTGCTGTTCACATTGGAACTGTTTTGATTTTGCGCCTGCTTTTGGTTTCCCTCTCTTTTCTGACTGAGAGGTTCAACTCCAGGTCTCCTGTTTTTCCCGTGATTCGCCTGACGGGCTGCTGGGTGGGCAGCTCCTGAGTCACCACTACTCTCTTTTGATCCACAAATACCCATATCGCCACTTTACTCAACCTCTCTGTACCAAACTCCCAAATTAACCCTGTAACTTAAGTTCAAACAAAAAACAGCTTATCACCGTCAAGTTCTCCCAACCTTTTATAAATTGCTTGCTTTAAAAACTTCTCTTGTACCCTTGATTTGCCGCTGCACGCAATAATGAAAATTTCACCAGATTTTGAATTCCGTATTATATATAATTCAGGTTCTCACGACAATATCGATTTGTTGTCCAATTTGCCTAATCGCCAGTTGACCATGATTATTCTCAATTTTCCAACCCAACATGTGTCAATGCAGTCTGCTCTCTGTCAACTGCGTGAGATAATCCTTATGATACTATCGGCAAATATGCATATGACGTCCCCTTCCCTCACGAGGGGGCGGGAATGTTATTCATTGGAAAAATTTTTCACATTACTTTTTCAATAATAAGGTTACACAATGTAAACAACCTGAGAGTTCTAACCAAAACAAAGTGAGCAAGCACGCAGCAATCGGCCAATTGTGCGTTCCCACATGTACCGTCCCTCCCTTGTGATTCCCCATCATCGGCAATAATGGTGCCTGAAGTGGCGTGTGACGTACGGTGTGACGTTTCTGGCACTGGGCGTGAGTAGAGCGAGTCACACCAGACCCGCGACCTGGTGTGACCGTATTCCATTCGACACATGATAGCGCTGTACGAATTGAGACCCCAGATAAATCGAAAGAACAGAATTTTCATGTTAACATCTGCGCTTGTTTACTTGGTTCTCATCCTGGTCGCGTGAATGCTTTTCCACCGAGGGGACAGTGGCGAGAGGCTTCAACGTAGGCAATTGCTCCAGTGGCAAACTTCTTAGGTAGTACGCCTGTTGCTGTTCAATTTGGTCCTCCTCTTCCTGCCTGGCTGTTTCAGACAGCCCGTTCGACTCCGAGTAATACTGCTCATACACATCCACCTCGTGTTCGTCCATGGTTCTCAATTACGCGGTCCTCTTGCTTCTTTTACCGCTGTCGGGGGAGGAGCTACCGTTTAGTTGTACTGAAGACAGTTGAGCAAACCTTTCCCAAAGCCGCTCAGCTTAAGTGATACCGTGCCGATCGCCACACACGGCCAGTCAAAGTACCTGTTCTTGCGCATACCCATGCTTGCCCACACATGTGTTCCATTTACTCCTAACACTAGATAAACTCATGAGGAATATCATTCTCAAGAGTAGTCCTGCTTCTCGCTTAAAACCCTTTTCATGCTAGAGACTTAGGCGCTTATTCCTTAAATTGTGCCATGTAAAAGCATTTCTGTTAAAATGAGGCCGGGTAACACAAGATTTTTTCAAGATATTCTTAATGTTGTGAGCCTTCAGGATACAAAATAGCTGAGGGAGAGAGACACAAGATTGATGCAACGAGAGTAGTTCAAGTTCCTTTTCGTTGAAACATAAGCGAGGTTGATATCATAATGTTATTAAGGAGATGCATTGGTGCTTTCGCTGGCCAACAGAGCGTTTCGAGGCCCCACATTTTGCCACAGTTGCTCAAAATCAGGTGGATCTCCACAGAGGCAGAAAAAGACGTTTCAAAGGATCTTTCATGGGTAGAATTTTTTGAATTACGGAAAAAACAGCGCAGAATTAATGTTGGATCTTCAGTGTTCACAGCCTTTTTGGGCTGTAATATTTCCTGGGCGTATTTGTCAACTATGGAGATCGATCCCACACAAACGATCTTTGGATTTGATCCGCTTGCTGTTATATCAGCAGGGATTGGTGCATCCGGTGTATTGGGGTACTTGTTGGGTCCTCTGATGGGCACAAAGCTGTTTAATGTGACACATAGAGAGAAACTGAAGGGCTTCGAACAGAAGAACAAGGAGTTCTTGAAAAGGATCATTGAAAATAGGGTGGATGCGTCTTCCCATAGTTTCAGCAATCCAGTGCCAGATTATTACGGCGAGAAAATTGGCTCATTGAAGGAATACAGACAATGGTTGCGGGATTGTCATGCCTTCAGAAGAAAGGCACGCGAGTTTCTGTAAGCATGCTGCGAGCACAAACAAATAAATATTCAAGTACGACTCGATTTCTTACCAACCACCTACACCCCCACTACTTATCTAAATATTTGTATATACGGAAAACATACATGAAACAACTAGTGCTGGACCTTGTTGTCCATCGCATTTGCTGCAGCGACCGCCGCAGTTTGGTCCTGCTGGCCTTCGGATGGTCCGGCGATATCTTCATATTGTGGCAAATCACCACCGGAGGCTTCTAAATCAACATTGAAGTCGCCATTACCTGGTTCTTCAACTTGTTGCACCCCGTCAGACAAAGATTGGTAGTCTGAGACTCTCTCAACACTGGTTTCGTAAATAACGTAATCCGCATGTATGATGGCTGGGACGTAAAACATTAAAAACAGTAGCAGGTTCAACAAGAAGTCTCTTGTAAAGAACCCCTTTCTCTTCCAAACACAAATTGGTGGAACGAAAAGTGATAAAATCAGCAAAAGGATGTCGTTATTGTTAACTGAAAACTTTCCCATTTTTTTGCTTCCTATACTATTTTGAGTATGAGTGACTTCGTTGTTCTTCATGTCAGTTCTTCAATGCTACGCACGGTATAATCTTCTAACTTCAAGTGAGAGAAATGTTCTTAAAACTCCTTAGTGTCGGCTTCACATTTATGCCCCCCAAATCCATACGAAGAAGACTTCTCCGAACTGCAACATGTTAACCGGACATGCCAGAGATATTAATAATGAAGTCAAACATAAAGGTTATTCAACAGTCAAAGTAGTAACCAAAAGCAGTTGAGGAATGCTCTTCACGGACTTGTGTAGACTTTAGATCCGCGTGTGATAAGTGTTCCGAATTGTCAAGGTTTGTTTTGCTTAGGCCCAGGTCTACACAAAGCAATTGCAAGTATGGTAAACGAGACCTCATTTCCGTTGCAGAGATTGCCCGATGAATTGGTGAATGAAGTGTTCTCACATTTACCGCAACAAGATAGACTCAGTGTTTGCTTACTGAACAAGAGGATGTATCCAATCGGGATCAAGTTGATTTACAGACGGATATATCTGAACGATTCTAACGTTGTTAGAAGTGACTACATGAGCCTGGCAATCAACTGGACCCTGTTAAGCATACCAGCACTCTTCATGGAGCAGCAATCACGGTTTATTGCCAATTTAAAGTTGAGACATCTCATTGATACACTAAAAGCGAATAAGTTTGCCCTTAATTGTGTCCAGTGGGTTCGGATAAACTGGGATTTGAGCAGCGATCTACAAAGGAGTTTTCTTTCGATACTGTGCAGTGAAGGGGAATCCTTGCAGAGATTAGAGAATGTTACGGATCCTTCTACTAATGACATCATTGCCAATGGGAGAATATCGTCCGAAAAACTTACAAGTTTTGATATGGCACCACCCAATCCTCTACCAGAGTGCACAATCTCAGAAGATTACATCCCAAATTTACGGAAATATATGCAGAGGAGAATATCAAGCAAACTCTCTCACATGACACTCTTCATTGATCCTTTGAAACTATTTAACTATTTGCACCCTCTGCGTGAAAAGCTGCAAATAGTAGATTTGAAGTTACACTGGAGAAGAGAGTTTTATGATTCAAAGTATTTCAAAACTAGACTGCGAAAGTATCCATTGCAAAAGCTCTCAGATATCTTCGAAGTCAAAACTCTGAAGACATTAACAATTATTTCGTGGATTGAGTGTTTGGTTCCTGGGGAACTTCAAATGATCAAAGATTTCGGAGAGTTTATATATTTAGAAGATCTATCCTTGATCTCAATCAAGCAGAATTTCGAGGTCCTGGTGTCCCTTTTTTACAACCTAGAAAATTTGAAAAGGCTGAAGATGGATTTCTTAGAGGACTATCTATCTGAAGCAACAAATCCAGAGATCTTTTTAACTATATTAGTAGTTTGCACAAAGCTGCAGTTTATTGATATGAGATACGAAGCTATGACTTGTCCAATCATTTCTCCTCATGATGGTAAATACACGCTAAATCAGAATTGTTATTGCAGCAGCTGCAATCATGTCTTTGAAAATATACTAAGAAAAAAAATCTTCTTACTTCCGGAGGACATATATACCTCCGATGGCTACGACGGCGATGCAAAAGATATTTTCAAAATGATGAGAGTCTTATCACTACTACCATATTCGAAGGCATGTGATTGCTATCCAAGTGTAAGAACGCACCCAATGGATTTAAATGAGTTCGTTAAAAAGATGAATTCTGATCTTTTCAGTTATCGCCAAATCAAAAGCCAACTGAACCCAGTTGAAGAACAGGATCACGATATCGCGAAGGATTTTTTGGAGTATGCAATTTTAAGTCTACCACATGCGCCTTTGACTTGCCAGGACATCATTAATTGCTATCATGCTCTGATACATCACTACAAAAAAACATATATTGCCTTCTTGAAAGGGTTTCCCGAACTGAGATTTTTAATGCTTAATGATATACCATCCGTGGTAGTGGAAGAAAATTCAGAGAGAGTTTTTCAGCCTGTATTCTATCATGGTGATTTCAAAACAAATTTGACTGGATGGTCACAAGCTAGTAGCAGAAATACCGAGCATTCAAATAGTTCTGTTATAAGGAAAGTTACTTTATTGTAGATTTTATTCTCACATTTATCGCAAGTACTTGCAAGAGGAACAAGGTTGCATTTATCTACAATGTGTCAATATAAGAATTTTATTACAATGCATAGTTCATAAATACCTCAGTGGAAACAGCAACACAGAAATTCATTACCCAAGTTTCTCAAACTTTCTCAAAAGACAAAATCTTTTGTCAGCCTTCACATCTATTGCCGTAAGAGATATCGTTTCGATGCTATTTACATCTGTAAGCACAGTAAAATAGGCCCTCCCATTTTTTGTTTGTTCGCGCCGGAGGGATGATGAGGGAAGAAAACATTGTCATAACTGTTAGTGGTTTAAATATATCGCAAATATACTTCCACCGGAATAGTTTGATAACACAACCTTGTTTATGTAATGTACAATAGATTTTGTCGAGAGAAATTGTAGCTTAAAAGAATGATACGAAATCGAATGGCTCAAACAAGTCTTGTATCAACTCAAAATTCGCCAATTCATTATCTGGATTCGAGCTTGTTGTGGAGACTTCTCCAGTTGACATCGGACCCAAATCCTCCGTCACTGGAGCGGGGATATTTCCAAGGGTTTGTGAAGTATCACATTTTGCTTTTTCAGCACCATCAACTAACTTTGAACTTGCATTATCGTAAAACGACGCAAACAGGTTGAAGGAGCTTGAAAAAAGATCCACCAAAAACGGCTCTAATTGCTCTACGTAAAGATCAAACTCTTTGACTTCATTGTTATTAATTATAGGGAAAACTTCGTCGTTCCAAATTTTCAAAATATCGCGCTCTTTTCTTGAAACTTTATTAACGGCCTCTCGTAGCTTTGCTATCAGAGATATATTTTTGACACCCTTTTCATCCACCACTTTGCCCTTGAGCTCCCTTTTCAATTCATGTAACAAAAACTCTAATATCATTACCCAGGGGTTTTTATCTGGAGGACGGTTCAGAATTTTGTATGTTATTTTTGCAGTAAACATCTTTTTGAAACATGAATAATAATCAAATCCAAATTCAGTGAAGTATATGGAAGAAAAACCGAATAAAAATTTAACCAGAACGTCGGCTTCCGGAAAACCAACCGAAGAGAACCTGTGTAGCCTTAAAATTATGGCAGGAACGAGTACACATATTTTATTAGCAGCGACAACAATTACTTTATTTGAGTAAAATCTAGTAAAACTATCGAATTTCTGCCCTTCATCATTGAAGTAAGCCATGAACACCTGTGAAAAACGGACAACGTGAGCCCAGAGATTTTGAAATGTAGCAGCAAATTTTGCAGCATCAGATTTGTATTCATAATGAACCATTTCTGCGTGAACCAAGCATAATTCAAAAACATCTAGCAAAACCTCATACTCAAAATTCAAAGTTTTATTTAGTTTTGTCTTGATTTTCGAGAAGCAGCATTTAGCTGTTGCCAGCCTTTCATACAGCAAAGTAACATCTACGCTGGTTGGAAAATTGTTCAACATTTCGCAAATGCTCTTCAGTATTTGATCAAGCACAACAACTTTTTCATGCCATGTAGCATCTTCGTTGATGTCATCATACGGGAATGATTTGCCTATGACACATTCCTGCCCGCTAATCAAACATAGTTTTCTGTCCCAAAATAGGATATAGGACCAAATCATTCTATAAACCCTTTTGTAGTCTTTCGCATTCATTACGGACGAGCTCGGACGACTCGCTGCATGAATCTCATAATAATATTCATTGGGATGGAGAATTGAATTCCAATTTATACCCATTTCTTTACAACTGGCAATTATTGTACCTGAAAGAATACGGCTGTGCTGGAGTTCAGCACCATCACCATCTTCAGGCCCACACCAGTAATAAAATCGAAGCAATATTAGACATTGTAATTGCAATAAAGTACACTTTCGGAGTGATTTCATTTTAAAGAGAAAGTGGTTCACTATGGAAATATACTTGCCCGTATTCAGATCTCTCAAAGGAAATTGGATTTTTGCCGAAAGTTTTGATAAATTCATTGATAATTGAGATATTTTAGTGATCAAAAGAACCATTGAGTAAACAACATGGTCGAAAGTTTTGTAACAAAGCTGGCCCTTCTGTTCCCATGTATCATACAGAGCTTTCAATTCGTGCCTTAGCAAAGGCATATCAAAAATCGGAATCAATTCGAGAATACGAGTCTCGAAGTAAGGCAAAATTTCATCTAAAAACAGATTCCTTGGCGGTAGGTTCTCTGCAATAAACGCGTCATCATCATTATATACCAGGGCATCATATTTTCTGTATGAGCCAAATTTGTCAAACAGAGATTTGTGGATCAGCTCGAGTTGTCTGAAGGCACTCTCGGAGGACAATGGATCTCCATCAGCATCAAATATTGATAGCGGAGTGAATGATTGAGGCAAGCTTGAATTACGGTTCAGATGGACCCCATTTGCCTTTAAATTTTTTACCGTCATACCAATAGCAATATGCCGAAAAGTTATCAAAGACTTCAAATAGGGATCTCGATGTTCCATTGAGACATCCGTAAATAGCGAATATTCTGTTGCTGCTGATCTTTTCACAGAAATAAGAAATCCGTTAGGTATTACATTGATGATTGTAGACGGACCTACAATATTCATCTGGCTATCATGAATAAGGGGCTGAGAAATGATGTCGTTTCTATCCTTTTTCTTGTTTCTGCTTGCAATATTTATACCTTTCTTTTGTTTTTTAGTCATTTCTTCATTTTCATTAGTGGCTGAATGTTGCTGAATGTAGCAGCATGAATCCTGATCTCCTAGTCTGATACAGTTGGTACAGGGTTGTTTTCTGTCACACTTGCTTTTCCGCCTTTTACAGTTGGTACAGACAATTGTCAACCGTTTTCGCCTTTTTATCGGTTGAACAGGCTGTATTCTCTGACCTGACATTGCAAAAGGAGTTGCATCTACAGTTACAGCTCAATCCACTCGAAAACTATAAAGTTTTCTGAATTATAAGCCCAATGTTATTATATATAATCTCCTTTTCTTTTATTTTCTCTATGATGTTCAACTTTCGAATGTATTTTTCATGCACTACCTCAGGTGTACTTAGATAAATGAAAAAGTGATACAAGCTCATCGATTGTAGATGAACATTGAAAAAAGTGCATCAGGCAACTTGCAGGATGGTTCTGCCACGAATTGTACCGTGGGCAAATAGAGAAGAGTTGGAAGAACTACAAAAATGGTTCTATCCCGAAAGAACGGGTTCACCAAATGCTGTCGAAGGTGCTGATTGCCGATACAGGGCAATTCAAAGAGTAAAATGCTATCAGAGTAGGGGCTCACAGCATCTGCCTCATGTAATAGACGCAACTGCACAGATAAGTAGTTCAATGTTGCTGGACAAGCACAGTTCTAGCTCAGACAATGACAATTTTCCGACCAGATTGAGTTACACAATGTCACTAATTAGATTTGTAAACGGATTACTGGATCCGACACAACAATCTCAGTATGCTATTCCACTTCACACTCTAGCTCAAAAAGTCGGTGTACCGTCATTGTTCGTTGATCTCAGACACGAGGGAACACATGAAAGAGAGATGCCTAGTTTAGAAATGCTTCGTTATGTAGCAAAGCAAGCATTAGCATGGTTATGGGATAATTACTGGAACGATGATCAATTGGATGAAAGCGACGATGAAAATATTAGTGACTCAGAAGACGAACTCACTCTCGAATTGCAGCAAGGGTTTGAACTAGGTCTAAAATTAGTAGATCTTTTAGAAGAATACAGATGGGTTTGGGAAAGCAACAATATCAATTTGATAAGCAGTGAGAATTTTGTGGTGGAGGAAAAAGTAAAACCATCATCCAAGAAAGAACGAAACCTGCCACCAAATGAGCAAATCAATAATTACATCTCGAAATGTAAATCCTTGTGGATTCGATGTACTGATAAGAGTCTATTCATGGAGCGATTTTTACTTAACTTTAAGCCAACTCTTCTGCAGCTCTATATCAGGAAAATGAAAGGGTTTGATCAGGAGTTCTATTCATGGATGGCTATGGCGTTCAAAAAACAGATAGATGGCCAGCATGACGTGTTGAAGAAAAAGTTTCCCAGTTGGAAATCACTTGAAAGAAATTTACTGCTAGTTTTTATCGAATGTCTAGACCCCAACCTTGTAGCATCGCAATGGGCTAGCTGGGATAAATTATTGGAAAGAAACGTATCCTTTCTAACGCTATGGATATGCGAGTCACTAAAGTTGAAAATCGATGAGCATAAGAGTTTTCATGCGCACAAGAGGCGGAAGAAGAAGAAGCAAACAGTTGGTATTGACAAGCTTATTTGTCTGCTGGAAGAGAGAATAGCCAAGCTTCACAAGCTCTCCAGTAGTACGGACGAAAAGCTTTACGAGCTATCGTCGTCAGAAATATGTGCAGCCAACAGCACCTACCAGAACACTCTACAAAAGAATTCTCAGAAGACAAGCGACATTCTTAGTGACTTAGCCAGTCTTAAAGAGCGAATGAAATGTCATAAGCCAGGTGGACAGGACCTTGCCGACAATTTAACGGGTCCTAAGCTATGGTCACGACCAACTGACTGGAAGCCAAGGCCCTTCGGTACATTGTAAGACAGAAATATAGCTACATTTATAAGAATTGCATAATAAAATGTTCACTCAGACATCCTAGGAAGGTCTCAATGAGAGCGGTCACCGAGAGTACTAACGATGGGTTCGTAAGCGTACTCCTACCGTGGAAACTGCGAATGTTTGTCCAAATTTTCATCATCGTGAATCACTTTATTGCTTTACACAGCACATTGTCAAGAATCGCTTATCAATGCTGGTTTCAGCTTCAGCTGAAATCGCCTGGAAAGAAATAAACATGGGTTTGAAATGAATTCACATGGCTCAGTGTCTTGATCGTATATTAAAAATATACTGGCAAGAAAAGTTTCGTTGACGCAAAAGCCGCCCGAAGGCAGTTTCTGCTGAAACATGGTAGATTTCCTTGTCGTCATGGTCGAATCGGACTGGGAAAGAAGAGACACCGTTATCATCACAGCCGTTTGTCCATACCATTTCAAAAAACCTTGTATGTTTTCCCTGCGATTGTCTCACCCTTGAGACAACCAGAACCGAAACCCTTTTATGCTTTGGTTCTGCCCTTCTGAAATTTATAAAAGTGAATTGAATCTGCAACTGAAACAATGTGAAACTTGTCAAAATACATGCCTTTTTATACTTTTCGTTGTTTCGAAAATTTTTTCATGTTGGCAAAATAAGTTTTTAGGGCTTGAAAGCCGAAGTTGTGCAGCATCTTCTAAGAAATACGTGAGCAGTGATATGAAAATTTTATGACATTAGTACCTATGCGATGAGATGAGCTTGAACTAAGGAAGAAACGGTAAGAATGGCCAATTATAAGTGAGAGAGAATTGTTTGGGGCTTGATTGCAGATCATAAACGGCAGTTGTTGAATTGCTGACGGGAATGAGTGTGCTATCGAGGGAATACGTCTCGGACTCTGATGGTGAAAGTGACGCGGAGGTTGAACAAGTGTTTAGAGCACCATCGGATTACAAGAAGTGCAGACACCTGAAGAAGTTTCATAAGAAGCCAAATGAAGAGGTCTGGCTTATAAAAGTACCAGCAGGGCTGGATATTGGATCGCTGAAGAGTCTGCCGGTTGATTTGGACAGCCGTGGTGACGATAGAAGCGGGAGCTCGGTTGTGACGTTCGACGCCAATGCAAAGAAATACAGTTTAGAGGAGCAGAACGGTCTAGATTACAGCAATTTATCGCTGTTGGTACCAGACGAAAGTCGGGAGTCGCTGCGTTTGGAGCGAGGCACTGAAGGCAAGGGCAATTCTAAGAGCAAGAAAGAGAGTACAAGTGTTGCACTCGAGAGGATCTTCACAGTGAGCGAGGTTGCTAGCATACCGAATATAGATTTTTCCAAACTGAGGGTACCCCATGCTGATGTGGTCAAGGTTGAGGGTCTCAAAATGAGACATTTCCCAACGGGATACGATGCGAAGGACTACGGCGTGGAGGAGAATGAGAAAGACGATGCGGCCAAAAAGAAGCGTAAGGAATCACAATCATCGGCGCCTTCGTCACCATCAAAGAAAAAGCACAAGAAGGATAAAAAGGATAAGGTAAAATAAATTAAATCGCTGCACTATATGCTTTGCCCATTATATACAGATATGTTATTTAAAAAAATACCATTGATTGATTTTACGCCGTTTACTAATCATGCCTTATGCGAATAGTCTTTCAGGATACCAGCCATATGAGTATTGGTGATTTTACCTTTTCTTTGTCTTTTCTTCTTGGCTTCCACTCTTGTTGTTTGTCTCTTGATCGTTGCAGGATCAATACTTGCAGGTTTAAGCCCAAGATCTTGCAACTTTCTGGGTAGTTCCGCGAATTGCGGTAGTTGAACATTTTCCCACATTTTGACAAAATCTTCGTCGATACGATTCAACTCTCCACCGTTATTGTACCACACGTATCTTGGAGTTTTGTCCTTTTTTGTTCTCAGAACTAAAATTTTACTCTCGTCTTCTAGTTCATTCACTGTTTCGTCACATTGGGGCCACCCGTCTTTCAACTCCTTACACGATATACCTTTGAAAGTCACTTGAGATCTCAGCAGGTTGATCAACTCTTGCGCTGAGTGCACATCATACGTAGACATGTACTTAAATGTTCCCTTCTTAGGATCGTATTGTATCTTATCCAGTTTTTTTAATAACTCCAGGACCTTATCGTCTTTCTTCATCGACAAATAGTCCATGAGTTCGCTGACCAGAACCGGTTTACCCTTTTTCTGAATATATTCAGTTGCCCATAACAATTTTGAAGAGTCATGACTCTTAGAAATATCTGTCTGAGTGGCTTGTAGTGCTGCTGCTGCTATAGAGCCAGGCCTCACTTTCTTCATCGGCGATTCGTCATCGTCATCATCATCATCATCATTAGCATCGAGTTCTTCGACACCGTCGTCATCATCATCATCTTCATCGAGTTCTTCGACTTCTATAACTTGCTTTCCCTCCTCCTCGTTTCGTTGAGACGCTGTTCTCTTCTTTGGGCTTCCGTAAGGTGTACCATTTACATTATTACTCGTTGTCTTTGATTTCACCGGCAGGACAGGTGCTGATTTTACTTTGTTCTTGAAAGCATTTAAATTTGCTAACAATGGATCGTTGCCCCTGTTCATTATCAAACTGAAGGCGATCCAAAAGCTAATTCTCTTCACACATGCTGGTACAGATGCTTGTTAATTACCTTTTTTTTTTACGATTTATTTTTCATTTAGTCAACATGCAAAAAACTTTTATATATAAGAAGAAAAAATTTCAAGACTTTTTTTTCCGTTTACCACCACAATCTTCATTTAACTTTTTTTTAACTAAATATCATTGTGGCATTGTTTGAGATTGATCTATAGGTTCGATTGTGCTGCTTAATGTTATGTATTGAGTTATATGAATATAAGTGCTAACCACACAACGAT
The DNA here is from genome assembly GCF_013402915.1 of Zygotorulaspora mrakii. Taxonomy (NCBI): domain Eukaryota; kingdom Fungi; phylum Ascomycota; class Saccharomycetes; order Saccharomycetales; family Saccharomycetaceae; genus Zygotorulaspora; species Zygotorulaspora mrakii. Next base: position 146,887 of record NC_050721.1, read on the forward strand.
CTCCGCAAATCTCACAAGGAAAGTAGGCGATGCCAGAGATTAATTTAGTTTTTCAGTTGCATTAGTGATTGAACTACGCATATCCATCTTTAAAACCATCGCTGTTAGAGGTTGCTTCCAGTTTACTGGTTAAGCGATCCATGAAATGGTGATGACCTAGAGTATGGGACATTTCATATATTCACTGGTTAATATTATCATATGAATTTCAATGACATTTGTGACTTTATTTCTTGTTCTTCATCATTTGCTTTTCTCAGGATTGTTTCCAATTCTTCCTGAAGGGGAGTTAGATATTTGTTCCCATCGCATGAACTGTGAATTTCCTGCAATGCGAGGTCTAGCCCTCTGATGAATTTATATTGGTATATGGAAATAGTTGGGCTATGAGTAGTTGCTTTTAACTGCACTGGTTCCCTTTCCGCGGCAAGCTTGTTCTCTACGCTCAATTTAACTATCTTGACCAGCCATTTATTTATGTCCTTCAGTTCGCCGCCATGCCCCGAGAGGACTCTCAAGGTTGTTAGAAACAGCTCTTGATTCTTACTCAACTGAAGCCCATGATTCAGCGACTCTATGGGTAATAGGTGGGCAATACCGTATAGAGATTGGTAGAGAACTACAATATCGTTACTCGTCCACATCGGTATCTGCTTGATGTAGTGCTCAATATGCTGAATTGCAGCTTCCTTGGTGTCCTTTTCGTTCATGACAGACCTCCACAATATTCTCTGTACTATTATATGAAGCCTATTATAGTTTTTGAACCATTTACTCTCGTATTCATTGCGTATACTTTTGTCCCTCTTTCTGTAATAGAGCAAAATGGATAGGTCCAACTTCTGCATATCATTGAACATCGACGCATTCTCCCACACTCTATCGAATTGCGAAAACCCCTTTGACAACATCAGTTTTGCCATCTCCTTAACCTTTAGCTTACTTGTGTACTGCAACATCATAAGCTTATTGTACAGTACTTCGGAGGTCACAGTGACATCTCTGGATCCATTAGTTTGTGCAGAATTTTCGATTGATTTCTCAACAATATTCTTAAGTTGAGTGAAAAGTATATCATAATGTGCCTCGACTCTCTTTTTCTTTGACTCAACTTCAGGTAATGTGGAGTTTAGAATCTTCAAGATTCGTTCAACATGTTTAGCATCTTCCTCCTTGCCAGCTTCATCCTCAAAGACTGTACTTCTTGCACTTGAACCACCTAGTAACGAGGATATTGAGGTTCCAGGTACCGAGCCTCTAGTCAGAAACTTCAGCGTGGCTTGCAAATCATGATTCTCGTTCTTCTTCAATAATCTCGACGCTACTTGTGAAAAAAGTCTTCTCATCACCAGGAACTAGACTAAAATCGGAATCAACCAACTTATATCACCGATAGCTATCTTGCTAGTACCTCTTTTTTTCTCTGATGGACCTCTGTTCTGTATTCGCCCTTCGGCTAACATCATGTACACAACAGCAGGAATAAGGGCAGATTACAGATTAAAGACAAATTTTAACTAAGCAATCTAAAAGCAAAACAAAACTATCGAAGACCTGCACATCAGTGAATTCAAATATTTGGTAATAATATCTACTACTATAGTTATTGTCTCGCTGCTTAGTGTGAATATCACCTTGGATCAGTAGGAATAGCTTCCCATCAGTGACCACGTTAGAAAGTGAGGTATCGCTGTGCATCGTTTGATATTGGATAGAAATTATCTTGTCGGAGCAGCTGGAACTTGATACTCCATTTGTGTTGCTATAGACTACTTCTGGGCGCAGCTAAAGTGTTCCTATTGCGATTTGAAAGTTGTCTGGTTCAAGTTGATTTATGAAGAAATTGATCAAGACGTTTTAACAATGGACGAGACCTCTGAGTATCTACCAGACAGCTTCAGTGTGGCATTAGACAATGCTGTGAGGAAATCGTGGTCCGAACCACAATGTGAAAGGGAATCATTGTTTTTACGGGAGTCACCCATGGGAACTCCAACCAACCATAGTCTTCAAGCATCATCATCTAGCTCCAATTTCTCTTCTAACAGGCCTGAATTTTCTCCTCGAGACGATAGACGTGTTGAGGACACTATTGGTTATTACCCAGTGGAGCGTCATTACTCTTTGACGGAGAATACTGATGAGTCCATCAGTGATATATTCTTGGATCTAGACTTAGGTAAGCAAGAGCTAACTGAGTCCGATGCACATATGAGGAGACCCGTACCGCTAAGGCGAAGCTCCATACAAGATGTTCAACGTGTTAGACAATTATTGAATCCTCGAAGTTCATTCTCAGGTGCCTCGTCTCAAGAGCCTCAATTAATTATCAATTCTAAGCTGGGATGGATTACGATACTACCAGACGATCACCCTGAGTTTATTACTCCAATTATCGTTTTAAACAAGTCACTACTGGCGGTAAACTCAAAGTATAAACTATACGTTTTATATGGGGGAAGCATAAATGTTGAAAAGTTGGTGAAAGCAGGGCTGGAAACGCTAAATTATCGCAGCTATCTGTCTGAGGAATTACTAGAATCTATGCACTCTAGTTCGAGATTAATCCTGTTCATTATGTTGGAAAAAATCTTTGATCTTGTATGCTATCTTTCACCCACAAGCATGGTACTGGAAAATGTAGACCAACTTTTGGACAGCAAAGAGATAGCTGAAGAGATTGATAATGATACCTGTCTATTACTGTCAAATGAACTACCCAGTACTACTGAAAATGATGAAGATATACAGGTTTTGATCTTGAGACCTAGTAGCGAAGTCGCTATGTGTATCACAGAATTTTTTACTGTCTATGGGAAAGATGAAGAAGACCGAAGAGGTAAAATTGCGTCGATGAATGATTGCGACGTTTTGAGAACTCTGTTCGACGAAACATGGGCTCATTTAACATCACGAGAATATTCTTATACATTAATGCCAAGCATAAATGAAGAAATTTCAACTTACTTCAAGATAGTAAATTTTGGGCTTTTAAAACCTTGGGCGTCTGGTGCAGGCTGTGACTCTGAAAATGCAACAAAAGCAGTCCATTCGACATTGTTCAGGCTCCTCAGGATCTGGAGAAACTTCGCCCGCTCCAGTGAGGTTGCGGATACGTAGAATGTATAGGTCGTACGTAATAAATGGTGAATTTGTTTTTTATTGTTTTTTGCAGCAAATAAGATGTTTTTACTAAATCGTTAAAAGGTAAAACAAATCAAAAAAATTCGGAACACATGAGAAGTGTACAAACGACCTCTGAAAGCATTCCACCCTGCCAGAATGGACACCCTAAAGTTCAATACAGATGTAGAAAAGAGTGTGTTCGAGGAAGTCTTCAAAGACATTCCTGAGTTAATAAAGACTAAATGTGGTGGATATGATGAACTCTACGGTTATAAGCTCAATCCTGAAGATGAGGACAAAGCGAATGTCGAGAAATACTACCGAGAGGATGTTGCTAAGGGAATAGTGTATAAGCTTTGCAAGGCTTACAAATTTGAACGGTCTGAGATTATCTCAAATTTCATTAGTATTATGAGATGGAGAGCAGATTTTAATCCTTTAAGTGCAGCCTTTCTTGAGTCCCATGACAAAGAACTGCAAGAGGTCGGTATTCTAACGTCTTACCCAGCTGAAAGTGCGAATAAGAAGATTGTTACCTGGAATTTATATGGGCAACTGGTGAAGAAAAAGCATCTTTTTGAAGATGTCGAGAAATTCTTGAGGTACAGAATTGGTTTAATGGAAAGAGGGTTACGTTTGCTAGATTTCAATGACGAATCGAACTGTTATATGACACAGGTTCATGATTATAAAGGTGTTTCTGTATTCAAGACAGATGGCGCAATCAAGAAGTGTACCAAGCAAGTAATACACATTTTTCAAAAATACTATCCGGAACTGCTTTATGCCAAATATTTTGTTAATGTTCCTAGTTTCTTCGGTTTGGTTTACGATGTTGTCAAAAAATTTGTTGATGCAGAAACCATGAAGAAATTTGTTGTTCTTAGTGATGGTGCAAAACTAGGGCGTTATTTGAAATCGTGTCCTAAAACTCCATATGGTGGTAGTGGAGAAAAGAAAACACTACAACAAGAGAATTTCACAGATGTGAGACCTACAGAGTATGGTCAATTTATCTTGGAACGCAGCAGCAACCAAGATATTGATTGACTTTGCAAGCTTATTGTAATGCATTAAAATAATTAATAGCCTAATAAATAATTGAATAATAAAAGAAGAAAGCCATCTTAATGACAATTTGAGTGTGCTCAAAAGTTGCTGAAAGTTGCTAACAAGCAGCAGCCTGAAGTTTTTTTCTCTTCCTTTCTTCCTCAAGTGCATCATATTGGAAAGCTTCCATCGGTTGCAATCCCCACCTGTTAAGCATTTCTTTATCTTCATCCCATCCGTTACACATGGTGGTTAACATCTTCTTGCCTGTGAAGATACTGTTACAGCCTGCCATAAAACATAAGAACTGTTCGGTTTCTTTCATTGTGTAGCGACCAGCAGCTAGTCTAATAATTGCTTGAGGCATAACGATCCTAGCAGTTGCGATAGTTCTGATAATTTCGTCGAAGGTCAATTTCTTGGCATTTGGTTTTGCTAGTTCTTCAGCCATTGGGGTACCTTTTATAGCAACCAGCCTATTAATTGGCAAGGATTCTGGATGTGGTGACATGTTGGATAAAGTATACAAGAAACCAATGTGGTCTTCTTCAGTTTCACCCAAACCCAAGATACCACCTGTACAAGCCTTTATACCACTTTTCTGAACATTTTTAATAGTCTCTAACCTGTCATCATATGATCTAGTTGTAATAACGTTCTTGTAATGTTCTCTTGAAGTGTCAATATTGTGGTTGTATGCTGTCAAACCTGCATCTTTAAGTTTATTGGCCTGCTCCTCATTAACCATACCCAATGTTACACAAGTCTCTAAACCCATATCGTTGACTTTACTGATCATTTCAGATATTCTATTCATAGCAGATTTTCTGCCTTTCATATCCCTCCATGCAGCACCTAGACAGAATCTCGTAGAGCCATTCTTCTTAGCCTCTTCAGCTTCCTTAATGACCTCTTCAACCTGAACCAACTTTTCTGCCTTAAGGCCTGTATCGTTACGTGAAGACTGAGAACAGTATTTACAATCCTCAGAACAGCCACCTGTCTTAATGTTCATCAAAGTACACAGTTGCACTTTTGTAGGATCTTGCCACTTCCTGTGCTGCAATTGAGCACTGTGTACCAGTTGAAGTAGTGGCGTGTGATAAATTGATGCCAGCTGTTCTTTGGTCCAAGAATTGCTAGGAGTCTCGAGGAGCAATGCGCTATCCAATACACCCTTTGTTTCCGTCGCTGCGCTTCTCATGGGCATCTCCACAGAAGCTGTCGCTGTAGCAGCAGCAGCACTCCTAATAACATTTGACTTAATCAACAGGTTTCTGCAGCTGGAAAACAATCTTATACCCATTCTGTCACTTACGTTGCCGAACTATCTTTTATATTCCTTTTGAACCATACATCTGGAGAAGTGGAAATATAAAAACTTAAGTTACTGTCTTATATAAATTAACAATCATAATCCTGCAACTTGAGCATCCAACAATTGATCATGAAAAGACACCGTAGGTAAACCTTTTTGGAAAACTTGCGAATTGGTTTTTTTATCCAAATTTTTCAGTGCATCTGACCATCTTAGTTTTTCTTAGGAGAGTCATCGTAACATGACTCTCTGACTCTGAGAAAAACTAACAGGAATTGAAGTATTCTTGCCGAAGAAAAGCGATATAGGCAGCCATAACGATGAGGTTCAAGCCTGTGAGTGAAATCATTAACCATACGCATTGCATGAGCATGATGCTAGGCATCGCACACATCATAGGCAAAATAACCACTGCACCAATAATGGACATGAACGAATAGCTTGTGCCGAATCCTAGTTTTAGTAGATGGCCTTTAGCCTGAACGATTCGGCTGATGAAGCCTTCAGTTGTTTCTGCATTTTCTTCGTCTTCGTTACTTGGCTGACTGCCTGGTTCATAATCTGAACCTGCATCAGATTCGTTATCTGGATCATCTTCTGGATCATCTTCTGGATCATCTTCTGGTACATCTTCTGGATCATCTTCTGGATCATCTTCTGGATCATCTTCTGGTACATCGCCTAGTTCATCCTCTATCTCGTCTTCTAATTCAGCCCGCGAATCATCATATGGTTCATCAATTGTGAAGCGTTCATTCTTTTGCAAAAAACCAGTCAGGCCCGTCTGCTCGACGGACGTCAGGACGCTTTCAGTTGCGATTAGTAAAACTCTAGCCTTCTTCGAAATCTTTAGTATCTGATTTAACTGCTGTTTGGTCACTTGACTAGTGGCCAGATACACTTTTTGAATTTCGTTCAGATTTCTGTGTAAATACGTGACGTAACATTGCAACATGGGTTTTAACGATTTAGTGACTATCCAATTTGTTGCTTCGAATATCGTGAACTCGTGCCTGCTCATGCGGACCTGTAAATCTGTGCTTATAGTGTGAAGCATTCTCTGCTCCTTCAGTAGATTAAATATATTGCCATACTCGGAGTTATTCAGTAGTGTCAAATGCACTATAGATTCTTCAATATCATTAACTATTGCGTCAAGTGTTTCCTCCAGAGGTTCGTTTTTGATCAGTTTTTTCCCCATGCTTGCAATTGTAAACTTGTAAAGCTCTTTTGTGGAAAAGCTGGCGTTTGAAGCATCAACTCTTCCCATCAAAGTATCGAGTTGATTAAAATCATTTATAAATTCTGTGGAGTCCTGAACTGTTTCAAATGGTTTTGCAAAAGCAAACGATAAGCAAGCAACGAGAGAGCTGTATAGTATCAACAACGATAGCATTTTTTGGTTTGTTCGTAGCATGTTGCTATTCATCAAATAAATTTATTCTTCTGCGACCTTCCTTTCCTTTATACAAACAAGATCTACTTGATTTCTCTTCATTTAATCGAAATATCGAAATAGTTGTCGATCTTACCAAGACACAAAATTCAAAGAAGTATACTACTCTTATTTCTCTGTTTTTCGTTACACTATTCTTTTTCCCTCTGCTTTTTCCTGATATCTATTTGCTGACACCTGTCAGCTTAGCGTCTGTCGCCACAGAGTATGAGAAAGAAACACGGAGTCTTGCCTAGATATATGGGCAAGCAATTTCCGAAGTGGTTTTTATGGCCTGATATTTATTGTAAAGGAAAAGCTCCTCTTACACAGTCAATTTTGGTGGTTAAGTCAACAGGCATCTTTTGTTCATGTTGATGTAAAAAAAGAAAGGTCAATTGCCGGAATCTCACCTCTTCTTCATGAAATGGACAAGAAATGAACCTAATGGTTACCTTCTAAAAACTCGAAATTTATTTTCACGCCCTTGACTTTTGACACTGAAAAGACTCTGAGGTAATTATAAGACCTGAGCGACAAAACTCCTTGGAAGCTCAATATTCTGAGAGCTGCTTTTCCGTAGCTAATTGTCAATCATACAAATGAACTGGAGTTGTCAACCAGCTGGCTTGCAAATCTACAATCTTATATCATGGACTACTTTCACTTTCGCCGAAATCATCACTGCAGGTCAACGACACAATTCTACTACGCAGTGACAGCCGTTACCCGATTATCGTTTCGAACGCGCTGAAAAAAAAATTACATGAAGTGGAAAGATACTCAAGATGGTTGATTCAAAGGCAGTGTTAATGAAAGTCCGTCACCAATTTAGCTTGCGAAAGGAGGCAAATTCTTAAGCTTTAAGGTGCAACATGTCAGCAGATCACTCCAGAGATCCTTGTCCTATAGTTATTTTGAACGATTTTGGTGGTGCTTTTGCCATGGGTGCCATCGGTGGATGCGTTTGGCATGGTATCAAGGGTTTCAGAAACTCCCCATTGGGTGAAAGAAGACTAGGTGCAATGAGTGCGATCAAAGCGCGTGCTCCGGTTGTTGGTGGTAACTTTGGTGTTTGGGGTGGCCTATTTTCAACGTTTGACTGTGCTGTCAAGGCAGTTAGGAAGAGGGAAGATCCATGGAATGCTATTATTGGTGGATTTTTCACTGGTGGTGCGTTGGCCATTAGAGGTGGCTGGAGACACACTAGAAATAGTGCAATTACCTGTGCATGTCTCCTAGGTGTTATTGAAGGAGTGGGATTAATGTTCCAAAGATATAGTGCATGGCAAGCAAAACCAATGGCCCCACCTCTACCTGAAGCTTCAGCTTCACCTCAGCCTTTGCAAGCTTGAGAGTTGAATTGCATGACTTGTATATATGAAGAGACGATTGCCGTTTTGTGTGTGATGAATATGTTTGATTAGTACATTAATTATAAAATTATTTTTTTCAATAATTAAAAAAGAACAAAGGAATGAATCGTTAGTAGAATCTCATAGCGTATATTAGTCCTCGACTATGCGTAATTTATTGAATTCTCTTGCAGTGCCCTCTTGCAAAGAAGGGTGCCTAATGTTTTTAGGTCTCTTGGGGATTCCAGATGTTGATTCCCCAGCCGAAGAAGAGAGACCGTGTAATGATCCAGGTGGATACCATTCTCCTGTAAAAGGTTGTTGAGTTATAAACGGATGCATGGCTGCCTGCTGCGGTGTCCACCTCTCTAAAGGATTTATGTTGAGAATGCCTGCTAGGAAATGCGTTAAACAATCCCTGTCGCGCATTTCTTGTTCAATGAGAATGGGATTTCCCTTAATCTTCTTCGATAGTCGATAGTGTTTTATGACTTCAGGTAAAGTAGTCCATTTGAAATACTGTTTACTAGGTTGTTCATTAGTATTATACTCTTCGTTGAATTCGTCTTCAGTTTTTATTCTATATTTTTTTGAATCATTAGTCGCTGTTCCATCCCCGTAGTCGGTCTTTTTCAAAAATTTAGTGGTATTTTTTCCCATTTCCATCATCCAGGTTGGAGGATAACCTAGACATTTAACAATTCGTGTGAGTTGGTTGAACTCGGAAGAGCCTGGGAATATTGGTATGCCTAGAAATAATTCCGCAACAATACAACCAAGAGACCACATGTCTATACTAGTTGAATAAGGTATACCTAAAATGACTTCAGGAGCACGATAAAATCTTGATTGAATATAGGTATATACAGTTCTTCTTTCTTCGCATGAGGAACCGAAATCGACAATCTTTAAGTCTGGCTTATCAGGGCAACAAAGTAGAATATTCTCTGGCTTTAAATCACAATGAACTAGTTTGCTGTCTTTCAATACGCTGAGAGAATCCAACAGTTGCGTGGTGAACGATCGTATTAAATGGATGGTTAGCCCGTGGAATTGATTCTGCTTGAGGAGTTCATACAAATTCTTGCTCAATAGCTCAAAAACCAAACAAAGGTGGTTTTTATGAACAAATGTATCATGTAACCTCAAGAAATGATGTTCATTGAGAGGATCAACCTTAGTATTCAAAAGTTCTAGAATCTTAGCTTCTGTGATGCTTTGATTCAAATACTCCGCTCTTGACTTGACAACTTTAACTGCAACCATTTCTCTAGATATCACGTTCTGACATTTAACAACTTGACCAAATGTTCCCTGGCCAAGTATATCCAGAACCAAATACTTTCTATTTTGCTCTGTTCCCAAAATATCATTTACGTACAGAATGTAATCACTGTTGATATTGTCATATCCGTTGTTATATTTGGCTTCATTCGGTTTTGTTAGAACTCTCTTTGGATTTTTTGATGTCTGGTACGAAAATTCGGGTGAACAAAGCGAGTAGGTGGTGATAAGACTTTTTGTTAATGCTATTAATGGTGAAATTGTCTTTGAGTTTAGGGAAGCACGTCTATACTGCGGGATGGGGTTCAAGTTTGGTGACAATTCTGATCGGGAACGACATTTACGCATTTGCGGAATGATAATTTGTGTAGCTACACTACTTGATTGCACTTGCACATTACCGTCTCTTCTCAATTGCTTGTATGGTGGTTGTAAAGACGTTGTTGGACTTGTGCTCGGCGGATAAGCGCTTAATCTTCTGTACGGGTATGCACCTGGGTTGCCTGTGCTCATAACAAGTGGTTTGGTTTTTGCATTGTTCGTTATTGTATTTGTAGTATTATTAGTGGTAGGATAATTCACAACGGCAACGCTTTGTCTTCTATGGGGATCCTGCCCTGTGTAAAGAGAAGATGGAACGAACCTCAAACTGTTTAATCGCTGCTGTGATTGCTGATTGTGTTGATTAGGTACAAATACACTCCTTTGTTTTAGCTGTTGCTGAGGTTGTTGCGCATTATATATATTAGGATGTTGGTTCACATCATCATATTCAAATGGATTTGGACCGGGCGCTCTAGCAGGAGGTATTATTAAACTCGATTTCCTCCTCCTGAATGCTTCACTACTCACGCTGTCCCTTGGTTGAGGCAAACCTTCTTCTATCACATTATCCAGTGGTATAGCTGCATCAGTGTGCTCTCCATTACCTCCCCAAGGGTTAACAAAATTGAACTTCACCTGAGGTTTGTATTGCTGATCTTGAAGCTGAAACTGAACTTGTTGTTGCTGCTGCTTTTGCTGAGATTGTTGCATCCGCTCGTTTTGTTGGACCGGCTGCCCCCGCTGAGCTAGTTCCCGTTGTTGCTCCTCAACTTGCACCTGCAGGTCCTGCCTCGGCAGGGATACTCCTTCTTCCCCCATAAACAGTGGATTCCACAGATCTGGTTTGTTCTGACTATCACTCTCACCATTGTAATCTTTATTGTCCGATCGCTGCATCGCAATATTCTTATTAGCGGTGTCAGCTGCTTAGCCCTTGACGGTATCACGGTGGTATCTTGTTTAAACAAAGACAATGATATACTGACAGCCTTAAATATCAAAACGCACGTTCAGGTCCCAAAAGTGCAATTCACTGGCTTTTCACTTCTCCATTTATTCTGCATTTACCATACTTCAAGACATGGCTGACGACGTTTGGGATATATCCTTGCTTGACAGATCACATTGAACGGTAGAGGATTGCACTCGAAATTTTGGGTTATAATTTGTATAAAACTCCGATAACAATATATTTTCAACCTTGATTCTTTCATCACTGCCTGATCATCAACGAGCCTCTACATTCAGTGACTTTGGTGGAGCTATAAATGGTCATTAAGTGCCTTTAATATATGGATAGATCTTAAAAAGGGCGGGTAATGGGTAATTTTGTGGATATTTAGGAATTAACGTTGACTGTGACTGAAAAATAATAATAATAGTTTGATAAAACAATTACAGTTGCGGGATAGAGAGTATTCAATTGTGCTATCTTTTTGACATTGTTGTTTGAAAGTTATAATTGCTTGCACTTTTTCGCTATAATGAATGTTTCAACCTCAACTTTTCAGACAAGCAGAAGGAGGCTGAAGAAAGTTGAAGAAGAGGAAAATGCGGGAACCTTACAACTTGGACAAGAGTTTCAATTGAGACAGGTAAACCATCAAGGTGAAGAGGAAGAGCTAATTGCTCTCAACTTAAGTGAGGCACGATTAGTGATCAAAGAGGCACTTATTGAGCGCCGAAGGGCTTTCAAAAAATCTTTGAATCAACAGAAGAAGAAAAAGAACAAAAGGAAAACCAGCAGTTCGGGATCCCATGGCCTATCCGATGGTACGGGCGAACTTGGCGACGAATCTGAAGGAGATGACGAAGACGATGTAGATGATGACGAGGGCGACTTCATGAATACAGAGACTCGTGAAAAAGAATTGGAATCGTTGGATGCATTACTTGAACAAACTACAGGAGGTGCTAATAAAGATTTAAAGAATACAATGGAATACTTGACCAATTTTTCTCGGTTTAGAGATCAGGAAACTGTCAGTGCAGTAATACAGTTACTGAAAAGTGTAGGTCTTCATCCCTTTGAGGTAGCACAATTAGGATCACTAGCGTGTGATACAGCAGATGAAGCAAAAACTCTAATTCCAAGCTTAAATAATAAAATTTCGGACGAAGAATTGGAAAGAATTCTCAAAGAATTATCAAACCTGGAAACACTGTACTAATCAGATTTTCAAGAAAAATTTGCCGCTTCCATTTTTCCACCACCTCATCAAACAACTATTAGGTGAAATATCTATGTTACTCTCGTCATCGGAGTTACATTGACATCTTTGTTGTAATTTTAAATAATACGCACTAGGGCATGTAGTAAATGGAACATGGGTGTAGCCCAGCTCATCAAAATGTATTATCTCATCACGATTCAACAGTAACGACACTCCTATACTGTGTACGGGCGCATCTCCCCATCTTTCATAGTAAAATCCACCTTTTGAATCTAAGTATTCAAAAAAGCGTCTGTATCTTTCACCTCTGAAAAAATTCAAGTCTCCAACTTCAAAGTTCGACCAAAAGTGACACAAATTATAATCTGAATTGGAATTGACAATAGGTCCATATTTTCCAATCATAGAGCAATCTGTCACGAATTTGTAGGAATTATTCTCCATGTCAATGTCATCCTTATTTTCTTCCATGTATTCTTCAATAGCATCCCATAACGTTGGAATCGTATCTTCGTATTCATGTAGACTAATCACGAACCCATATTTTTTGTTCTTTTCTCTCATCACCTTGAAGGGATCGTACGGGAAGTCGCAAAAATATTCAACATCGGGTTCCACTCGAAAGTAGTAGTCGTAACTATCTAAAATTTTCTGTCTAAAGAAGTATCCAGAATTGAATCGGCACATATTTCTGTATGATTTTGAGCCACCATAGAGAACACCTTTATCTTCTAGTAGCTGTAAGCCTCTCTCGAATCGTTTTTCATCTATCCATGTCGGACGGTCCCAATCTTCGGGAGGAATTAGAGCATACTGAGTTTTGCCACTTGCCATTGCAGTTGTAGCTTCGATGAACTCGTTGTCAAACGGAACATCATTCAGAAACGTCCAATCGTAATGATAATCTTGATTAAATCTGTCTTCTAGGGATCTCATTGATCGTAGAGCGCCAGCGATTTCCCAATTTCTTACAAGCATCAATAGTGTGGCATTTTCCTTCTGCGTGTGAATTTCACTTTCATGATCAAGGGCATTATCGTCATATGTGTTGGTAGAGAGTTTCAATGGTTTTATTAAATTTCTTCCTCGATCAAAATCATACTTTGTGGTAGCGCCCCTTGACCTTTTCATATAGTACCCGTCCAAGCTATGCCTTTTGTAGCAGCTTCTCCCTGCTTGCAAAAGTGATTGCAGTTTGAGAATAGAAACTACCCCCAATAAAGCACCCAAAATAAGGTAAGCTCTTCTCATGAAGTTACTGCATGAATCATGTACATATTGTCATTAAAGCTCCTCTATATAAGAGTTCTGAGTCTTGCGTGTAAGTTTTCAAAAGGCCATCGCATCATACATGTATGGTGGTGCACTGATGTTAACTTCAACACTACCAAGTGTTGTTAAGAGAATGGCATAACTAAAGAACAGCGACGGTCGGAAGTGGCCGAGTCTTAACGGAGTTCTATTATTACATCTACTTAAGTTTTATATTTTCGCTATCATCTTCTTCAGGTGTTGACATATTTTTCTCGTATACAGGTAAACTTGGACTATTTGTTGTCTTGACAAATATCGAGCATATTCCTCCTTTTATGGTGCCACCTTGAGGTTTTTTAGATTTATCTGTTAGGAAACTGATAATGTCACGGATATTTCCCAACATTTCTGGTACCGTGGTTTTATTCACTTGACCGATCCTGACGCTCAAACAATTGTCATTATTCGGAACATATGACGTGTTTTTACATATGCTTCGTAATTGAGCTCTGACATATAGGGGATCACAAACATCTATAGTTTTCTTACCTTTAACTACCATTTCTCTCGACATCTTCATCGCGTAGGGCAGCTTTTTGTTACCTCGATAGAACTTTTGGCCCAGTATATCAGGCAGTAGATGAAGAACTCTGAAATCTGCGACTATTAGATCAAATTCTTTGTACAGTTGAGTAATTTTGATACCTCTAAATCTTCTCTTTAAGGATTTTAAACCAATAATCTCCTTGAAGAGCTCAGATGTTGCTGCGTCTTTCGTCAAAGCGTCGCGGTAGACGTTAGAAGGATCTTTTGTTATAAGTAGCGTCCGGAAATCTTTTGGTTTATTCAGTTTGCAAGATGTCAATGGAATGATTCGAGGAATACTATCCTTCTGAGCGCCCATTTTCTTATTTGTACTGATGATCATATGGATATTTTTATCCTTTTGTAAATTTGAATCAGTTTTACAGTGCTCGAGAAGGGCACCTAAAGCTTTTCCTGCAGTTCCATCCCTGTCTATTTGGAGATCAACGGTCATTGAGGAGAAGCGAAATGACTAGACCTTATAGCTATGTAGTTTGTATTCACTTTGGCTTCTTATTCACATCATGAAATTTTTGAATTGAAAAACGCGATGAGCACAGCACAAAAAGAAAAATACAAAGTAAGCTGGTAGAATCACTAACGAAGAAAAAAGGTATAACCGTCAAGAGACTGTCAAATTTAAATATTCAAGGAAACTTTGTAGTTTAAAAGTAAATATATTTCAATCTCATATGGAGATTGGGAACATAAAAAGTATGAAAATAAACAGAAAGAGCAAGGACTGGAACGATTAAATGGATAATACTCCAGCACTAACTATTAAATCCAGTTTAAAACAATTCAGCAATGTTAGCTGGTAATTCCTCAATTTGAGTAGAGTAGAACTTTTCGACTTCTCTCATAGCACCAACATCTTCATTTGTAACAAAGTTGATAGCAACACCCTTTCTACCAAAACGACCACCTCTACCAATTCTGTGAATATAATTTTCTTTATTAGTTGGAAGATCGTAGTTGATAACCAAGGAAACTTGTTGGACATCAATACCTCTGGCCAACAAATCGGTGGAAATCAAAATTCTGGAAGAACCACTTCTGAACTCCTTCATGATGACATCTCTTTCTTGTTGTGGTAGGTCGGAATAGATAGAAGAAACAGTGAAGTTATCAGCCTTCAATTTCTGAGTTAGTTCTTCAACCTTTCTTCTGGTGTTACAGAAAATAACAGCTTGGGTAACAGAGATGGAGTCGTACAAATCAGTCAAACAGTCATATTTGAATTGTTCTTCTTCAACGTTGATGTAAAATTGTTGAATACCTTCCAAGGTTAATTCGTCTTTCTTGACCAATATTCTGACTGGGTTTCTCATGAATTTAGTAGTAACTTCCAAGACATCATTTGGCATGGTAGCAGATAGAAGAACGACTTGAGTAGTTGGTGGTAATAATGTGAAAATTTGATAAATTTGCTCTTTGAAGCCAGAAGACAACATTTCATCTGCTTCATCCAAGATGAACATCTTAATGTGATCGGTTCTGAATTTACGTCTTTGAATATTGTCAAAGACACGACCTGGGGTACCAACGACAATTTGAGCATCTCTCAAACCTTCAGCATCTTCTTGGAAAGAAGTACCACCAATACAGGCATGAACTTTAACATCCATGTGGAAAGCCAAAGCAATGACAACCTTTTGGATTTGCAAAGCTAATTCTCTGGTTGGTGCCAAGATCAAAGCTTGTGGATATTTCAAAGTCGCATCAATTCTTTGTAAAGCGGCGATAGAGAAAGTACCAGTCTTACCGGTACCAGATTGGGCTTGGGCCAAAACATCGTTACCTTCAACGATTGGCAAAATAGCACGTTGTTGAATAGCAGATGGCTCTTCGAAACCGTAACCAAAAACACCTCTCAATAGCTCATTGTTCAAGTTCATATCATCGAACTTGTAAACGACTTTGTCATAGTTGGTTAGAATTTGTGATTCTTCAACTTCAGTAATTCCTTCTGCAGACATATTGGGTAGTAGTTTTAATATATCTGGGTACTCTACTAGGATAATCGAACCTATATAAAAAAAACCCTCAATAACTAATAGTTTAAATGGTAAAAGATCGAAAACTATGTAATCAAATTGTTAAATTTACCTCTACGACACACCCAAAGGTGACCTTTGATGCGTTTCCCAAGCAATGTGGACTAGCAGCTTCATCGACACTATTGGATCAAAAAAAATTTTCAGTCATTTGATACGCACATACACATCGTCTTTAGTGATGATAATATCACCTCTGCTTAAGCAACTACTTTGATGTTATACACTGAGGTTTGAAGCCACCGTAGGAGCCTACACTCCTATGCTACATGAGGGGCTTCAATGCAATGGAAATAGATTTCATTATACAATGATTCTGATGCACTATTCGAGTCATGAACCTCAAGTTCACTCGGGGAACGATCTTTCAACTTTTGCGCGATAATTGGTGTCTTCCCAATCGAATAAACGTGTCGGCAATGCTTCTTCCTGATCGCCTCTGATGTGGGCGAGTTCCTGCTCGATAGCGGAGCTCTTTGGGGGCGAGTTATCTAGCAGCACGACGCCTGAATTGGTGATTGGTGCCTTACCTTCGTGAGATAGGTCACGGCTGGCATTTTCAGTACCATTATTTTGATGGAAAAGGTTTGTTTCTTCTGGAAAAGTACGTTCTGCAACGTCCGAAGGCCTTACGCATTCAGGTTGTGAGACTGTTTTCTGACTCGATACTCTTTCGGTATTTTCTGAGTTTTGTTTGATGACGACATCTTTTGCGGCTGAATCGCTGTCGATATTGACTATTCCAGACTTGACAATTTCCTCAGGGAAACTGCGCTCTGGTTCAGAGTAATGAATATGATCACCTTGCTCCTCATGATCTGTACCACTTGGTTTAGTTTGATTGAGAGGAAATTCTAGCTGCCTTGGGAATGTACGTTCTGACATATCGTTGGCGATAACTGAAATACCTGAAATACCTGAAATACCTGAAACACTTCGATCACCTGCGGCAACTGGCTGGGAATTGCCTCGTGATTTTTCAGTTGACTGCACTCTTTTATAATCTTGTTGGTAATTTGTCGGAGGCTCCCAGGCTCTCTCTTCGGGCTTTTCCTGAACACTCATTTCTTCGAAGCATTTCGTCAACTGGTACTCTCTTTGAAATTCTTTGTACACGTTATACCACCGCGTAGAGTATCCATTAACGTTGGTCTGTGACCAACCTTTCCATGGTTTATTTTCGCCTACAAAATGCACTAATTTAATTTGTGGCTCAAAATACTTCATAGCTGGCGAACTTTGGTACCCATAGTTGGGCATTGTTACATTATAGAGAAATGGTAGGCGTACCCACTGGTTACCATTAACGACAGGATCGATGCCACTTGGGAGGCAACAAGGGTTAAAAAACTGGTTGAAGATGCCTTGATCTGCACCATCAATAGAAATGTGATCAGATATAAACGTTTGTAATTGTACCGCTAGTTCCTTGTCGGGGACTAAAACCAATACCCCAGTATTAAACATGTCAGGCCACCCAATATCGGGAGATCCAACTATTTGTGAGCTGGTTTGGTGTGGAATAACATCAAAAATATTGATAAAGTTGCTATTCAGCGGCAATGTATCAGCATCGAGATAAAGAACTTTATCAAATTGCGTCAGCTCCCACAAACGCGACTTTATAAGAGAAGCAGCCAGCTCAGGCCTTTGTAGCAATGACAGATTTGATGAGTTTTGAGAAATACAAAATGCTTCATCCGCCAAGGGGTCCACTTCAATAATTTCATCAAACAACTGGCACAAAATTCTCCTCGACAGTTCACTCAAATCTGCCTCATACAGAAGTTTAGTCACTACCAAGCAGATCTTTATGGATCTCCCATCTCCGAAAAGTTTGTGCAACTGATGACCTAGCGTAAATACCCCTGGCAAATAATCAGTGGAATACAGCAATGTTGCAATACCCAGTCTTGGTGACATAAATTTAAAACACAAGTCTGGCGGGGTTCAACGAGAATGAAAAGGGGTTTAGAATCACTTATCAGCACCAGCTCTGCTGTTCAACGGAATTAATTACTTTGTACAACATTTTCCTACTCTCCGCGAAGCGATATCTTGTGGGGTTTCTTCAGATAACCTCCCAGATGCATAACACAGAAGTAAGATATAAACAGATTCAAAGAATCAATTATAAAACAAGTGCAAATGTCGGAATTCTGACTACTGCAATGCTTTGGAAAAGAAGTATATATTAGTTCTGTTTTTCTTTTTCTTATGGTTTTAAAAAACGTACCTAGTTTTAAGCTATAAATTTAGATGTAAAAAGAATAATATGCTATATTCTTAGCTTAACGGGAGTAAGACCAGACGTTCTTCAATAAACCGTCGTTTTGAGCCAAACGATTCAAAGAGTCGTCACTTTCACCTCTAGCTCTGACGTAACCGGACAAAGCGTAGGTAATGTATTCACCTGGGATGGCGCGACCTTCTTCATCAACCTTGGCGATGTTGATTTGAACAGAGGCATGGTCCTTGGCCTTGATGATTCTGTTAGTTGCAGAACATTTTCTTGGAACGTAAAGTTCGACCTATTTAGAAAACAACTATTTGTTAGTAACTCCAATCACATTCACAAAACATAGAGACTGAGACACTCTCGCATTGAGAGTAAAAGGCCGACACGAGCGCATCGGGAAGTCCCCACGTACCTAATTTCATCATCATACGGTCCGTATCCGATCTCTTTTATCTCTTCTGGCACTGGTCTTCCTATGGGCGTGCTTTCCTTGTTGGCTCTTAGAGCAGCATAGTATTTTCCTCACAGACGCTTCCAAAGAACCCTTTCATAATTCTGATCCCAATCCTAGCTCCGGGACAGGTTCCAATTCTGATCTTCCTCCTGCTGTATTTCCAACTCTCCTCGCTCTTCCATTTCCCAGTCTCCCACTTCTGCACGTAGTTTTATTCACATACTAATTGGCCCTTATCGTTTTCCATCTTGGTTTATTGATACACGTATTATTCTCGAAGCACTAATTGAACAGAATCTCTCTTAACTACTACGCATCTTCCAAAAACTGGTATAGTACTTTCCCCATCTTCATCACTAATTCACCAAGATTCAATTCACATTTCCAACCTTCCATCTGCAACGGTATAGTGCTAGCTTACGGTGTGGCATCGGTGGCTTTCCAGGCTGGCAGGAGGCATCCAAAGGAGATGAGGCCAAAGAAGCGACACAGTGCGCGACAAGAAAAAAATGGAAAGAGAAGTGAGAAGTACAGGGTGCACAGATGCAACAGTGAAATTTCAAAATGACTAGGGTGTACAGATGCTAATAAAAACAGTCCCACATCAGCAACGACGAATGGCAAAATAGCTTGGTGACGGCACAGGACTGGAAAGGACAGTAAATGATAATTATACGGTAATGGATGGAATAATAAATAGATTCACATATTTATCGTTATATATATTGCAATATATGTTTGATTTGTAGGCGGTTAGCAGGGTTACGAAAAAGGGGGAGCGATTTTAATTGGATCATTTTCTGGAAAGAACACAGACACTCTCGACGTGATGGGTCTGAGGAAAGAAGTCAAACCCTCTAATACTCTCGACTTTGTAATCCTTGCCTCTATCAGTGCTTTTGAGGAAATACTCCACATCTCTGGCTTGGGAATGGACGTTGCAGGAGATATACACGACCTTGGCGGGATAGTAGTCCGCTAATTGCTTTAAAAAAAGGTCGTCGCAACCCTTCCTGGGGGGATCAAGAATAACAGATGTTCTGTCATTTGGGATGTCAATGGATTCAAATAGTTTTTCAGCTTTACCAACAATGAATTTACAGTTTTCTATACCGTTTGCCTTCGCATTTCTCTCGGCAAATGATACACTATCTGCAGAAATTTCAACACCGATTACTTTGTTGACACCTTTAGAACTGCATATGCTGAAAAGACCGGATCCACAATAGGCGTCAATCAGGTTGTGCTCGTCGTCTGGGCCAGAATTTGGTATTCGTAGATTTTCGCGAACATACTTTGTCACTAGCGGTAAAATGGAATTGTTATTCTGGAAAAACTCACCTGCGCTGAATTGGAACGTGTAACCGTCAATATATTCCGTGACAATTTGTCTTGTGTTTGTCACGCATGTCTTTGACAACTTTTGGCCGCTTTCAGAGTTTTCCGTTTCAATATGAGTCAAGTTTCCTTCGTTATCAGTTGAACCATCTGATTTTAGTTGGGACGCTGTATCCTTGGACGAGTCCAAAACAGTGGTGTCTTCTCTCAACAAAATTGTAGCTCCTTTTTTGTACTTGGTAAATTCATTTTCAAATCTTTTCCGTTCATTTTTCATTCCTTTATTGATTATTTCAGTGCCAATTGGGCATTCTTCGATGTCCAGTATAGATCCTTTGCCGCCACATCTGGAAGCTTCTGCTCTCCAAGCAGGCCTTCCTTTTTGACCAAAGCCTAAGGCGGGTATTGCTTCTAAAGTTTTGACCTTTCTTGGTACATCGAAATGAGGTGTTAACTTTGTTCTGTAATTGAACTGCAGAGGAGACCCGAAAGTTGAGCCAATATCTGGTAGAATGCCCTCCTCTATTAAACGTGGAGCAAAATACTTATAGGCTTGCTGTATCGTAGTTCTCTTCAACTCTAATTGTTTATCATATTCGAGAAACTGAAATTGACAACCGGAGCACTTTCCAAAGTAGTTACACGATATCAATTCGTCATTCCTCATAGACGATGGAGTGGTCACACTCAATAAGTCACTTTCGACATGATGTGGATGCGTCTTAAACACTTTGATATTGACAAGATCACCAGGTAAACCAAATGGAACAATGACTACCTGTTTCTTATTTTTCTCCACCGGATTCTCTATAATTGCCAGCCCATCGCCATTGGAACTTAGTTTCAAAATTTTTACTTTGTCCACAATGCGATGGTACATTTTGGCTACTACTCCATCAACTGTTGATGTATCATTTAAAATGGCAGACACGTCATTGCATACATCTTCACGCTTCAAGTTTTGCTCCCTCAAGAGATAGTCAATTTCGAACTGTAGAACTCCCAGAGGAGAAGTGGGATCGACCTTTTTTGCCTTATATTTCTTCAATTTGGGTTTCTTAGCCCTTCTCGCTGTAGGAGGTGATGTACAAGTCGCTAAAGAGCGTTTACCTATCAAAGAAGGGTCAACTTCTAAATTCCCTACAGTCATCTGATATACGAATAGTTTCTTGCAAAAAATGTTTTTAGCTAAGTAGGATACACAGACAAAAGCACGTTTGCTTCGTAGGAGCATGAACTATTTAAACACTGAAAGGAATGTAGCTCATCGATTCTTTCACGTTACGAATAGTTAGCCTGCGATTGCGATGAGCTTTGATGTCCTCAGATGAAAAAAAGACTGCACAAGACGTCGTTAACGACAATCATGAGATGACAATAAATGAACCGAGAAAAATGACAATTGTTGGAGCCTCAGACTGGCTCTTAAGCTACATTTCCATCTCTCTTGCCCCAGCCACCACCACCAGGTGTCATGATTATTATTCGATCGCCTGGTTTGACTTGTACGGAACTTTTACTTCCAATATTAATGACATTTTCATCGGCGCCTCTTATCCACAAATTCATGCCCCTCGAACCATCTTTGCCGCCATTTAAACCATGTGGTGCGACTGCTCTCCTTTCAGAAAGTATAGATGCTTGCACAGATTCTCTGAACATAATATCTCTTATTACACCGTTGCCTCCACTATATTTCCCTTCACCGCCAGAACCTTTTCTAATCGAAAAGTTTATCAATAGAACGGGATAACGCCTTTCAAAGACCTCAACATCTGTCATTCTTGTATTCGTCATGTTAGTATGAACGGCATCGGCTCCATTCCAACCAGGTCCTCTCCAAGAGGGAGCGCCTGCTCCATGACCTCCACAAATTGTTTCATAGTAACCAAAACCTTTGCTTACTTTTCCTGTATGCACATCGGTACCCCCTGTTCCAAATGTAAAATTATTGCAGTCACCCTGAGAGTCTGCCATGACTTTGAAGGTTTTTAGTACAACATCAGTTATTCTTTGAGATGTCAACACATTTCCACCTACAACAGCTGCTCCATTTGTTGGGGACAGTATAGATCCTTTGGGGATTTTTATCGTGATTGGCCTCAGGCAACCCTGGTTTAATGGAATATTTTCGCCAACTAAACATCTTAAGCAGTATAGTACAGCAGAATGGGTTATCGCCTCCGGTGCATTAGTATTAGCATATACCTGAGGGCTAGTACCATCAAAATCGAAGACATAGCTTTCCTTGTCGACGTCCATTGTAACTTTCAATTTGATCACCGTCCCGTCATCCATGTAGTCTTCACCGGTATATTCAGTGGAGCCAAAATGGCTTACCATTTTCCTTAACATTTTTTTTATTGTATCACTGGCATTATCCTGAATTGCTGCCATATATCTAACAACAACGTTGAAGCCTTGTTCATCAATCAGTTTATTTACTAACAAGACACCTTTGTTATTTGCAGCAATTTGTGCTCTCAAATCGCTTATGTTATCACTGAGTCTTCTTGAACCGGAGCAACCCGGATGTTTGGCAGGCTCTTCATACAGTAAATGGGTAATCAAATCCTCTTGGAACTCACCTCTTTTGACAATAAGTTCTGAATAAATTGCAGCACCCTCTTCATAAAGCTGAGTGGAATTTGGTGGAATTGAACCAGGTAGAATCCCTCCGATATCAGCATGATGTGCTCTTGAAGCGACATAGAAGGTAATCTCACCAGTCTCTTTTGAGAATGTCGGAGATATGACAGTGATATCGGGAAGATGCGTGCCACCCATTTCAGGATGATTAGTGACTATGACATCACCTGGTTCCAGCTGCCCTTTCCATAGAGCTGCTTGCATAGATATACAAGTTGACATAGAACCCAGATGAACTGGAATATGAGGAGCATTGGCAACTAAAGCGCCATCGGGACCAAAAATCGCACACGAGAAATCCAACCTTTCCTTCACATTTGTTGATACAGCAGTCTTTCGAAGCTGAGTGCCCATCTGTACAGCAATCTCCATAAATCTGTTTCCATAAATAGATAATAGAATAGGATCGATCTTATTCTTATCTAGACGAGTAAGGTTTTCTGGGTTGTTATCCAGTAGACTAATGTAAATATGAGATCTGAGCACTGTGGCTTCTGCTCCTGGAGGTATAACATTGGTCTGCGTTCCATCAGCTAAGATGGAAGGCCCACTCACAACTGTACCGTAATGCATCTCCTCAATTCGATAAACAGGAGTATTAACACGCTTACCACCGAAGGAGACCATTTTGAAGAAACTTGCCTCCTCAGATGCTGAAACAAGTTTTCGTGGGTATTTTCTCAATTGTTCGTCAACAGTTTCCTCGGATCTTACATTAGAATTTGCTGTTGTTCTCACTCTTATATCATCGACAATTATTTTTCTATTATCAAAAGCGAATCCAAACTCCTTCTTGTGCATCGCATGGAAACTTGATGCAAACTCCTCTTCACCACTTTTTCTTAGTACCATTAAACCAGTCTCGGTTCCCTCATACCTCAAATTCAAATATGCCTCGTGAGACAGAGATGACGATGGAAAACCTTGCCTCAGAAAGGCGTTAGTGGTTTGTTTGGACAACTGTTCAAATTTAAGACGGATGATATCTAAATTACTTTGAGCGTTCAAAATTAAAGAACACGGCTCTTGTCTTTCTTCTACCACATCAGCAAGGAAGATACCATAGGCGGATAATACCGAGGAATATCTGTGGGCCAAAACTACATGTATCCCAAGTGACCTGGCTACATCAACTGCATGCTGACCTCCAGCTCCACCAAACGTTACCAAAATGTGCTGTGAGACTATATGACCCTTTGATTCGGTAATCGCTCTTATAGGTCTCGCCATGGACTCATTAGCGACCTTGATAAAGCCTTCTGCAATTTCATCCGGTGTCATTTCAGATTTTATTTCAGCATTAATAGTTTTCGTTAATTTCAAAATCAATTCTTCCGTTCTTGCTAGATCCAACGTCTCATTCTCTTGTGGTCCAAAGATTTTGGGAAAAAACTCAGGAACAAGACGGCCCAGAAACAGATTAGCATCCGTGATAGTTAAAGGACCACCTTTACGATATGCAGCAGGACCAGGATCAGCTGTTGCAGATTCAGGGCCCACTCTAAATAAACCATTTTTCCAAAATAATCTTGAACTTCCACCAGCTGCAACAGTATTGATATCTAGTTGAGGTGATTGGATCACAATACCAGCTGTCTTTGTTTCGAAAACATGTTCTAATTTTCCATCACTGTATCTACTAACATCTGTTGAAGTTCCCCCCATATCAAATCCAAGCAATGCTATATTATTGGTCTTATCGAAACAAGTTCTGGAGTACCCGACGACACCTCCGGCAGGGCCTGATAAGATAGATTTTAAACCAGAAAATTTATGACCATCTACTAAACCACCATCAGATTGCATAAATTGAATATTGGTATTTTCAAAATTCATCAAACCTTGGTAAATACTATCCAAATATCGTTTGATTACTGGAGTCAAATAGGCATCAGCAATAGCGCTATGAGCTCTAGAGATAAATTTGATCATCGGCGATACCTCAGAAGACAGCGAAATATGCTCGAAACCGACATCCTTTGCGATTTTTAGCAGTATTTGTTCATGAACTGGATACGTGAAGGAATGCAATAAACCTACTGCTATCGATCTAATCCCCGAATCATATATTGTCTTTAATCTGTCTCTTACTTGATCCTCATTAGGAACTTGTATTATCTTGACAACCTCACCGCTCTTTCCAATAACAGTGTTTTCCCTAGAATCTCCTACCGAATGAAATTCCTCAGGGTCTTCGGAGAAGTCTTCCAATGTCACACGCTCATCAATTTCGATAACGCTGTCGTAAAGTGGATCTGGTTTTGTGATATGAAGATCAAAAATATCGGGCCTTGTTTGATCGCCAATCAAGATTGAATCTTTGAATCCCCTGGTTGTGACGAAGGCACACCTTTCTCCATTTCTTTCTAACGCGCAGTTCGTTGCCAATGTTGTACCCATCCTTATACTTTCCACATTGGCAATATCTAACCGCGATCCTCGTGGAATCTTCTTATTCTCAAACTTTTCTAAAATGCGTCTAATACCTTCCAGAGGTGCATCTGCATAATTTTTGGGATCCACTGAGAGAAGTTTAATAATAACATCGTCCTCTTGTTTTCCCGTGCCCGGATTGCCTATACAGTCTGTAAAAGTGCCACCCCTATCAATTGCGATTCTCCATCTAGGATGTTCAGCCGCCATATTGTTTATTACTTGATATACAGTCTATCTTCTGCTTTTCGATCTTCCTCAAGTTATCGATTTGTAGGGGCGTGCAACTTTATGTCAAACTTTTGGGATCCGACGGCATCGCTCACATGAGCGAGACTTTTAAGTAGAATACATACCAAAACTTGCTACCGCTGAGTCACGTTTAAAAAGGACGATGCTTTGAAGCAATATACAACTAAAGCTTGCCATTCTCTAGCAACTTCTGGCCCAAGCCTGTCATGCAGAAACGTCAGTGCGAGCACGCCATGATAAAGTATCAAAGCTTCAAATCTCTAGTTCACCCTACAGGAAACAACATGTTGCTCCTCTGAGAACGATCCTTACACGTATAGAGACAGTGTGTCTTCGTTAGTCCTCCAGGTGAAGGAAATCTTTGTTTTATACATATTATATAGAGAATTGTCATTAAGGCAAAATTAAAAAGTATGAGATGTGTGGTTTGTTCAAGTAAAACTAAAATGACGTGAAAATGCTTAAAAGATAGTACATTTTTGTTTCGTGTTTTCATCTTTTTTCTTAGTGTGAAGCTTCAGGTCAGAAGTTGATTTTTTATTACTTAAATTCTTCTTGAAAGGATTCTTCAAAATTGGTGGAATTTCTTTTGGTCCATACAGTACATCATAGAGTCCCGCATTTAGGGCAATATTGAAGACTTCATCAACGTTTATACATGTCTTCGAAGAGCATTGAATATGAACAAATGTGCCGAAATTTTTAGAAATGATTTCTGCAATTTCTGGGCGTACGAAATCTTCAGAGTTGCTAGCTTTTTTGTTAGCGTTCATTTTTAAGTTCTTGCACTTCGGATACAAATCTGACTTCAGTCCCAGTAGCATGATGGGCGCATCAGGACAGAAATGTTTAACTTCGGGTATCCACGTTTCTTTGACATTCGAGAGGGATTTTCTGTCGTCTACTGCGTAGCACACCATGACGATGTCGACATTAGAATATGACAATGGCCTAAACCTATTGAATTCTTGCTGACCAGCAGTGTCCCATAGGGCCAACTCAATTAGTTTATTTTTGGGCCCTTCAATTTTTGTTGTGTAATTTTCGAAAACATTAGGTACTTCATCAGCGGAAAACTGCCGCTGAACGTATGCTTTTAAAAGACATGTCTTGCCTACACCTCCATCCCCAACAACCACTATTTTCAAATGACAATCCGCCCTCTGTGACGTTTTCTTAGTCTGCTCAAAACTCGGTATAGACGACAGTGTCCTTGCAAACGCTGTGGGCAGCCTCTGCATAACGTACTTTTCTTCCAAGGTTGTCTCTGATTCATCATAGGGTACCATGGAGCGAAATGACTCCTCACGAGTCATTTCACTTGAGAAATCACTACTATGCTCCGATCTTGTTGTATTTACCATCAGCAAATCTACAGGATCAGGCGCTTTTTTCATCATCGGAACCCACGACTTAAAGTCTAATAACCTTTGATCCTCCGTAATGCCCACAACAAGTGATCATCGGCTTGATCGAGTTCTTCACAAATGATAAACAAATGAGAGACTATTTAAAACATCTGATTAATATTTCTACCGTCGTTCTCGCGCTTCTTTCCAATGACAACCCGTACTCATATTGTACGGGCTTATAAAGGAAGAGATGGTTCTCTAGAAACAAAGTGACTGTTGTAGACGGAGTATCAATTAACACACTCATTCAGTTATTACTTAGTATTTCCAGATATTGACTGTGTTCCGATATCTCTTCTTCCTCGCTTCTTGGTTGCCACCGCAACTCCCGTTGCCTATGGTTTTTGCGCTGTTGCCGGCATACATGTCATATTATCGAAAAATGTTACTTGAACGTGGCCACCGGTCATCCTCTTCTTTATGGGATATGATAAATAACGCCACCAATGGCTGAACGTAAACCGATAAAGAAAGTCGTATCTATAATTGCCTCCTCAACGTGAACAATTGTACCTCGATGTAACTCACTGTGACTTGACGCGACTTGAGATGTCTCGATGTAAAGGGTGGAATTCCGCGTGAGAGAGCAGTTCTCTGTTTACCCTTAAGGGCGTTCTAATCTGTATTTTTCGTTTGCGGTATAAGGCATGCAGAAAATTGACGAACTGGAGCCCCGAACATCCAAGCTTGTCAGGAAACCGCACTTGAAATAGTGTATCCCACCAGCAGATGGCCACAACTTTAGCGAATATAGATGTGAGCTGGAATAGTATGGCCAGACACAGTAGCGAACAAACTGCCGGTAATTCAGGATACGTGTAATAGCCTGCATGCTTTGACGTTAGGATGGTGCATAGAAAAGTCCATTTTCCAGAGCAAATGGCAGCAAAAAAACACCGATGTGCAGTACACAGTTACTATCAGAAAGTCTTTGCAAATGCTTAGTTGCTGATCTGTAAAATATATATCTTTTTCCTGATTCAAATCTCGTCCATATTGAAATTCGCCTTTCTTGCCCGGGAATCTCTAGCTTTCTCGCAGATCAATGAAAAAAATCATGGGAAGCTGTAGGGTACCTGGAAAATTAAAATAGAACACAATCTTTCTCAGAAGTCGTAGGTGAAGTATACGTTACTAAAGCGTCTAAAGGTAACGTACCATAGGATAAACGGGAGCCTGGAGGCATGACGGTGGAAGAATCAATGAGACCGAGGGGTTTCTCCGAACCGAAAGATACGCTTCAGAAGCATATCTTGAAGGACCCAGGGAACCATCCTCCTTCTCACTTTAAAGACAGAATGTCACCAATGCGCTTTGCCATGAGACAAGAGTTGCTTAGATTCACGGATACACAGTCTGTAAAACTATATGAATGGCAGAGGGCGCATAGAACCAAGGTGAGGGACATCTTTTTCGCGTACACATCTTCATTGGGCTCTCACACATTTTATGTGCTCTGCTTGCCGCTTCCTGCATTCATGGGGCATTTCCACTTGGTTCACGACATGGTGTATCTTCTAGGGTATTCGATATATGTGAGTGGCTATTTGAAGGATTACTGGTGCTTACCAAGACCAAGGTCTCCGCCGCTGCACAGAATTACTTTCAGTGCATACACAACAATGGAATATGGAGCTCCCAGTTCACATGCAGCCAACGCGACGGTCGTGACCTTGCTACTGCTATCGCATATTTGGTCTAGCTCCGAGAGCTCCGTATTCACGAAGCTGATGTTTAGTGCAATGACATTCAGCTACTATTTCACATTGGTCGGAGGCAGAATATACTGCGGTATGCATGGGTTGCTTGACATTATAAGTGGGTCTCTGGTGGGGGTCTTTTGCTTTGTGCTGAAACATTTTCTGGCCAAATTTGTTCTTCAAGATTTTAAAATAGGCGACCATTGGTGGTCTCCGTTGCTCAGCGTTGCCTTTGCGCTCGCAATACTGTTCACCCATGTAAGACCCATTGACGAATGCCCATGCTTCGAAGACAGCGTTGCCTTTGTCGGAGTCATCAGCGGCCTTGAATGCAGCGAGTGGTTTTTGCAAAGATCAAATCTCGAGCCAGGCGCCGGAATGGGACTCGAAAAAGGAATGGCCCTCTTCCTTTTGCGACTGCTAGTCGGCATTCCACTGATTGTCATATGGAAGTACGTGGTAAGCAAGCCGCTGGTGTATTCCGCGTTGATCCATGCTTTCCAAGTCCCCGACGACAGAGCCGACAAACTGGCAAAAAGGCAAGCAGCAAAGAAAGAGAGCACAACGGTGTGTCCGCTATACATCGGAGAAGCCAAGATAGACATCATAGGGAGATTTATCATTTACGCCGGCGTCCCGGTCACTGTGATAGTCGTGTGCCCTCTTGCGTTCGCAGCGCTCAACATCATGTCAGAATAGCGCCACAAACATTATAGATTTGTATTATTTTAGAAGTTGGAACAAAGTAGACCGAAGAGAAAAAATCATTGTCATTCACATCTGTATAATCACATCTATATATCAAGAGGAGGCAGCCGCAGGGCGCTGACGTATCCGTCCCGCCTGCCTCGATAGTTGGCGTTTTCGCATTCCTCACGTTTCGCCTGCTGTGCCGCCCTCATGCCTTGGGCATGTGCGCCAACTGTCTCTTCTGCGCCACTGAAGCACTCAATGGCCCATACGTCTTGGCCGTTTGTCTATATTCTTTGAAAGAGAGAAACGAGTTTCCCGCAGACCTCTTCCAGTTTGCCGCCGCCAAAGAGGCAGGTCTCGTAACTTTTAGACTTGCCGCTCTTACACTGCCGGAGATCATTTTTGACTTGAGTTGCGCGAGTAAAAAGTGAACCAACAACTAACTGCTCCACGTCGAGCTGTATCACCACTTTTTGCGGCACAACCAGACCTATATGCACATATAGCCGCCTATATATATATATTCTTATAGTGGCCTGAGACACTTCGCTATGTGTGGCATCCCGCGCAATATGTTCTCGCGGTATGATCCGCCCAAAGCGCTGATGACTTTTCTGCATGACCTTCGAACAGAGAAGTGAGAAAACAGCGCTCTCGTTATCAGTGACCAGGGCTGCTTTCCGGACACGTGTCCGGGAATATGTCCGGTGCAGGGGTTACTTCTGTTCCCCAACGGCGCCTGTCCGGGGTCCGGACGCCGGACGCAAAACTGCTCTGCAAATTGCCATATACGAGAGAGTCGCAGACTGTAGATGTGACTGAAGTAGAGGAAAAATGCCTTTGTGCTCGGTGCGCTGGAAATCACGGATGTTCCGCGGAGAGTAGTGCTGAGAGTAGTGCTGAGAGTGTCACAAGCAGTCTCTACGGTCAGCAGTCTACGAATTGCAGCTCTGTCGCCAGTTCGTATAGTGTCTTGTTTTCTAGCCCGTTGGGAATTCTACATACACAGGGCGCACCCCTTTTTGACGGATTCGCACCTAGTTAAAAGACTCAGTTTTCAAGGCTTGGAATAAAGAAGAGAAGGGCCAAATGAGTCGCTCAGGCGGTACCGCCTTCTCTTTTGCACCTCTTGCACATGCAACCTGACTTTCTAGAACAGTCAGGGACATATAACCGAGTTGTTGTTGCAGTCAGATCTTGCTCAGGTCCTTTGACCTTTCAACTTTCATTCTTGACGTCTGGTTTTGATCATTGAAATTTGAGTTTTGACTTTTTTTTTTCCTTGCGATGTGAGAAAAAAAAGCGTGTTTGCCATATTAGATGAAATTAGTGAAAAATCTCAGGGCGATTATATAATAGGCGAGAGAGGCTCTATCGTTGTTTACATCTTATTTCTGAGCAGCAAGCGTATTGCACAATGAATACTGGTGAGGGTGTCTCGGCTCAAGAGATAGATTACGAATCTTTGCCGGCAAACGCTCCCCTGTGGACGCAGCTTATCGCGGGAGCGTTTGCGGGCATCATGGAGCATGCTGTGATGTTCCCCATAGATGCCCTGAAGACGCGAATACAGTCAGCCAACGGCGGTTCCAATGCGCCCACTGGCTTGCTGTCGCAAATCTCCAAGATATCAACAGCGGAGGGCTCAATGGCGTTGTGGAAAGGTGTCCAGTCTGTAATTTTGGGTGCTGGACCCGCTCATGCGGTTTATTTTGCAACCTATGAGTTTGCCAAGTCGCAATTAATTGATCCGCAGGACTACAGTACGCATCAGCCGTTGAAGACTGCTATCAGTGGGATATGCGCCACCATCGCAGCAGACGCATTGATGAATCCATTTGATACCATCAAACAGAGGATGCAATTGAACACATCCTCGACAATGAACAACGTCGCCAGACAAATCTATGAACGAGAAGGAATCATGGCTTTTTTCTATTCGTATCCCACAACAATCGCGATGAACATACCATTTGCTACATTTAATTTCGTTATTTACGAATCATCAGTGAAGTATTTCAATCCATCAAATGACTACAATCCCCTCATACATTGTCTTTGCGGTGGCATAAGCGGCGCAACATGTGCAGCAATAACTACACCGCTGGACTGTATAAAGACGGTACTACAGGTGAGGGGTAGTGAGTCTGTCTCTTTACCGATATTCAAGCAAGCCGATACGTTTTCCAAGGCAACAAGGGCAATATTAAAGGTACATGGCTGGAATGGCTTCTGGAGGGGGCTGAAGCCGAGAGTCATTGCTAATATGCCAGCAACTGCAATTTCTTGGACTGCGTATGAATGCGCGAAGCACTTTTTTTTAACTAACGGAAAGATAGCTTGAAGTCGACAAATACCAAGGCTAAGAAAGAAGACGACTACATTTTGCATATTCCTCTGAAATCCTTCTCGATTCGCTAAGCTTTTTTCAGCAAGCTGATGTAAATAAACTAACTGTAAATTAATAACTGATAAATACACGCTCACAACTGTATTGCCGAGGCCCGCCTCTTGCATAGCACATTGACCTCAAATAGAAGCATACACAAATATGGATAACACGAAATGCTTAGTAAGTGACCTGTTAGATTTTTTCACCGTCTCCGTTTTGTGTCCATTGTTAGGCCGGGATATACCACAGTTCGACATATGCCAATTGCAATGTCGTCCGTATAGGGGGGAGCTTATTAGTAAGTCGGGAAAGGAGAATATCGAGAGTTATAAAAAGGGGCCACTAGCAATGAATGAGCTTGCGTTGTAAGGCTAATTTAATGAATAAGTCAAAATTCACAGAACATAATCGATATTAAGGAAGCCATGGCTCAGCACCTCAAAATAATTTATGGCGCATTCCCACTAGCTTTATTGCCAGGTGAGGAGGTGAAAAAAATCATCTCACTTTGCAAAGAAGCTGGTATAAAGGAATTGGATACAGCTAGAATTTACCCAGGTAGTGAGAAGTTTCTCGGAGAGTCAGGCGCCGCCAAGGATTTTATCATTGATACCAAGGCCCGTGCGTGGGTACCAGGATGCTTATCAAAGGAAGGTATATTTGAATCCATTGATGAGTCCTTCAAGGAACTGAAGGTCCAAAGTGTGGAAGTATTCTACTTGCATTGCCCAGATGAATCAACGCCATTTGAAGAAACGGTTGATGCAATTGATGAATTATACAAACAAGGGAAATTCAAAGCATTTGGTTTGTCAAACTTCGTTCCAGAAGCTGTCAAGGAAATATATGAGTATGCAAAGAAAAATAATTATGTTTTACCTACTGTATACCAAGGTAATTATAATGCATTTTCTCGTAAAATCGAGAAAGATTTATTTCCAGTTTTAAGAGATCTCAATATCAAGTTTTATGCCTATTCCCCAATTGCTGGAGGATTTCTCGTGAAGTCCGTTAAACAGGTAGAAGACGGCGAGGGTAGATTTGAAGATAAAACAATGGTGGGCAAAATTTATAGCAAGCTGTACAAAAAACCCTTATTATTGAAGGGGTTGGAGAAATGGAACGAAGTTGCAGAGAAAAACAACATATCTAAACCTCATATGGCTTACAGATGGATAGCTTTCCATTCTGCCTTGAAGACTGAATACGATGATGCAATTATCATTGGTGGTAAAAATCACGATCAAGTTTCAGATACTTTGAATGCTTTCAAGGAAGGACCGCTTCCAAATTCAGTTGTTGCCGAAATTGAGGATATTTGGCAATCAATCAAGGATGAAGCACCATTGGACAATTTCCATACGCAATAAATATAGGGTGAAAATCTGCGATTGTTCTTTCTATTTTGAATAATGAAATACTTTTTTGAATAGCTTTATTACGTTCTATCTATTGGTTATTGCCATGCGATATATTAAACAATGCTTGACCTGCTTGTGACATCTCTTCTTAATGAGTTGATGCTGGGGCTGTAGCGATGGCCATTCGGAATATCCGATATGACGGGGTAATTAGGATCATTTGGGATGTAACCTTGACCTGCAATGCTGTCATCCCATTTTTCCAAACTATCATGACTCGTTTTTTTCGATTGCGAACTATTATTCCCGGAAGATATGCTTCCATAGTTTACCCAGTGCCTGCTTTCCCCTTGGTTTTCAAATCTGAATCCATGCTGGAGCCTGCGCATGCGAGATGATGGATCTGCCCGTGCAATCAATGAACTATCAGCAGTTGGCTCAAAATTCTGATAATTGTAGTATGTCGGACCCATCAGGGTATATGCAAAATCCCACTTCAAATCACGACATCCAAAGCAATCTTTCAAGGCATGCAAATAGGCCATTCTGGCACTTTGAGGCATGCTTTTTGAAGAGTATGTCGTCCATGAAAATGCGATGGAATGTAAAACAGCAAATCCAATCATCTCAACGCTTAGTAGCCCATTTTGGTACACGTAAGCAGCGTCGAAACTACCATTGCTATCAAACCACCCATTCATAGCCAACAGCTGAATTAAGATGCCCTGCCAATAGGATGCGAAAATAATTAACTTTACGCAAAGGAATTTGCTCCACGGGTTGAATGGTTTCAAGTCGCTGTAAAAGCACTTCCAGAACAATGCCAAATTATACAGAGACCATGTAACCGAGATGTTGTATAGTATTAATAGCACGGTTGAAAATTTTGGGATATCCCAGACAACGCATACTAAAGACCCTAGGCAATAAAACGGCTTGAACCACACGTATTGTAGTATCCCTCTTTTCACCATCAGAAAATCACTAGGGTCTGATAAGTCTATCTTCCTCATAAATCTACCGAATATCGGTATTGCATGACTAGAGGGGATGTGCTCAAGGCATATTTCGGTAATTATTCGACGTTCACCTCCTAGGATTAGTATTAGTAAAGAGAAAAACGTATATATCACAAATGCTTCGTAAACCTCCCTTATGGGATCCAGGTAAAGTTCAGAAATCGCAGGATGCAATGTGGCTGTCAAGCATGTTATGCAAAATATGGGTACTATCAGTTGTATCCGCACCGTCAATCGCTGCTCGTATGGTCTCCGGTAGTTCAGAAACTGCATCGTTATAGAGTACCCAGAGATACCCAAAGCGATTACTGTACATATGAGACAGGTAGCCTGCCACCACCACGGCAGGTAGCCACTTATATTCATAACTCGACTGACTTCCTGGGTTGATATTCTTGCTTTGTATCACTCACTATAAGTCATCTTGAAATGGGCCATCGCCCCTGTCCTCTAAAGTAAAAGCGGCTCAGACCAAGAATCCAAGTAGCAACAAATCGATTAAGGATTGAAAAGAACTATCTTCAGGGAGTAGCACGAAGTATATATGTGGACATAATTCCACATGTGATCATAGATTCAAATTGGCTCTAGTAAAAAGAGGATTTTATACACGTTGTTTGGATTGTATTTAAATGCTTCTTTTCAAACTAGCTTTACAGCTAGTTAGCTTATGGTTATTGTATCCGGCGGAAATTCAAGGAGCCGGTGTGACCATGCATCTGACTGTCCTTGCTAGAGTCGTACCTGAGGATTGGCAAGCTTATTTTCCCTGGTTAAAAGCTGGCTCTTTTTTCCCGGATTCATTATACTCTTGCAAACCCAGTAAGAAGTTAAGTCAATTTGCTGAAGCTACGCATTGGCCTCCATTTCTGATCGATTCGATAAACTATTGGCACGAGAAATATGGCCAGAATTCCGTTACAAGATCATCTCAGGGCTCTCTACGGTTGCAGGCTTTTCTACTTGGTACGTTCACACATCAGGTAGTGGATTCCTCTTGGCACTCGCTAGTGAGAGGGTATAGGTCTCATGGATTGCTCCGTGTGCTTTCTGAGACGGAGTTTGGTGGTGAAATTGACGATGCACATCAGTTTATTGATGTTATGGGAGAATTCATTGGTCTGAGTAACGTGTTGCGAGATGGCCAAAATAGTCAATGGATGTACTACACAAATGCCAACTGGTCATTACCTGAAAGGGAGGACATTATGGAGCTTCTTTATAGGAATGGTTTGACTGACCATGACATTACTTTTGCAGAGCTTGATATCTGTGTCAAGAGGGGTCTTTCAGGATCAATCAGTGAGATCTACACATTCTCAAAGAGAAGAAATCAGGTACTTAGCGTTGCATATGGTATCTCTCCCAGAGCACGCGACTTCATGCAGGAGTGCTGGCTTGGTGGAGAATTTGATTTGATCGCAGTTTTGGCAAAATGCTTACCTGTAGTGGAAAAGATGTTTGAGCAAAGCATTGGGTCAAAAAACATGCTAAAGCAATTAAAAGTTTGCGGAAATCTTCCCCCAATATCCAGTCTCGGCGCGATTCCTGATGGTTTGGTCAGAATAAACAGAAGCTCAAACCCCGTATTCCTGACACCTGTGGCTTCACTCTCCGCTTTTGGCTCAAGCATAACGACGGGTAGGTTCAAAGATGATGGACAGACATACGTTGCAGTAGGTGCACCGATGGAAGATAGCACCGGTTCCATTTATCTATTGCCGTTGCACAAGATAAAATCTAAAGACTCACATTCAAACGTCATGGAGCCCTTCACTCTCATGCGAGGTCAAAGAATGAACAAATTCACCTACAATGGTGTAGATTACTTAGTGGTGTCCGAACCTGGCTCTAACACTTTTTATTTTTACCATAATGATTTCTTATTGTTAGAAATAAGGGATGGATCAACGGCTGATGCTTTGCAACTTCAGGTATCCTCCATTCAGGATGTAGATGGTGACGGTATCCCTGATATATTACTCTCTGGGGAAAGTTATGGCATTAACGAAACAGGTTCTGTTACCATAATTTTTGGAGCAAATATAGCTGAATATTTAGAGAACTATCATGAAACTGCTCGTATCGATTTATCTTCCCTAAGCACCATAAGGTGGCAAGGTGGCCCATTATCGTTGCCTTACCAGCACTTTGGCGCTAGCGTAACATCTTCGCATAATTATACTGAGAAAGGGTTTCTATATGTGACATGTCAAAATGTGGGAGCTGTCTTTGTTTACTCTTTGTGTGGATTGCAAAACAATATTTTGCCAAAATACGTTGTAATGGAAAAGAATATTATGTTACCAGACGAAGAGACATTATCAAAGCTTGAGAAAGTCACTTCAAAAACTCATGGTATGTATGGCAAAACTCTTTACACTTTCACCTACGAAAACGAAAACTACGTTGCTATTTCTCAGCATTTGTTCAATCAGGTATTTTTGTACAAAGAAAGTGATGGTTTCCTGGTGTACTATTTGTCTTTAAATCTTGTGGCTGACATAGAACCTATTCCATTTACAGTTGGGTTCGGAGCAGCTATTGAATATGACCCTCAAAAAAAGCTTTTGTATGTCTCATCACCGGGAAGCTATAGTGGAAAAGGGGCCATTTGGAAAATATCAATGGTAGAAATGAGAGAAACTGTCAGTCTGTGGAAATCGGATAAAATTTTGGTGAACACTTTAAAGCATCTGCATATGGTCAACCCTTTAAATGAGGATAAAGGAGTGATTAATTTTGGAAAAAGCTTAGCGGTACATCAAGGAAACCTGTTAGTAGGTGCTCCTCAGTATAAGTATGGGAATTTAAATGGCGCTCAGCTAACAGGTGCTGTTCTCCTGTAATGGCTAGAAATTTTTAGCATTTTTAAAAAGTATGAAGTGTATTTACAATAAATTATGTTATTCACAGGATGCACGGTTACGTCGCGTAAAATCTACACGCTAGTTGAATTTTTATTCTTTTTTTTTTCTATTCTTCTTTCAAGCTTCTCTTGTCTTTCTCTTTTCCTATGCTCTTTCAATGCTTGTTTTGCTTTGTCTTTATTATTATACAAGGCAGGTTTGGGAGCTAGTTTGATCATCATTCGTGTTCCAATATTCCCATCCTTCACCGGCTGCACTGAATAATCCTCTGTGATTTGATCCAGTTTTTTTAAGACAGATTCCCTTTGTAATAACTCTTTGTCAGAGATACCTTTAGTTTCTAGCTTGTTCGAGCGCAGTTGTTCAAAAGAGGATGCCCAATTTCTAGAATTAATACTATTCCTATCATCAAGATAAAGATAAACTTTGAAGCCTCGTTTTAACTGACTTACAATTTCATGTGCCTTCTGTTTGGTTAGATCATCAAGCTTAATTTGCCAAGATATCTTAATCTGCTTCACCAAATCTTCTGCCCTTTCAGTATCGTTTGTATTCACTTGTGCCTTCTTCATCAATCCCATACTGACGAGTTCAGCTTGTTTTCTTTTAGCGATTTCATCGGAATATCTTTTTAAGGCCGTTTTTCTGTCAACCAATTTTACAAGTGGTATTTGCGCATGTTCATTGATCTGTTTAAAATCAGCTATAGAGAACCCAGATTCACTCAGGTTGACTCCCTTAGCAAATTCACGAATACTGGTCTCTTCTATTTTGTTACTCTCTGGATTTATAACATGAATGGTACCAGATTTATTCATCCTCATTACTTTACTCATAATAAAATTTGCAGCTTCTTTATCTCTCTCATTCCCAGTATCCCATTTTATGACTATATTCTTTCTTCTTGAATGAAGTAATTGCCTATCGCCAGAAGCTGCTTGGAACCTGTTTTTCCCACGACCACCATTTGTAAATCCTTCTCGATGCTTGGAATCATTAGTATCGTCATTTCTGCGAAGTTTTTGACTTTTCGAAGAAATGGCATTTCGAATAATATCATTGTTCAGTGTCCAATCGGACTTTAAGCCATTCTCCGCAAAAGTTCTGATTACGGAAAGCGGTGGGAGTAGATATCTTGTAGCTCTTGCAGAAATTATTTTCCACATCATCCGCTAGGTTTTTCATAAGGAAGAGTTAGCTCTTAAAAGTGATGCAATTCAGCTTGCCATTCTTCACCAAATACTAGTATGCTATAAAGAGCTTTCTTTTGTCACGTGAGTAAGACTCGTATTCAATGTAGCTCTTTTACAGGGTTCAAAAGCATGACAGATGAGATACAGATATGAAAAGATTATTTTACCTTGCTATTAAAGTGAGTTTTGCGTTATATAATTGTTGATTTGAATAATGTACATCTATGATTTCTCAAAGATAGGTTTTGTGAGTGAGCACTTGCAGAAACCGCGGCAGCCACGAATAATCGCATCTTGAAGTCCCCACAAAAAGATGGCTTATTATAGATGGCTGGACTTGATTAACTGCTGTGAACTTTGAAACTTTATAATCATAAGTCTACACCAATCACCATAGCCAGTAAGGCCATTCTTACAAAAAGACCGTATCTCATTTGCCTAAAGTAAGCAGCACGGTGATCGTAGTCAACTTCCTCTTTGATTTCCTTTACACGAGGTAGTGGATGCATAACAGCCATATGCTGCTTAGCGTGTGACAGAATTCTATTATCCACAACGTAGACATCCTTCAAACGATCGTATTCATCCTTGTTTTCGAATCTCTCCTGTTGTATTCTAGTACAGTACAGAACATCAGATTTTGAAATAATCTCTGGAGTGATCACTTCACTTTCAGTTCCCAATAATCCTGCTTCAGCTAATTCTTTGCGTAAAGCATTTGGCAATCTCAATTCATTAGGAGAGACAAGATTAATTCTGACTTGGTAGTGTTGCAGTAATCTCGTCAATGAATGAACGGGTCTACCGTACTTCAAATCACCCATAAAGGTGATGGTAATACCATTGACAGTACCCAATTCTTCACGAATTGTGAACAAATCTAAGAAAGCCTGTGTTGGATGCTCACGAGAACCGTTACCACCGTTCAAGATTGGAACCGGTGAGTACTTGGCGGCTATGTGTGCTGACATTTCGTCTGGGTGACGCATCACAATGGCGTCTGAGTAGCATGCCAAAGTTCTTATGGTATCTTGCAGCGTTTCACCTTTCTTCACTGAAGAAGAGGATGGATTGATGTTGACAGTTCTACCACCTAAACGTTCCATAGCTGCAATGAAAGAAGAAGAAGTACGTGTAGAAGGTTCGTAAAAAATAGTGGTTAAAACACGGCTTTTCATCAAATCTAAAACACCTTCACGTTCAACTGCAGCTCGTAATTCCTGTGCGACTGCAAATAGGGCATGGAAGTCAGAACGCTTAAACTGTCTAACTGACAAAATATGTCTGCCCTTGAAAGGATTGTTGCTACGGATCAAGCTTTGAATGGCACCAGGTGCAAGCAATTCTTTGGGAGGCCTCGATGACATTAGTCTTTGCTCTAATGGTTGGTCAACCAGTCCTTCTCCCTCATCAAAACTGGAGATAGAACCGCGTCTCTCGTTGGAGAAGGAAAATTTCCTTCTAGAAGCTGTGGTTTGCACATTTAGAGGAGTTTCATTGGCGGCTGAAGGAGTTGATGGAATGTTCTTGGATACTATGATAGATTTTCCTCTAGGATCAGTAGCAACCAAATCACCACTCAATACAACCGTTTCGTTGTTTATCAAAACACGCTCAATACCTCCACTTAAGCCTCCTTTGGTATAAGGTGACCATCTTTTGGTGTGTCTGAACGAAAAATCGAGATCAACTTCAATGACGCAGTCGTTTTGTTGCGGAATATTGAAGATTTTTGCCGGATTATCATGTAGACGTTCAACGATGTCTTCCATAGTCAGCTTACCATCTTCTACTGCTGATAAAAGCAAAGGCAAAGCATCCTTGATTCCTAGGCCAATATCAACCTTGTTACCCGTTACATGAGCCAGAGCAGTAGGTAAGCCACCAATGGAAAAAGCATCGATAGCGTCCAGGTTCTGCCAGAAGAATTCTTGATCTTCCTTAGTTGGTAAAAAGCTGGCTTCTGGATAATCATCTTGAGAGACGAATAAAGAATGGATGTTGACATCGCATGTCACCCTTGGGTCTTTCTCTTTAACTGTCATGATTAAAGATAAATCTTCTTTGTTGGAAACGCCAGTAATGTGAAGAGATCTATTTTGAAGAGATGCCAACAACATGACGGAAGCTAGGTCAGAGGTTTTGGCTTCTGCGATAACAGGCTTATCGATGGGCCAGTTTTGAAGAATTTCGGCAACCTTGGAGACCTGATTCTTTAACTCACGGAATGGCAGGAATAAGGCACTCACGTCATTTGCTGCCTGTGCCACATATTCGCCATTATTCTCTGTTCCTGCTACAGTAAACGAAAAATTAGCGTAAGAGGAATCCTCGGCGGCGGAATTGGCAGCTTTCAACGATAGGGCATCAGTTATGATTGGTCCAGTCACAGCCCTTGGCATGATTTGGCAAAAGGTGAAACCGGCTTCCAGAGAAAGACGTGTTGTCTCCCTCAGTTCTGCAGGGCCCTTGATTACGTTCGAAACGTTAGGAACAAATGTTGCAATATTAATAAAACCTGGAAGAGTAACTGTTCTGTGCGACGTTTGTGCGTCACGTTCCGAAACTCCCAACGCCATATTTCTTGACAAAGCTTCAATAAACAACTTAGCACATTTAACATTAGTCACCAGAGGGACCGAATAGTCGACAGCCATACGACGTGTTCTATAACCTTTTGAAACATAGGAGGCTGGACGACGGTATCTATTAGCAGATGGCAAATTAATGTACAGATCGATTTTGTTGTTTGCTAAGTGGTGAGTCAAGGAGTATTCCGATTTTTCATCGTCTTCTTGGTTTAGCACTTCCAAATATTGGACAGGGATACCGTGCTC
Organism: Zygotorulaspora mrakii; assembly: GCF_013402915.1. Classification (NCBI taxonomy): domain Eukaryota; kingdom Fungi; phylum Ascomycota; class Saccharomycetes; order Saccharomycetales; family Saccharomycetaceae; genus Zygotorulaspora; species Zygotorulaspora mrakii. Next base: position 187,691 of record NC_050721.1, read on the forward strand.
AGAAATAAAATCAGCTGTACCAGCAGTGGCAAACAGTTTGTAGCCCATGTTATATAATTTCTTCACACAGGGTAAAAGTTCCTGCTTTTCTTTGTAGGAACCGATGGAGAGCAAAATATTCTTCTTTGGTAGTTTAAAACCAGTAGAGAGTAAAGCTTTCAAGTAAGCTTCATACTTGGAATGGCCAAAAGATGCGACTTCACCGGTGGAAGCCATTTCAACGCCCAGAACAGGATCTGCACCAGCAAGACGAGGAAAAGAAAACTGAGGAACCTTGATAGCAACGTAGTCATCTGGTAACTTCTCTACTGGGTAAGGAGTAAATGGTAAGCCCATTATAGCTTTTGTTGACAGTTCAATTAAGTTTACACCAACGACCTTTGAAATAAATGGGAAGGAACGTGAGGCACGAACATTGCATTCAATAACTTTGATTTCGTTGTCCTTCGCGATGAATTGAATATTAAATGGACCGGTAATCTTCAATGCTTTACCTATCTTGGCAGTTGCGATAACAATTCTTTCTACCGTCTCAGGATCCAAGTCTTGAGGAGGAACAATCAATGTGGCATCACCTGAATGAACACCAGCATTTTCGACATGCTCAGAAACAACGTGCATCACTAGTTCGCCATCTCTTGCGACAGCGTCCATTTCAATTTCTTTCGCATTTTCGATGTACTTGGTGATGACGACAGGATAATCGCGAGAAACCTCTACAGCTTGGTTTAAGTATGATTCCAAATCGTCCCTAGAGTAGACTGTATTCATTGCAGCACCGGACAGGACATATGAAGGACGGACAAGAACAGGATATCCAACATTGTCTGCAAAATTCTCTGCTTCAGCCATAGAAGTCAATTCTTTCCATGCAGGCTGATCCACACCAATTTGATCAAGCATACGAGAAAACTTATAACGGTTTTCAGCACCATCAATCATTTCTGGAGATGTACCCAAAATTTTGACGTTTTCACGATGTAGCGACATAGCAATGTTATTTGAAGTTTGACCACCCATAGAAACAATTACACCGGCTGATGTCTCGGCTTCATAAATATCTAGAACTCTCTCCAAATTGATGGTTTCAAAGTAAAGTCTATCAGCTTCATCATAGTCTGTAGAAACGGTCTCGGGGTTGTAGTTGACCATTATCGTCTTGACATTGTTTGCTCTCAAGGTTCTAACTGCAGTAACGGCACACCAATCGAATTCAACTGAGGACCCGATACGATAAACACCGGATCCTAGTACCATAACACCTTTATCATCGAAAGTTACATCGTGCGTAGAAGCATTGTAGGTCATATACAGGTAATTCGTATGAGCTGGGAACTCTGCAGCGACAGTATCTATTTGCTTAACAAATGGTACAATTCCGTATTCCTTTCTTAGTCTACGAATAGCAACTTCGTTGGAATTCAAAAACTTGGCAATTTGTCTATCATCGAACCCCAATTGTTTGGCTTGCTTCAAGGCGATAGATGGTAGCTTCTCCTTGGTTCCATATGCTGCAATCTCGCGGGAAAATGCCACCAAATCATAAAGCTTGTTCAAGAACCATTTATCAATGTTTGTCATTTCCCAAACCTTATCAACAGAATAGCCAAGATTAGCAAAGGCATTTGCTACTGCGAAAATACGCAAATCAGAAGGATTGTTCAGTTCATAGTCTATGTCTATTTCCAAATCTGTTTCATTGAAGCCCAAGTTACTGTATTCTGTGGATCTAATAGCTTTTTGAATGGCTTCCTCAAAAGTTCTACCAACACTCATAACTTCACCCACAGATTTCATGGAAGAAGACAGTTCAGTAGAAACTCTTGTGAATTTTTTCAAATCCCATCTTGGCATCTTCACGACACAGTAATCCAATGAAGGTTCGAAACAGGCACAGGTTGATTTCGTAACGGAATTTGTAACTTCATTCAAGGGAATGTTTAGACCTAATTTTGCAGCCGTGTAAGCTAAAGGATATCCGGTAGCTTTTGACGCTAGAGCAGAAGAACGAGAAAGACGCGCATTGACTTCGATAATGCAGTATTCCTTTGAGAAAGGATTCAAAGCATACTGGATGTTACACTCACCAACGACACCCAAATGTCTGATAACGTTAATAGCGGTGGTTCTTAACATATTGTAGTCCTCATCACTTAAAGTTTGGGAAGGAGCTACAACAATAGAGTCACCGGTATGAATACCCAATGGATCGAAATTCTCCATGTTACAGACTGTAACACAATTGTCGAATGCATCACGAACAACCTCGTATTCCACCTCTTTCCACCCCTTCATGGATCTTTCAACCAAAACTTGTGGAGAGGACGCAAACGCAACATTACATAAGTCGACCAATTCCTTGTCATTGTTAGCAAAACCAGATCCTAAACCACCCAAAGCATAAGCAGCTCGAATGATAACCGGGTAGCCAATTTCCTTTACAGCATCTAATGCCTCTTGAATATTGTTAGCAGCAGCGGATTTTGCACACTTTTCATCAATTTCTTCGATGGCTTGAGCAAAGAGTTCACGGTCTTCAGTTGTGATAACGGTTTGAATTGGGGTACCTAAAACTTTAACTCCCAAAGTTTCGAATTCATCTTTCATCTCAATACCAACCGACAAAGCTGTTTGACCACCAAATGTGACATAAATAGCGTCGGGACGCTCGTGAAGAATCACTTTCCTTACGAATTCAGCTGTAACTGGCAAGAAGTAAACCTTATCGGCTAAACCTTTAGATGTTTGTATAGTGGCGATGTTAGGATTGATTAATATGGTGTAAATACCTTCTTCTTTCAAAGCTTTGATTGCTTGAGAGCCAGAATAGTCGAATTCACCAGCTTGGCCGATGGATAAACCACCAGAACCCAACACCAAAACTTTTTTAGCCTCCACTCTAGGATGAGCGTTTCGGTTCTCCTCCAAAAGCCCGCCTGGAAATTCAACAGGTTTTAATATTCCAGAGAATTTGTGCTCCTTGACAGATTGAATGAAAACATCAAAGAGAAACTCCGTGTCCCTTGGACCTGGAGTAGACTCAGGATGGAATTGGACGGAAAAGTATGGTAGATCAGTGTGGTAGATACCTTCATTGGACTCATCGTTTGCGTTTGTGAATAAAGGTTTCCAGCCATCTACTAAAGTTTCAGCGTCGACAGCAAACCCATGATTTTGCGAAGTAATGTAACACCTGCCACTAATTGTGGAAGTACAAGGGATATTATGTCCACGATTACCGAACTTAAGCTTCGAGGTCAAAGCACCACTAGCTCTAGCCAATAATTGATGACCTAAACAAATACCAAAGATAGGCGTTTTCTTTGATTTTAGCACGGCTGAGAGTTTAAGGGATAGCTCTCCCAACATAGATGGATCACCAGGACCATTTGAAATGAATAGACCATCGTATTCTTCTTTAGTAAAATCATAGTCCCAAGGGACGACCAAGAGTTCCACACCACGTTTGACGAAGCAACGAATTTGATTGTACTTCATACCAACATCAATAGCCAGAATTCTTAGAACCTTATTATCAGGACCTTTCTGTAACATGACATATTCATTATCAGTTGGTGGAACATATAGCTTAGGCTCCTTTAATGAAACTTTGGAAACCAAATTTTTGACATTTGGATCAACCCATTCACAAATATCAAACTTATCTTGCCATTCTGGGTCAACTATTGACAAATCGATTGCAGCGACACTGGATTTTTGCAATGACAGTCTCCCGAGCATAGAGCCGGAATCTCTTAGATGTTTGGTTAGAGCTCTCGTGTCGACACCATAAATGGCTGGAACATTTTCCTCCTTTAGCCATTTGCCCAAAGAAGATTTGGCCAACCAATGTGAATACTCCTCTGTGTAATGAGAAATGACTAGACCTGAAATATGAATTCTATTACTCTCGAAATACCTTGGCAGTTCCTCGACGAATTCATCTCTCAGATTACGATCAGGGACACCATAGTTTCCAACCAGCGGGAAAGTAATAACAAGGATTTGTCCTTCGTAAGATGGGTCCGTGATCGATTCAGGGTAGCCAACCATACCGGTTTGAAAAACCAGCTCACCTGCAGCTGATTTTTCGGCACCGAAAGAATAACCAAACACTGAAGTACCATCCTTCAACTCCAAGGCGACTAAGCGATCACCTGTCGATTTCATGGGAGGGGTCACAGGCAGAGTAGGAAATGCTAGCATATTAATCAAAGAAGTACTAAACGAAAACTGCGAGGGGAAATATCAGCAATGTACTTTAAAAAGTGATTTGTGGGGACTGGTATCTAGATTATCGAATTGGAGTTAGTACAACTGGAACCTTTATCAGTATGGGGCTTCGATATATGAAACATGAATAGAGCCAGTGACATTAGAGTCCGTCATATCATCCATCAATTTTCATCACCTATTCCCTTCGAGGTCACTGCGCCCGGTGATTTATGACTTATCTTCTGTCTTAATCTCATCGCATTCACATTCAATCTAAAGTCCCCCCTTTCCCCTTTCCTGAAGGAGAAGCACCAGGAGGATTTCGTTACATACCACAAGTACAACGCTTCGTAGTTCTTTCTTCGAAGGATTGATCTTCAGGTTGAAAGCACACTGTTTTTTCCTTGAACTGAAGATGGTAAATTAATGAAAATTACTTATAAAGTGAAGAAGATTATAATGGGCGGCAAAAGTGAAAATTTTTTATCACAACTGAAAAAAAAAAATGGGACATTTTTCTACAGGACATTTCCGTTGGACTTTTTCAAACACTAGGTAGACATTTCCGCCGGATTTGTCCAGCTGTTGTGACATGTCAGAGATGACGACACTCATACGTACACAAGAGTCATAAGTACTGCAAGACAAAGGACTTGATCTTCAATGGCAAGTGAAGTTAGATAGTATGTCTAAGGTTCGTCTGTATCGAATTATCGTCGAATTAATGCATTTCTATATATATAGTTTGATTATGATCTAGTAGGAGAACTTTTACGTAGTTCTAGTGTGATGCAAAGCAATGGGAGGTTGATTAACAAACTCGCCGTGTGCCTCCAGATCGTCGTCGTACGAATCATTATCAAAGTTGGCAGCAGAATTGAGCGAAGACATCGGTGCTTCTTCTGTGTATTGGCCATTTTGAGTAGTAGATGATTCTTGTAATGGATCATCACCAGTTTGTGAAGTCTGTGAAAGATTGTACTGTTGATTGTGATTGTGAGCTCGGTACGAGTGCAAAAGGTGTTCCTCCGGTTCACTTACGGTGCGTCTGAGCTTTCTGAGCGCCGAGCCGACAATGCCGGATTTATTTTTGAAATAAGCAGTGACTGGGTCCATGGTGGTGCCTCCTGCATCCCCTCTGACACCTCTTTTCAACTTCAGTTCTTCTATATGATCGATGTTGTCCAGTCTTTCACTTGGCAATATAATAGCACGGTCGAGAGCATATGGTAAACCTCTGTGCCTGCCCCTAATGAGCATGGCAATGATTACTAGTTTAGACAGCGTAGTGAACTGCCCCGAGAAAGAAGTATAGGTATTGGGATAGCCCAACGACAGTCCAACAGTACCATATGCGCTGACTATTTCGAATAGTACCGCAAACACGTTGAAGTTCGGTTTTGATGTGTCCTGAATTTTCCCCCCCTCGCAAATGCATATTATGAATAGCCCCAAAAAGAGGAACCATAGATCGAAGGAGAGCTGCTTTCTTAAATGCGCACCGATGAAGGATTCATTCAATAGTGTCTTTTTCGGTTTTTTCGAAGTATGACTTGAGCTGTCAGCTGGAGTATCAAACTCACTTTCGGCATTTTCGGGTTGCTCGCTATTATCAGAACTGCCGTTGTCTGCACTTGTGCGATCAGATTCATCATCCTTATCATCTATATCTCCATAAAGGCCAAGAGATTGCTCTTCGTAGACATTCGTCCTTCTAATGGAAATGGCAAGTGGTAAGACAGAGACGTACATCATTAACATGTAAGAAACCTGCACCGATGGATGCAACATGCTCAAGTCGACTACCGTGAATCCAGCGGTCCTTGTACTGATTGCCTGAAACAAACCGTCCAAAACTCTAAATCCACGTGACAGGGGCCTCAACACTGCAGAATGGAAATCTAGAATAATGAACAGAATCAAGTCAGTTCCGTTCAAAAAAACCAGTGTTGCCAGCAACCACCAAGTAGCACCAGATGGGAACAGTAATGTGAAACAACGACGAGGATGATCAAGTAAAAATCCTAGGTTTTCCCGCCGTTGTGAAAGTTCTGGAGAGAACTTGAACATAATCCATATGATAGACCGCAGCAAAATCGGGAAGCCAGTATTGCCTATAACGATAAACCACATTATCGTAATTAAAGGAAATATCGCTTTATTAAAGGAAAGCATTGAATCAGGAGTCAAGGTGAAACCAAGATCAGTAAAGGCACTCATAGATGTAAAAAATCCCCACCACGTAGGTGAAACACCATCACTTCTCACAATCTGTTTATAATTACTCATTTCTGAGATCCATGGAAGAAGCATTACAAAGGCCATTATAAGGAACCCAAAATAGTAAATCAATAGAATTTTACAAAGTAATTTGATTGATGTATATTCAACACCACCTAACTCTTCTTTTTGCATTTTCGATAGGCCCACGAAAGTTGAGTTACGCCCAATTGTCGGTTGCCAGGACAAGTAGTTGGAGCTCATGGTTCGCGATAATGGAGGCCGATTTCTTGTAGCTTCAAAATTTGGATCAAACTGCAGTCCGAAGTAACCTTGTTCCTCATCACCAGCAGAGTGATCTGACATACTGTGACCACTTTGATTCTCAGCCTGTTGACTATTCTCATCCCCTTCAGAATCGATATCATTAGGCGAACTCACACCAGTCACAGAACCGTTTCGCTTCCTGCTTTTCATTGCGTTATTGTAGGTTTCATTGTAACTATTTCCCTGGTCTGCAGGTAGGTCTGGGGTATAGTCGCTATCATCTGGTTTGTTATTCCAGCTTTTTCTACGCTTTAACAAAGCCTGCTTTTTGTGTCTTCTCTTCCAATTATCGTAAATCATGGTTTGAAAATCTGGGGATTGCGCTAATTTTTCTATATCTTTGGCATTTCTCAAATCAAAAGAGCCGGTCTTTCGCAAATTGTTTGAAGCTTTGAGTCGTGGGGCATCGCTTTGGTCAAAAGAAAGAGCTTTATTTAAAGGTCTATTTTTTCTTACAATGGATTGCGTTTCACTATCATCGTCACTATCATCGTCATCCGCAAAATACTCTTCCATGTTGTTCTCATCATTGTGGATAGTAGAACCCCGTTCAAGTTTATCGATGAAGTTTCCGGATAGCCTCCTTTTGATTCTTTGGCGGAGTCTTTTCCCTCTCTTCAATCCTGTCAAAATTGCATTTTTTGGCATACTTTTTGATTTTTTATTTTCAATGTAAGCTCCTTCTGTAGATGATTTGCTTCTTTTTGGCTGAGCAGAAATGTCGAACTTGATTAGAGGTCCCGGTTTTTCCATATCTAGGTTTTGTTCCTCACTATCAGATTCTTTATCCGACAACCCATTACTATTCAAATCAGTTCTCGGAGAACTTGTTAGACTGGACTCATCTTCGTGCAGACGATGCTGCTCGGTACCACGCACACGCGAATTTTGTCCCTCATTTGAGTTATCTTCCATCTGAGTCCCGCTTTCATTCTCTGAGTCTTGATTGTCTCGGTTGTCTTCGTCGTCTTCATTCAAGGCGTCGTCTTTTGAAAGTAGAGTACCTCTCAGAGTTGCAGCTTTGAAGCCTGCGTCACCTTTTCGTTTCCCATCTGTTGGTGCGCCGATGACCAAAGGAGGTCCGTCCTCTTCTCCAGTCTCGTGATGCTGATCTTTTAACATTGTTATGGACCTGTACATATCTTCGGGAGAAATGTCGGCGGATCGCCGCCTACCTACAAATTGTTCTCTAGTTGGCTTCTTCCTTTTACGTATCGGCTCATCGAAAGTTAGCGCACCACTAGTTTGTAAATGTTTGCCATTAGCATTATCCTTGACTGTGTTTGAGCTTGACCAAGAAGAGCCGTTTGAATCCACGCCTGTTTTAATCTTCTCTTTGGGATTTGATTCTTGATTGGTAGAATTACCTGGCTCATTTTCATCTCTAAATAGCATTTTCCCACTGAACAGCTTTTCTTGAAAATCCTCCCTTGGGGATGATGAGTTATGTGATGCCGACAACGTTCGATGATGCCGTTGAGGATTATGGGACATTGTCCTACTGGTCAGTTCTCTCTCCAAGATAGTCTTTGTTCTTCTCATTCTGAAGTTCCTTCTAGAAGAATCTCTAATACCATCAAAATATCTTTCGAACCAATAAAGTCTAACAAATGCGAGGCAGCCATGAATGGCAATAGGAGTACAGAGTATGCAAATAATGTAAAGAACAATCTGCTGATAAAGTGAAAGATCATTCAAATTAACGGTATTCAGACCTCCTTGCGTCGTGCAACCAGTAGAGATGAAAAGAATATCAATATATGACGCATTTTTCACTGGGTATAGTAAAATGGATGTAATTATAGTCATCATTATTATGTAGAAATAGTGCACTGCAAGAAAATTTGGAAAGACATATTTCTTGAGAGGCTTCATGTAGTGGCCACATGTAGCAATTGCATCTCTGAATTTATGGCCGAACGTTTTCTCATACCGCTTGTTCAAAGATGCTAATGTAGGTACACGACTTAAAGTCCTGCTTATCATGCAGCTAGTTTCCTCCAGTGACAAGCACTACTACAAATTCAATGTTAATAAAAGAGAAAAACTGGGTAAATGCAGTAAGCAATATCAAAATGTAAATCAAACGAATATCGTTATGTGCGGTCGATCATCTAACGATAGTGACACGAGATGTTGTTGAAACATACCTTTACTTCTGGCCAAATCTGCTTTCCTGCTACAGGGCGCATTTTGGCTAAGGTATTTTGATATGGGCCGTATTTCGCGGGCTCGTGCAACGTAGGCGACGATTTGAAAAAAATGAAAAAAAATAAATGCGATTCAATGAATAGCGATGAGATATGATCTTCAATGGTCGGAGGTAGATATAGCAGCCACTACAGCGGTCCGATAGCTGTTTAGAGGATTAAGGAAGGGTATGTCAGGAAAATCGGGCCAGGTGGGACTGTCAGGTCAAAAATATAAACGTAAGTCAGTCAAGAAGGTTCGTCCTTTCCAAAGAAATGAAGTTGATAATAGGAAGCCCCCCCAAGAAGTGTCTTTTGTAAGTACGGATCCGTTATACGAAGATGATGATGATGAAAATGACGATGACGATGGCTCCAGGGCAGCCTCAGATGTGCACATAACTTTCAAACAGCTCCAAGCGAAAGCACAGGAACTTTTGAAAACCAGAAAAAGTTTACCAGTCTACCAGAACAGGGATGAAATAATGCAATGCATTGCACAGAACCAGGTCACTGTACTTATCGGTGAGACGGGTTCTGGTAAATCGACGCAGATCCCGCAGTTTCTGCTAGCAGATGTAGCGAAGCGCTCTCAGAAGAATACGAACGCGAGGACCAAAGGAGTTGCGATAACGCAACCACGTCGAGTGGCAGCCATCAATCTGGCAACCAGAGTTGCACAGGAGCATGGCTGCATGGTGGGTGGTGAGGTCGGTTACTCGGTTAGATTCGATAATTGCACTAGCAAGAAAACAAAACTGAAGTATCTAACAGATGGTATGCTGTTAAGAGAACTTATGATGCATAAAACCCTGAAGGACTACAGCACGATTATCATCGACGAAGCGCACGAGAGGACAATCCTGACGGATTTGATTCTGGGATTTTTGAAATCGCTGCTGAAGGGCGCACGACCCGATTTAAGAATAATTATCATGTCTGCAACGTTGCAGGCAGAGAAATTTAGTTCGTTCTTCCACGATGCCCCCATTCTGTTTGTAGAGGGGCGTAAGTTTCCGGTAGCGCAGTACTATCTACCCGCACCCTGCGACGACGTTGTGGACAGCATTATAAGATGTTGTGTTCAGATCAACCTTGGCGAGCAGCTGGGAGATATTCTCTGTTTTCTCCCCGGCCAAGAAGAGATTGATAAAGCGGTCACCATACTGAACAAGATATCAAAGTACATATCCGACCAATGCAAAGTGCCGCTGATGGTCGGACTTCCGCTGTATGCAGCGCTACCGCCCGCACAGCAAGCCAAAGTATTCAGTAAACTCAAAGGGTTCAAGAGGAAGGTCGTATTCAGTACCAACGTCGCAGAGACCTCCGTGACGATATCCGGCGTCAAGTTCGTCATTGACTCCGGCCTACGTAAAGTGAAGGTCTGGAGACATCAACTGGGTTTAGCCACCCTGCTTACTGTGCCCATATCACGTGCCAGTGCGATGCAGAGGACAGGCCGTGCCGGTAGAGAAAGTGAGGGTAAGTCGTACCGACTGTACTGTGAAAAGGATTTCAGCCAATTGCCCATGCAAACAGAGCCCGAGATAGCAAGAAGTGACATCACGTCGCCCCTCCTGATGCTGAAGCGCTACGATGTAGACGACGTCGTCAATTGGACATGGTTCGAGCACCCCGGCAAAGACGCCATGATCCTGGGACTGCAGGAGCTGTACCAATTGGGAGCATTGAACGATTACGGCAAGATCACGAAGCGCGGAGAGCAGATGGCACTCCTGCCCTTGGCGCCGCAGCTAAGTAGCGTTCTCATCCACGCGAGCGAGGCCGGCTGTCTCTCCACGGTAATCGACATTGCTTCGTGTCTCAGCGTCGAGAATCTGCTGTTGAATCCGCCGCCGGAACAAAGAGACGAGGTAAATGAGAAACGGGTCTCGCTCTGTAACGAGGGTAACCGATACGGCGATTTGATCATGCTGAAGGAACTATACGATATCTTCACCGGCGAGCTGCAATCTGCAGCCGAGAAACAGGAGTGGTGTAGAGAGCTGTGCATCTCGTACCGGGGCTTCAAGAACGTCCTGAAGATACGAGGCCAGCTTATGACGTATTGTGAGAGGTTGTTTTCCGGGGAAGCTCGCACTACCGCACAGGATCAACCGGAAGCGGACCACTCATCGACCGTGTTGAGATGTTTTCTAACAGGCTTTGCGAGGAATTGTGCCATCGGGATGCCGGATAGATCGTACCGCACGGTGGTTACAGGCGAGCCAATCAGCGTGCATCCCTCGTCGATGCTGTTCCTCAACAAGCAGTGCCCCGCAATAATGTATACCGAGTACGTTTTCACCACCAAGGGATATGCACGAAATGTCAGCAGAATACAGCTGGACTGGTTGCAGGCGGGAAAGGCGGTTGCCAAGGAGAGGGCGCACAACGACTAGATGACCCCGCAATTTCCGAGCACAACATCGACATAGCAACAGATTGTCGGCAGCATACCAACCAGAACACTACATACGATAGATACACCGCTTATAGAACATTTTGACCCTCACTGCCCGCGTTTGTCCCTTGTCCTGTGTCCCACCTGTGTGCCCGGCGCCGTCGCGTTTCAGGGGTCCACGACAGACTGCCATTTTCGAGCCCGCAGAGATGCGGCTGCGAGTTACCCGGGCCATGACGTCACCGGCCGCGGTGAGGGGTTGCCCTCCTCGCCGCTGGCCCCTCACCGCTGCGCAGCCGCCGTGCAGCCAGAGCAACCGCAGGGCGGAGGGGCACGTATTCCCGGGACGCAGCATGCGCCCCAGACGGACCCGCAGACGCCGAAAACGTCACACGTCACACTGCACGAATTTCGTCATATTTTTGCCGCTTTGCCGTACAAAGCTCGGAGAGCCCGCGCATATCCTCTTGGTGGGACCGTATCTACGGGCAGCAAGGGCCCTTCGAAGATTTCTCTGCCGGCCCTCCTGCCTTGGCGTCTACCTTGGCATCTGTTTCTGCTTTGCTAACTGCATTGCTAACTGCATTGCTAACTGCTAGCGCAGTTATGTAACGATGTGCTTACTGTTCCGCTAATTGCATCACAACCTGCAAAGCAAAGAGCAACGTTTCCACTATGGGGACTCGTAGCAAATATCCGTATACCGAGAGATCTCAAATGAAATGAGACAACACAGAAAGAAGAAGAAAAGAAGCGTCTTTCTTGGCCCTTCTGCAACTGGAAGCGAAGACATTTCTCCTCCCGGTTGTCCCATTTGTCCTGATGGCAGTTGTAACTGATGAAGGTTAACAGCCAGTTGTAAATATTATGATTTTTCTGCATATATAAAAGAGAAGAAAGTTCTGGTGTTTAGATGCAATTTAGGATCATGTTCTTGGTGCTAGCTGTAGTAGAAGGTCAGGGATAGCGAGACAGACAAATTGCATGCAATCATGGTGCAGAATACAATGTCAAAAATAAAGGCAGGTTTCTTGGATAGAACGAGTCATTGGGGGATCAGCGGTAAGCGTTTGCGTATCATGGTGACGGCGACATCGATGATCGGGTTTTCGCTTTTCGGGTACGACCAGGGTCTGATGGCCAGTCTTATCACCGGTACGCAGTTTAACTATGAGTTCCCTGCCACCAAGCAGAACGGCGACAACGACACACACGCCACGGTTGTGCAGGGTGCGACGACATCTTGTTACGAGTTGGGTTGTTTTGTTGGTTCGTTGTTTGTCATGTTTTGGGGTGAAAAACTGGGCAGAAAGCCACTTATCATCATGGGATCGATTATCACGATTGTGGGTGCGACGATTTCCACCACCGCGTTCCGCGGTTACTGGTCGCTGGGTCAATTCATCGTTGGCAGAGTCATCACCGGTGTAGGTACTGGTTTGAACACGTCGACGATCCCAGTTTGGCAGTCTGAAATGTCTGAGCCGGAAAACAGAGGTCTTCTGGTCAACCTGGAGGGTTCCACAATCGCATTTGGTACCATGCTTGCGTACTGGATCGATTTTGGGTTTTCCTACATCGAGACGTCGGTTCAGTGGAGATTCCCTGTGTCAATGCAAATTTTATTTGCGCTGCTTTTACTCGTCTGTGTGATAAATCTGCCGGAATCACCTCGTTGGTTGATCTCTCAAAGCCGAACCGATGAGGCATGCCAGGTCCTAGGTACGCTTGATGACGTCGAGCCCACTGACGACCGTATCGTAGCCGAAGTTACTATGCTTCATGATAACGTCAATAGAACGAAGAATGAAAAGAATTCTATATCCAATTTATTCTCAAAAGGGAAATCTCAAAACTTACAAAGGGCCTTAGTTGCAGCTTCAACTCAGTTTTTTCAACAGTTCACCGGTTGTAATGCCGCAATTTATTATTCGACGGTTCTATTTCACGAAACAATCGGACTGGAGCCAAGGTTATCTATGATTTTGGGAGCAGTATTTTCGACTGTCTACGCACTTTCTACAATCGGGTCCTTCTTTTTGATTGAGAAATTGGGAAGACGTAAATTATTTTTACTAGGAGCCACCGGTCAGGCTATGTCATTTACAATCACATTTGCATGCTTAATCAGAGCGACTGAAGAAAACGCAAAAGGTGCTGCTGTTGGTCTATTTTTGTTCATCACATTCTTCGGTATGGCACTGTTATCCCTACCATGGGTCTATCCACCTGAAATTGCGTCAATGAAGGTTCGTGCATCAACAAATGCCTTTTCTACATGTACCAATTGGTTGTGTAACTTCGCTGTTGTCATGTTTACGCCAATTTTCATTAATCAATCCACCTGGGGTTGTTATTTGTTCTTCGCTATTATGAACTACTTATACATTCCAGTCATTTTCTTCTTTTACCCAGAAACAGCTGGTAGGACTTTGGAGGAAATCGACATTATATTTGCCAAAGCCCACGAAGATGGTACTCAACCTTGGAGAGTTGCCAACAATCTGCCCAAGTTATCGTTACAAGAAATTGATGACCAGGCAAACGCATTGGGATTATACGACGATGACTTGGAGAAGGAAGATTTCATGGAGGAAAAAGAGGAGGATACTGGTGTTAATGGCTATGCTTTATTTACCAGAAACCAAACTCAATCTAATGATGAAGATGAGTCATCAAATGATTCTGCAAATAATGAAAAACCCGCGGATGCTCAACCAGTGGCGCCAGTAACATGATTATGAGCTAAGTACCAGATCTCTTGCTCTCTTCAAAGTTATACCAATTTAACGAAGCATTTCAATTTAATACCTACATAATAGTCATAATAATATACATTAATTTTAGTTTATTCTTATCTTTTTAAATTTTGCAGGCACTGTCGGGCAATTAATGAAGCGTCTGTGGTATCTATAAAAAGTTTAGCCACGCTGAAAAAAAAAAAAAAAGTTTATTTAGTTGATTCTTGCTTATCATCGATTTATATACATACATTGGGTATCCGTCATTGATTAACTCAGCAATGAAAGTCAATTCGGTTATATTTCAAAAAGCAAGCAAAGCGATTGACAAGTACGCTCTGTATGTTCCGAAGACAGGAGTCTTTCCTAAAGGTTTCAAAGTAGCTGCCGTAGCTTCTGGAGTGAAGAAAAATGGTAATTTGGATCTAGGAGTGCTTTTGAATGTTAATAAGTCCTACGAATCCTCTGCCGCGGCTGTTTTTACCACAAACAAATTTCAAGCAGCTCCTGTTTTGACCTGCAAAAGAATTCTTAAATCAACGAACGGTAAAGGTATTAATGCAATTGTGGTCAATTCTGGCTGTGCAAATTCCGTGACAGGTGAACTCGGTATGAAAGATGCTGAAAATATGGTAAATCTTGTTGATAAGGAGATAAACTCCAAAAATTCGACTTTAGTGATGTCAACTGGTGTGATTGGTCAGAGATTGTCAATGGATAAGATTTCAAAGGGGATTGAAGACATTTTCAAACAGAATAAATTCAATAATGACTTTGAATCTTGGCTTAATATTGCGAAATCGATTTGCACTACGGATACCTTCCCCAAATTGATCACATCTACATTTACTTTAACAAGTGGTGTCAAATATACATTGACAGGTATGGCTAAAGGTGCAGGTATGATTTGTCCGAACATGGCAACTCTTTTGGGTTACATAGTTACTGATTTACCAATCCAAAGTCAGGCGCTGCAAAACATGTTGACGCACTCCACGGATCGTTCCTTCAATTGTATTTCTGTCGACGGTGACATGAGCACCAATGATACAATTTGTATGATCGCAAATGGTGCCGTAGAAATACCTGAAATTACACAGAAGTCATCAGAATTTGAAGAAGTTAAACAGCAGGTTACGGAATTTGGTCAAAGGTTGGCTAAATTGGTCGTTCGAGATGGTGAAGGTGCCACAAAATTTGTGACCGTTAATGTCAAAAATGCTTATCAATTTCAAGATGCAAAGATTATAGCAGAATCTATATCAAATTCCATGCTCGTCAAATGCGCCTTATATGGTCAAGATGCAAACTGGGGTAGAATTCTGTGCGCTATTGGTTATGCCAAACTGGGTAATTTGCGCTCTCTGGACACCGATAAAATTAATGTTAGCTTTGTAGCGACAGATGACTCACAACCCCATGAGTTAAAGCTTGTCGTCAACGGTGTTCCTCAATTAAACATTGACGAAGAGAGAGCGTCCGAAATTTTGGCTCTGCCCGATCTTGAAGTTTCCGTGGATCTAGGAACAGGTACCGAAGAGGCTCAATTTTGGACTTGTGACTTGTCTCATGAATATGTTACCATCAATGGTGATTACCGTTCTTGAAGTTTCAAAGCGCTCAAGCAATTCAAATTACATGAGTCCTTATGAACTTTCTGCTCGACCTGATACATTGTACTGGAATGCCTTCTACAAAATATAGAATTGTGAAGAGCATTTATTTATAATAATACAGCTTTATTAAAGTCCTTTATTTACTTATTGTGCCTCCTTTGGCAGCTCTACTTGTTCGTTTAAGTAGTTTATCATACTTTGCGGATCCAATAGAGCGGATTTGAAGTATTGGCGTTTTGGAAGTATAGCAAGAAGATCAATAATTTCTGACGGGATGAGTGGGCCTTGTTTGGCTTTTTTATTGGCTTGATTATACTCCTGACTTTCCCGGAACCTTTTTGATGATTTTGTAATTATGTCAGAGGTATCCCCCGAAAATGATGGTTCATCATCCATATAGGTTAATTCCAATTTCTTTATTAAATTTTGATTTTGAATTAAATAGCGGTCTGTGAAAGTTTCAATTTGATTCTCCTCGGGGAAACGGTCAAAAAATCTTTTCTCAAGTAGATACACATTATTCAGACTGCCGCATTTTGATTCATAGCTTATCATTTTTTTATAAATGGATTTCAAAGCCTCCAGGTCCTTTACTTTGTCAACCGAGGTCTCAAAGAGAATTTTTATCTGTGCATCTCTGTTTGTTAATATTAAAAAGTCCAAATATTTGTTAATGTACAATGAGTCAGTTTGAAAGTATTTCAATCCCAGTCCCAAAACCTTACAGGCCGTTTTATAATCGTTTTGATTTTGGAATTCTAAGTAGGCGTTTTCAATGTAAATATCGTGGGTCAGAATATTTTTCAATTTCCGGCATTTACCAAACACAGACCTAGCAGCTGATAACCCCGATAGCCTTTTCATTGAGTTCATATATACACAGTAAACAAATGTCAACTCTTTTCTTTGCTTGTAAATTAATGTTTCGTCCTGGCGGACCATGGCCAAATGATATTTCGACAGTAAGCTCTGAGCACAGTCCTCGAAACACTTCTGCACTATTTCAAAATTGTTATTCACCTCATAACATTCTGCAAGTTTGAATGTGAGTGAAGGTGAAGAAGGATTAGCCAAGACCGCTGTATATAGTATCTGTTGACGTTCAGAAACGTCCGTAATATACATAGCGTAATCGTACCACATTTCAGCCGAAAATAACATATGCTGAATACCCTGTTTGTAAACGTATATTATTCTTGCCTTCAAAACTTCTTCTGGTAACTCAAGTTTATTTTTCTTCTCCCATCTAATCCATTTGAGCCATATTTGTAATTGGGCAGGATCAAAGAACTCTGCTGATTGTGGAATCGTATTCTTGTTGGCAGTATTCAAGCTTGATGGAATTGATCGCTTTAGCCCCTTTGTCAAAAGAGACCACTCTTGGTATACCGAACGGGCTTTCATATAATCGGCAGACAACTCACCAATGAATTTTCTCGCAGTTAATGAATTTACCTCCTGTTCCCACTGTGTATATTTGTTCCACATCTTCTCTATGTTTTCAAACGGCACACATAACATCTTCTTATAAAGTTTTCTTTGCATATCTAACCGTTGTTGCTCTTCCCATTTGTTAACAGGTTTCCACTGTTCCAAGAAGCTTAGGTAATCAGTCCAAAAATGGGAAGAACGTGGTTCAAAGATGCCACATTTTTCCACAACTAAATCAAATGCTTTCAGAACTACTGCTCTCGCTTCCTGTCCTCCAGTAATCAGATTATTTCTACGACGCACATAATCTAAGTAAGTAGACCATAACGCTATATCGTTATTAGCATATTCTCCTGAGAGACATTGGGATAGAAGTTTTTCGACAGTCTCAAATTCATCTCTTTGCAGCTCGCCTCTCAGTTGCAACGTCCATAGAGGCGAGTAGAGGGGAAATCGCTTGTGCAGCTCTTCGTAAACCTTACGAGACTCATCGTATGCGTCTTTCGACTCGTACCGCTGGACCAATTCCAGATAGACAAGAATATTACAAGGATCAGAAGCAATCTTATCATGTAAAGTTCCCTCCACGTCGCTTGGATCTCTAGTAGAGCCTGAGGTAGGCGGCGTTAATGACTTGTTATTAGCCCCTTCTGAAAGCTCTGGTGTTCCGCTAATTGACATTTTATGTCCACACACACCCGGCAGTAGCACTAATCAAACAATAAGCTTGTCAAGAACCACCTTCTGTTAAATCCAGTAGCTGTGGACTGAAACCCCATTTATTTTGAGCTCAGGCATGTAAATTTCAATTCAACTTTCATGAAAACCGCTTGCGGAAGGGTAACTTATGGTTTTTCACTATACAGGAATTCACGAATCATTGAAGAATCAAGAATTAAAATGTAAATGTGACCAATTGAGGTATCGCAGCTCTGCAAGATGGTTTTGGGGCATATTACTGTTCATATGTGGGGACTTGACGGCAAGCCAAGTTTAGTTTCTCCCGAATCTATAGCACTGTTTTGGTTTCTCAATGGACAGTACACACAAGAGAAAAATGTTCAAAATATAGACATATGTTTTACAAACAATACAGATCTGTCGCCAGAGCAAGAATTACCAGTTCTGATCGACGAAAGCGGCAGTAAAGTTTCTGGCTTTGTAAACATCATAGAGTCGTTGACCAAGGATCGCAGTGATGATCATGGTGACAAACTCCTTCAAAGTGCATTATTGCAATTTACAACTACTCAGTTAACATCTCTTACCGAGTATCAGTTATACCTAAATAGACAGAACTATGAGAAGTTTACACGAAATGCGTTTACTCAATTGTTATATTGGCCTATGTGGTATAACACACCTGCAAACTATAGAACACAAGCACGCGAATGCAGCGGCATCATTCAGTACGCAAGTCATGAAGACGATCCAGATACTCATGAGCCTGTCGTCCAGTCGTTGGATCCATCTGATTTGGCACAATCGAAGGCGTTTAAGGTCACACAACAACAAAAAACAATGGACAAAGAAGCTCTACAGGAGGTGAAACGGAACCTGGTTTATCTAAATAAACTCAGCGAACGTTTGAAAACGTGGATACAAATTAGAGAACGTTCTTTTTCTGAGAAAATCATTCCAGCAGACCTGCTCATGTGGGCTAATATATACGTCCAACTACAACTCCCGGACGGCCAAAAAATATCGAAGCACCTCTCGCATGCCCTTGGAACAGACTTTTTCGACACTTTACAGAAACAGCTGCTGGCTTGTTCTAATTCCGACTCGTTAATTCCTGAGAGAAAGCCTAACTTCCAAGAACAGGGCAATGTTGTCATGGCAGTTTACAACCTAGTACGCAGATACATCAAATGAGCCTAAAAACTTTTCAATTCCTCTTTGGTTTGTGTATACCTTTATAAACGAAATAGAACATCACTGTCCCATCATTATTCACAATTGCCAGTGTAAGTCTTTTGCAATCTTTATTGCACAATTTTGTAAAGACTTGGTCCAAACATTCCAATGTCAAATCACTATTTTTATAATCACACATCTCCACGGGTAGTACGCATTCTAACTTGGTATCCCCTTCTGCTGCGGCGTCATTGCTTAACTTATGAGAAGGTCTTCCTGTGATCACTTGAAAAATTTGACCACGCCAATTTAGCTGTTCAGCGTTGACACACACATTGGTCCATAGCTGATAATATAATAAATTATTCCGTACCAGTTGCACGATATATTCTGCCCTATCCTTAGTCTCCATAACAATTATATACCCAGCCTGCACTGTTCTAAAGCCTGCTCTTCCGCGAGATGAGCATCCATTTCTTGCCCTGTTTTTTTCCTAAAGGCGAACTTGTGGAAGCTTCAACAAGAGCAGTGAACTGTTTTCTACGACTAAACAGATGGGACTGTTTTACCCATTAAAGGCTATTGCAGGAGCAGCACGCGGCATTCTGGAAGCCTGATTATGAACACTTCCCTTCGCCACCAGTGAAGGTTCTCGAACTCTGATTCGGCAAGCAAGATCTCCGTGTAGCATTCCCACACTAGCACTATCTATAAGGTCTCTTTGAGGATGATTGAAGTGTGCTCTAAGAAAAATATGGGCATTTCAACTTTGAAACGCTACGCAGGTCTTGGTAATTATCCGCAAGGGTTCCCGCAGTATGACACGATTTTGCTCGGAACGTATCTTGCGCAATCTCAATCAATTTGAAGCACATTGTGGAAGTGACCCCTAGTGCAGGTATGTGGACCATCGTATTTACAGTTGTACATGTGGAACTACTTCCGATAAAGAAGTGGCAAGTGCTCTCTTTGTCGAATCAACCTTACTCTTGCTTCTCACATTTATCCATTAAAAATTTGTAAGAGCTACAGCAAAATCAATGGCATATCCTAGTACGGGCTACTGTTCTTGCACAGGTAGATATAAGTGGAGTACAAAGAGTTGGCAAGACCATCTTTTGTTCTGTTTACTAGTCGTTCAGGTTTTTCTTTAAGAGTCCGCAGTGTATTGACGATTTATTCACTCGGAAGAAGATTTAAGAAATTTCAAGTATTATATAAAAAAGTCACATTGTGCCACAAAGTGAGGAGTTCGCATTCGCATTGCTCGGTACTATTCATAACTCTGAAGCTGAATTTTGATTTCAATGCGGGGTTGTTTACCATCATTACTTGCTTTGGCGTCTCTTTGTCTAAGTGTCCAAGGTGCTAGGCAGCAGATCAATCCGAAGGACAAGGCCACTACTTCCGAGGAACCTAAGCCATGGCATCGGACAGTATACGGCAGTGTAAAAGAGATTGTGACTCCAACCGTTATTGGTGGTGTCACCTTTTCTGCTAAACCGTTGGCTACGACAGATCCATTACAACCGTGGGTTTCTCTGGAACGTAATGGTAGACCAAAAACTATAAAGCCGAAGCTCAAGAATGGACGTCTGGAAAATGGAAGTCCAACATATTCGACTTATTTCCAGACTGTAACTACCCGTACATATTCATATGAGGAGTTGAAGGCACACAATATGGATCCCGACGGGCCACCTCATGAAGAGGAAGAGTTCATAAATGAAGATGATACTTACGTGTCATTAAACCCTATAATTAGATGTACTCCGGACCGCTATGTCAATAAGGGTATTACAAAAGATGTCCCCAGTGAGCCATTCTGTACTCCTGAAGAAGGTCAGACGCTGAAACAAGGTGACACCTTCTTCGCAACTTGGTACACGAATTTCTTTAGAGATGAAGATTCTGATGAGGTGGTCGAAAACGTTCGAGTGCATTTCTCCCATGTCACTGAAAGCTATCATGAAAAGGGACTTAAGAAACGGGAGGTTTCATCCTTCTTCACTAGTGAGTGGTTGAAAAACGTCGATGGTGTGTATCCCTTTGAGATTGAAAACGAATGGCTTGGTGATCTCCGTAGGCGTAAGATCGTGATATCTGTTCAGCCAGAAAATGTTCCAGACGAGGAATTTGATCCCTTGGATAAAGGTATCGCTGTTTACATCGATAAAGGCTCAGCTGTCACCCGAAAAACTAAAGAACAAAGGGCCCTTGAAGACGCCGGTATCACGGGTAATAAATGGTGGTACGTTGCAATCACAATGCCTACTGTTGTCATTATTGCATTAGTTTTGATGTATTTTTTCCTGTATGCAAATCACGGTTACAGAGATTTTTCTGATATTACTCAGAAGGCAATGAAGAAGAAACATCGTGTATTGGGTAAAGTCTCCGAAATGAAGAAGTTCAGAAATACAAAAAATCATAAGTACTCGGAATTACCAAGCTATAAGCCAGGTAAGCAACATTAGCCTTCTTTATTGTTTCATTCAAAGAGCTCGTTAGTGAAAAATTTACAATTTTATATGTATTTATATAGTTTTTAAATCCACTTTTGTCTTGCGGCGACCTCACATATTTTCTCCAGAATCACAACCCGTTGATCGGGTTTGAACTTCTGATCCATTCTGTCGAGATCGGCCTCATTACTCGCTAAGCCCGTATCGTACAGTTCGTCTCCGATATCGTCTTCAGCCACAATCTCATCGTCTTCTCCTATATTGTCACCAACATCTTCAATATAGTAGAAAAAGGGTTCTAAAACAATCATGATTTTCCAAAACTGCATAGTACCGCAATTTTCAAAAAGTACATCAATTAGGCTTGGTAAATATTCCAGTTCTATATACTCCTCTGCACAACAAACAAACTCATCCAATTCGTAATCTTGTTCGTCAGCAGACAATGTTGAGTACATTTCTGAGAGTAAAGTCAATTCTTTACTAATAGTTTTTGGTATATCTTGCCGCGCCTGCCATAGCAATTTTTGCGCTCTTTGTAGACGTTCTTGTGTTACATTATCTTTGTTTTGAGCTTTATCTGATTCTTTAGAGTCACCAGTGTTATTGGCTTCAGTGGTTTCCCTTTCTCCGTCTTCTAGTTTGTCATCTTCAGTGGTTTCCCTTTCTCCGTCTTCTAGTTTGTCATCTTCAGTGGTTTCCCTTTCTCCGTCTTCTAGTTTGTCATCTTCAGTGGTTTCCCTTTCTCCGTCTTCTAGTTTGTCATCTTCAGTCATAGAAGGTAAAAAGCCATTGCGCTCGCTTTTCTCCATCAATTCATTGTACTCATTGTACAGTGATATGATTTTCATCATAGGTTTATACAATTGTTGACACACTTTCATTTCCGAACGAGGTACGATTATTTGCTCCAAATAATGATTTATCAAACCTTCCATGAAGTTAGCCCAAATACTTGAGAAAACGTAGTTTTCATCGTACGTACTTTCTGTAAACTCACGATTGATATTTTGCCTCATTATATGTTCTGTCAGGGAGAAAAAGTTGTTTTCCATACTACTTCCTTTTTTTTTGATTTCTTGCTGGTTCTGTTTAACGTTTGAAGAAATATCTTTCTCTTGATCATTCTTGTCCATCCAATACTCAGGTCCACCTCTTTGTGAAAGCATAATCAGCAAAAGGAAAAATTTAACTTTAGCCCATGGGTCCAGCCTCTCGACGTAGTCATTACTGATTCTATTAACACCTTGATCCATTTTTTTGTGAATGCATTTAAGAAATTTTTCGATATAGTGCGTCTTTCTGATACCATATTTTTCATTCAAGTACTCAATAGAGGTTATTAGATTGTAACATGTACCATCTGTTTTCATGTCCTTCCTGAATCTGAATCTTGGCCTTCTAGTACGGATATTTCTGACCCTTTTGGAACAATTTTCATTTGAGTTTCCTACAGATTCCTGAGACATTGAATAAGCTTTGTGGCTACAAGCATCGTTTTTGTTGTCGCTCACCTTGAAAGAGCCAGGTTCCTTCGGTGAAACCAGCATGTAACACACCCAAAGACGTCTTGAAAGTCAATCTCTTTCACTATTTTCTGTTTTATATTGTAAAATGTATCCATAGCATTTTATCACCTCTGCCGCTGTGATGTCGAATTACGGAAAAAGGTGAAGTTTGAAAAAAAATAAGAAAAAAACGAGAGGCGTCACAAATTACGGATTGTCACAGTAGTCTAATTAGCCTAATTGTTGACTTGAAAAGTACATAGATATATTATTGTATTAGTATGAATGAGTTAAAATTTATATACAAAATCTATTAAGCGAATTTGCAATGTGTAAAGAAAAAAAGTCAATGATCAATTAACAATTAATATTCGCGAACCGTTGGCTCAGCCCCGGATTTTTCAGCTGTGTTAGAATTAGAAGAGTCGTCTTCTTCGAGCACAGTGGCGGGATCTATCATCATATCTTCAATAAAATCCTCCTCAACGTGGGTTTGCTCCATTAGACCATAAATAGTAATAGTTATCAAACCAAGGACACCTGCAAGACAGGAGAAGACCATAGCGACAATACCCTTTGCGGTAAAGCCTGTTGGGATAGTATTTGGTTGAACGGGTTCACCAGCCAGATTGAAGAAATCAGTACTGTTACCAACAGCATTACCAGTTATTGGCATATTGATAGCATTACAGACAGCCTGTGAAGAAGCAGTCAATTCTTGAGATGAGTTTGCTTGAATACCGAGTGGGTCTTCAACAAGCACGATGGCCAAACCTTGAGCCAAATGCCATTCGATATGACAATGGAAAAACCAAACACCTGGGTTATCGGCTCTGAATCTAATGACGAAATTTGATTGAGGATTAACGTACAAAACATCTCTTAGCATTGGATATTGTGGATATTCAGCATGATCAGATTCATTGAATGGAACAGGAACTTCACCAATCGCATCATCATAAGTCCTGTCTCTTATAATTGTCTGGAAAACGTGACCGTGCAAATGGAAAGGATGCTTACCAGTATCCAAATTATTCAAAACGATTTCAACCACGTCATCCTCGTCAAGGACAAAACTATGTGTGTTTGAACCATAAATCTCCGGATTGGTTGCATTTTCACCAGCGCTCAGAACCGTAGCCAGAGCAGGAACTAGAGGTGCCACATAGGTGATGTTGTTGAAGAAGGCATAATTAATACCTGTTACCAAGTTATCCATCGCCACGTCTAAAGTTATTCTGATATCAGGTTCCGGCAATAAGGCATCCCTGCTTAGAGGAACCAGATAGAAATCATCCAAGAAGTCATCGATAGAATCAACGTAACTTTGTTCAGCAAGTGGTGCTGAAGTATTATATGTCAGTGAGGAAGTAGCGTTCAATTCCAAATCGTCTGGAATCACATCAAGCATTGTGTCGTCAAACTTTTGCATAATAGCATAATTTCTTGAAGTATCATTCCTCGTGTGTAATAGAACAGTATAACGTTGAGCGGACGTGATGTAAATCATATTTGTCGTATTCCTTTCAACTGTGATACCATCGACTTCAACGACGTCAAATTCGTGATCTTCAATCCAAAAGTACTGCGAAACGAAGCCACCAAGGTTTATAATTCTTAATAGGTACGTGGTATCTGGGCGAACTTCCCAGGACAAGTTCCTCGTGTCGTTGATGATCAAGTTTTGAGGAATTGGTTCAGCACCTGTGGGATTGAATATACTCAAGAACTGCGGTAGTAGGGTAGCAACGTTGTCATGGTACCATTCGCTCAGGGAAAGAACGACTTCCTCGTCGTACTCATATGGGTAATTCTCGTTGTTTTCACCATCGTCGATGATGAAGGCTCCTCTCATACCATCCTCGTACTGCGCCTCCGTGTGCGAGTGGTACCAGTAAGCACCCGAATTGCTCTCCACCGTGAAGTTGTACAGGAAAGTCTGACCAGGGCCGATTGGGCACTGGGTGAGCAATGGCACTCCATCCATCTGATTGTTACCGTTTTGGAAAAGACCGTGGAAATGCATCGAAGTCTGAGTGTCATTGAACCCGTTGGTCAGGTACACAAGCACCCGGTCGCCCTTCTGCACCCGGATGTCAGGCCATGGGAACTCGCCGTTGCAACTGATAACAGGTCTCTCGAACACTCCGTCTGGGTTGGCCAAGGTCCAACCCGTGGTCCAGTTGAAGGTGTGCGTTGCCGCATTCACCCAACTCAACGACACCAATATACAAAATAGATATGAAAAATTCATATTAACTCCAGCCGAGGATCGAAGATGGCTCTGCCGTGCAATTGTGATAATACAGTATCCGATAACAACAGCCGTGTCGAACCACAACAACAAAACGAATAAGCCAAGAACAAAACCGACCCAGAAGAGCAAATTACGAGCAATCAGCAACTGATATATATATCTACGGATATGCACAGACGTTTTTCTATATATTGCCCATCAATCCCAATTTCCTGACGTGCGCTGCACGAACATTACAGGAAACCAGGTGGAAATCAACCATTGGCGCCCATCATTCAACCATAGAGATGGTGTACAAAATCCACTGTTAATCCACGACATTTCGAGCCCATCTACTACGATCAATGCCCTTTTTTATCCAAATCCATGCTCTTGCGGGCTGTTTTGACCTGAATTCAACCTATTTCAGGGTGCAATGCGCGACGACGGACGAATATCGGCAGCCGTTACTGCGTCGTATAGAGGTACCTCTTAACATTACCGACTTTTTTTTTTCGGGCCTATCAGCATCTACCAGACCGCTGCACAGCACAGTGCAGTACGAAGAGGCCTGCCGGAAGGTTGGGAGAACGGCAGTGTTGTGCGCCGGATTGAAGGTGTTTTCTGGGTGCACAACGGGCTGGACAAGGCTGTGGAGTTTCTTAGATGCCAATTATTTGGTGTGGAACTGAAAACAGGGTGTCCAGTTGTGGCCACGGTGAGGTGCCTACTTACCCGGCTCGGGCGAGTGTCCGGGGAGCAGGGTTGCCGGACACGCGCAGGGAGGCAGTGTCCGGAGCTAGGTGGTGTCCGGAGTAGTGAAAAATAGCATCAGGTGTTTATTTAGATACATAAAACAGTAATATCGAGCAGATGTGAAGTTCAGATCGCATCTCGCAGATGCTTGTTGTGGGCGGTATACGGAGCCCTCTTGGTGTTGCGCGTGGTTATGTCTGTGGAAAAGTTCATATCGCAACCGCCGCTGATCATTCACAGCTCGCTGGCGCAGCTGCGATATCTGATTCTTAGCGAAGGGCTGCCTGCGAATACCGACAGACAGCAACAACGCTTGCGCTGCTATACGTGGTCGATCCTTTCGCGAACGTCGATGGAGAGGTCGACGCAGATCTATCTGTCGCTGCTGCAACGGGGGGCGGTGAAGGCTCCAATAATACAGAAGATAAAAAATGATACATTTAGAACGCTGCAGACAGACTCAAAATTCATCAATCTCGTATCGGAGGATGCGCTGATAAGGTGTTTGTCGTGCTTTGCCTGGCAAAGTCTGCAGTTGAAGGAGCAGGACCCTAGTTTCCAGGTCAGTACTTATGTTCAGGGGATGAACGTTCTGCTGGCCCCCCTGCTGTATTCGTGCCCCAGTGAGCCAATGGCTTTTCAGTTATTTTCGACGCTATGCTACTCTATTATACCAACTTATTTGAATAATAATTTATCAGGGGTTCATAAGGGTGCGAAACTGCTGGATATCTGCCTCAAGATAATAGATCCGAAACTGAGTAAGTTTCTGAGTGATAACCTTTTAACAGCAGAGATATATGGTATTCCTTCCATACTGACGTTATCGAGCTGTAACAAACCTTTGGAGCAGGTTTGCAAGCTCTGGGACTTCATGTTCGCCTACGGGTTTCACATGAATATCCTTTTTGTTGTTGCCCTTTTGGTGCAAATTAGATCAAAAATCTTGAAGTCGGAGTCGCCAATGAATCTTCTCACGCGAGAGCTGCCTCATTTCGATGCTGATGAAATAATTAAACTTGGCGTAGGTTTCGTTGCCAAAATTCCCTCCGAAATCTACAACCTGCTGGTTCAGCACTTAGCTGATCCGAATTTAGTTGTACCTTATTAGATTGAAGTCATCCTCATCAAAATATGAACAAAGCATAGTTCTGCCATTTATTTTTTTACCCGGCAAATCTGCCATTGCCTTTTCACTTGCTTCCGTTGTTTTGAACTTGACATAGATATTACCAATGTCCTCACCAATGTTTTCAAAATTTAATCTGTAATTGACGTTTGGTTTATTCATCCATATAATTTCTACGTCGTTCAGCATCTCCCTTAAAGTTTCCTCTATCTCCTCCTGGAACGGTACATACTTTAAGTCTAATGGATCCACACAGTTAAAAATTTTGATAACTTTTGAATTTGGCCTTTTTGCCTCTGCTACCAATAGTGGTAACGTTTGGAAATTTATCGCACTGCTGTTTTGAGATAATTTGCTATAATTTGGTTTGAACCATGAAACATTCTTTAAATTATTCAATTTATCCTCATCAATCTCTGAAAGTTCTACCACTGCACAACCGGTGAATAATTTAGATCCGCCATTTTCCATTAGAAATATAGGTTGACAAGAATTGAATTTTATCTCGTTTTCATTCAACATTTTTTCTATCTCCTCTTCATCATTCAAGCTCTGTAACGCAATTATATCTGGAGCACATAATCGATCCGGATGATCTAGTTGTTGAACATACTCATTTGGTCTTTTCCACGTAGCATTTTCTAGTTTTGCTTCCCGAATTATATACAATCTACTTGCAAAAACCAAAGTTGTACATTCTGGTGAGTTGAATTCTATCAAAGCAAAATTTGATTCAGAAGAGATTTTTTTCATTTCGTATTGTTCTCCAAGCGATTTTACAAACTTCGTCAAAAATCGCTCTAATTCACGTTCATTCCAATTTTTACCAACAGGAAACTCAATCACTAGTCTACAAGTCATTCTCGATATTGTAAGGTTATTGCTTGTTGCGTCGTCAAATAAAATTCTTGTTCTTCTGCTCTTGGTACCACCATGAATGGCGACTCGCTCTAGCTTGTATCTATCTAGTTCTTGCGGTTGACCAGGTTGAGGAAATAACCCGCTAAGTTTGGCCCTCTCGGCTGGAACCTTTTCAAAACCTTTCGGAGTTACATCCCATCTGGTAGGTCTCATTCTTCTTCTCTGGTCAATCGGGGCAACACCTTGTAAAAAACTATTACCTGGACGTTGATAATTTGAAGTTGCAGATAAATGTTCATTATTTGGCTCTTGATAAGACCCACCGCTACCATACATATTCACAGATTGTCCTGTAAATGCTCTATCATGATTATTGAACCGCGATGTAGACCGCCTGCCGTCATGATGCCCCATCGCACCTCCATATCTGCTCTGGGTCCTCGGTTCGTTCACTCGGGAGGTACCGTTTGGTGATGCATAGGTATTTGAACCATTTCTTGGCCCTTTAGGCAACTCACTGATTCGGGGCCTCTTCCCTCCAGCACTGTTACCATCACTTGGGGCGGTGACACGCTTTCCTGCGTTCTCCTTCGTCTGATTGGGTTTCATAGAAGCTATAATTTTAGACCTCAAATCCTCAAGAGCTTCATGGTCACTCATTGTAGGCAAGTCACTCTTAATGAAATCTCTCTTGGTGAGCTTCGCTAATGAATATTCGCCACTATTCAATTAATATGTGCTTTTTTTTCATATGTATGTAAATAGTATTTAAGTCGAAGCGCAGATGAATTGAAAATTTCAATATTGAAAGTGATACGTAGCACTACAAAGGCCAAAAGTGACCAACATAAAATTAAATTATTGTTGTCGTACACAAAAAACTACTAATTTGAAATCCATTTGACTATGCGATGCTCTGTAGTCTTCTGGATCATATCAATATTTTTACTGCACACCACAAATCCTGCATTAGCGGCTGTTCTCGGTATTGACTATGGCCAACAATTTTTGAAGGCTATGGTAGTTTCTCCGCAAGCGCCCATGGAATTGATCCTTACACCAGAATCTAAACGTAAAGATGTATCAGGGCTCGCCATCAGAAAACTCGGCAGCAATCCAGATGATATAGAAAGATTGTTCGGGTCGTCAGTTGGTTCCCTTTCAACAAGATTTCCAAAGGATACTCTATTACATCTAAAACCACTATTGGGTAAACCTGGTAGTGATATGAATGATATGACTCTCTACTTGAGAGAGCATCCTGGCGTTGAGATAGTGGACACTAAAAGAAACTCTTTGGCATTCAAAGTTCGCGGTACTGAATACTCCGTTGAAGAACTGGTAGCTATGAACATTCAAGAAATTATAAATAGAGCTAACTCTCTTTTGAAAGAAAAGGACCCATCTGGTTTTGATTTTGTTGATAGATTGTCATTGACTGTTCCAGAATTTTTTACTCAGCATCAACGTAAAGCGCTTCTCGACGTTGGGACTATAACCACCGATAATTTACAGACTTGCTTGGTCAACGATGGTTTATCCGTATTGATCAACTTTGCCTTCAAACATCGTGATTTCACTCCTGGAGAAAAGTTGTATTATATCGTGTATGACATGGGAAGCGGTTCTACAAAGGCGTCTCTTTTCTCTATTATGCAACCTATTAATGATACAGAGCCACTTACCTTGGAAATTGGAGGTTATGGCTTCAACGATCGTCTAGGTGGCTCAAAATTTACGCTGGACATTGCAAGTTTGATTCAAAATAGATTTTTAGAACAGCATAAGGCTGTCAGAACTTTCTCACTCAACGCGAGTCCGAAATCCTTAGCAAAGATCGTTCAAGCGGCCGAAAAAGCCAAATTAGTGCTAAGTGCCAATTCTGAAGCACATGTCAGCATTGAATCTCTCATTGATGAGATTGACTTCAAGACGACGATTTCAAGGTCTGAATTCGAGGAGTTCATTCAAGAAGGTGTCCGCGACATTGCTGGACCCATTGAAGGTGCATTGAGCACGCAGTTTTGGGACGATCCGATTGATTTAGATGATTTATCCGGTATTATCTTGACAGGGGGGTCTAGCAGAGTGCCTGTCGTTCAGGAACAGTTGTCCAAATTTGTGCCTGAGGAAAAAATATTGAGGAGTGTTAATGCCGACGAATCGGCGGTCAACGGTGCCACCGTTAGAGGAGTAAAAATATTTGATGCCTTCAAAACAAAACCTTTAAACATTATAGAACGTTCCGTTTTTAATTACGGCATTAAAGTGCAGCAAGAAGAGTCTGAAGAGATTATTTTTCATAGAGGTACAGAGTATCCATCTCAGAAAACCATCACAATAGACCCTTTGGAAAAGGCTAACGATAAATTTACCATCGATCTTTACGAAAATGACAGAATTTTCAAAACTGTCGCGGTTAGCACAAAAGATGTAGAGAGAAGTTTCACATCTGAATCCTGTCCACTCGGTGTTTCTTACAACATTACTTTCACTTTATCACATAACAGAATATTTGATGTTGACAAAGCTGAAGCAATTTGTCAGAAAAATTCTTCTGTAGGTGATAGTGGTGTTGACAGTGAAAAAGATGTAA
Organism: Zygotorulaspora mrakii; assembly: GCF_013402915.1. Classification (NCBI taxonomy): domain Eukaryota; kingdom Fungi; phylum Ascomycota; class Saccharomycetes; order Saccharomycetales; family Saccharomycetaceae; genus Zygotorulaspora; species Zygotorulaspora mrakii. The sequence continues at coordinate 218,245 of NC_050721.1, forward strand.
CAGATGTTAATAGTGATACTTCAAAAAATTCAAAGGGTAAGCCATCTCGCAAATTGAAGCTTTTACTAACTAAAGACGATACTCCAATAAAACACATGTCATCAGATGAAAAATATCAATGTAGAAAACATATATCATTCCTTGTGAAAACTGATAAGGAAAGATATGAACTGGAAGCAGCGAAAAATTCTCTGGAAGCCTTGCTTTATGAAACGAGAATCTACCTTGAAAATACTGATATAATTGAAACAGGACCCAAGATTCATTTGGAAAGGTTGGCGGAATTGATACCTGATTATTTGGAATGGCTCGAAGACGGCGCAGATGACTTTAAAAAGGGTGATATCGAAGAAAAGATCTCTCAGATACAAAAACTCAGAAATAAAATAGAAACATATTTGAAGTATCTATCAGAGCCATTAGATGGCAAGCAATTCAAGGACATGCTGGAGAAATCAAACAATCTCTCTCAAAAGTTGGCCGATTCTAAGCAGCAGGTTAATGACACTATAGAGCTTATTGAAGACAAAGTTGCCGAGTTTGATCTCGATGTTCACGAGGAATACTCTAAAATAAGTTTACCAAGTTATATTGCAAGACTGCTCGCTGGATGGGATGAGACATTATCGTCTCTGAGAGAGAAGACCACCTCGATTGAGACAATGATTGAGTCAGGTGCTTTGGAGCAAACTGATCGTGATGACTTACTGGAAATGAAGCTCTCTTTTGATGAGGTCAGCATCGAATTCGAAAAGAAAATAAATGCTTTTAATATGGGCAAGGATTATCGGTTTCGAGAGCTTTTATCATTGACACAAAAATTGGAAAAAGTTAGAAAGAGAAAAGAAGAAAGATTGAGGAAGAGTATGGCAGAAATGAATAACTCTACAAGTGGCTTGTTTTCGGAAGCCACGGATACCCTTGAGCCCTCAAGCTTATCTAGTAGCACATCCACGGAAACTTTGACTGCTATTTTCCACGACGAGCTTTAGCTACTATTAACACTATTGACAAGCCTTTTTCTCGTACATATTTTACATAATTAGCATATTAATTGAAAACTTCAGTTACTCTTGAATTTGATTAGTCCGCAATATTTTTGAAAGAAAAAGGTTCGTACGCGTAACCGTCACCTTCGAAGAATTTGGACATAGCCTCAACCCATTGTAAACGTAGTGAATGCAACATAGCAGACGTACCCTCCATAAATACTAAAATGCATACCGTTAATACAAACCACATACCAAAGAGAAAAACCACCTTTGCAACAGCTATGGGAGAGCCTGAGTTGGCACTTGAAAATGAATTTGCAATTGTCATCGACCACAAAACAGTGGATAATTGGGCATGAGCTAATGACAATGCCCATAGACGAAGGTATGAGGCGGTGTGGGAAATGCAATTCAAACAAAATTCAATGGTATGGATTACTTGATGGATCATCACGTCTCCGAAGTTGAACTCTTCATGTTCCTCTTCATTACCGAAATCAGTAATGATCATTTCATCTTGCGGTTGATCACTCTGTTCGAATAAGTTCATTTGTGTTTGATGATCAGGTGGTAGCGCAATTCTAGATGCTGGCTTATGTTGTCTTCTGAGCATAAGCGGTTTATAGAGCAAAAGCCATGGCACACATATCAGGGCAGCTAAAACAAGCACTACTTGTACAAATGCTTGACCACGATATAATTGTTCATCAACCTTTCCGGGAGATAAAAACATATTTATAAGCATGTTCAACAATCCTGGAGCAGGCTTTCCATCTTTGACCCAATCTTTTGACCATTTATAAATGATTGCCCACGACAGATATCCAAATATGGACTGCATGAAAATCAAACCTGGTATAAAGTTCCCAATAATATCTACCACTGATTTTCTATTTCTATAATTGATATAGGAAAACATGAAAGAATAAGTCATGTGTATGAAACCCATCAATATGGATAGTTTCATCTTATATGAATTTGTGAAAATAAGATTATTGTCCGTACCATGCCATATTGAATCCAATCCTAACGCATATACTCCAACTTGCTTTGCTTCTATAGAGTCGCCTTTTTTGAAGGTCGAGGGCCACTTCCAGCCAGATGGGAACAGAGACATCGATCTGGAAAATATATCGTTGTATATTAAGCCTGTGTACATTGAAAATAACCCCATAAGGACAATGACAAATCTACCGGTGAAAGCCATGTCAAACGTCTCATCCCTTTTCATGGCTTCGAATTTTTTTTCGTTTATCCAAAGATAGATACCCATCAATAGAAGAATGAAACCATGTCCTAAATCACCAAACATAATGGCAAACATGAAAGGGAATGTTACTATTGCTGCCAAGCCGGCGTTTATTTCTTTGTAAGTAGCTATACCATAAGCATCGACAATAGATTGGAACGCTTGAGTGAATTTGTTCGTCTTATGGTAAGTGGGAGGACGCTTATTAGTGTGAATGACGCTAACTACGGTACTGTATTCCGATCCAATACCATCACTATAGTCCTTCAGTGCATTCGTTACACCAATCAGCTCAAGACTTGGTATCCAGGCTTCTGCGATTAACCCTTGCGATTCCTGTTTAAGCAAATTCAGGGTAGCGTATATGAATTTTTCCCTTTTAACGATTGCCTTCCATGTTGGCAGTTGGTCCCCGACAAAAACTAATTCTGTATGCAAGGTTTGCTCGGTTGTTAAAATTATCTGCTGCAAATCGGATATCTTGTCATTCAGAGCATTTAAAGTATCGTGTGAGCGATCATTAAAGGAGAAAATTCTGCCGTTCAATGAGTCGACAACCCTTTTGACCTTTCTCATCAATGTGTCACCATGTGTAAATACAACAAAGCTGTCTTTTTCTACCTTTTCATCGTCTTCTACAAAAGGTTCATTGATTTGAAAATGCTGAAAGAATAAATTACCACGAAGTAATCTCCATAAAATTCTGTTCAGAATTTCAACTTTGTCTCTTCTAATGGACCCTGCTATCATAAATTTATCATGAAACCCCTGCACTAATCTGCTGAAATTTTCATTCGAAGATGGCATACCTGTTTGCTGCTCATAACCTCCTTCATTATCAATATCATCGTCAAATGACAACGTTTCACTGAGCGTTTCACTCAACTCGTCTTCTTCCGTAAGTCTAAATTCATCAGCGTCTAAGTTTTGGCTACGAACTCTTCCAAATATATTAGGATTTCCCTCCAGGAATCGTGAGCATTCGAAAATTACATGACGGTGCTCTATGAGACAATTCAGCCTTAACCGAAGATTGGATAACGACACGTCCATCTGTCTAACCCGACTTTCGAACCCTTTGATGTCTTCCACCGCTTCGTGAACAAAGTCGTGAGAGTGTGTATGCATTGTAGACACTAATTGTGCTACGTTGGGATGCTGGATGGCATTCCCCTCATCGTCAGTATGCAGGAAGTACTTCCACGTCTTTTCCGAATGCTTGTTAACAACCTCTTGCATAAATTGTATGGATCTTTCAGCGTCATCAAACTTCCTTATCTGATTGACGTACGCTCTCTGGAATGCAGTCAATTCTCGATTCAGATCCCTAATCATGAGGTTCCCGAGATTCCCCAAAAGACATACCACTTCTCTGGAGATTTCCAGCGGTATGTACAACTGTACATATGTCATATCCGCAGAGCCTAAGTGAAATCATTGGTCAGTATAAATGATTACTATTGCCAGGTGTCTACTTCCTTATATGAACGGTAATACTTACGGTAGATTGACTCTTCTTCAGCCATCGCAACACTTCAACTGCCCAAAAACTATGGAACAGATTTTCAATTGAAAGAAAGTAGTCTTAAATCAGTAATTGGACCCTTACAAGTTGTTCTATTTGTCAAATAACCATGATTATTCTATAGCATATTCATTATCTGAAGGCTTAGTACCCCGTTGTTATGCTTGTTCTAAGGCGGGTAATGATACTACAAACAGCTGCGAATGGCTTAGAAGACAGAATTCGAATACGATTAAAAAGGGATGGACACAGAGATCATACATTTATAGTCCAGGCGATTTTAGATTGCCAGTTTTTAACTGTACAGTTGCATTCACCTGACGAAATTTGCATTTGCTTGGTGAGATTTAGGCGTTTTTTTGGCGGTATCCAAGAATAAGTGATCTATACGAATAAGTGTCGAAACGAGGCTAACGCTGGGCAGTGAGAAACAGAGCCCGAACCTCATATTTTGAGCGCTATATTGTAATTTTTTGAAAGTAAATACAGGTCATATAGCAGCGACAGGCTAGGTTGAGATGAATCTCGATGATGGTAACCTCCATCAAGAAAAAGACAGCATGAATGCCAACAGGTTTATGTATCGTCCTTTATCCACAGAACTTCTCGCCAGTTTTGTGTTTCCTGATATCGGAGCCTTACATGCCAGCAGGTTGGAATTGTTTGTGAATCTGAACTTCAAGGAAATAGAAGTACATGGGTTTGAGATATACATTGTGGAGCAGTGGGCAGCAGAGAGAAAGTTATCCACTATAATCACTTCTTATACTGGAAATGATATGGATGTGGTGCATGCCGTTCAAGTAGTGCTACCTCAAAATGCAGAAAAATGGCCCGATTCACTTAAAAGATACTACCGTGATATTTCCCATTTTGCACAGCCAAAAGTAACGCCGAAAGGCACATTATTTGTCACTAATTTAGCATCAGTGCCTTCGACGCTTAATTTGCTACATGTTGAATGTGGTGATCTGAGAGTGATCTGGACGAACTTCAAGGCAAATTACGATCTGAAGAAAATGCGCTGTGGTGGTAGATCAGCATTACTACTTTGTGCACCATCAAGTGCGGCTGAGGATAAGTTTTCTCAGCTGTATAAAATTACAATCGGCTCTGAGTTGCGAAAACGATATCTACAGCAAATTGAGCTGGAAGAATTTGCGCAACCGTCTGGATCAGTATGGAGGTATAATCCTGTAATAGAGCTTATTACACTGGTTCAAATAGCCCTGAGTTACTTTAATCTGTTTCATCGTGATAAAGATGGTTTGCTTTGTGAAGATACTGAACATGCGATTTCAAATTGGTGGACTAAATACGGAAAGTTTTACTTGGGCCTCGAGAGGCCAAAAAATGAAGGCACTCTAGGGCCGACGACAGTATCGTCTTTGATAAGTCTGGTTTTAAGCTGTTATTTCAAGTTGAAAGTTGAAGATTGTACTTCATCAAAGGATCCATTCGAAGAGGATGATTTTTTCGCAAGCATACATATTTTTCAAAGAAAATACAATATTCTGAGGAAGCCAGGATCTGTATATTTGGATGACAAAACGTTAGAGAAGCTGTTTGAAGTTTCCGAGAAAACTTCAAATACGGATATTTTCAAGTTTAAAAAAGTTGTTAAATCAACTGTTCAAGATATTGCAGGCAAAGGTAATCCTTTGCAATTGTCGAATGAAATACTAACCACTGATTTAGACTTTCTGGTAAAAAATATTCATGGAGGTTCCCTTGGATTATTATGGAAATGCAAGGGTAGGCCGAGGTGGCGCATAAAGAAAAAATTAAGTGAGAAGCTCAGCTTCTGTGAGATCAGGTACTTCAGAGGTAATCCCAGTGCTGTTTTAGAAAGGCAGGCTGTTTATCTTAATGAAATGAAGCTTAACGGAGTCGAGGTCGACTCGACAGATTCCTCTGATCAGGACAAACAGGTCTTTGATAATAAATTAATCAAATACAATACTTCTAGTTCTTCAATATCGGCATCTTCGATGGTTTGCAATTATGATAAGAACAAATATGCTCGAAACTTCGGCACAAATAAAGTATATCATGGAGAATATTACAGACGAAATTCTATTCCTATGTTAGATAATGAAACTAGCGCAAGTTTGGATCATGCCGTTGAAATAGAAGATGACAGAAGCAATTGTATGTACCGCTCTAACTCATATTCAAGAGTTCAGGATATAACTGAATCATGGGATTTACCTTTTGATCCTTCTTCTGTCAAGATGGCTCGTGATATGCTACAGATTAAGCGTAAACTGGAAATTCAGCGACGAAAGGATGACATAACACATGGATACATGGGTGAGCATGAAGGAAAATCGGCCTGTGATGAAAGCAAGGTTGTTTTCAATGACCTGATGACTGAGCTTAAGGGTGACTATCAGAATTTCAATAATAGAGTTATTGACTTGGATAAGAAACATGAAGAGATCGAGACAAAGCAAACATTGCTCAAAGGTGAAATGCGGGAGTTGAACTCTTTATCATCAAAATTTCAGTATGACATGAGAATCCTTGAAGTTCGTACCAGAGATGTAGAAGACAGCGTTCGACAGTTCGATTCGAAGTTAGCATCGGTTCAAAAATCATTGGTAGATCAGGGACTGGGAATAGCGATGGCAGTAGATTCACTTAGTGATAAAGCTCGGTTCGAAGTTTGTATTCACAATTTGTTGAATGCAGAAAATACAGGGTATGAAGGTTTATGTTTCAAGGTATTGAGTAAAAATTTTCTTCGAAGTATTGAAGAGAATATAAGAGATTGGGGATCATGGCTTTGTGGAAAGGTTTTTTATAAAAGCCAACTTGGGAAAAATGAGAAGAATATTACATAAAAAATGTAGCCGTTTGATAAATTGTATGAGTAGGTAGCATATAAAACTTATAATGAGTCTTTCAGTTGTTCATCTAGAACTTTGAGACCGTAGTTAACCTCTAATAGTGCGATTCGCTCCTTGAAAGATTTATAGATCTCTGAATTCCTCGGCACAGAATCCCAATCGATCTCATGTATCTGAGATGTCAGTTCCTGACATATGATTTCAAGTTTTTCTTCAGTACTTCTCTTTGACTGCCGCAGAGATTCGATATTCGAGTGCAATCGGTCCTTTCTTGCAGTGATATTTTCCTCAAGGTAGTTGTCAATATTCTGAGATCCGGTAAGTTTTCGTTCAATTACAAAGCATCGTATGGAATTCAGATGCTCTGCTATTTCGCTGGTAAGTGCCAGTATCTTCCGGTTGATGTACTCTTGTAATTCGATTTGATAAAGCAGTTCATAGTTTTCAGTCATGAGATGAGTAGCTTCGTCCGGCTGGGCCATCAGGTTATAGGCGTCCAATGTCTGAAGTTCTACATTCTCACTCAATTGATCATATGATACACCGGATTGTTTGGCTAGTCTTTTCAAGAGAATCTCCAGTTTTTCTCTTTCCTGTCTGTTTGCTCTGCATTCTGAACTGAGCACCTTTGTTAGCTGGAAAATATACTCGAAATTGTCGCTGCTAAGATCCATTAGTAATCTTTAATTTCTACCCTGAAGTTCGAAAGGCTGCTTTCCCACCTGAAAAATGATACCCGTAAGATACAACGTATAATTTCTACACTTTGAGGTTTGATTTTCTTTTGTGAAGAAGCAAACAACGCGATATCTGGAAGTAACTGACCACTAAGAGAAGATTTATAAAAGCTCTGCTATTTATTAAGGCTTAAGAACGCGTGCAACGAAATACTTGAGAAACATGCGAAAACTTTCCATGTTTCATAACCGAAATTATCCTAGTTTTTGGTGAAACTTATGTAGAATCTCGATCCAACACTTCATGGCTGAAAACAGTTTTTCAATTTATACAGCTTAGACAAGTTGTGCAATTGCTAAAAATTCAAAGTTCTTCGTCAAATATTTAGTGAAGTGCTTCGTTTCAAGTCAAGCATTTAGTGACATGGGTAGAGAGTACATTCATTAGTATTGATCTATTATTTTCTAGGCGCTTTGATACAATGGAAAGGTGTTTTTTATGTTTCGTAGAGTGATGGAAACATCCACTAAAGAAGACAGCCGGATAAGTAAATAAAAATTGACACATGTATTACTGATTGATCTTACCATATAAACAAAATATTCTTAATAGAAAACCCGAGAGAATCAAAGATGAGACTCTCACAGTGAGATTTCAAATAGATCAAGTCAGATGAGGCCTTGACAGAACATCAATCGACATGAGAGAATCGTCGAATGATGTTCTTTCACGAGGCGCTTACAATTGAGGGATCTGACTCCGGAGTAGTCTACGGCATGAAGTAAGAAATAACGAGCTGTGCCATAGATCCTGGAAAACTAGAGAAGTAGCGTCGTGACAAAACGAACTACGAACTACGAACTTCTAAGGGTGAAAATACTTAACTCATCATCCTGGTTGTGGTTCCATAGGTGCAGAATATCAGGTATAGATACTGAGATATCTCGGAGATACTAATCTAAATTCAATTTATTTATTTCACTTTATGATATAGGAAACCAAGGACTTATATATCTCTATTACGGAACATGATAATCTTATCATCAATGTGTAACCAAATCACTAATGACAGCTCCGAAGATTGGACTTTTTCTAAATAACCTCTTGCATATTCCTTTTAGTTAATAGTAACAGTAACAGCTAGAATTAAATAGCCGCTGATCTCTTTTATAGTTGTAGCGTGACATTTATCATGCGCTACGATAATTAAGATCAATATAAAATAGAGAAAAATCCTGACATTCAGGCAGCATTACAGATTTTCAGAAACTTAATCAAACATCCAATTAGTATGGGGTGGTGGCTCAATGGTAGAGCTTTCGACTCCAGTTAAATCCTGGGACATCCACGGAATTGCAATCGAATGGTTGCAGGTTCAATTCCTGTCCACCTCATATTTATTTTTTTTGTCTCAAGACATTTCCAATGTGGAGACGCCACACAGTGGAAAGCATATAAATGTAGTCCCTACATCAACTTAATACTAAATTGTTGCCCAGGTGCATACCACTCTCTCTGTGAACCATTTAATATAACAGAGGTCCGTTCAATAGTTGAAAATGGGGTACCATGCCAACCTTGCCGATTTCTCCGACGTTGATGATAGAAAAGAAGAAGCTCTAAAAATGCTGCTGGAAAACTACAAGGCTTTGACCATTGATCAAAATAACTGGGTCTGCAATTTATCTAATGCTTCGTCTCTGATTTGGCATTGTTACCGATCATTGAGTATTGACATCAATTGGGCTGGGTTTTATTTTGTGAATGATGACAAGAAGGAGCTGTTATTGGGACCTTTCCAGGGAAAGGTTGCCTGTCAAACGATACCATTTGGCAAGGGAATCTGTGGCGTTGCAGCTGCCACACAAGAAACACAGCTAGTGGAAGATGTAGACAAGGCTCCCCATCACATTGCTTGCGACGGTGATACAAAAAGTGAAATTGTTGTACCAATCGTGAACAATGGAACCAAAAGAACTTTAGCTGTTATTGATATAGACTGCAGAGACTTCAATGCGTTTGAGGATCTCGATAAAGAGTACTTGGAACAACTAGGCAAGTTGATAGGAGAAACTTGCATATTTTAAATTTAGTTAATTATTTTTTAGTTCATATCCAATTCATAAAAAATAATGATTTCGCCCAGGATCGAACTGGGGACGTTCTGCGTGTTAAGCAGATGCCATAACCGACTAGACCACGAAACCATGTAATAAGATGTAATAATTGAAGTATGAAGAGACCACATCAATGATGAATTGTCAGATGATGCTCTTTGTATCTTCGCATACTTTTTGTTGAAATATAGATCGATACTGTAAAATATGAGTATTTGGAAAGAATGTTTTCTTCGGCGTTGTCGATAGTAACTTGGTTTTGTTGAAATATAAATCGAGATTGTAAGATATATTAAAGAGATATTTAGAAAGAATGTTTTCTTCGGCGTTGTCGATAGTAACTTGGTTTGACATTGATGATAATGCTATGATATTCAATTATAGAGATATATAATTCCTTGGTTTTCTATATCATGAATTGAGATAAGACTAATTGGACTTGGATTAATATCTGGAAAATACGTCAGTATTTATACCCAGCATTTCGCACCTATTGAACCATAAGAGAGGACGACGAGTGAAGAATTTTCATCGTCATCACACCATTTCTAGTCCCATAGAATCCACAGTACAACTGCTATTTCGTGTTCATTCCATAGACTCCTTCGTAGTCAGACTCCTGAGTTGTAAACGTCTCGCGATAGATTATCATCCGATATCTTTCCAGCATCGATTGATTTTCTGTTAGTGCTTCATCTGGCTACGTTTATTTTGTTTTACAGTCCAATTGTCTTGTTTCTGATTCTTATAAGTCATCTCTTTCATATAACTTATTTCAGCAAATATTCAGTAACATGACCTCTAGAATGAACTAGTTGACACATATCGAAACATAATTTCAATGAAAGTCAGCGAAAGTGCATGGTCCCTCAGCCAAGAGCTGCCGTTTGACAAGTATAGCAAATGCTAAATTGCATGGAGAAGCACCTTCCCAGCCATTCACTTTCCGGTAGTTTTTACTCTAATAGGGATCCTCTCACTTTCCAAAAATCTTTTAGTATTTCTTAACCTGTTGATGTAACTCCTGATATTTCCGATTTGCAATCGAGAGGTCGAAAATAGCTATAGAGGTGGATATGCAATTGAGCTTTTCCTTAAGCGTCTGATCCCACGTAACAATTATGGGACATGATTTAGAACTGGATTGAATCCATAGGTTCCCAGTATAGACATCTGGTTCAACATTTCCTCACTGCATATCTAGGTTCTCCAATTAATGTAGGACGTTATTAGAAAAAATGGAAAAATTTATGAGTTTTCATCACATCTTATCAGTGCCCTGCATTTTTTGGCAGTTCTAAAGACACCACTGAAGCTAACGTACGAGTACGCTAACGTGTGAATAATCTAACAAACAAGCTCTCTAAAGCACTGTATAGTAAGATGGTGCATAAAAGAAAACCTGCACTGCAGTACTTACCGAAATTATTTCTTGAGGTTTGTCATTCAGCATCTGGTGCAACTTTGTAAGGTTTTCCCTTCGTGCTCTTATTCAGTCGTTTTCATGAAACTTTTCATTATTACATCTCCCTTCATCTTTGTTACGAAAAAAATTTTTTTCAAGCGATGAGATGAGATGAGATATTTCATATTGGACAATTAAAACATAAAGTAAGAGAACATTCACTCTGTACTTGGATCACCTCGACCGACAATCACAATGACTAAGAAATCTAGTGGCTTGACGGCTTCTAGGAAAAGAAGTGCCAAAACTCAAGACGACGTCGAATCTGATAGGGAGGAAATAGACATAAATATCGACGGCGTTCTGGATGGTGCAGACGATGACAGTGAAATAGAAGATGAAGAAGAGGAAGGAAGCTCTTCCCATAGTGAAGTCGAAGAAGAAGTGGAGCAAGAAGTTGAAGAGGATGAGGATTCAGACGCCGAATTGAATGAACTCTTAGCGAAGGAAGAAGCGGAAGAAGCCGAAGAAGATATTAGCGACTCTGATTTTTCAGATGACACCACCTCAATGATCGATAAACTATCCAATGTCAAGTTAAGAACATTGAGTGATCCTAATATATACACCAAATTCGTTGATGGTACGCCAAGGATTATCAAACCTGAAATCAAACCTATTTATGATAGTGACGATAGTGATGTAGAGACCAACAATACAATTGGAAATATTCCATTATCTGCGTATGATGAGATGCCGCATGTTGGATACAATATCAATGGTAAAAGAATCATGAGGCCAGCAAAGGGTTCTGCTTTAGATAAATTATTAGACACAATCGAATTACCAGAAGGCTGGACCGGCCTGTTGGACAAAAATTCTGGTGCTAGTTTGAACCTTACTGAAGAAGAGTTAGAGCTTATTTCAAAGATACAGAAACATGAGCAAACAGATGAAAATACAAATCCATATGCGCCTTTAGTTGATTGGTTCACCAGACATGAAGAAATAATGCCACTGACTGCTGTTCCGGAGCCAAAGCGAAGATTCGTACCATCGAAAAACGAAGCCAAGAGGGTTATGAAGATTGTTAAGGCTATTAGAGAGGGTCGCATCATTCCACCAAAGAAACTAAAAGAACTAAGGGAGACCGAAAAGGAAGCTGAGCGTACTTATGATATATGGGGTGAGTCTACTGAGACTAATGATCACATTATGAATCTAAGAGCTCCAAAGTTACCTCCACCAACTAACGAGGAAAGTTATAATCCACCAGAAGAATACTTATTGTCGCCAGAAGAAGTAGAAGAATATGAAAAGACGGAACCTAGTGAAAGAGAAAGAGACTTTATTCCACAGAAATATGGTGCACTAAGAAAGGTTCCTGGTTACACAGAATCTGTTAGAGAGAGATTCGAAAGGTCATTGGATTTATATCTGGCACCCCGTGTTCGTAAGAACAAACTTAATATTGATCCTGAATCGCTGATTCCTAAGCTACCTTCTCCTAAAGATTTGAGGCCATTTCCAATTCGTTGCTCAACTGTTTATAACGGCCATACCGATAGAATACGTACTTTATCAATTGATCCCTCCGGATTATGGTTAGCTACTGGTTCAGACGATGGTACTGTTAGAATTTGGGAAATATTGACTGGAAGAGAAGTCTATAAAGTTGCTTTAGTCGATATCAAGGAGAACTCAGATGATCATGTTGAAAATATTGAATGGAATCCAGATTCAGAAACAGGTATCTTGGCAGTTTCAGCGGGTGAGAATATTTATTTGATAGTACCTCCAATATTTGGATTTGAGATCGAAAACAACGGTAAAACGAAGATAGAAAATGGTTACGGTTTTGACACATTTGGTTCAAAGAAAAAATCCAATCTACAGGTAAATGAAGGCGAAGAAGAAGAAGAGGAATCGACCACAAACGATGCGGTAAAGAAAGCTGTTGCTCAATGGAATAAACCATCGTCATCCCAATTGGAAAAAGACATTGCTATCGTAATTACATGCAAAAAGACAGTTAAAAAATTATCATGGCATAGAAAAGGTGATTATTTCGTCAGTGTTCAACCAGATTCTGGTAACACATCTGTTTTAATTCATCAATTATCTAAGCATTTAACCCAGTCACCATTTAAGAAATCAAAGGGCATTACCATGGATGCTAAATTCCATCCATTCAAACCACAGTTATTCGTTTGTTCTCAGAGATATATCAGAATATATGATTTGGCCCAACAGGTTTTAGTTAAAAAGTTGTTACCAGGAGCGCGTTGGTTATCAACATTTGATATTCATCCAAGAGGCGATAATGTTATTGCGTCGTCATTTGATAAAAGGGTATTATGGCATGATTTGGACTTAGCAAGTACACCATACAAGACTTTGAGATATCACGACAAGGCAGTACGGGATGTAAGCTTCCATAGGAGATTACCTTTATTCTGTTCCGCTGCTGACGATGGTAATATAAACGTTTTCCATGCTACAGTATACGATGATATGATGAAGAATCCATTAATTGTACCATTGAAAAAACTGACAGGACACAAATTGATCAAGAGCCTTGGTGTCTTGGATACAGTGTGGCATCCAAGAGAAGCTTGGTTATTCTCGGCAGGCGCGGACAACTCAGCACGTTTATGGACTACCTGAATTACCTGCATTTTTTCTATTTTTGTACATTATCCTATGTAAGTATATCAATGGCGAACACGCTATTCTTAAAATCCCATTTCTTTCATCACTTCGAGAGCCTCTTCGTCTTCCTCGAAAGAGTCATTACCATTTTGTGCTTCTGGCTGTATCTCGAATTCCAATTCGTAATCTGCTGATTCATTTTCTGGCCCTTCGCTTAGTTCTGGACCCTTACTTAGCCCTTTATCTGGCCCATCATTTGACTCTTTGCTTGTCCCACGGGAGTCCTCATTTCCTCTCGAGATCGAATACAATTCTTCCTCGTCAGAGAGCTCTGGTGAAGCAACTGGGCGCGCCGCCACAGTACTGCCCTCCTGTATCGCCTCATTTAAGAACTCCGAGACAGTTTCAGTTTCTATCGCCTCCCCCAACATCTCCTTCCTGAAAACATCCTCCCTGAACTGTCTGAGGACTTTGTCATTCTTCCCCAGCGTGTGACACAGCTTGATGAAGTCGTCGAACTTTGCCTTCGGATACAGCTCGTGCGCCCACAGCTGGTAAAACTGTATAATGTGATTCAGGTTGTCGTACGTACTACGCTTTTTGCGCGATATTCTTATTCTTTTTGGCCCGTTCTTGAGCACCCACGGCAGCCCCTTCTCAGCCAGCAATCGTTCTGACGTGAGCTTCACCTGAGCCCTGCGTGCCCGAAGCCCCTCTGTCGCGGTGGGATCTGCTACTGTTAGAGTCGGGTCCGCCAGCATGGAACCTGCTACCGTGGGGTCTGCGCCATCGTATTCTCCCAACGAGTGATTCTTGAGCTCCTCCATCTTGCCACCAATGACTAATTATGTTCTTCTGGCACCGGGTCTACCCCATTCAATGCCACTCAAGCACATCTAGTGACACTAACACACATCAAATTACAATCACCATTTCCTTTCCTGTCATGCCATCTCATCTCATCAGAGAGACAGGTTTCTTACCCTGACGCGTCTGCTCACAACGAGACTTTTCGCGTCACATGCAGTTACCCTCCCCACATAGCATCCACGTGAAATGTCACTGTGCCACACAAACCACATCTTTCGCGAAGCCACAACTGAAGGTAAAGTCGCAATGGCACATGACCGCCGTCATTTTAGTCCCTTTTCCATGTGTGGCGCTTTCAACGCCCTGTTGTCTAAGTCCGATCCAGGTTGAAATGCACATATTGTGGCCCACGAAGACAACCAGTCAAGCTGGCAGTGCCAATCGGGTATTCACTATGCATCACTAGCGAGATAATCTGTTTGAAACGTCAAATAAATATATATATATGTAGGTGATTAGTTTTCTTCGAAAGAGAGTAGAGATGAGCAAGCACCATATCGCTGTATCTTCACAACACTACGTGCCGCAACAATCGCATATCATGTCAGACACATTCACAGCAACTGCGTACGCACCGTCGTCATGTTTGTTTGAGCGCGGATCAGCGGAAACACTGGGCTGCAGTGAACACAACTTACCGAGCTTCCACTACGATGGGAATGGCCAGAGCGCGTGCTACGATATGGACGAGGAGCAGGACCAGATGGTGGATTTGAGCACCGGTTCACTGGTGCCAGTGAACCTGAGAAGCTGGAATCTCATGGCGGAGGTGGTCCAGAAACTGAGAGATCTGTGAGAACGGAGTGCAGCGCATTAGATATAGAACAGCGACAGCGACCGCGGAACGGAGCGGCCGCCGTCACACAGGGTGGGAATTGTTACAGTCATTTGCAGTCATTTTTTTTATTTACGTAGAGTTCGTAGATGTAGCGTAAAAAAGATTGCGTGTCGTCTGGGACGACATTGTGCAACTAATTTTTTTATATTTTTGATGTTTTTTTGTTTTTGGTACGCTGTAATTTCGCTAAATCAGTTGAAAACCTTCTCAGGACGGAAAGAGGGTCTTACGAGAGGGCGGCAAAAGGAACTGAGAAGGTCTAGAGTAGATTTTTGACTAGTGGAAGCTCTTGCGTTATTGAGATTAGGATGTTTGGTACGAATCGACCAACCTTTGGCGGCGCAGCGCAACCGTTTGGTTCAACGGCATCTCCATTCGGGTCGCAACAACAACAGCCACAACAGCCGCAGGGGACGACGTTTGGTATGAATAACGCTCAATCTGGATTCGGTGGATTCGGTGCAGGTTCCAATGCGGCGGCAACTGGAAATCAGGGCAGTAATCTTTTTGGTATGTCTACCAATAATAATAATACCTCGTCTTCGACGACTCCATTCGGTAAGGCAGTGACTGGCGGTGTTTCTGCTAGTAATGCGAATAGTGGTAACACGGCATCTTTATTTGGTGCTGGTGGGATGGGTACTAACTTGAATTCATCATCTTCATCAGGTACAGCAGTGGCACCTTTTTCTGCGTATCAAGAAAAAGATGCAACAACTGGTGTTACAAACGTTTTTGAAAGCATCACTTGTATGCCTGAATATCGGAATTTTTCGTTTGAAGAATTAAGATTTCAAGATTATCAAGCTGGACGTATAAGAGCAAATACTGGTAATGTCACAGGAACTGTCTCTCCATTTGGCACACAAAACTCCAATACTAACACCGGATTCGGTATGATAGGGAATAACTCTTCAAATCAACCTCAATCTGCGGGTAGTGGTGGCCTTTTTGGTCAAAGGGCGGCGACTTCTGCTCAAAATTCACCCTTTGGTTCTCTTTCATCGAACAATACAAACACGAGTTCTTTTGGTGGCGGAGCCGCCGGTGGGGCATTTGGTTCTGCAAATAACACTGCTACTAATGCATTCGGCAGTACTGCAAATAATAACAATTCTCCATTTGGAATGAACAAGCCAGCCACAAATGCAACTGGTGGGACAGGATTATTTGGTAACAACAATCAAAGAACAGCATCTGGTGGTTTGTTTGGACAACCAAACGCAGCAGGTAATACAGGAGGTTTTGGGGCAGCCAATAATGCTTTTGGTGGCGCCGCAAATACTAATACTAATACTGGCTTATTTGGGCAAAGTAATCAGCAAACTGGAGGCGCAGGATTATTTGGTAATCAGCAATCAGGCACCTTCGGTCAAAATAATACAAATCAACCATCAAACACTGGTGGGTTATTTGGACAACAGCAAAACAATGCAGGTCTCTTTGGACAGCAGAATAATCAAACTTCTGGTGGATTATTCGGTAATAAACCAGCAAATGGTGGTCTTTTCGGTCAAAGCGGCAGTGCTTTTGGTCAGAATAATGGCACTACTAATACACAAAATGGCGGACTATTTGGACAAAGCAACAATCAACAAGCAGCAGGGAACTCAGGAGGATTATTTGGACAAAATAATACTCAACAAACTGGTGGTGGATTATTTGGCCAAAGCAATACTCAAAATCAAACTGGCGGTGGTCTATTTGGGCAAAATAATACTCAGCAAAGTGGAGGAGGAGGTCTTTTTGGACAAAATAATGCCAATCAACAATCTGGTGGTCTGTTCGGCCAGAACAGTAACACTTTTGGTCAGTCGCAACAACCAAATGCACAACCAAATACTACATCCACTGGTTTATTTGGGAACAAACCTGCTACAGGTGGGTTGTTTGGTCAAAACAGCAATGGGTTTGGCCAAAACAGCACTGATACAGGTAATGGCTTGTTCGGGCAAAATTCAAATCAACAAAATAGCGGAGGTCTCTTTGGGCAAACACAGCAACCGCAAACAGGCGGATTGTTTGGTCAAAATAATCAGCAGCAAACTGGTGGCTTGTTTGGTCAGAGTAACAATAATCAACAAACTGGTGGTTTATTTGGTGCAAAACCTGCTACTACGACAAGTACTGGTTTGTTCGGAAATTCGCAACCAGCTCCGCAATCTGGCGGCCTTTTTGGTCAAAACAATAGCGCGCTCGGACAGCAACAACAACAGCAACAACCACAAGGGAGCTCCTTATTTGGTCAGACTAATCAGCAACCAGGAGGATTATTCGGTTCCAAACCTGCAGCAAATACTGGAGGTGGACTTTTTGGCAATAATAATACGACAAACGCTAGCCAATCTGGTTTAGGCCAACCTTCTGGTGGATTATTTGGACAAAAACTATCAAATGGTGCCGGTGCTACAGGAGGTGGATTATTTGGTGCCAATACTGCAAATAACAATTCAGTACAAACCGGTGGAGGGCTATTTGGAAGTGGCAATGCTAACAATGCTACCAATACTGCAGGTGGTGGTCTGTTCGGAGCTAAGCCGGTTGCTAATACAGGAGTTGCGGGAGGTGGATTGTTTGGTAGCAATAATAATAACCAAAGCACCTCTACTGGTGTTTCTGGTGGATTGTTTGGTTCAAAGCCTGCTGGATCTACTGGAACTGGACTTGGTGGCGGATTATTCGGAAGCTCTGCAAATAGTTCCAATAACAACAGCGGCGGACTCTTTGGAAACAGATCTCAACCCAATATGCCACAATCGGGGTTGCAATCTAGCTTTTCACAGCAGCAACAATCACAGCCACAACAGCAGACGCAACTTTTGGGGGCAAATGTGTATGGAACTAATGAACTTTTCTCTAGAGTGGCTGTCCCTAATTCAATCACTCAGTCTGAGAAGCCAAGCGCTACTGAAATCGGTGCAGATTTGAAAAGGAAGGCTAGTCTTACAGCAGCTTACAGATTGGCACCCAAACCATTATTCAAAACAAAAAATCTATCGGACAATTTTACTGGAAGATTTGACAGTGTTGGCGCTAGCCAGTCTCGTAGCTCTTCATCATCCTCGAGTACAGACTCAATTGGCAAAGAAATTGTTCCTGTTGAGAGCAGTAACACTTTATTTTCTCCCGATACTGACGATGCTATTTTGTCTGCTGATAAATTGCTGTTTAATCCAGACAAAAAGTCGTTCAAAAATCTCATAATTAATAAGAAGAAGATGGAAGAAAGTGTAAGCCAAGCGGGCCATTCTTCAGAGATAAAAAGGATCACTTTCAATCCCGGAAACGAGTCAACGGACAGCATACCAAAAACAACAGAATCCCAGAAAGACTCTTCGATCTTTACTCAAATCGACGAAAGCCCAATAGCTGCTAAGGATACAAAAGGCATAAATATCAACATCAATGGATTATCAGCTTCTCCATCCACCAAATCATCCTCAGAACTAGCTGAAAAATCTTTAGAATCTTCAAATAGACCGCGTGGAATATATGGGGATGATATATCATTTACTGATGATGGATATTACATCTCGCCATCTTTGGACACGTTAGCGTCAAAAACCTTACCACAATTGCGTAGAGTGTCGGGTTTGGTTGTGGGTCATAAAGATTATGGTAAGATTGAATTTTTGGAGCCTGTGGATTTATCGAATATTCCTCTACCCCTACTTTGTGGTTCCATTATTGTTTTCGAACCAAAGTCGTGTATCGTGTATCCAAATTCATCTCAAAGTCCAAAGGAAGGGCAAGGCATTAATGTCCGTGCAAGAATAAGCTGTTATAAATGCTACCCAGCTGACAAAGTCACCAGAGCACCTATTAAAGATGCCAATCATCAGCTTGTCAAGAGACACATAGCTAAACTGAAGAAATTGCCTCATGCTAAATTCGAAAGTTATGATCCAGTTTCTGGTTGTTGGACATTTGTTGTTGACCACCCAGTTAGTGGTTAAAAAAGCAAAATTTATATAACACCTGTGTAAATTTGTTAAATCTGAATTCATAATGCATTATTGAATAATAAGGCTCTTCGTATGTATCATATTACGATAAATGATCGATTTTTAAAAAATAATGCCATCCCCTGGAATCGAACCTGGGTTTCATCGGCCACAACGATGTGTACTAACCACTATACTAGGATGGCAGTCTTCTATATGGATTCAGAACTAATATTGAAGGACTTTGAATGATAGAATACGCATGTGCCAATCTTATTTCTTTTATCTATAAGTACTCTCAGATATTTCGGTATGTACTTCCTTTATATTTCATGTGGCTATTTAAACGTGGAATATATTTATCGAGAGAGTAGGTAGAGTTGGCAGTTAGCGATATTAGTTTGCTCAGATATTGGTGATAGTATTGTAATGTTCGGTTATAGAGATATATAGATCCTTGATTTACTATATTATAAAATGAGATAAAAACCAAATGAAATGAGATTGGAAATCTGGAAAAGATGTCAGTATTTATTCCTGACAATCTGCACCTATAGAACGATAACCAGGATAATGGGATAAGGATTTTCACCCTTAGCAGTTCGTAGTTCGTTTTGTCACGACGCTACTTCTCTAGTTTTCCAGGATCTATGGCACAGCTCGTTATTTCTTATTTCATGCCGTAGACTCCTCCTTAGTCAGATCCCTGAATTGTAAGCGTCTCGTAAAAGAACATCAGTCGACGATTCTCTCACGTCGATTGATGTTCCGTGAAGGCCTCATCTGACTTGATCTCTCTAAAATGTCACTGTGAGAGTTTCATCTTTGATTCTCTCGGGCTTTTTATTTAATATCTTTTGCATATATGATAAGATCAATTAGTATTTTTACAGACATTTTATTTTGCAGCAATATTCGATGAAGTAACAACTTTTGAACCTGAAGAAGTTTCTATTTAGAAAGAATGTTTTCTTCGGCGTTGTCGATAGTAACTTGGTTTGACATTGATGATAATGCTATGATATTCAATTATAGAGATATATAATTCCTTGGTTTTCTATATCATGAATTGAGATAAGACTAATTGGACTTGGATTAATATCTGGAAAATACGTCAGTATTTATACCCAGCATTTCGCACCTATTGAACCATAAGAGAGGACGACGAGTGAAGAATTTTCATCGTCATCACACCATTTCTAGTCCCATAGAATTCACAGTACAACTGTTATTTCATGTTCCATGCCATAGACTCCTTCGTAGTCAGACTCCTGAGTTGTAAACGTCTCGTGATAGATTATCATCCGATATCTTTCCATTATCGATTGACATTCTGTTAGGGCTTCATCTGACTTCGTTTATTTTGTTTTACAGACCAATTGTCTCTTTCTGATTCTTATAAGTCATCTCTTTAATATATCTTACAATCTCGATTTATATTTCAACAGTTTCACTTACGAATGATTCGCTCATGTCTGCTAGGGTTTCAGTTGGGCGCTTCGTCCATTCGGTAGAATCTGGAACGAATTCAAACAGGTAAATCAATTTATATGCAGCTTGAAACTGAGTCCAAAGATCCCATTCTTTTAACTGATTATGTCGAAGATTAAGTAATAGTCTGAAATTTGTAAGCAGTGAAACATTAGATTGCAAAACGGTAATATATTCATCATGCGCACCTTTGATATCAAGTGCCAGGTCCAATTCGTCCAGAATCATTTCAACATCTTCCCTCGAAACTTTATCACCCTGCTTTTCATCTGTTAGAATTACATTCTCCATAAGCTTATTAACTCCCACTAATCTATCCATGAGATCCAATTTCGTCTCTACATGAACGCTGTAGTTTTTCTTCTGAGAAAGCTTGTTCACAAATGAACTTGCATTTTTTTGAATCGACAACTCTTGAGGTCCTAAACCAACAATTGTCCAATCCTCATCATTTTCGTAGTGATATTTTTCCACAATGTGATCTACTTTTGCAGTGGCATTTTTCTTTCCCTTAGACCTATTCCCCGCATTTGAGCGAGCTCTCTTTGATTCGGGCTCTTGTAAGCTTCCATCCTCGAAAGGATCTTCATCAAACTGCTCTAACTCTTGAACTTGTCTTGATCTTGTATTCCTGACATTTTTTTCGGCCCTGGCTTGAGTTTCCTTTTTCAATTTTTGTGCCTGCCTTTTGGAAGTCCTCTTTGATCTAAATTCTACCTTTTGGTTGTCTTCGGCATCCTCATTCTCTTCATCTCCTAAGCTATTATTCTCCTCAAGTTCCTCAACGTATTCTTCATCATCTGGTTTCCCCGCAGAACCGTATTCGATGAACTCCCAAACATCAACACCTTGGGAGCCCTTTCTTGCCATTTCGTAAGCCGGTATAAGCTTCTTATTTTTCTTCTTTGAACTATTCAACCACTTGTCACAGTCTTCCTCTGTAAGCAGTTGTACATCGTTATTCCTCACCCATATATAAGAGTCATCACAAAAGAATTTCACACAGTACTGAGATTTTATATCATCGAATTTACGGAACTTCAAAATATCAGAATAGACGATATATTTTGAAACGTCCTCATCGTCAGACGCCACGTCATTAACTTGATCATCAACAGTCTCGTCTTTTGAGATATTTTTCGTCTGCGAACTCTGATTTCTTGATCTATTTCGCATTACATGTTCAGGGATAAGTTCATTTGGCACAATTAATGCAGGCCATGCCGGATATCCCTTCACCTTGGCCAGTACAATATCAGTTGGCTGATATATGTGCGCCATCGCTAGCCTTATACCTCTCGTTCAATATTGATTGGACGTGATACGTAAATATCAAGAGATGCGCGTACAGTGCTGTATAATACATAGTGAAGCAGGTGGTCATTAAAGACGAGGTATTTGAACTCCCAATTCGACAAATGGCAAATAGTAATTTTACATTAATATACAACTATCGAGTCTATACGTAAGTAGAAACATTTAAAAATGTAGAATAGAATGTGTATCTGTATTGAAAAAAGGAATGCATAAGAAATTATGTGTGATAGCAGCATATTAGAAAAAAAAAAAACGAATCGTAGTTGTAATTATCTTGATATTTGTAAAGTAGTCCGTCCTCTCCATGGACAAAAAGAATGAGTCCATAAATAAGCAAAAGAAAGGGAACCAAGACACATGAGGTCCCAGTACTTGATTTGGTCACTAATATTGCCCTTGTTGAGATTCTTGGAAGTATTGTTGATACACGGCATTTTGCTCGGGATTCAAGTAGGGTGAAGTTGCATTAGGGAATCCCTGTGGGTGGGGAGGCATTTGCTGATGTGATATTTGGTGTGGCATTCCCATAACAGGCCCTGACTGAGGACCGGCAGGTACACCGACGCCGTGATTTGGATTCATCCCCGGATGCATTGTATGTGACTTCATTCCCTCTGGTTTCAACGAGTTATTCATAACCTGTTGCTGCTGGGGAAGTTGCTGTTGCTGTGGATGCTGCTGTGGGTGCTGCTGCTGTGGGTGCTGCTGTTGCTGTTGCTGTTGCTGTTGTTGCTGCTGCTGCTGCTGCTGCTGTTGATGTTGCAGGCCCTGTGGATTGTTGACGTTGACTGCCGAGCTTATACTCGCCTCATCCTCCTCACCGGCATGTTCTCTGTTTTCATCGTCTTCCTCCTCTTCCTCGTCTTCGTCTGGCGCATTCAAACACGCTTGAATCAGATTTCGACCCTCTTGTTGTGTAACGATGGGTTCAAATTTTGGAGTGCTGAAAGTATAAACGAGCCCCGTTTCAGACACAACCAACAGAAGTACCTGCGTTCCCGTCAGAACAGAAAGCTCAAATGCCTTTTTCATGATACCTTGCTTTCTCTTCGAAAACGTTACATGACGCCTGGTCTTGTTTTCGATGAACTTTATCTCAATCTTTCTCCTCTCTTTGGACTGACTGGTCCGCGACCCAGAGTCTTCAACGTCGTCAATGTCTGACATTTAACCCTTCAATAATCTTTTACCCGTTCAGCAACGAAACCGTTCCTCCTTTTCGCTCTTCTTTTGTTTACAGTATCTTCAATGTTTGTCTTTGGGAACTAACTACTGTTTACCAATCAACAAAACAAAACAAAATGGACACCACCGCGCTCAACACTACCAGTAACACTTGTAACACCTGAAGTTGGTCTAGTCTATTCTCAAACAAAAGTATTTTCCGGAGTTCTAGCTAACCTGTTGTTGCCTTCAATACACTTCCGATCTTTACCTTTCCTGGATGATTCTTTCCTGTTATGAACAAATTATTTCTTCTCTTCGTTGGTTCTTCCCTTATTGGAAACATCCAAGATTTTTTTTATTTCATTTTTTCCCCTTCAAGAGCATTGAGCACGATGGAGCCCCCTGCGCCAGTTACCCGCACCATGTCGTCCACCGTGACACACAGTTTCCACAACCAAAGAGTGCCATGAATAGAGCCGTGCTGCTGCGACGATTCGATGCTGTGAGGATCTGACGAGCTCATAAGGTGGCCACCGTTGTCCCTGTCGTCTGTTACTGTTACGTGCTGGCCCCAACTTGCTGGTTCGGCGTGGATGCCGCGGACATGCTTGCGGTCGGCGTGGGCTCCGTTGAAGTACCGCTGAGGCACGCCCGGATGAGGGTCTTGCCCTCGAGGTCCCGCACTATGGGTTCCAGCTTCGGTGTCGTGAACGTGTAGACCAGTCCCGTGCGCGAGAGGATCAGCAGAAGAACGTTCGCGCCCGTGAGAACGGAGAGCTCGTAGGCCTTCTTCATGATCCCCAGTCTTCGCTTGGCGAACGTGACGTGCCTCCGCGTCTTGTTCTCGATGTACTTGACGGGCATTTTAGGCCTGTCTCTTTCCCTTTCCTTGTCTTTGTCCCATGGTCGCTCGACCGGCGTGGCACTACCACTTCTCACGCCCGCATTCTCGTTTTTGGCCTCTTCACTTTCCTCCTGGCCACCCTCATTGGACACATCCTCGTGTGGCTCTTCTTGAGCGCGGTCTTCCACGTTGTACTTTCCCAACTCTGCCATTTGCCAACTGCCTAGTTTTCATTGAGATAAGAAACTGCGTTCTCCTCTCGAATTCCATTGAAATCAGCCTTCTCCCCGACCATTTACCTGTTTCCAGTTTTGTACATGAAAATGGCCTATTTGAGAAATGTCAGGTCTCAATAATGGCAATGGTAAAAATGATAAACAGGGCAAAAATATAGGATAAAAATGCGAATTCTGTGGATCGAACACAGGACCTCCAGATAACTTTTGACCGAAGTTCAAATTCTTCAGTCTGGCGCTCTCCCAACTGAGCTAAATCCGCACACTAATTGTATGGTTGTATTTCCCTCAGCTAAGAGTATCAAGAAATGTGCCGGTCATTTGATTGTCTGGTCCCGTATTCTTTCGTTGAGCTGTAATTCAATTAACTGGGTAATCTTTATTTGGAAAGAATGTTTTCTTCGGCGTTGTCGATAGTAACTTGGTTAGACATTGATGATGATACTATGATATTCAATTATAGAGATATATAATTCCTTGGTTTTCTATATCATGAATCGAGATAAAACTAATTGAACTTGGATTAATATCTGGAAAATACGTCAGTATTTATACCCAACATTTCGCGCCTATTGAACCATAAGAGAGGACGACGAGTGAAGAATTTTCATCGTCATCACACCATTTCTAGTCCCATAGAATCCACAGTACAACTGTTATTTCATGTTCCATGCCATAGACTCCTTCGTAGTCAGACTCCTGAGTTGTAAACGTCTCGCGATAGACTGTCATCCGATATCTTTCCAGTATCGATTGACATTCTGTTAGGGTTTCATCTGACTTCGTTTATTTTGTTTTACAGACCAATTGTCTTATTTCTGATGCTTATAAGTCATCTCTTTAATACATCTTACAATATCGATTTATATTTCAACAGATATAGCTCTTCTATTCTCCTTTTAGTTAAAAGTAAGAGTAATAGCTAACAATAATAACTGATAGCCGCTGATCTCTTCTATAGTTCTCGCCTCACATTTATCATGCGCGACGATCCTTATGATCAATACAGCCCATCAAATTCAAATCACCAAGGACGTCCAATTAGATTCAAGACAAAATGCGCCCAGGCATCGTTTTGTATCTCGAGCAGATCATATACACCACTCTATATTTATATATACACATATAAATGTAAACACACACAGTAATACGCATATATAGATACATATCGATCCGTAGCATTCACAGCCAAGCTCGTCCAAGAACATCACGCAACAATGTCCAATCCAGACGCTGAGAGAACTTTTATCGCTGTTAAGCCAGATGGTGTTCAAAGAGGTCTGATCTCCAACATCTTGTCCCGCTTCGAACAAAGAGGCTTTAAACTAGTGGGCATCAAGTTGGTCACACCTACAGAGAATCTGCTGAAGCAGCATTACGCAGAACACGTTGAAAAATCGTTCTTTCCTAAGATGTTGTCCTACATGATGTCTGGGCCAATTTTGGCCACCGTTTGGGAAGGCAAAGATGTTGTTAAGCAGGGTAGAGCCATTCTTGGTGCGACAAACCCCCTAAATAGCGCTCCAGGTACCATCAGAGGCGACCTGGCTATCGACATGGGCAGAAACGTCGTACACGGTAGCGACTCCGTTGAGAGTGCAGAACGCGAAATTAATTTGTGGTTCAAGAAAGAGGAACTCATCGACTGGAAGTTAAACCAGCTAGCTTGGATCTACGAATAATCGTCCGATCTTCTTCTTTTTTGACCTTATGCAGTTGTAAATAGCGTGAGAAGTTTTATCGATTTACTTATCAGATGGTGCCACTTTTTCTTTTTAGTGGTGTGTCGTTTCATCGCCCCAGGTTTTTTTTCATTTTGTGGGGCGATAATGGCAACGACAGTAAATAACTTGCTGGCTGTGTGTACCCCTGCAAGAGGATACCAAAATTTGCGTATATAAAGGCTGCTTGACTGCTTTCGAAGGCTCGGAGGACTGCCTCCCCTCGCAGGATAGCAAGTAGACTTTGAGCACTCCACGTAAGCCATATTTACTTTTCTACGCGTAGACTTCTACCGTCACTATGAACCCTATATTTGTCAGAAATTTACATAAGGCTGCAACAAGACTGGCAGCGTATTCAGAGCCAGCTCATCAAGGAATCACACCAGCCAGGTGGTTTTCCACGCTGGGCGGAGTTGGTTGTCTTTTGGCGGGCGGGGCTTTGGTTGTCGCATACAGAAACAATGACCAACACAGCAGTATTCGCCAAATTTTCAGGAACGAGAGAGGCCATTCTGGTGTTACTCGCCACGACTGATAAGCAGTGCAGTCTGCTTCACGATTTTTACGATATATAATGATAGTTTTAATAAATGTTTATGACAATTTACCTGTATTCCTCCAGATAGAGTCGTGGCGCGCCTTATGTCACCATATCGCTTGTACGTACTCTTACAATACAATGGTTGGGATGCGCAGGGTAGTTCAACAGCTTTGATACCAGTCGCATGAACTGAATATCTCCAGAAGTAAACAACTTAATATCATCCCTGCTTATCATGCTCTTTTCATTAGGAGTAGGGTTGATCGTAAAATGTGTGTCTTAAGCTGTCACAGTTTTATGATGACATTTTTTTTGCTCAATCATCTGAGATGAATCAAATTTCCTGTTGCCATTAATTATGTCTTTCCATTGCACATACTACGTTCCTTCAGTCTCATATTCTTCTGTATTTCGTTCACCGTGAAGAAGTAGCCTGTTCCAATTCTGAATATATATTTAATGCTTTCCTTGCTAGGCTTTTGCCTAGCGCTACAGGATACGTGTAATGCAGAGCCCCTGTACCGCTAGACAAACTACATAGACCACTGCTGTATTCTAGAACAACTTTCTCAAGGTCGGTGAAAGTATACACAACTTTGACTGTCTCTATCGGAAAATGAGCTAAGCTCACAAAATGAACAGCAAATCAGGGAGATAACTTAAGAACGCCTACAGCGCCATAAGCAAGATATAAAAAATATGTAACCCGGGAAGGTTTTAATATGTTCGTTTGGCTTCCTTCGCTGAAAAAAGTCCGAACACAAAATGTGGATGCAAACTTAGAGCAGCTTACTAGTGGGATGATGTTATGCAAGTTGATCATTCATGTAGATTAAATATATATATAGACTCTGAGACAGGAATCAGGAGGTGTAACTGAGATGAAGACTAGGGAATTTGGCTGAAAAGGAGGTCACAACAATTCTTCAAAATATGGATGCACGGCAGCTCGTTTTGCGCTTAACCTGTTTATAGGATCATATGCCAGTAAACTGTTCAGTAGATCTATGCCTTGGTGACCCAAAGAAGGAACAACGTTGGCAAGATCTTTCCTATGCCACTTAGGGAAACTGGGCTTAAAATCTGGCAAATAGACAATATCTGGCCAGATGTTTTCATTCGGTGTGCCGAGCACTCTAAATATCTTGAAAATTTGATCAATTTCACTATCACCACTGAAAATTGGCTTTCTGTTGCACATTTCTGCAAATATGCAGCCGATCGACCAAATATCGACCCCTGTACTATATTGCTTACCTCCCAATAAAACTTCTGGTGCTCTATACCACAATGTAACAATTTCATGGGTATACGCTCTCAATGGCACTCCGAAAGCTCTGGCTAAACCAAAATCACCCAATTTCAAATTGCCATCCCTGTTAATCAATAAGTTTTGTGGCTTCAAATCACGGTGAAGGATTCTGTGCGAATGGCAGTATGCAATCCCCTTACACAATTGCATCATAAATTTTTTGACTATTTTGTCGCCCAACGGTTGGTCCTTTGGTATGCTTTCCATATATCTTTTCAAATCGAGATCAAGAAACTCAAATACGAGATACAGCTTGTGTGCATCAGAATGGACAATATCATATAGTCGAACAATGTTATCATCTTCCAGTTCCTTAAGCAATGATATTTCCCTTATTGCAGTAGATGGAACACCTTCATCCTCACTCTCCAATCTGATTTTTTTCATTGCAACCACTCTTTGACCATGACGCAGATCTAGGGCTTTGTAGACAACACCATAGGTACCTTCACCAACCTTTTCAAGTCTCTTATAGTTGACTAACTCACCGCTCATCAGGAAATTTATCGTTCGCCAGAGTTAAAGCCTAATTGAAGATTTATACCCTGTTGAATCGCGTAAACGTTTTGTCTTTTTCTCTTTTTCTACTCCCATTCTCATGGAAGAACTCTTGTTAGCAAAAGAAAAGAAATATAAATATTAAATATATAAATATTTAAATATACAGACGTATATACATTTACGAATATCTATTTAGTCTTTCTTTGCCTCTCTTTCTGCCTTGCGTAAAGCTCTTACTCTAATTGACTTATGCATCGTATAATTGATAGAATTCACTAGCTTTGAATAAACACCTACTGTTTCTTCGATAATGAAATGGTATAGAGCATGAGACCAGTATGGTGTTATAGTGCTGAATCTCTCTTGAGCACCACATCTTCTACCAACATTTTTCAATGTAGATGAAACAAAATTTTTTGCGTTGGGAATCATCAATGAGGCCCTTCTAATTTTTGACATCGAACTTGTCACTAAGTATGACAAAGCTAACTCCACGTCAACATTCTTGTCCCTCAATTCACCTGCCAAAGCATTCGACCAGCCTTGCAAGAAAGATTTGGATCCACTATAAGTAGCCAACAAAGGAGTTGGGATTAGACCGGCAAAAGAACCCATGGTCAAGATTAAACCACGACATTTGGAGGAAGCTGCTGTGGAGACAATAATTGGGGTGATCAATTGCGAAATCAATAACGTGGCTGTATTGTTGATGGTAATAATATCCCTCAATTCCTTCTCCTCTGTTGCCAAAAATGGCACTGGAATAGAATGAGACTGTCCAACGTTATTAATTAGAACCGTGATAGGCAGGCCTTCACAAACTTCCCTTATAGCAGTGTAGTTTTCTGGAACATCACGGGAAATGTCCACAGACAAGATTTTAACTTCGACTCCAAATTTCCCTTGTAATTCCTTCTGTATCGTTTCCAACTTGGACAATGTTCTTGAAATAAGAACCAGATTGAAATGACGACGGGCCATTTGAAAGGCAAATTCCTTACCGATACCGTCACTGGCACCTGTTATAACACAGTATTTACCCTTGCCAGCACCATACTTAGAGTAGTTGACGCTTGGAAGCAGGAAAAGATCAAAGATTAGTGATAATGTTCTTAAAATGAAGGTCGTAGCTTTAAGAACGCCAAATCCAAATATGCACCAAAGTGAAATATTAAAAAGCTCACTTCTTCTGCCAACAGCTTGCAGTTGCTCAACGAGATTAACAATCAAAGTCATTAATGGTTTTTGTTCTTCTTTTAAAAGGAATTTTTGGCAGGGAACCAGCAAGTTTCTTGTTAATATACACGCAAATTTTACCCTACCAGCCGTTGTTAAACAGTAATTACATATGACAAAAAGGATGTGATGTCAGCTTATGTATCAATAATACAGACACTATGAGTATCTAGTATTTACCTTTCTCATGAAGATGCTTGAAGTTGATTCTGTTTGTTACATGTATACAATTTAAGAGTCTAAGGTTTCGACAATAGCGTTCGATTATCATTGAAAAATGAGTATTTGATTCAATTTATTGAATACCATTGTTGTAACCGCTAACGTGTATATTTCTTAAGATCCAGTCTGTGAGTTGCAAACATGAATTGCATCGCGATGCATCATAGTTCATTTTCATCCTTTTTGCAATTTGATGATATCTACTCCCAATAAGTAGAGGCTATTGACGAACTGGTTGATAATGGGGGGGGGGGAGATTGGCATGGAAATCTCACGCTCTTCTTCCATTCATTTGAAGAATATCCCAGACAGGGGTGTTTATTAAGAAAACAAGGCTCAAAAGAGTAAAGACTCAAAATATACGATGTACATGACCTTCTTTAACCTATTAGCTCCGTCATATTTCGGGTTCAAACAATGGCTAATTGACTCTCTTAAACTTTGATTTTCAGGCCTTCCAATAAATGCTTGATCGGCTCCATTAGGAGACACCCTCGAGTCGAGATAATTATTTTCCGATACCATAATCCTAAGTGAGATGACATCGTCTGCACACTCACTTTTTGATTCATGATGACTATTGATAGCCATTTGACAAAAAGTTTTCATAAGCTCAGCCCTGCATTAGCAATGAATCAAGTTTTTCCTGCGTGAGTTGTACATTCAAGTAATCTCTCTCACATTGGGTGGTCAAGAGGCTCAACTCTAGCTCATCTTTGAGAATCCGTAGTTTTTCTTCCTCGATTTTTTTATCTAATGAATCACTTTCACGAAGTATGTGCTTGATCCTATCAAGCTCAACACTGTTATCGGTGGATTTGTCAAGATCCGTAAGATAAAAAAAAGGTGATTCGTTTCGATCTAACCTGAATTCTTGAGGTTGAGTGAGTGCAGGGCTTGCTATAGTAGGGGTATTGTTATTTGAAGATAGAGATCCACTGCGGTTGAAACTATCTACCGGTGTATTGTTACCGCTGTCATGAGGACGCTTGAATGGTATTTGTCCATATGACTGTGAAGTAGACTGAGGTATCCCTGTGGCATATTGGTTTCTTGATGAAGGCTGGGGCACTGAATGGTATGTTCCTACACTCTGGAATTGACTGGATACGTTTTGGGTCCCTCGATGATATTGGTAATCATTTTCATTCTGGTATGACTGATTGTTACTATTTCCATGCACTTGAGCATAATCTTCTCCTCTTCCAGAATAGTATCTACTACTACTGTTCATATGTTTGCTACCTTGGCTCCGTCCATTGTAATAATGTTCAGAGCCATAGCTATCGGCATTTTGACCATACCCGCGATAACCCGAGTAGCCTCCTGGGTTGTTATGAAAGTCCCTCCGTGAGTTGTTTGAATGGTCATAGGAATGCCCTTTATATTTACCCCCACCTCTGTAATAGCCTCTTCCTGAGTACCCACCTCTTGAAGGCGGATATCCACTACTATTGCTATTATACCTCGTAAAACCTCCTGTGCCTTGGTGAGTGGAATCCTGTTCCGATGAACTTGAGCTCTCATTTACTGGGTAGTCACTCATGTCTACGAAGTGTGTAACTGTATACTACTTTTCTTCTTTTGTAATGCTTGAAGTGCAGATGAGTTAGACTTTTTTTTCAACTTTCACCATCTAAAGAAGAAATACTAAAACTGGAGACCTCAATAGAGAGACACGCTACACGGGTAAGAATAATGCAGTGAATCAGATCATCGGAACTGTATTAAATCATTTCTTCTATTAAATATTAGTAAATATCAGTAAAAAGATCAAAAGCTACTTACTAGGTTGATAGGCGCTGCTATTACCCTTATGCTATGTGCGATTGTGGCTTGACGTCTATTAAAACTTCTTTATTCCTCTACCTTATTTATCCAGTAGTTCATATCATGCATCGCCATAACAAGTCTCATTCGTTTGATTTTTGCCTCTTCGTCATGCAAAAGTTTTGTTATTCGTTCACAACCTTCGATTAAGATGGGGATTTTACGAGAATTCTTCCAAAGTTTGAATTGCGCCAAATGTCGTAAATCGCTTATATGCGCGAGATTTCTTATTTCTAGTACCGACAAGTTCGGAAAATAGTTGAATGCAAATAATGTGGGTATAGAGTGGTTTGTCAGGAGACTACAGTTGTTCAACGATAACCTTTTGATATGTTTACCCCTTTGTTGAGCCAGTTCCCAGATGCCCGCATCAGTAATTTCACAGCCCGCAACGCCAAGGGTCTCAATTTGAGTATGTTCAGCCAATGCAATCACGGAAACGCTTGTAATATTTGTTCCGTTTCTATGTCTACCCAAATTACAACTTTGCAACTGTGGACATTTGAGGGCTATCGCAATGACACCTGCATCTGTTATATTATCACAAGCTCTCAAATCGAGAATTTTCAGTTTTGAAGCATTTGCAGAAATTTCAAATAGAAAATTGTCGTTGATAACTTTGCTTCCTGGCATGATTAATCTTTCCAAGGATTTAAGTCTTGAAATCCATGAAAAAGGAGGAATTACATTTGGACAAATGTAAAGCTCCAACCAACTTATATTATCTGGAGCTAAAATAGTAGCCATTTTATCCAGATCATTTTGCAAAAGCTTATGGAATTTATGCAAGACAAAAATTGACGGCCTGCTAACTATTTGATTACAATCTCCAGAATATTTGTCAATAAACTTGCTGTAATGTTGAGGATGCTTGAAATATACTTTTTTCAAAAGCACCCCGAGAGTGACTGAGTGCCATAACCTGTTTACGAATAAGCAGTTGTACAGCAGCGAATCTTCTTTTCCCTCCCTCTTCAACTCAGAGTTTGATGTGGTTGATTCGGTACATTCATGCCAAGCTTGACGAGCCTTTTTCTCATCTTTGTAAATTAGCAATGCGTGCTTATATGAAAGCGGTCTTCTTCTAGAGCACGACTTCTCGTGCGGTACATCACTGTCAAGGCTGACAAACCTGAGAATATTTGCTAATATTTCCTTAATTTGAAAAATTTCATGCGTCCTGCTTGCACGATTGGAAAAATCAATCCGTTTTCCAATACTACCGCTCAGTGTTAGCGATAGATCGGCGAAATCTTGGCTCAAGGACTGATTTTCAGCATTTTCTGTCGACGTTGGAGAAGAGATAGCCAAACGACCGGTAGACTGAATTCTCTTGGAGTCCCAGTATGCGCTGCCTCTTTTCCTTCTTAGAGGAGAAGACTCCGGCGTTACTGGAAAACTAGTACCTACAGGATACGACTCGCAATGGCTTTTGCCATTTGCTCGCAGCTGGTCCTCGCGTTTCTTACTGCGACAGTGACGAATGGCGCTGCATTTCTTGAGCACATCTCTGATCGGCGAGGCGATTTTAAAGTGTCTTGAGTCTGACTCGATTGCATCATTTGCCGCATCGATTTCACTCGGCGTGGGCGAGCATTTCTTCAGGGGCCGCTGTTCAACCAGCGTTGCCTCTCTTTGTCTTTTGATGGAACCATTCTTGTTCAATGGTGTGAATTGCATAAAGGAAGGGACGGTATTTAAACTATAACTCAGTAAGGAATGTCAGAAACGTTAGAAAAAAATAGTAGCGTTGATAAGAATGTGTTTTAGATCCTTGAATATACCATAGACGACAGAGACAACAGAGAGTAACAACGTGTGTGCGAACCAAGAAACCTATATCCTTTCGCTCCTCAACTAGCTCGCTTCCCCCAGCACTGTCTTGCTCCCCATTGCCACACACAACTCTCTACATATATATATCATATATGCTAATATCAACGAACAATGTCGCAGCAAAACATGAGACTTTGCAGGCAAGTAAGTGATACTGGCACCAGACAGTGTTCAGAATTTACTGCTAGTTACGGAAAAGAAGGGAAGGGGGAACAGAACAAAACAGAACAGACACACTTCCAAGCTGTGATCGACACCAGCCCAGTGGGAATCGCTGTCAATCAAATTGCGTAAACACAACCATCAATGACAATCTCTGTTTCTAGAATGCTTTGAGGCGGTTTTGACCAGCTTTGTCTCGAAATTTACAGTTCGCATTCTTTCTGCGCCTGTAGCGAATGTGCGACATGCACCATGTTCAAAACAAGCAAGCAATTGCTGGCCAATCACCCACATGATAGAAAAATATCAAAACATCACATGAGAGAGAAGCGCCAAGACAAGCTAGAAACAAGCGTAAGACAAGCGTGCGTAAGACACCCCAAATAAACCTTCTACCAGCAAGAATCAGACTTCAAGCACCTGTACCATCAAGTTCGACCTGCGCATGTATCGCTCGCCGACTTCGATATGCGTTTCCATTACTGCGAGATGGCTAATGTCTTACATGATCAACACAACATACAAAACACAAACAAGCAGCATACATAACATACATATAACACTACCCCAGTGGCTGACAGAGGTGTCACTTGAGGCATTGCAATCACTTATTACTTGTGTGCTTGCCCTTAAAAAAACAGGGCAGCTGCCGAGCACCACGGCTAGAAATGCATTATCTTGATTCTGACTTGATAGTTAAAGATAGCTTGATGTGGGCTGCGATTGATAAGATACAGTCAGTCCTTGTGCAGGTTTGAGCATGAGACAAACAGACTTTGGGACACCAGAACGCAGATACGTGGAGAGAGCGTAGTGTGGTGGTGCGTTAACTGTGACGAGTAGTGGCAGAGGACGTTCTCGACCAGATGATACGGATTCTATCTCGGGATGACGAGATACGAAGAAGGGTGTTGAAAAGTCGGGCTGATAAGTGAAATTACCGCAACCATCTTGGTAGTATGCACGTTTTTAGATATGGGCTAGGGGTTTCAGATAGCGATGGTACGAGAGGTGAGTCAATGGGCAGCGAACGGCGTTAACACCTGGTATAAAGTATTAATAAGTAGAATAGTCGTTTCTCGATCCGGGAGATCAAGGGTGATCGAGTGGTAAGCGTAGAACAGAGATATATAAACTTGTAGTAGGCAGACAGGCACGAAGTGTGCGAAGTGAGACACGCAGGTACAGAGAGATAGGACAAGTGACTTAGGCAACGGAGATGGGATCAGAAAGACACAACTCTTCGCAGCAGCGTTCTCGCGCTAGGAGTGGCCAGAATCAGAGATCCGACGAGACTGGCAAAAGAAGGTTTACGTTCGGATCGAAAAGCGGTGGCAATGGTAATGGAAGAGATGGACAAGGACATGAAGGCCATAAGAAGCTTGCTGGGGAGCATGCTGACCAGGGCGCAAAACAGGGGTTTACGCCTCAACAGCAAAAGGTGATCATCGAGCATCTTCTGATCACGAAGAGCAACGCCCCCCAGAAGAACTACTCGCATGTGCCATGCAAGTTCTTCAGACAGGGGTCGTGCCAGGCGGGCGATTCTTGCCCATTTTCTCATTCTTTGGACACCACCACTGCAGACCAAACGCCTTGTGAGTATTTCAAAAGGGGAAATTGCAAATTCGGTTCCAAATGTGCCAACGCCCATATTCTACCAGACGGTGTGAGGGTCAATCCACCGCGGCAGTTTAAAACTAGGTCCTCGTCTAGTCGCGAAGGTGTCACTCAGCCGCAGTTTCAGGCACAAGCACAGGCTCAGGTTCAGGCTCTTGCTCTTGCTCAAGCGCACACTCAAGCTCACGGCCATGCCATCGTGGAGAACTGTATTTACGAAGAGGAAGAACCGAGGGCCGGCAGTTCTGTGGAGGATGTCTCACAGGTGGATGTAGAAGATGAATGTGAAGAATTTTACATTCCTAGGGATTTCGCTGACTTACTAACTCCGGAAGAACTGAGGCGCCGGAATTCAAGATCGTCCTCGTCTTCAATACCCTCTTCCTTCAAGAATCCAGAATTCTCCCATTCCCGCTCTCTTTCATCATCGTCATCATCGTACGGTTCAGAACCCCTGTTTTCTCCAACTATCAGTACCAATAATGGCTATCATCAAAGAGCGTACTCTAATGCTTCCTTATCATCTTCAAATTCGTCTACAACCGTATCACCACTGCTGCATCAGCAACTGTCAAACTTTCAACAGCCGCAATGGACGCCAATTTCTCAAAACTATTCGTATCACAACTACAATAGTACCAAAAATGATACCAATTATTTGACGCCAAAGACTCAACAGTCCACAAAAGTCACTTATTCTCCGTGGTTTCCACCAATGCTTCACGATAGCTCAACTTCAAGAGGTGCTATTTCCTGGCTAGGTAGCGATCTCACAAGGTTGAAAATCGATGAAGAAGCGGTGGACGAGCTCTCCTCTACAGACGCAGACGTGGACGCTGCAATAGCAAGCTTGTCAAGCTTTGGCAAGAACACAAGCAACTACCGTCAAGACACGCAATTTTTTTTTGATGATATTCCCGTGCGTTTCGATCATGCCCAGCTATCATACACAAAATAAAATCAAAAACAAAAACATAAATAAAAATTTTAAAAAGTTCCAGCTTCAGGAAGCTTCAATGGAATCGGTCAGGATTAATGCGGTATTAAGGTTATTTACATCACAGGTTTTTAAATACTTATTCTCTTTTCAAAACAAAATTATACAGGTTATTATTTTTTCTTTCTTTTCAATTGACCATTTGCTCAACGCATGTACACTTCCTTCTTTTTTCATTGAGTATCACTTAGGTTCCCTTATCAAAAAGCAAAAGAATATGTGATCGTATAATGGAAAGAAATGAAAAAGAAATGACAGGTTCTTCATGCGTGAAACTTGGGTAGTTGCATGATTGATAGTAGCTACATATGTGCATATGTACCTGTAGGTTCTTTTTTCCTATTTCTTTTTGAAGCATTTCAATATAGGTTCCATATTTGGATGGATAAGAAGAAACGATCAACAACATGGTGTTAATTTCCTGGAGTGGACGTACAAATAATAGTCAGTATCGACCGATTAGTCTACCCCAGTCAGTAGTCATAGCAAACGATTTTCACCTTGGAATTATCTTATTAGGTCTAGTTCTAGAACGAGTCCTTACAGGTCTGATAGAAGCCAGCGGGCCAGCACGGCTCAAGCGGGTATCCACGAACAGCCATGCCACTTTGCGCCAATACTTGTGGTTACTTTCGTACTCTCTGTCTGTTGACGTAGAAGTGAAGACGCAATTCGATGCTATAAATTCATAGCGAATTAACCTTTTATTGGTGACAATTTCCTTAAATGTGAAGCTCAAAGTAGGCAGGATAATTGTTTCAGCAAAAAAAATTACTGAGACTATGAGAATGCACGACAGTAATAGTCGACCCAAATTGCACAGTCACATATGGAAAAGTGAACCAGAAGGGGTTTCCCTGATTGAAGATGAAGCAGTTGACAAAGAAAAATCGGGTGGCCTCATCAAAAAATCTGCGTCCTTTAAAGAACTTCTACAGGAGAAATGTAAAGCCATGGGAAAAAGTATATCAGCGAGCAGTATGGGCACATTCAAAAACCGCGATCATAAACGCAAGCCTTCTCATTCAAATGCTAGTTCATCAACGAGTCTTGTTTCCGATGCGAGCGGGCTGACGAGTGACCATTTCTATGATCACCCGAGCTCTCTCAAAGTATCGCTCACACCTGATCAAAGTTCGGTAGAATCCCAGGAGAACTATACCTGGAGGAGTCCTAGAGATTTAGCTAGTTGTAATAGTAGGCCCAGGACAAATAGTAAATTTGCCGTTTTGCATGGATCCTCATATGCACGCAATAAAAGCTCATTCCATGATGGCGTCGACACGAATGACAAATCTGATAGCGATGAAACTCATTCTAATAATTTCTCGTTTACGGAAGCTTACCGGGAACGCGGTTTAGAAGAACAACAGAAATACATTCCGAAAGAACCTTGGGAAAGTTTGACATTTGTTACTTATCCGAAAAAGTTACTGGGGTAGTTGTCACAATCTAATATAATACCCTACTACTCCTGTTTAATTATTCCATTATTACTATACATAGCTCATTAGTTTAACAAAAACCAGCAGGCCTGCGTGGATACAAAAACTGGGAAAGCCTAGACGATTGGGGTTTTTGCTGACACTTTTACTACAGATAACTTAAAATTTTGAGGGCAAATTCCTTTATATTCAGTGTGTAATCTAGTTTCTCTTGCCATTTAATCAAATCCATTTCTCGTCGACCGGAATCTAAATCAATTTGATCCAGCTTGCTAATCTTTGAACCACCAATCCACGCATAACCTAAGTACAACACAATGAATAGAATCGAAGTTAAGTAAGAGGAAACAAAATTTCTCGCATTCCAATGGAGGAAATTCTGCAACCCATTCAATACAAGAACCAAAAAAGTTGACAGCATCCCAAAGATACACAAATATGGTTGAAATGGAGATTTGTAAGGATATTCTTTTGCATTTCTGGATGTTATGTCTGTTCTTCTTTTCAAGGCATAATAAAGTCTATAAAATGATAAGTTCATGCCAAACCACATAATCACACCTCCAGTTGTGCCGAGATTAACCAGTAAGATAAATACTTCTGCCGAAGAACCATTGACAGATAAAAAAGCCAAAAAACCAAAAGCACTGCACATCAACACAGAAACAAATGGAACACCCCTTTTGCTGCAGATAGTAAAGATACTAGGGGCCTTGCCCTGCGTTGCCATTGCATATAGTGTCCTACTTGAAGCATAGAGTTGCGAACTTGCTGCTGATAATCCTACTGCAACAAAAAAAGATTGCACTATAGTACTCAGTGTACATTGATTACAGGATTTCAACGCTATAATCCAGGGTGCTTGGTTAGAGCTTCCTTCAAAATAAGATCCGGGGCCACCACTTGAACCAGAAATTTCACAGTTTAAACCCCCAAGATGAGAAATAATGTCAGAAATTTGAGCCACATAATTCTCCACTGTCGATGTTGCACGTTCTGAGTAGCGTAGTAGCCTAGGATCTCCACCGTAAACGTTAATTCCCATTACAAATATTGAGAGAAGGTAAAAGATAATAATTCTGGTAAAAATTCGTTTTGTCACTAAAGGCACAGCCTTTCTTGGGTTTTGGGCCTCACCAGCAGCGATGAAACCAACCTCTATACCAACATAAGAAAAAATCGATATCAATATTGCTGCAATGCAGGATAAAAGGACTCCACCGAAACCTCCAATACCATTTAATGAACCGGTGCCCACATCATTGAGATCAAAAGTTGGTCGAAACGGCCCGTAAGTAATATCAGATCTGGGAGATTTGCTTGACGCCCAATACCGAAAACCAAGATAATCGCCGTTAAAAGTCCCGACATTGACCACTATCATGAGTACTATGAGAAAAATCACAACCAGTAGCTTGAAGGCACTCAAGAGATATTCAAATTCCCCATAATATCTGACATCGAGCAAGTTGATTGAGGCCAAAAGAACGATAAAACAAATGAGAGTTATCATTTGATACTTTGAATTGTATGAAAGAGCATTAAGATCTTCGATTGATGCCAGCATCATCAAAGAAGCAGTAAGCTCAGCAGGAAACGCTAAAGCATAAGATATCCAATGGCACCAACCGACACTAAATCCAAATGCATCACTTACAAATCTAGAGCACAGTCCTGATATTCCCGTTATCAGCGGGATCAATGCAACAATCTCCGCAAATGATAAGACCGTAGCAACAACCACACAGGCAGCAAAGGTGAAACCTATTAAAGCACCCAGTGGCCCACCTATAGACAATGCTTTACCAGAATTTAGAAGAAGGCCCACACCTATAGTAGCGCCAAGAGATATCATTTGCAGATGCCGCACGTGTAATTTTCGTTGGATTGTGTAAGTATTCGCATGATCCCTTTTCAGTAACCTGCTCCTTGATAATATCGATTTTTTTCCATCAGAAGACGCCTTTTTGTTGAAATGTGACATGTTATACGCATTTTCAGCATACTTGCGTTCAAAATCTATAAATCCTTCGGGCATTATATCATCGATAATTTCAGTACCGTCAATGGATTGCGAAAAATCCGAGTTGTAAAGCTGCGAAGATGATCCTTGCGCTGATTCATCTGAGGTAACATGACTTTGCATGAACTTCTTTCGAAGTCTTTCAACGGCTCGATTGAATTTCAATGCTGATCGGGTTCTTCCGGCTTTCATGGGTAAGCTTACCGAACGGTCTGAGGCAGAACGAAGACTCCCCACCTCGATCAAGGGCAAAACCATACCCTTATTTGACATTACATTAGTAAGAACACTGAGCTTTTCTCGTAGCTCATTCTCCTGCATCAAAAGCTTATTATATTGCTGAAAATCTTCAAAGATAACGTCATTCTGTTGAATTCTTTCGAGATTCATGTATTTCCTCACCAGATAAAACTTATCTTGCATCATAAGCTCTTCATACTCTCTGGGCAAAGACTCTACAATCTTTTTAAAGTCCTCTGATCTAACAGACCCCCTTTCGGAAGATGAATCAGGTTCTTGATATTCTCCATCTTTCACTCTGAGATCTTTGGTTACCATCCGTGGGAAAAGCCCCGGAGCAGCTTTATTTAAGCCGTCCAGTACCATCCATTTACTGTTGTTTTTTAGTACCCTTGATTCACTGTAAGCAATCACTTATTTTATGCTCCCTTTCTCGAAGTGCGATTTGATCGTTATCTTGATTTTTCTTCCCTTGACGGCATGAAAATCGAGTTTAATGTAACTCGGCATAGTGTCTTAAATAATAAACAGCTAAAATAGAAAACCAGTAATTTATCCGCGGAAAACATATATGAGTCGATATAAAGAAGGACTTCTGTTTTCTTTGTACGCCTGGGTATTTGGATATTTTGATTGGTAAGAATCATCAAAGGGTAGCCTAATATCCTCGCAGGCTGGAAATAACTGGGCCTTGCTTTACCGATGGATTGGGTAATTCAAGCAGCAAAAAAAAAAACTAAAAGACCACCCGGAGGTTCCAGGTCAATAGTTGAGTCCCTCAATATCTTTAATGAGGTAGTGATCGAAGGCCAATCAGAAATAAGCTCGATTCTCAATGAAACAGATCATTGGCTGAAAAGTGAAATAAACACATTTAAAATCGTGGATACAGGAACTAGATGTGTAGGTGAGA
Organism: Zygotorulaspora mrakii; assembly: GCF_013402915.1. NCBI lineage: Eukaryota > Fungi > Ascomycota > Saccharomycetes > Saccharomycetales > Saccharomycetaceae > Zygotorulaspora > Zygotorulaspora mrakii. Next base: position 259,024 of record NC_050721.1, read on the forward strand.
CAAGCTCAATGGTAAGTCCAGAAAAAACGCAGTCTACATTTGATATGGACTATAAACTTGGTTCCAGCCTTAAGAAAACAGTACAGGAAAATGAATGCGAAGAGAAAGAGACGCCAGAAGGAACGAAACACGAATTTCCAAGTACGACACCAAAGTCTCTGGCAGAGGATACTACTACGGATTTGGTTAGAAGACTACCTGAGCAAAAGATAGGAAGTGAGATTCAAAAAGATGAAAGCAACATGCGTAGTGAAGAAACCACTATTTGGTCACCGTTCAAACGAGAAAGATCACTTAAAGGGACAATGAATGTTGGTTCGCAAAGCTTGGTAAACAGAGCCATAGCAAATCCACAGTCGTCACCATCTGTGACTTTAAGAGTCCTAGAATCTGCGAAAGAAACAGTGCGTCATGGAGACACAAGCCCACCTACGAGAAGCTTAAATCAGGTTGTAAAGGATAGATCTCAGAGAAGGTCAAACATGTTTGTACCGCTGCCAAACAAGGACCCTCTTATTGTTCAGCAAGCAGTTCCAGAAATACCTGCCATAAGTAAAACCGTTATCCCAACTTATACAGCTACTGCATCTTATAACCACTTGAAGCAGAAAAGTGAATCTAGCAGATCAGGAAGACTTTCATCGTCAAACCGCGATATACAATTGATGCCATTGAAACAAAAAAACCCAAATAAAGAATCTCAAACTTCGGGTCGTGAGATTGAGAAGCTAACATCTCTAAAAGTACCGAAAGCTACAACTAGTGTTTTTGATCGTTTATCCTCTCTACCGACAAAGTCCTCTGAGAACAAAATTGCGGTTAAGCCAGCAGAAAAAAAGATGTCATCATCATCGTCAATTGACGTGACAGGCTCACCGATGAGAAGGACGTCTTTTTCCGTTCGATCGAGTGCGATTATAGATACGTCTATACAGGAAACACTTAAAACCATATTCTCTTCAAAAAATCGAAGTCATGTGGATCAGAAATCGTACCAGGTGGCGAAACTCCGGTCTGACAAAGCTTCCAAGAATAACAACTTACAAAATAGCGATAAATACGTTCAGGATTCTTCCCAATCAACCAAGAAGACTCTTGTACCTGTTCACAGTACGCACCTTTCAAATCTCAATAATGGTCCAAGGAAGCAAGCAAAAAGCGAGCAGCATATGTCTTCCATGGTGGAAATACCTAGTGGGATAGCTCATAACAGAATAAAGTCTCCAACGCGGCAGAACATCAACGAAACGAAGAGCGACAAATCAGCGAGCAGCCAGACAGAAAAGTCCATATCTCCAAATTCACTAACACACAGCAACTGCATTCCAACTACCATTCAGCCGTTATTCGAATCAAATGAAGTGAGGAGTCCGTCACACGATAAACGTGGCGAGAACAGGTCAAAGAATCATGATAGGCTAACCAAGTTCCAATTATTACCTCCCATCGAATCTGAAAAGGATGATTTGAAACGTAAATTAAGCAAAAGGCTCTCCGAAGTCATGAGGACGCAACAAAATCAACATCGTAGGAAGCAAGATCAACAAAAGAGAAAGTCTAATCTCGAGGAGGATTTCAAGAGAAGAACAAGACTTTGGAATGAAACCAAAGGAGTTCCTCCAACGGAAAATTCAGCAGGTCTGTCCATTGAAGAGGACGGTAGTCCACAACACCCCGAAAATAATAATATCTTGCATGACCTGAATGTTGTGGACCACAGAAATATTATTGGTGGAGATTCTCGCCGAAGTGACAATCGGTACGATAATGATAACGAATTAGCTAATCAAACATTGCCAGAAATCAACTCTGATTCGGAGGAAGAAGAAGACTATACGATCCCGTCTTGGGCCAGCCCTCCTTATCTACAGCAACAGCTCTACTTACAACAAAACTGGGATCCAAAAAAGATTTTTGGCCCGTTACCGGCACTACATATCGATCAGATATTTCAGAACTCCAGGTTTAGCAGATTGAAATCACGACAATCGACAGCGAAAAATAATGCGGTTTAAAACTGGACGCTTAACTTAGTGAGAAGCTCCCCTTACGAATGATATTCTACTGAAGCACTATATTAGCTAAATACCATTCAAATTATAGGCTAGAACTACCTGAAATATTTGAGATCCTTCTATCCAGTGCCTTTTGCTTGCTCCAATTGCTCAACCACTTCTCACTTTCGCTTTTAGGAACGAAGTAAATTTTTAAAGCATTATCAAATAGCGGCACATTAGGTTTTTCCATTTTAAGCAAATCATGAATGATGACCTTTTTACCGATTTTCACAAGACCGCCATCTTTTACCTCCATGTATGCAACTAGCTTCTTTACAGAAAAATCCTCATGCCCTTGTAACTCAAACCAGTTGGCAGGTCTCTCCATGACCAACTGAAGAAGCTCAGATATGGACGTCAATTCACTAACTTCACCAACAAAGTCAAATTCGTCTGTAGTAGGATATAATACCAATGCCGGAAATATCAATTGAGATTCGAAATCCATTGGATCTTCCAATCTAAACTTAGTCTCTCGCACCAATTCAGCTGGTTCCTTCGTATTTACTATTTCAATATTTCTTAATTTAACTGCATTATCAAGGATTATTTTTAAATTCTCCCCTCTCTTGATTTCTTCTTGTTTTTTCTCCTCTGCTTCCTTTATCTCATGCTCTTTCTTACTTATGACTTCCTGCAATGACAGCAGAGATTTGTTCTCGGGATCAAAGGTCAAACCAAACCCAACGACACCTTCAGCCTCCCTTAATTTCTTCAATGCAATGAAAGCTCTCCCCATTCGATAATAACACTTCAAGTTCTTTGGATTAAATTGTAAAGCTGCTTTGCAATCAGTCAAACAGCGTCCGTAGTTTCTGATTTCCAGCTCGCATGCAGCACGATTAGCAAATAGAGACTCGTTGATGTTACTGTTACCGCATTCAATCTCAATACCCTTTGTATAGAGCCCACGGGCATCTTTGTATTTTTTGTGCTTATATAATGCATTGCCTTGCTTTTTAAAGTTTTCTGCTATTTCATGAGGTTCGCCCTCATATGCCAATGCTTTTAATGCTTCCAGCTCAATATTTTCACCACCTGCACCATCAGAATCATCTAGCTTGGTCATGAAAAATGGCATTCTATTCAGTTCTTCCAACACCTCATCAGTTGTTTTGCCTTGAAAATCTGAGAGTTGAGGTGGCAATGCCGGATCATTAGGACCAGCTACATATTTTTTAGGTCTCTCATAGTTCTCAGTCATACTGTAATTGAGCTGTTGGTCTTACTCCAAGTCTAGTCTCAGTTCCTGCTTCGCGATATTGTCTGTATTTGTCTTCTTCGTCTTTTCTTCGAACATCATCTTGCTTTTTTATTCGATTGATATCAGAACACAGGAAAAAGCGATTCCATCAAACTTATTTAAACCTGTTCAGGGAAGAAAACTGTATTATCGAAACTATACAGACTTAATCTAAATAATTAATTTACTGTTGGAATTTTTCCCAATTATCCGGCTTTTTGAGACCCTGCGCATCATAATATTGAACGCCACAAGCATAACCTTGAAAGGTAAAATCGTTGCCTTGGTCACAATCACAATTGTTCTCCTTATATATGGTATTATTCAATGGACAGTTATCGTATGGATTATGATGATATCCTATATCCGAGAAGTAGTGAATTTTGTCTTTAGATAAAAATAATGAAGCTGCAATGGAATGCACTGGAGCATCACCCCATCTCTCGTAAAAGAAATTACCAGTTCTGTCTAGATAATCGAAGTATTCTCTGTAAGCAGGAGACCTCCAAAAGTTCAGATTAGCGATCTCAAAATTTGACCAAAAATGACACAAGTTGTAGGTTTTACCTTTGTCACCAGAAATAAATTCGACCAAATTGTCATCGGCGATATAATGTGGATTTTTCTTCCAGAAATCCCTCGTACTTTTCCATAAAGTCTCAATCGTTCTCAAATATTCATGGATTGTAATTGTGAAACCATAGACTTTTCCCTCATCTTGCATATATTGGAAAACATCATACTTAATGTCACAATATAACCTAGTGCTTGGTTCAACACGCCAGTACCAATCATAATCTTCCAAAAGTTTTTGTCTCCAGAAAAATCCGGATTGGAAGCGACACATGTGTCTGTAAGATTCAGAGCCACCGTAAATGACAGCGTCCTTGACCATTCTATCTCTCTCCTTTTTAGCTGTCTCCTGATTAACGAAATCAGGATAAGACCAGTGTTCCTTGGGAATCAATCCAAACTCTGCTTTTGAGCTGATGGTTTTATTGATCTTTGTTTTGAACTCTTCAGTAAACTCTTCGTCATTGAAAAATACCCATGGATAATTGAACTGATGATTGAACTTGTCTTCGACATTTTTAATTGATGGGAGAATGTCTTCCAGTTCATTGTTTCTCACGAGAACAACGAATGCTGCCTTTGGTTTTTTCCCTTTGTTGGCATAAGAAGGTGCCATGAATTCCCAAGTGCTCTTGAACGTTTGTGGCTCGTGCGCAGCATCAGCTTCCTCCGCGCTTTCTTTCAAAGCCTGTGCATTCTTATCCATTGCCGGCTCATCAAATTCCACCTTACCGTCTTCATGTTGTTGGGCTAGATTCTTCTCAACTTTCTGTCTCTCTTCTTCAACTTCCTTCTCCTTTTCACTTAACTGAGGAGTCTCTGAACCACGGAAATAATCAGTCACACCGGTTCCAAGTCCCTTAAACTGCTCGAGGTAGTTGATATCCGTGCTCGAAACATGATCTGACGACAAAAGTACTATGATAGTAACACAGAGACCTGCCAGCAGAGTGTATCTCAGTATTCTTTTACTAAGAAAGACTGCCATCTCGAAAACTCGATCTCAAGTTCTATATGCAACTGCTTAATCTGTTTTGAAATATATTCTGCCGAAATGGATCCAATCCTCCTCAATAGTTGCCCTTTACTGCTCTATAAAACCTATGATTGTGCACGACTTGTTGTTGCAACAGTCGAGTGATCCCCCTTGCCTGGCATCTTATATGTAAGAGATGAAAATTTTTGCCATATTTAGCAAAACGCGAGAACACCGTTAAGTACCAGTAAGAATGCTAACAAGAATTCAATACAGACGCCTCAGAATGGTTGAGAGACACCTGCTTAATGAGCTGTTGTGTAACGACCATTGTTAGTACGTGAAACCACAGTAATAAGTTCCTTTATTGCCCTTGTTTATATTCATAGAGTGAAGAGCGCCATACTTTTTTTCATAAAGAACAGCACCGTACGTTGATGCTTTTTCAACACGGTTTTTAACAGTAAGTAGTCTTCATAAAATGAAAGAACCAGGAACTATCAACTCAACCATTTGTCGAAAGAGAAGTTGAGTGAAGAGAGAGTTTGTTTAAATCATTAAATAGGACTTTGAGCAGAATGACTAAGGATATGTTGGCTAAGAAGCGCTCTCGAATAATTGAATTGCTTTCAACGGAAGAGTTGCAGGAGAAGATATCAGAGCCCAGAAACACAGGAGTTGCTGTGAGCTTCCCAATCACCCGTCTGCTCAAGAATAAGAGACCTGAACCCCTGAACGGCAACCAGCAGAGTCAGTTGCATGTATATTGTATAAGGGATGCTGGCTATCACGAGTGGTGCGCGTGACATCGATCGCATACCGTTGGATAAGGGGGAGGATGAAACTGAGGTTTACTGGGACGTAATATTACTCACCGAGTCACAGCTGCTACTCCCTGCAGTGGGTGGAGGAGAACTAGGATCTAAACAGGTATACAAAGGTTTCCAAAAGCATATTGTCAAAAGGATCGGTGAATCTTTGAGCAGAATCGTGCGACAAAAAAAGAGCACACAAGACAATCCAAGCACTTGGAGAAGCCTGGGCGCTACTTATTACATGGTCTACTTGCCTCTGTATTTTTCTGATATAATCTGGTGCAAGTCGGGCTCTATTTATTTCCATGTTTTCTTACCAGGTTCAAGCCAAAGCGTCGGCGACAAGAAACAATCAAACGAAAAGGAGTGGTTGTTGGCTCTTTTGGAGCTTGCAAGCTCCTTTGACTGCCAGTTTTTGAGACTATACCTCAGGAGAGATGATAAAAACGGTGTTTTGACATTTCTAAGAAATTTGAACTGGATTGGTGGCAGATTGGTACCCAACGAGGACAGAAACCAATATATAATAAATTCACCATCGAACGACTCTTCCGTTCAGGATATGCTTCTGGGAGACGAAAGCTTTGTTATTTTAGAATTTGAGTGTTGAAAGCGGGAAGAATCGAACCCGGCCCGAATGAAATTTGATTATGTTTACTTAACAACTGGCTTGTTAACAAGGTTACCTATGTAAAATTTATGAGATATGTACTATTAAAGCAGTTTGTATTTTACTCACGAGACGTAAGGCATGTCCTACAATGGGATCGGGCTGAAATCTGCCAAGGGCTCTGCAACATCGGGTCATATCCAAAAATCATTGGCTGATAACGACAGCACAAAGAATAAAAACTATCACGCAAGACAGAGGGCAAAGGATAAATTGAAAAATGTCGGGAAAGGTAAACTAGCTGACAATGATTCTGAGCCTATAAAGAGATATGTACCGTTGGAAGCTCGTCGCAAGATAATCAAGCATCTCAGTAAGAGAGAGATTGAAGTACAAGTTTCGGAACTTCGAGATACGCTAGAAGACTCCAACGAGGATCATCAGGTAATAGAAAAGAGATGTGAAGAGCTGCGGACGGAGCTTTTACAAGAGTGGGAGGCTCGGCAACGGTTGGATAAACTTTACACAAGTCGAGCAAAGCGAAATGTTGAAGAAAGCAATGAGACTAGGCCTCACCAAGCTGACTAAAAGTAGCCCAAAGACATGTGTATAACAAATTGTATAAGAGTGTTTGATACAGATATAGGCTCAAATAATACATGTGTACTGAATTTTCTTGTTTGTTCACGCTTTAGGTTTCAAAGAGGCAAGGATAATTGATGATTGAAGAATAGCGCATCATTCTTCGACAATAACGGAATTAAAGAGAAAGAGAAATACAAGAAAATTGCACACTACGACTAATGTTTCATTTGGCGAAAGGCTTATATAACAACTGGAATCGCCGAGAGCAGTATTCCATTCTTATATTGGGCCTGGATAATGCTGGGAAGACCACTTTCTTGGAAACGTTAAAGATGCAGTACTCTTTACATTCAAAAAATCTGGAGAAAATAACGCCTACGGTTGGCCAGAATGTTGCACAGATCCCGATAAATAACAACTCTATATTGAGATTTTGGGACATTGGGGGCCAAGAGAGCTTGCGTGTGTTATGGCCAAAATATTATCCTCAATGTCACGGAATCATATTCGTTGTTGATAGTACCGATAGGTCACGTATAGATGAGTGCAGCGAAGCATTGAGGTCTATTATGATGGACGAAGAAGTTGAAGGCGTGCCCGTTCTGATGTTAGCAAACAAGCAGGATAGACCAGACACAATGGAAGTTCAAGATATAAAAGAAGTTTTCAACAAGATAGCTGAGCATTTAAGCGCAAGAGATAGCAGAGTGCTACCCGTTAGTGCACTCACGGGCGAAGGAGTCAGGGAAGCAGCCGAATGGCTTCTGATAAGATTACAAAGAAATAAAGCAAATAGGCCGCCGCTCTACAAGTAGTTGGCGGGCCGGCCTGCAACATAGTAGCATCATACGCCATGGCTAGAGTGTATAGCAATTGATGTAACACCTATTTAGATTGGAACTTCGGCACTGGCTGTTAAATTATACTGTTTTCAAAGATATACTTTTGCTTGTCATGCTTCTCATTCTCTGGAGATAGGTATCGATGATTGTTCCATGAGCCTTAAGGATAAATAAATTATAGATCATCATCAAGCACAATTTTGAACCCACCGATTCCGAAACTCTTACACAATAGGCGGGCTTGGCCAGAAGAAGCGCTAACATCAGAACCAGAATAGGCCAGTTGCACCAAATCTGAACTTTAAGTGGTTTACGATGAGTTTGATATGAAAAACTATGAGTTTTCTGTGAACTATATGCCTTATCTTATTATTTCTTATCGCATCGTGAACGATAAGTAAACAACCGAAAGGTAACGGGAAATGTGTTTTAAAGGGAAACAAAGATTTTTGAGGCAACTATTACCATCACCGAAATTTAGAGATTGTACAATTGACATATACTATGAAGGGTAGCGATGGCTTAAATCACGGATTTAACCCTCGGAATCGTTCAACACTAAAGATTGTGACTATTATTTTGTTGATTATTGTTATTTTGGTGCATCTATGTGGAACTGACTTAGCGAATAGTTTAAGTTTCGACTGTCATCAAAAGAACAAGAGATCCTCGAACAAGAAGAATGTTATTTTTTTTGTCACTGATGGTATGGGACCTGCATCCTTGTCATTGACTAGATCCTTCAGGCAGTTCTCAGAAGACCTCCCCTACGGTGACATTCTAAACCTAGACAAATACTTGATTGGTTCTTCTCGTACAAGATCGTCCAATTCTCTCGTTACAGACTCAGCTGCTGGAGCAACTGCATTTTCATGTGCAGTAAAGTCTTATAACAGTGCTATCGGCGTAGACCCTGAAAAAAATCCATGTGGAACGGTCTTGGAAGGAGCTAAAATGAAAGGTTACATGACAGGATTGGTAGTCACCACAAGGATAACAGATGCTACGCCAGCTGCATTTAGCTCTCATGTTGACTATAGATCTCAGGAAGATCTGATCGCCCAACAGCAACTTGGAGAGTATCCACTTGGTCGCTCTGTTGACCTGATGCTAGGTGGAGGCCGGACGCATTTTTATTCATCAAATTCAGATTCTGAATATGGATTTGGGGGATCCAGGACAGACGGGAGAAATTTAATACAGGAGGCCCAAGATGCTGGCTGGCAGTACGTCGGAAATCGGGAGAGCTTCGACTCCTTGCAATATGGTCAGAATGTTAGTTTGCCATTATTGGGGTTATTTGCTGACTACGATATCCCATATGATCTCGACAGAAGCAACAGTGATTATCCATCGTTAGAGGAGGAGGCAATTACAGCAATCAATGCTCTTACTAAGGCAACTAAGGATTCTGATCAAGGATTTTTCTTATTGATCGAAGGTTCGAGAATTGATCATGCGGGCCATCAGAACGATCCTTCAGCGCAAGTGAGAGAGGTTCTAGCTTTTGACAGAGCGTTTGAAGCAGTGGTAAAGCTGGCAAAGGAAAGCGATATCGAAACGATTTTAATTTCCACTTCAGATCATGAGACCGGCGGACTATCAGTTGCAAGACAAGTAACATCAAGTTATCCTGATTATGTGTGGTATCCAGAAATCTTGAACGAAGCCAAGCACTCCGGTGAATTTTTGAGTAAAAAACTACTCGAGTTCAGAAAGGAGGGGCATAAAGACGAAAGGGCCTTCATTTCAAGAGAATTGTTTGAGAAAGGATTAGGAATTAAGTCATACTCCCATCATGATATCTCAAGCGTTATGGAGGCAACCAATATGGGCGGTTTGAATGGAATTTTCAATGAAATGATCTCAACGAGAGCAAGAATTGGCTGGTCCACTACAGGCCACAGCGCTGTAGACGTTAATATCTATGCATACGCAAATAGGAAGGATGCATGGCAAGATTTGTTGGATAATTTGCAAGGAAATCATGAGAATACTGAAATCGGCGCTTACATGGAGAAAATTTTGGGTATTGATCTAGCAGAGGTCACCGAAAGAGTAAAAAATACTGAACATTCTCCAAAGAGAATGAATGCTCAAGGGCAACCAGAATTTGATACATATCATCATCGAATGAGCGGAATTGAGTTCTAATGGTATACACAAATTTTTTTAAGTATAGATAAGCTCAGAGAAACTTCTTCAGACCTTCTTCAGACCTTCTTCAGACCTTCTTCCTTTCTGTTACGAGAAATTAAAAGTACGTATTAAATAAGGCTTTATTTTTTCATTCATTCGTCTCTTCAATATGATACACAAGATAGTTTGGAAGACCCCAGACCTCGTAAGTCAACCTTTTAGCCATTTTTGCAAAGCCCTCTGTTTCTATTAGGTTATAAAACGGAAAACTTGGGAACATGGCACCATCCCTATGAACATCCGCCTTTACTAAAGTGCAGCCACCACCAACGCCATCTAATGCCATGAGTTCGTTTTGTGAGTTCTTTGGCTCATAGAATTTTGCCATAAGCGGTCTCCAGGTGGCCATTTCACTGTAGCCTTCAACGATAATTTCGTCATCTCTCATTTGAGCAGCTAATTTTAAACCCTCATCACTTTCAGCCCAGTTATTGAAATCGTAGGGTCTAATTGAATTTCTATTGTTATCGCTGTCGAAGAACCTTTGGAAAACATTTGCAGCCAGAATAGGCTTATCGTGCGAAGTCATATCTTGAAGCAAAGTAATCGGCGTCTCAACAATATCGCCATCTAACCACAGAATCCATGAAGTATATGGGCCAATAGTTGAGAATAGAAGTTCATTTCTGGCTAAAGCCATTGCAGAACGTCTTTCCTTTTGAACCTCCAACTTATGTCTTTCCTTCTCCATCAATTTGTCAAAACTTTGGGATGCTTGTCTCAAAATGGTGACCTTGGCGAACCTTTCGTTTTTTTTTCCCGTTTGAATTTTTTTGACAGCAGCTTCCAATTTGGCCAATGCTGCATTTCCCGTTGTTGTACGTGGTAAAATGAATCCAAGTTCAATTAATTCTCTTGGATAAGTTAATTGCAACAAATTTTCCCAATATTTATCATGAAAAGTTTGCATTGGTGTGAGGATCAAAATGTGTTCCTTGTTAATAGCAGCATCTTTTGTTGCCTGTAACTTATTCAAGTCATAATGCGCAATGTGGCCCTCAGGTATGATGTCTTCTACCCGGTCATTGAACAGCCAGTTTGATTTTTCCTTATACGAATACTTAGGCATTCTGTACTTGCTTGCGTAAGGGAAATAGAATGTACTTTCGTGCTCATGGGCCCATTTATGGTCTGCTATAGACTTGTGATCAAGCCCCAGCAATTGATCGGTCTGCCTAAAGAAAATAAAATAGATCATCACCAGCGACGCCAGTGGGAACCCAAATATATACCATGAGTTCTTCCTGAGGCGGTAGAACGTAAATTTTGACATATTTGAAACCGATGAATCCCCTTTAATATTGGATCAATAGAAATAATTCAATCTTTCTCCCCACCTTGTTCTCTCCAATATAGCGTAACCGACCACTCTTCTATCCTGTGCACCGTTTCTTTGATGTCACTGAGAAAAACTCTGAGATAACTAATAATGGATCAAATATCTACGACTATCAGCGCTCTGAAATCAACCAGCTTTCTACTATATCGTGTCGTGTATCGCTAAATTACTCGAGCTTGTTTTTTTCTTATGACCAAAGCGTAACAACAGCCTTTCTGACGTCAAGAGTGATGAACAGGGCAGATGAACACTGAATGCTATGAATGTGCTTATTATATTAACAAAGTTGATTGTATTCGACCTATCCTTGTCTTCATATGTTGCTTGCATTTCGATGATTAGTTTTGGTTGATTATTAAGTGTTATTTTTTACACACGAGATAGCTAAAAGTTGAACTACTGACGACCATTTTTGGCCATGTCTTCGGACTTGTCCCATACAGAATTGCATATGCTCAGAAACATCTTCTTGTCGATGCTTGCACCGTTGACAGGGAATTCAAAACTGAAAACATTCGCAAGAATCCTTATTTCACCCATGATCGGACCGGATGGCTGATCCAGGGTTTCAGCGCCGGTATTGTCTTCGATGGCTATCTGGGTATTGTCGGCACTATCGCTGTGATTACCATTAGCATTCTTTTCTTCTACGGGTCGATCGCTGTTTTGTTTGTGATTATCGCTACTCTTGTTTTCACCACTCTTATGACCGCTAATCTTATTATCGCCACTCCTACTGTCGCCATTTTCTCGAAGTTTGCCGTCCGACTTCTCCAAAGTTACCTTCGCCTTTTTATCATACGTTTGCTTTTCGAGCTGATTGTAATCTTGTTTATATCTACGTTTAAGTGATTCATTATCCTGATAATATCGGGCTTGCGGAGAATAAGGAATTGCCGATTTCGCCATTACTGGCAGTCCATATGGAGGAGGTTGGTACATGGGATACATGTACGGGAAATATGGATAATGTGCACTCAACTGTGGCCCTGATGCAGGAGGTTGTTGTTGATGTGATAACGGCTGCTGCTGCAAATGCATTGCCTGAGGGGGCAGTCTAGAGAATGCAGGTACAAAGGGTGTTTTTAGCTTGTATCCATTATGTTGGTGTCTGGACACACCATTTGAAACCCTCCCCAAATACTGAACACGCGGTTTGCCAACAAATTTACTCTGTTGCAATGTAGATCTCAAAAAATTCGGTACGTGCGCTGGAGCACTTTGTGGATACACCGAAAAATTATTGGAACGGGAATTTGCAGAGCTATTCGTGCTATTGCCGGACATCGATTCATCGACGAGGTTTTGTATACTTAATGGAGGCGGAATTTTCTTTCTCCGTAGTGATTTGCTCGAGGAGTTCAACTCAATGCTCTTCTTCGCCTTCTTGTTGTTCACCTCGTTGTTTTCGTCTACCTGCACGACACTCACGTCCGCGTCCTCGTCGTCTGGGTTTCCTACATCGTCCTCGTCCTCATCTTCGTCCCCACTCTCTTGGGGTCCCGAGGATGCTGCCGAGTTCAGCTTCGATATCACGCTCCGCTGATTCCTTTCAATATCCTTGGACCTTTCTATAGTATTCAGCATCTTATCCGTCAGTCTAGTTGGCTGCAAACCGAGCGAATGGCAAAAAGTGCCTAATTTCTTCAGCTTTTCATCTCTGGAAGTCGCCTCGTGATCTTCCTCCGCGTCTTGATCGTCTCCATCTCCCGCTTTCTGGCCCTCCTCTGGACCCAGCTCCACTGTCAAAGCCTCTACCGCCTCCTCTGCCGGCTTCTCTCCCGATTCCACATGTAGTTCCGGCTCTGAAACAGAACGTTCTTTGCCCTCCATTTTTGTGCCCTCCAATTCTGTCTGCGACAAGTCCTCAACCTCGCCGGTTCTCTTGCCGTTTTCAGCTGCCTCCATCGACCAAATACTGAAATCTCTGTCTGCACTTCTTTGCACACTTGTGTACTGCTCTTTTCGTACAGTTTTCGCAGCCCAGAATTTCTACGATGCCGTCGTGCTTCTCGCCAAGATTCGTTCTGGTCCACGCCAATCAGACTATATATATACAGCTGAAAAATAAACTAGATAACCAAAGGCAAAGAGAGATATATAAATAAAGTTACAAACACCTCTTTAGAGACTCCAAACGCCTCATCACAATATATACACCAACCAATCTTGCGTTGCGTTTTAGATATCGAAATAGGCAAAAAAGAACAATCAATTAGCCTTCTATTCTCTGAAACTTTAAATATTTTGATCCATTTTTCAACATGAGAAGTTCCGAACTTGTTCCCAAAAGAATTTTTTTTTGGTGAAGAGGTGAAGAATCTGCGATTTGTGGCCACCAGGTGCTGCAAGGCTTATACAGTCCCTACATCATATTCTAGGCTGACCTCAGCATGCTTCTCCCTATGTACTCAGACAGTTAAGCAGGTGCCTTGCCCAAGATGACGTTTCACATTATAATGATGTGAGTTTCGAAGTGCGTTGAACAAAGTGACAAGCTACGTATTTCGCGACGATAGAAGGCTAGACATTGGCGAACGCCGAATGGGAATCATGTAGGGGCGACTCGTTTGGGTTGCGACTTGAAACATGCTCATTCACGAATCAAAATTAGTATCTTGAGAGATGTAGCAAGTATCTAAATATCTTGGTGCTGGAGTTGCTGACTTAACAGAGGACATATATATTTTTTTTCTGTGACAGAGTAGCAATACTGATAGCAGCGAGATGTGTCAGGATACTTTATATGCAAATTTCAGAGTCAGGAGTTGGGTCCCCAGGTGCTTGGTCAGAACGCTGAATCTAGATGTGCAAGTTGTCGAACCGGAGTCTGCGGCCAAGCAGTTCAGCAAGGATTTCCCCTTGAAGAAGGTGCCAGCGTTCATCGATAGCCGTGGCTACAAGCTTACCGAGCAGCTTGCAATTGCCAACTATCTGATCAACCTCTCGGGTGACGAAAAGATGAAGCATCAACTGTTGGGCAAGCCGGACGACTTCAGGACGCAGGCGCAGATCTTGAGATGGGAGTCGTTGGCCAACAGCGATCTGATTATGTTCTTGGTGAAGGTTTTTGGACCGTTGAGGGGCGATGCGCCGTACATCAAGAGTGACGTGGACAAGGCTATGGCGTACGTGAACGAAATTGTGGCCCTCTTTGAGGAGAGACTGCAAACGCACACGTATCTGGTGACTGAGGATATCACTTTGGCAGACTTGATAGCGACTGCTGCGATGACCAGAGGGTTCAATCATCTGTTCGGTGAGAAATGGCGGGCGGAGCATCCGGCCATCCTCAGATGGTTCAACACTGTCAGAGACTCCAAGTTCTTGAAAGACGAGTACGCGGACTTCCAGTTCATCGAGAAACCCGCAGAACCCCCAGTCAACAAGAAGAAGCAGCAAAAGCAGCAGGCCAAAATGGCGGAACCCCCGAAGAAGAAGGAAGCAGCAGAGCCACAAACGACTCCTGCTAAGAAGCCGAAACATCCCTTGGCAGTCCTGGGCGAACCCACCTTTGTGCTGGACGACTGGAAGCGGAAATACTCCAACGAGGACACAAGACCGGTCGCTCTGCCATGGTTCTGGGAACACTACAATCCAGACGAGTACTCCATCTGGAGAGTTGATTACAAGTACAACGACGAGTTGACCTTGACCTTCATGTCCAACAACTTGATCGGTGGTTTCTTCAACAGATTGTCCGCCTCCGTCAAATACGTTTTCGGTGCCATGGTTGTGTACGGTGAAAACAACAACAACGGTATTGTCGGAGCTGTCATGATCAGAGGTCAAGACTACGTCCCTGCGTTTGACGTCGCCCCTGATTGGGAATCTTACAGCTACAAGAAGTTGGACCCATCTAAGGACGAGGACAAGGCGTTTATTGAGAATATGTGGGCGTGGGACAAGCCAGTTGTCGTTAACGGAGACTCGAAAGAAATTTCCGACGGTAAGGTTCTTAAATAGTTCTTTTAGACACTTAGATAGTTCTTTTGGACACCTAGATAGTTCTGTTAGACACTTAAATACTGCCCTACCATCACCAGCTTTGTTATATATTACAGCAAATGACTTGTACCATTTATGACTTGTACCATTTATGACTCTTCCAGAACCTTTTATGGTATTAGTCAAAAAACAGCTTTTTCTTAGGGGCGCGAGCACTCATTGCAACCGAAAGTTCGTTTATCACCGACAAAGCCGCGATAACAACAAAAGTTGGAGATCATGATGTGATATATAAAAGGTTATAGAAGAGAGAAATGGAACGATATGCCTTTCCTATATACCTTTCCTTGCCTGCCGAGAGGCAGCATAATAGCACAGTGCAACAGCCGCAACAACAGGTGCAGTAGCAGTAAGAAATACCTAATTTTTGAGAGATGTCGTCGGGAAAGGGAAAGGATACGGACAAGACAAATACATATGAGGTGAGGAAGGATAGGGTAGTGACGAATGTGCAGGGAAACCCCATCAACGAACCTTTTGCCACGCAAAGAATTGGGAAGCATGGCCCGTTGTTGATGCAAGATGCCAACCTGATCGAAGTGCTCGCACGTTTCAACAGAGAACGGATTCCGGAAAGGAATCCGCATGCGCACGGATCGGGGGCTTTTGGTTACTTTGAAGTCACCGACGATATTACGGATATCTGCGGATCAGCAATGTTCAGTGAAATTGGCAAAAGGACGAGATGTTTAACGCGATTCTCGACGGTGGGTGGTGAAAAGGGCTCGGCGGATACCGCTAGAGACCCAAGGGGGTTTTCTACGAAATTCTACACTGAAGAAGGTAATTTGGATTGGGTTTACAACAATACGCCGGTCTTCTTTATTCGTGATCCGGCCAAGTTCCCACATTTCATTCACACTCAAAAGAGAAACCCTCAAACTAATTTGAAAGATGCTAATATGTTCTGGGATTTCTTGACTACACCTGAGAATCAGGTGGCCATCCATCAGGTAATGATTCTTTTCTCTGATCGTGGTACTCCTGCAAGTTACAGGACGATGAATGGTTATTCTGGTCATACGTATAAGTGGTCGAATAAAAAAGGGGATTGGCATTACGTGCAGGTTCATATCAAAAGTGATCAGGGCATCGAAAATTTCACAAACGAGGAAGCTGTCAAACTAGCAGGTGAAAATCCAGATTTTGTTCAAAAGGATCTTTTCGAGAATATTGAAAAGGGTAACGCACCCTCTTGGACAGTTTATATTCAAACAATGACGGAGGAAGAGTCCAAAAAATTGCCCTTTTCAGTTTTTGACCTGACGAAAGTTTGGCCCCATAAACAGTTCCCATTACGTCGTGTGGGTAAACTTGTATTGAATGAAAACCCCAAAAACTTCTTTGCACAAGTGGAACAGGCAGCATTTGCACCAAGTAATACAGTCCCATATCAAGAAGCGAGCGCTGATCCAGTTTTGCAATCAAGACTGTTTGCATACTCTGATGCTCATCGCTACAGATTAGGTGCAAACTTTAATCAAATTCCAGTAAACTGCCCTTTTGCATCAAAATTTTTCAATCCTGCCATTAGAGATGGTCCGATGAATGTTGATGGTAATTTTGGTTCAGAGCCTAATTATTTGGCTCAAGACAAAACATATCAATATATTCAACAGGCTAGACCTATCCAACAACATCAAGAAGTTTGGAATGGCCCCGCAACACCATTCCATTGGGCCACTTCACCTGGTGATATCGATTTCGTTCAACCAAGAATGTTATATAGAAATGTTTTATCAAAACAGCCAGGTCAGCAAAAAAATTTGGCTCATAACGTTGGTGTTCATGTAGCAAATGCTTGCCCAGAAATTCAAAAACGTGTTTTAAAAATGTTCGCAAAAGTTGATCAAGAATTGGCATCTAACATAGCAAAAGAGTGTAAAGCTGCTATGATTCATGCGGAATCGCGTGCTAAATTATGATTTGTTTACGATTTGTCTTTTATATTTATTTTATACCTATTTATTGCTTCTTTTATTATTGTGTTTGTAAGTTATCAGAAGGATTTCCAGTACTATTTTTCTTTCCTTTAATTAATTAAATACATGAATTTGTAGTGAAAATTCATACCTTCTTAGAACTGAGAAACTAATATTCATCCTTCCATAACCGACATTGGCAGTATCCATCACGTAACAAGTATGACAGAGACTATTGAATCCATGTCAAAGGGTATTTTCCACAATTTAATTACAACAATCATTCAAGATATTGTTGCCAGAGAAACGACAAGGCAACAACTACTAAGAGCAAGGTATCCTGATCTTAAGCCGTACTTTTATGATCCCAAGCACGAATTGGATGTTTTTGGCCAACCAAAACAACAAGAATCCTCACATTATATAAGCTGTTCAAATTGTAGCAGAAAAGTTTCAGCAAACCGATTTGCGGCTCATCTACAGCGGTGTTTGAGTAGAGGTGCCAGAAAATGAACCATCAGAAGAGAGATATAGTGTGGACTGGAAATAAAATAATGGCAGCTCATTAAAGTGGAGTAGTCAACTGTACTAAGGCTGAATGTGCTACAGAGATATGTACAATCACTCCTAAGCGTGCGTGTCTTTCACGTGACTTCTTCTGTGATCGCATGGAACAATCGAAGAGGGAGATTTCATGACATATGCTTTAACATCAAACGAAGGAGAATAGAAATACATGGTATACCCGGAGTTGCTGCTGGAAGTGCCACATCACTCGCGATATCATGTCTAAGTTGCTACCGATCATCGAAACAGAATTCAGTAAGATTTATAGCGAGTCTTCTTCGTCGCAAGATGCCCTGATAAGGAAGTGCCCCTTGGAGACCCATGATTTCAAGGCTCAACTAAAAAAGTTGAAGGCACATTTGAATAAACATATCCAAGAATCTGAAGCACATATGAGAGGTGAAGACAAGGAGGGAGATGTGAAAAAGCTACGTCGCAGAAGGGAATTGGTTGTGGAGAAAGTTAATAAATGTCATAAGCAATGGGATCTTTCAATTAAAAAGCAAATTAAGCAGACTAGCCAGCAGCATGCGCGCTTCAAAAAAATGGTTTTGAATAAATTGTACGAGTTTGACTTGGATCAAATATGTATCAACAGGTTGCCGCAAGATTCAAAGAAGTACGTTGATAAGGCGATAAGTTTTCACATATCCAGATACAATATTGGCAATCTGGACATCCGAGATAGAGGTTCAATGATGGATTATTTGCGTAATGTTTACGGTGTGTCTGAAGATATCTCAAGCAAGTTTGTTGAAATGGGTCAGATTGTGCAAGACATGAAGAATGGTAATCCGAATACCTGTCTCGATTGGTGCAAGCAGGGTTCGCTGCTTCAGTTTGAATTGCATACTTTAAATTTGATGCAGCTGTTTGAAAAGGGTGATACTTTAAAAACTTACCGGTTCCTAACTAATGACGTCACAGTAAATTCTTTTAAACATAGACATAAGCAGGTGATTACAGAAATTTCTCCTATCTTGACGCGATTGATACTGGGAAAACCTATTATGAACATCAAAGAATTAACTCAGAAACAGCTGGAAAAATGTATATCATTGTTTACTCAAGAGTACTGTAGTCAAAACAATGTATCATTCAATTCACCATTGTTTTTGATTATTTTGAGTGGCGTTATCGCGTTCCAGTTTTTCATCAAATATACATCAATTAGAGCATCTGCGCATGTCGATTGGACAACTGAGAATGAGCTGCCTTTTGATGTTCAACTACCTGATTTTCTGTCTTACTTCAACCCGATATTCATCTGTCCTGTACTCAAAGAGGAGACAACAGAGGAAAATCCTCCTTATGCATTGCCGTGCCATCATATTTTATCAAAGAAATCCTTAGATCGGCTCTCTAAGAATGGTACTTCGACTTTTAAATGTCCTTATTGCCCTGTGAATGCATCAAAGTCCAAAACAAGGAAGGTCAACTTTGTAATGTTATAGCTAGGTTGGCAATCAACAATTCTATACGTTTAAATAATCGGCAGCAAGCAGTAGTTCCAACGCCATTTCCGTTGGAATTTCAAAGTCAGATATGTCCTCTCGACTTTCGTCAACCTCTTGATACTCTAGGTGGTATTCCAAATACTCGACGACTTTTTTAAGAACTTGTGTATCCATGTTATGAAGCTCAATATGAGGGTTCTCTTTTTCGAAAGGGTTTTCTAACATTGCTTTTAAAGTCGATGATATTAGCGCTGCTTCACGACTTATTTGGACTTCTTCATTTTGACTGGATATCAGTATAATTTTCGACATTTCGTTAATCAAACTACTTATAGCAGTTGTGGATCTGGATTACTACTTCGCCTCTTGGTTGCGTAGGGATTATCTTGAACTACTCATTAAATGTATAGAATATTTATTTTTCAAGCTACTTATGCGAATAAACCCATGAAAAAGTGTGTAACGAATAAGTACAAAACAAGCGATTCTAGATCATTAAAAGGGATTTTTAACGACGTTGTAAGATTGATGGTGACCAGAAATCCTAGCTTGAATTGGGAAAAGCTCCAAGACGTCTTTTATCGTAATCGAGAGATCTGTACTTTACAATGGCCTGTTGAGGAAGAATTAAGGTATGCAATATCAACTACTGTCATCGCAATTGAATTGCGAGACTTTTTGCAAATTTTCGATTATAATGGCAATATGATAATAAGTATAGATAAATCTCAGTTTAAGAACGTGATCAGATTTGAATTTGATGGCGCTGAGCAGTTAGTAGTAGCAACTCCCAATTCAGTTACAGTTGTGACCCAGTTCAAACCCCTAGCGTTCAAAACTTGTCGATTAAGTGAGAATATTCAGGATTCCATTTGGGACTACAAAAGTGGGTTGATAATAATGCAGCAGTCACAAGATATTTACAAACTTACAGGCAGCTCAATAGAACTGCTACTCAAAAATGAAGGACAATACACACTTTTGACTAAGGAACATTGGAATAGCAATGGTAATAAAGCTATTCTTCTCGATGTTCAGCATGTCTATGAGCTTGAGATTAATGAGGCTAAAATGACCAAGATATTATCAGATGCACAATGGCACCGAGTGGTTCTATCTCCAAATAATTTCATCTGTTTGTTTAACGTAAAATTTAATAAGTTACAGGTTTTCAAAAGCTCCTCAAGAATACTTTTAGAACATACTCTGGAAGAGACCCCAAAAGGCATTAAATGGTGTGGAGATGATACTATTGCTTGTGGATTCTTGGATGAAATTAAACTCTATGGGCCAGGAAACTCGTATGTTGCATTTTGGTTTCCTCAGGAGATTGCCGCTTTGCACACAGAAATAGATGGTTTGAAGGTTTTTACAGAAGAAAGCGTCCAGTTTATTTCGAAGGTTGAAAAACATACCTCCAATACATTTAAAATCGGCTCTACAGAGTCTAGTGCAATCCTGCTGGACTCACTGGACTTATTGGAGGAAAATGCCGCCAGAGCAATAGAAAACTTGAAGACGATCAATTTAAAACAAGCTGTTACAGATTGTATTGAGGCTTCAAAGGAGGAACTAGATCCTCAATTGAGGAAGAGATTACTGAGTGCTGCCTCTTTTGGAAAAGCTTCTCTCTCCACAGAAGTTTTCAACTCTGATCTATTCGTGGAAGCCTGTAGTGTACTCAGGCTATTGAGTCTCTTGAAAGCGCTGGAAATACATTTAACCGTCAAAGAGTATAGTACTATCACTTTACCTGGCTTAATTACAATTTTGCTGAGGCGACAAGAACATTACAAATGCATTATGATCTGTCAAGCAGTTAATAGTCTGGAGCAGCTACCAACAATTTTCACACATTGGGCCATATCAAAAATAAAGTACTCGAAAGATTCGAACGACGGAGAACTCTATTCATCTATTAAAGAGCAATACTATAGTCTCCCAGATCATATAAAAGCTCATATATCTGAGATTTTCAATACAGCATACCTTGAAGGAAGGTTTGCTCTCTCTCGAAACCTTGCTTTGTTGGAGTATTCGCCGGAAATGAGAATTGCTCAACTACTTCAGCTTGATGAAAACAGCATGGCCTTAAGGGAGGCACTTAAGATGCAGTGCCCTGAATTGAGTACTTCATTAATTTTTAATTTTTGTGAAAAACTAACAACAGCCCAGCTGGCGAAATTATTGATCATGGATATGCCAACTGAACAGTTGTATCCATATATTTTCAGAGCAGACGAAAAGCTGTTGTATGATTACTATCGACAAACCGACCGATTTGTTGATCTAGCACATTTGATACTCTTACAGAGCAAAAATGAAGGCTCAATAAGGATTTTCCTACCTCAGGTTCAAGAGCTATACAGCAAAATTTTAAATAATAACCTTATTAAACAAGACACAGAGCTCATACAAAGGCAGGAAAAGATATGGATTTTTCAGGAAACACTGACAGCAAATCTAGGCAGTAGCTTTTCTGACCTAACTCTCGACCAGACGCTATCTAAGCTGATTGAAATGCGACAGGAAAAACACACGCAATCGTTGATTAAAAAATTTAAAGTCAACGAGAAGAAATTCTATCACATAAAAATAGGTGCTTTGGTGGAAAAGAAAATGTTCAATGACTTGTATCAGTTTGCTATAAGTAAAAAATCCCCAGTAGGGTACGAGCCGTTTTATAAGTGCTTAATGAGGAAGGGATATAAAGGCGAAGCCTCCATTTACATTAGCTTGATTTCCACCATTTCATATGGAGAAAAGATAGAAATGTATGTCAAATGCAAGGCTTTCGAAGAGGCTATTCAGCTAGCCGGGAAGGAAAGGGATATAAAGGGCCTTAAAGAACTTTACAAAAAGATGCCTGCTAATGACCCTCAGCTGAAATCTTTAATCAATGAATATATGAGCAAAATATAATATTAAATAGATAAAATAACTCAAATGAGTCCCCCTTTGGTGTCACTTACAAAATTTCCGTCTCTAATACTCCCTGAACTTGGTCCATTTTCCCCGGTCAACCATCCTGGCACTTTATTTATATCTATGTGACGTCTATCGCATAACTCATGCAAGCCGGCGAATACATCATTACCATAGAGCTTCAGCTTCAACGAAACTTGCCTGTCAGAATCCAGGTTATTGTGAGTTGTAAATTCAACTTTTTCAACTGGAACCATAGATGTATATTTTGAAATGCCATTCACTGTATTCTGAGATTCCGGCGAATTTGCTTCATCTAACGAGTAAATACGGTTTTTAGACCTCTTCAGTTGATACAATTTTGTTGTTTTTACGCCATCTTTCGAACCCTTAAATCTCATCATGCTATTATCTAGTCGCAGCCTCTTGATCTCAGGGTCTTCAGCACTGCCATCATCGGAGGAAACGATATTTTTATCACCAAGTCCTTCAACTAGTATTGCTTTGCCCTTCATAGATTGATGCTCTTGAACGCTACCAAAAGGTGACACCTCAAACGAAGTTTCACCATATGTCGCCCAAGATCCTAAGCTATTCGACAATCGGGAGACACCGAATAGTACCTGCATTGAATGAAGTGATCTCACTGGTGGTATCTCGTTTCGCTTCAGGATTACAGCTTCCCGATCTGAAAGGGTTCTTTCAATGCTTTGAATAATCAGTTGGGCATAAGAATCTTCATCAGGCGAATGTATTATGTTCGGAGAATTCAGAGAGAATGCAACGTAATATGGAGCTCTAGAGGATAATTTCCTACCCTCAGGTAGATTTTCGATATGGCTAGACTTCATAACACTATCGGAAAATGATTTATTTAGATCAAATAGTTGAATTCGACAAATAACAAGTGGTAGTTCCGGATGCTCAAATGTATGTATATTGCAAAGATAGAATTTTTGAAGATCCTTTTTCAATCTTGATACAAATTTGCTGAAATTAATGTGCAAAACCTGTTTTGAGTGCATCGCATTCCATGCAGTTGAAGAAGTCCACGTAAAGTGATCTGGCTTGTACACTACTGAGTAACAATCAATTTGTGCCAGTTGAAAAAGGCTCAGTCCACGGGGCCAGTACTCTAGCAAAATTTTGGAAGCCAAAACACGTCGTTTCACACGCCTCTTCACTAGTTGTTCCAACTTCGCGGCGAGCTGTTCTGATGTCTCGTCTCTTTCGGTCCCGTATTTCGATGCCCATTGCACTACCAAATGGCATAGTATCGTCAACGGTAGTCTTAACAGCTTTTTAAGAACTTGCTTGGTTTCATGCTGAGGAACGTAATCATCTTCTAAATTCATAGACTATCTAGATTAGAAATAGCATCCTATTTATCTTGCATTAAAATCAACATTTCAAAGCAATTGAGCTCTTGTATATTCACAGTTGTCACTTCACGCGTTACCCAGCTTGAAGGTACCGCCTGAAAATTTTTAAGATTGAAAGCTCATCGCATGTCTCAATGAGAAAATCAAAGTTGAAGGCAGATTGGAAATAGGTGATAGCAGGTTATCTACATTTAAATATTCGATTGTTTGAGAACTGCAGGGATATCTGACTAATGGAAGACGTAGAGAACGAAAATTCGCCGCATGGTGTCGGTGAAAATGTTCAGAAAGATGTTCAGGAAGATGTGCAGAAAAACGTCAAAAGCCGCCTCAATAATGATGGGGGATTGGATATGAAGACTTTATTTGTCAGAGGTATTCCAACTGAAGTTACTGATGGAGAATTGGGCGAATTTTTTTCTAGTTTTGCTCCGATCAAGCATGCTGTGATTGTCAAGAATGCAGAAAAAATATCAAGAGGATTCGGGTTTGTTAGTTTTGCGGTCGAAGATGATACTAAAGAGGCTTTAAAGCAAGCGAGGAAGACGAGACTCAATAATCAACTCCTTAGGGTCGATGTTGCCAAGAGAAGAGATCGTACCAGAGAAAATGCTGATAAGATAGCGAAGGCGAAGGCTGATGAGCTTCCAGAAAACATTGCTTCTGCCGCTCGTTTTGATGAAGAATCTTTATTGAAAGGCAAACCAAAGTTAATTATCAGAAATATGCCATGGAGCTGTCGTGATCCCCAAAAGCTAAAGAATATCTTCAGCAGATATGGAACCGTGGTGGAGGCTACTATCCCCAGAAAACGTGACGGGAAGCTATGTGGGTTTGCATTTGTTACCATGAAGAGATTGGCAAACTGCCATAACGCCATTGAAGAATCTAAAGATTTAAAGATCGATGGAAGGAAAGTTGCAGTTGATTTCGCTGTTCAGAAGAATAAATGGGAGGACTTTAAGACGTTATCAAAAGCAGATGAAGACACAGAAAAGGGCGATGAGGCGAAAGAAGAATCTGAATCCCGCTCAACATCTGGAAGTGATGATGAGGAAAGTGATCAATCCGAGGAAGAAGAAGGTGCAGAAAACGAAGACGAAGATAGCGAGGAGGAAGAAGTTCATAAAAAGGCAAATACACCACTAAGGAACACAGTAGAGAACTATTCCATTTTTGTTAGAAATGTTCCATATGATGCCACAGAATCTTCGTTGGCTGATCACTTTAGCAAGTTTGGGCCTGTAAAGTATGCATTGCCCGTTATTGATAGGGAGACTGGTTTGGCAAAAGGTACAGCTTTTGTTGCATTTAAAAATGAGGATGCCTGCAAAAATTGTCTGCGTAACGCACCAGCTGCGGGTGCCACTTCTTTATTGATCGGTGATGATGTTTTACCAGAATACGTGTATGAGGGTCGTGTTCTATCAATATCGCCCACCTTGAAACGGGAAGATGCCGGGAATATGGCCGAAAGAAATGCTGCAAAGAGGAAAGAAGCATTTGGTAAATCGCCTGGTGAACGTGATAGACGTAATATGTATCTCCTGAATGAAGGTAAAGTTACAGAAGGCTCTAAATTGGCATCTCTGCTTTCCGTGAAGGACATGGAGATTAGAGATGCGTCTTTTAAACTGAGAGTAGAACAATTGAAAAAAAATCCATCTTTGCATTTATCGATGACCAGATTGGCCATAAGAAATCTTCCAAGAGCTATGACTGATAAAGGTTTAAAGGCGTTGGGAAGAAAAGGTGTCGTTGAGTTCGCTACACAAGTTAAAAATAATGAGAGGCATCCATTGAGTAAGGAAGAACTTGTAAGGTCAACGAAGGAGAAATATAAATTCATGTCTCCCGAGGATATAGAGCGTCAAAAGAAAAAAGATAGGAAACATGGTGTTGTCACGCAAGCGAAAGTCATCATGGAAGTCAAGGGGTCCTCGGTCGGCAGAAGTAGAGGTTACGGTTTCATCGAATATAAAGATCATAAGCATGCATTAATGGGTTTGAGATGGCTTAATGTGCATCAAGTAACTAAAAGCGAAGTGATGGAGGGACTTGACGAGAAAGAGAAAAGGGCAGCGGATTCAGAAAGTTTTACTGCGAGACGTTTATGTGTTGAATTCGCCATCGAAAATGCAAATGTGGTAAAGAGAAGAAGAGAAAGGGTCAAGCAAGCCAGAGATACATCAAAAAGAAAGTATGAAGACGAACCATCCACTACGGAAGCGGAGGCCAACAAAAGACCTAAGCTGGAGAATGCAGGCGAGGACCAAAAGAAGAAGCAGAGTGATATGAGTGACGAGACCAAGAGGCTCATCGGTATCAAACGTAAAAGAAAGAGTCACAAACGCTAGTCTCTTTTTTAAACGTGTATAGTAGTTAAATTTTGCATTTCGTATGTAATATGTTCCATCCCGGCATGTCTTATAAGGTTGGAGGAATTCGAGTATTAAACAAGTATCGTACTTTGCTAGCGTCTCTTTTTACGTATGGGCTCCGAATTGCGAGTGTTGGTTTGCAAATTACTTCCTGACACGGCGGCAGCAGCAGCAGCAGCAGCAGCCAATATTCTTCTGTTTACTCCGAGACCACCCAAAGCATTGGATGAATTATTGACTGCAGAAGGCGGTTGGGGGTTAGCGTTTTTGTTTTTATGCGTTCCAACGTTCATAATATCATTATCGTTAGTGTGAATTCTTCTTGCTGGATACTTATAGTTGAGCCCTTCAAAAACGTTTTCACAAACAGGATTCTCACCACTCGTAAAGTAGTCGTGATCCAACGCCGCATTAGCATCGATTCTTGTGATAGGATCGTACGTCAAAAGACGGTAAAGCAGGTCTAAGGCGATTTTATCTCTTCCACCAACAGAATGATACCAAGTAGGTAAGCTATCTCTGAACTTGGAAAATTTGGAAAGTTGATCATACTCTGGATACTTTTGAATATGTGGCCAGTCTTTAGAGGTTGGTGTTCCAAGAACTTCTAGTATTCTTTGCAATTGGTTTGCTTGAAATGGAACGCTTTTCTTTGAGTCCATTTTAGCTTCTTCGCCCTTAAATATCGGCTGAAGACCAATAAGTTCAGCAAATATACATCCTACAGCCCAAAGATCTATGGCAGGTGTATAATGTCTTGCACCTAATAAAAGTTCGGGGGCTCTGTACCAAATTGTTACTACAACTTTATCACCTGTATATAACGTCTGCAACATATCGGAAAACTTTCTCGCCAGTCCTAAATCACCAACCTTAACACAACCATCAATCGTAACCATAATATTTGCTGGTTTCAGGTCCCTATGAAGAATCCAATTCTGATGTAAATACGATACGCCGTCTAGAATTTGCCACATGATTGAGGTTATCATCTTTTGTGGTATTAATCGTTTCTCTGGATGTGAATGAAAATGAATTATCTGTAATAAGTCATGCTCAGCATAATCGTAAACCATATAAATGCTTTTCTTTTCCAGAAATATTTCCACAAGTTTTGTGAGATGTCTGTTATTCAATTCTCGACATAAAGCCATTTCACGGCATGCACTTTGTGATATTCCGGTATAATGCAACTGTTCAACACCTTCCCTCTCTGTCTTGAATTTTTTGATAGCAAAGTATAATGAGGGTGGCTTCTTCATGACATTTATTCGCGAAGAGCTACTGCTCGGTTTAAGTTGTTTATCGGAACTAGTGCCATCTTGATTGGGACCTGGTACTTGCCCACTAATCCCGTCTTGTTCATTTACTCTTATGTTCTGAATACTTTCCTGAGATCGCCTGTCAAAAAACGGCATTGACTCTGAAGTAGTCATCTCAGTTGTATTCCTCAGGTTGGATGTGCTACCCTGCATCCTAGAGCCATCATCATCCATTGTGATATCTGTGGCTGCACATGGCATGTTATTAGCTTGTCGTTTGGCTTTGTAGACTTTACCGTAAGTTCCAGCTGCAATATAGCCAATGATTTCATACTTTTCAAGTACGGAAAATCTAGAACCATCCTTCCTAGCTTTATATGGTCCTATCGAAAACACATCATTATTAGCCATTAGCATTGGCTGCTTCCCATGGACATTCCTAGCACCATTTTTCATATCAACAGTTTGCCCAGGCGCGAATTGCTGGGAAGGATTTTGCCATAGGCTTTTCCCCCCAATTTGCTGCTGCTGAAGACGATGTTGTCCATTTGTTTGTGATCTTTGCTGGTATCCATTCGAAACTCTTTCATTGGCATTATACATTATATGATCGACGTAAATATCCCCTGCAGTATATACCCAAAATCATGAATCTACTATCATAGCTTAAGTTTTGAATTTTCATAAATGTAGCATTACTCAAATTGAGAAAATATGGCACCGAGGAAAGACATAACAAAAGCAAGTAACTGCCATAATGATGGTCAGTGCCCGATTCAAGCGACTGTTTCATAAAGACGCTATTTACGTGTGGCTATCTATATCTATTTTTTGTGTAATTTTGTCTTATCCTTGCGTTTCAAAATTGATGTTATTTTGTAGAATGGTGCAAGAAGCCATTTCCCCATGTATGGAGCAGCCCACAAGCTAAACAGTACTCTAAGAGGATATAGAAACTTTACAATGGCATATGAAATTGCCCCAGACAATATTAGCCTGTTTCTGTCAAAACCTTCACTATACTTATCACCGACAAGTCTTTCCATGGCATCACCACATTGATTCAACAAATTCGTGAAATATAATGGAAGTTCATATTGATCTGGCAAATCTAGTTCATAGAACACCCACCATAAACCAAATAAAGGTGCTATTGCGGTCAATTCGTGCATAATCAAAAAAGACGTCACAGTTGATGTAATTCCAGCTTCGCTCAGCTTAAAAAAATAACGTGAAAACTTGGGATTTTGGTTCAGCCTCCTGAGCAATTTGGATTTGGCTATAACTCTTTGAATCTTTTCTTCAGAGTTATTGCGTGGGCCTTGGGTCAAATCTGAGTTATTTCCACTGGGCGTGCTGAAGTGCTTATGAAGCCCAACATATCTATGAAAGGGAGACAGTGAACTTCCGTTCGGTCCTAAACCTCCGTACAGTCTATATACTGGAGACAGTGACCTCATTCGACCATTCATTATAAACCTTATTGCCGCACGCTGTATTGAAGCATAGGATGTGTTTTAATAAATGAATGAAAACCATCGTTTTTCCTGCTCGTACGGCGGGAAGCTTAGCACGAACTTCGTATTACGAAGTCATTATGAATATCAAGCAAGGATAAATTCAAAATACATAAATGTGATATATACACGTTAATGATGTCTTTTAAGGATAATGTTAGGTGACTGTTGACCTCTGGGCTGGATGATTTTTCTTACTACATCCTCACAACGAACGCAGAGGTCATCTTTTCCTTCAACATTGTAATTCCAACATCTGGGGCATTTCTCTAGAAGGCTTTTTTTCACTGATAATGTAATTTTTGACCCATTTTTGAGTTCTAACGGACTTTGTGAATCTTCAATATGCGTGTTAAGATGTACCTCTAGCTTGCTGCACTGCAAAATGTCCTTTAGCTCGTCGGTTGTAAATGGTAATTCTTGACTATCTGTGACAAGATGTACTACCGTTTGAGCTGGGCTATTTATATTCTCACCAAGTAGTTTCAGTTGTGTCTTGAATGCACCAAGAATGACCATTTCATTTTTGGAAAAAGTCTTCATAACTTCTTTAGGGATATCATAAGATGGCCAAGGCCAAAAGGATGCAGATTCTGGTCTTTCCATTTCCTTAAAGTATTGTTGTGGAAAATAGTTCCAGGACTCTTGAACCATTATGGGTAAAATTGGCATCATAATCGCACGATATGTATCATAAATATGAAACAAAGTCGTTTGAACTTGCTGTCTCCTCCGTGAGTCTTTTGCATCAGAATAAAGACAGTCTTTGGACATGTCAAAGTAAAATGCTGATAATTCGTTAGTCATATGGTACTGAACAGCTGCCAAAATTTTGGAAAAATTAAAATCGCGGTAATCCTGTTCAGCTCGATCAAGCAGCTTCTGTAATTTCGATATTGTATATCGATCAACAGGACGTAGGTCGCTTAATGGTAAAATATTGAATGCACCCTCTTTCAAATTGCCTAACAGGAAGCGAAAAGTTAACCTAAATTTCTTGAGGGAATCGGCAGCATGGTTAAACACAGTTTTGCCTGCTACTATATCTGTTGTGAAATCAGCTTGTGCAACGAGATACCTCAAACCATCGACACCAAGAGCAGGAATTCGTAATTTTTTATCCCCATTAATGATCGCTGATGGGGAAATGGTATTGCCTATTGACTTGGACATCTTAATCCCGCATTCGTCCAGTGTGAAACCATGTGTAAGTACTTGCTTATATGGAGGTTTTGGAGTACCTGAGCAAGCTACCTTTGTTAGTAAAGAACTTTGAAACCAACCCCTGTGCTGATCCGAACCCTCTAAATACACGTCACTGAGTGGTTCTGGTAAATCTGTCAATTTCAGTGTATCTTCATAAAAATCTTTCACGATATTCCAAGAAGTTCCACTGTCAAACCAAACATCCATGGTATCTTTGCCCCTTACATATGATTTACTTTGATATTTTAGGCTTGGGGGTAGCCATTCTTCCATATCGCTCTGGTCTTCTGAAAACCATGCATTTATACCTTTTTTTTCGATAACTTTAATGATATGTTCAATTGTTTCTTTGGTCATGAGCGCCACCTCTGGTTCGTTTTTTTTATAAAATGCTGGTATCGGAACTCCCCAGAATCTTTGTCTTGATATGCACCATTCATTTCTACTTTCGATGAAAGATGTTAATCTAGTTCTACCGCGTTCGGGATAAAATTTTATTTCCTTCATGCTACTCAGGGCTAGATCCTTAACATCTTGCAGATCTGCAAACCATTGCGGAGTAGCTCTAACTATGACAGGTTTCTTTGATCTCCAATCGTAAGGATAGGAATGCACATAATGGTGAGAATAATGGAGCATACCTATATCCGTAAGCGTTTTCAAAATTACAGCTGAAGTCTGCAAATCGGATACTTTCATTGGTACACCGTTTTCAGATAAAATATCGTGCAAATGTTTAGGTATATCTTCAAGTTTATAGCGTCCGGTATTGTCAACCGGTGAAAATATCTCCAGTTTATTCTTCAATCCTGTCAAGTAATCATCGGAGCCATGGCCAGGAGCATTGTGAACAAGTCCTGTTCCCGTAGCACTTGTGACGTAATCGGCTTTCAATAAAGGTCGTGGAATACCATCTCTGAGGAGCGGGTTAGTATATTCCAAATCTTCGAGTAATGTTGAAGGAAATTCCGCTAATACTTTATGCGGTCCCAACATTTGCAGACTATCAATTAAATCTTTTGCAACGATGACGTTATCATCCTTGAGTTGAATCAGAGAGTAAGTGAGTTTTTCATTGTAACATATGGCTCGATTGGCAACGAGAGTCCATGGCGTTGTGGTCCAAATAAGGCAGCTGATAGACTGGTTAGCTTCTCGTTCAACGAAGAATTCAACCATGGTTGCTTTAGGTAGCTTCTCTAAGAATCTCAGGTTGGACTCTGAAGTTAAGGGAAATTTCACATATGCCGCTAAGGATTTATGATTTTCATTATACTCTAGTTCCCCTTCAGCAAGGGCTGTTTTAGTTTCCGCACCCCAATAGACAGGTTTATTCTTTCTTCGTATAATGCCTGCAGAGAACATCTCTCGGAATACTGTGAGTTGCTTTAGCTCATATTTAGAACTCATCGTCGTGTAATAGTCATCCCAATTAGTCATAATACCAAATTGTTTGAATTGTTTCTTTTGAGTTTCAATTGCTTTTTTTGCATGTCTGCTAGCCAATGACCTTATTGTTGAAGGGGCAGTGGACTCTAGTTTACTTTCAGCGATGTCTTTTAGTGCTTTCAACTCAATTGGTAGACCATGACAATCCCAACCTGGTTTATAAAACACATACTTGCCTCTAGATAATTGGTAACGGTTTATGATATCCTTGAGAATTTTGTTCAGTGCGTGTCCCAGGTGTAAATCTCCATTAGCATACGGGGGACCATCATGTAGAGTAAACAAATGCTTCTTGACAAAATTTCCTCTCTGCAAGGGATTATCGTATTCCCACACGCGGCGTATAAATGTATCCATTTGTTTCACATACACTTGCTCACAACATTGTGGAATCAGCTTCTCAATACTTATCTTTATATCTGACCTTTTGGGGAAATTAGTATCCGGTAAATTTAACGTCTTTTGATAAGCATGCTGAGAATAACCTCTCCTGTTTGGCCCTAAAAATATTAAGCGTCGAATCATCAATCACAAGAGAAGACTTGCAGTTTGCAAACCTCAATTGACTACTAATCAGAGCTACATTCGGAATTGTTCAAAAGAGAGTTTTTTTTTTTACTGAGTACTTTTTGGTGATGATTTTCATATTCGCTTTTGAAGATGAGAGAGATCTAACATGCAGAAGTGTACTCTAAAAAAACGATTAGTGAAGAGTTGCAGAAAGTGAACAATCTTCACACCTGTAGTCCTCTTGACTTGTCAAGCTGTGGTTAAGCACGGGCAGGTATGCGTCGTGCAGGTGGTGACAAATATAATGGGCGGGCTGAAAAATGGTCCAATAATGAGGAGTATCAGCACTCGATCACTAATTCCAAAAGGCACCGGCGCTGCAATGATAATAGGGCTGGGCTGCCAGTGTTGTCCGTAAATAAATTCATGGTATGGTACTTTACTAAAAACATTTTAAGCAACTATTCGAGAGTCTTCCTATCTTCCGGATCAACAACTGAAGCAGAATATGAAAACAAAGTCAGCAAAATTTTGGAAACAATATTGAAAAGAGCACAGTCTACAAACTTACATTTTAAGAAAATTTGCTGTATAGTCATAAAATTTGCCGAAAGTTGTAATGCAGATACCAATTATATGAAATTTCTGAAATACGACTTCCTAAAGCTGTTGGTGGTTTCGTTTGTGTTTACTGACAGGAGAAAGGGAATCCTTGATTTCAATTTATACTCGAGAATCACAGGAATGCCTGTTGAAGAGATAAAAAACTGTTGCCTAATTGTTCGACCAGTTTTGATGAAGCACCGTGGCCCGAAAAATGAAACAGTTGTTGACGGGACTCCCGGTACGATTGGTACGAGGCAATTACTTGATTGCGGCATAGAACAGAGTGCTGGCACTATTTCGGTTGAAGATCGCAAAACAAATGGTATAGTTTCTGTTGAGGAATCGGGTGTTGAAGTTCACGAGTCGGACATAGAAAACTTCAACAAGATGGGTATAAAAATGGTAAAAGAATATTTGAATCTAGCTTAACCCAAATCAATATATAGAATACATATAACCAATATAGGGTGGAAGCATTTGAAGATCTGAAGAGATCTTTTAACATATTAATGCTATTAAAGCACGTGATGTGTTTTATACTAGCAAGTGTGGCATTTTTCGAAATTCATAAGTAATACCCATTTGGAAAGTTCAATGAGCTTCAGGATAAGTCAAGAAGTAGTAATAGTATCCATTCAGAGGGTAATCAGGTGAGGTAGAGGGTAAATGAAACAGTATTGTTGATCATATGAGTGAAGAAGCGATTTTTTTCAGACAAGCTGCAGAGGCCATAGTAGCGACATCATTAAATGCGGCTGATCTGGATCCCACGATCAAAGAACTGTTGAGTCGTATTAAATACGTAAATCCTAACTTACAGGGGAACCGGAGATTTCAAGATCCGGAACACGCAGTTTCAGAAAGAACGAGTACCACGAACGACAGAACACCAGTGAATTCTGGACATTCTAGTACAAGTACCCGTGAGAATACAGGAGGGTTGATGGAAGACACAAATAACCAATTATTAGAGTATTTCGGAGGGCAGCTAAATTCGACTATATCTGGTGTCAACTCCGAGCCGTTTGTCGGGGCAGTTAATGTAGGAAATGAATCTGAATTTGGATCGAAACCGAAAAAGCACAGTAAAAATGACAAGACAAATCCTGTACAGGGTCATGAAAACGCTACTGATGAGAAAAAGTATCCCTGTGCTAAATGTAACCTCATTTTTCGTCGGTCATCAGATCTGCGAAGACATGAAAGAACACATTTGCCAGTTTTACCTAATATATGTTCACAGTGTGGTAAAGGATTCGCGAGAAAGGATGCACTTAAAAGACATTTTAATACGTTAACCTGTAAACGTAATAGAAATAAAC
The DNA here is from genome assembly GCF_013402915.1 of Zygotorulaspora mrakii. Classification (NCBI taxonomy): domain Eukaryota; kingdom Fungi; phylum Ascomycota; class Saccharomycetes; order Saccharomycetales; family Saccharomycetaceae; genus Zygotorulaspora; species Zygotorulaspora mrakii. The sequence continues at coordinate 292,777 of NC_050721.1, forward strand.
TTTTGAGTATCGGAGGTGATATAAATGAAATTTTAGAGCGGGCTAGACAAACAGGAACAGGTGTATAGTGTTTTGAACCCCAGGTGATAAGAACAAGCTTCTAATAGTTCACTATTTAAAAAGAATGTTTTCTTCGGCGTTGTCGATAGTAACTTGGTTTGACATTGATGATGATACTATGATATTCAATTATAGAGATATATAATTCCTTGGTTTTCTATATCATGAATTGAGATAAGACTAATTGAACTTGGATTAACATCTGGAAAATACGTCAGTATTTATACCTAATACTTCGCACCTATTGAACCATAAGAGAGGACGACGAGTGAAGAATTTTCATCGTCATCACACCATTTCTAGTCCCATAGAATTCACAGTACAACTGTTATTTCATGTTCCATGCCATAGACTCCTTCGTAGTCAGACTCCTGAGTTGTAAACGTCTCGTGATAGATTATCATCCGATATCTTTCCATTATCGATTGACATTCTGTTAGGGTTTCATCTGACTTCGTTTATTTTGTTTTACAGACCAATTGTCTCTTTCTGATTCTTATAAGTCATCTCTTTAATATATCTTACAATCTCGATTTATATTTCAACATTCACATATATACCTAAAAGTTGTATAAATAGGAAACAAAAGATGAAGAATTGTTTTGACTTTCTACATAGGAAATGCGATAGAGGTAGTGCGATTTCTTTATTCGACTTCGCCTTCGAAAGTTTGGCCTTCAACCAATTCTGGAATACTTTCGTCCTTGGCCTCGGCATTTTCAGCACCTTCAGCGCCTTTTTGTTGTTGTTGTTGTTGTAATTGAGCACTCAATTGAGTCAAAGCTTGCAAAGCTTCTGGACCCATTTGTGAGATGATGCCTGGGAACAATTCTTGCAAACCTTTTTCTTGTGGAATACCGTAGAATACAGAAGTGTTGTGTTGTGGAGCAGTTTGAACACCAACCTTGTTGAAATGCAAAACGTTACCATCTTCCTTGAAAAAATTGGCTTCGGCAACACCATCAACAGTGACAGCACGGAATTTAGCTAATTCGCTTTGTAACTTGGTGTCATCCTTGTTAGAAGAGGTCAATGAACCAGTCTTCTTTGGCATCTTTCTTCTGGTACCACCAACCTTGTTCTTGGCGGACAATTTCTGCAATTTGGCTAATTTTTCTTGATCAACTGGCATCCTTCTTTCCTGATTCGTGTTCTAAAGTATTCTAGTATGATATTCAAACCAAGACTCGTACAAATATCCTAAGGGCTGTTTCATTTCGTTACTTTGACACTCTCATATTCATCACCATCACTACTCTCGGAAAGCGCCCTTCCACGCCGTCTCTGACCCACTGCTTCAGTCTTCAAAAATTTTTCACTTCCGCATTACTCGTAGTTTGCGAGGAGCCTAAATACGTGGATGGTGATCACAATCTCAGCATAAGGTCTTTGTTCACGATCACAGGTATTGCAGAGCAGAATTAGACGTCGAAAAGATGATGATTTCTGGGTCAAGGTGGTAATGAATTATGGCTATGAACTGCTGAACTGTATCACTTTAGTCACTTTGCCTTTTTTTCCAAATATGTATTTCTAAAAGGCCTCAAGGAAGTAGGTAATTCTAAGGTCTCTTGGCCCAGTTGGTTAAGGCACCGTGCTAATAACGCGGGGATCAGCGGTTCGATCCCGCTAGAGACCATTTTTTAACTCGTTTTGCATGCTTATGTTTTTGGTACATGACAATTTGATGCTTCCAGTTGTCACTATCAATTAACATGTTATTCTGAGCTAATTACGCTTTAATGATCGACATTGCAGGACAGCAGTCACATGAAAGTCGCTAACTGTTTTCATAATAATATATACTATACTACAAAGAGAAATGCTTGTATTTCACAGGATCACTTCTTTGATTTCTTCTTTTTGCCGAATAGACCAAATTTCTTTTTTTTGTCCTTTTTGTTTCCCCTTGTGGTATCTTTTGAATCGTTTGTATCTTCAGCATCATTGGTAACTATCGATTGAGTATCGCTAATTGTACTCATAGGAGGTGTTGCTTGAGGACCACTAATAGTTATTTCTGGTGGATTTGACTGTGGACCTTGCAATCCCGGAGATTGTGCAAAGTTTAGATAGCTATCCGCCTCCGGAAAATCTGCTTTTAGTGCTTGCGGCTGTACCTGACCAGTCTGCTCTTCCATGAAAGGAGCCTGGTAATTGCTTGACATTGGATTATGCACCACAGAATTGGTTGACATATTGGGGTTCATTCCATTAGCATCAAGTATGGTTGTACTAGAGCTAAACTGCCTCTGAGCTTGGGATTGATCATCATGCGCTGACATATTTGCATCACCATACGCAGACTTAACATTATTAGGCATGTTTACTCTAGAATTGGAGTTATTCCCCAAAGTGTTTACCGCGAATCCACTTGATTGTCTGGTGCGGCCTTGCATATTCAAGTTTCCCGTAGATAAGGAGTTCAGACGAGGTTTTTGGCCACCTTTAGGTGGTCTGCCGTAATTATTCAGACCGAGACTAGAAGCATTTCCAATCAATGGCATGTTGCTATTTCTATTCTTCCTACTTGTAGGTTTGATTGAATGTGATCCATTCTGATGAAAATGCTGAGGCTGATTTTGGTATCCTGAATTGTTTTTCAAAGGCATTGGAGGTCCAAGTGGATCCACAAAGTTGGTCGCTGATGTTGTCTGGCCGGGTATAGCCCCATGAATGGTCTTAGGATTGCTACGTCCATTTAGCGAAGGCTGCTGCAACTGCGGAAAAGAGGGCTTCCTTGAAGACAATGTTGGAGAAGTTGCAGAATAGCCATTTGTCTTGCCTTTATTATACCTTGAAGAAGGCTGTTGTGGTTGCGGTTGTTGCTGCGGTTGTTGCTGTTTTGGATGTTGTGCTAGTTTCCTCTCAAATTCCAGCTCTCTCTCCTGTAGATCTAGTTCTTTTTTGCGAATTTCAAGTTCACGTTCCTTCAGCCAACTGTCTGACTCAGGGCCTCCGCTATAGCTACCGCTAGCGCTACCACTACCATTGAAGCTACTTTGTGATGAACCAAACGTTAGTGGGGCATTTGGCTGCTGCAGATGCTGTTTTTGAGAAGCCTCCCCGTAATTTACCCCAATAACAGCGAAATCAGCAATATCTTTCAAGTTAGGGGTGCCCGTAGAGGCATGACTTGGACTATCCTCTAAAGAGTGTTCTTTTTGATGCGTAACTTTACGCGAGTTTCCATTGGATATATCAGCCCTTTGAAATTCTTGTGATTTTAATTGCTCAACCTGAGTCTCATGTGTCTTCTGAATGACATTAAGCTCCTGTCTTAGTGATACGACCTGACTTTGTAAAACGTTGATTTGTTCTAGGGATGCTTGTTCATTACTCTGTAATTGACTGACTAAACCGTCATTATCTTGCAAAGTTTTTTCTAGGGACGTCAACTGGTTTTGCAAGCGGTTCTTGTCCTCCGATAAATAACTAATCTTTTTCTGAAAATCTTGATCGTCTTTAGTTCTCATGAACCATTTAGATTTTCCATTGTTTAGTTTTTCGTATTGACACATCAAAGAGTATAAAAACTCCAAATAAGGTGTCTTGATGCCGTAATCATCTGCTAATAAGATAGGCTGTAACAACAACATGTCAATATTCAACGGGGCCGTTTTATGAATGAAATGGTAAACTAAAGATGGACAGTCGTTCGGATCCGGATACATCCTTTCCCAGTGACTCAATAAGCTGCTTTCGTTCTCTAAATTGCCGTTTAATTTTGAGCCCATACTTTTCAAAACAGTAATAATTTCGGTTACCAGGCCAGATATTAACGGTTTGGCCAGTATTTGCTTTTGTAATTCTGAGGGACGGGTTTCCTCAAGTAATATCAGCAAGGGATCAAAACAAATTCTAGGAGTTGCAAGAGCCCACTGTTGCGAAACAAATTCTAAGCTGGAATGATTACAGAGGCTAACATTGTCTTCAGGAAAGAGCTTCTTGAATAATCTTTGAAAAGTATCAAGGAGTGAAATAACATTCTTTGAATATTTGAGTGGTTGCTGATTTATGGAAGACGACGAAGTAGTCGACTGAGACTTTGAACTGGCCTGTTGTTGATTCTGTTGAGCTTGCTTCACTTTGGGCAAGCTGCTTTCACCCAGATAAATTGTACCTTTGCCTAACCCCTTCTTATTAGTAGAAAATTCTTTGTATTCATTGTTGCCAACTTGACGAAAATCCATGTCTATCATAATACTGAATATGTTGAGATTTGGCAGATCCATAGACATCTTTACAAATGGTTCTAATTGAACGAATCCACTACTCTCAAGGAAAACCTTGGTGTTGATATTAATCGTTGGATTCAGTTGTGACGCCAAAGTCGATGTCTCTTGCAACGATGATGCACTTAAAATTATTAGATCAAATATTGGACTAGGATGCTCACTTGATCCATTCATTGCCTCAATTAAATGAGGAACTGATGTAAAATGATTCGCCAATTGAAATACGCTCTTACCATACGCAATTGTTTCCACTTCAAATGACGAGGATTTGGAGTCACTAACGTGATACAAGTCCACGCTCTTGGCCAATTGAAACCTTGAAGTGTATAACAACACATTGGGATTGTTTCCGACTATCAATACACGCAAAGAAGACGAAGGAGCCATGGTTTCACCTTTAATGTTTGTTTATTTTCAGTTTTTTTCGACTGTTTATCCTGAATGCAAAAAAATACCCTCAATGAAATTTCAATGTAGTATTACAAATGTAGAATGAAACAATAAAAAACAACAGCGATCGATACTGGGAATGTAGGGACTATTACTCAAGAAGAGGTGTCTTTTCTACTGTTGTCAATGCACTTTCACAGAATCAACTACTTGCTAGAATCAGTCTTCAAACCTTTCTATTGTTCCGCGGAATTCTTAACAATGGTAAACGAAAGACTCAAAGCGCTTTTCCTGCTTGATGTTTTTCACCTCTAACTAGATCAGGAAACCAATCTCAAGTACCTCAATGTCCTCAATTCTTCTCTCCTCGCAATGCCAAGAGTTGTCAGAGCACGTTACTTGCAATGTATACCAAATCAACTCCTTCCGAGAGTTCAAATTCGAAGTTCATTCTTTTGGTTCTGAATGAAAAATAGAATAACAAAAAAACAAAAATAAAAAAATAAAAAAGTAGAAAAAGTAGAAAAAGTAGAAAAAGTAGAAAAAGAGGCAAGTGAAAAAATGACGACGGATATAGCAAATAAGGAGGGGCTATTTTCCGAGTTATAATTCATTATGTAGTAGAGAGCACCATGGGATTTTCCGTAACTTAGTATTTGAGAAGTTGCACATCAACACTCAATTCTTGAATGCATTCTTTGTATTGTTGGTAGATTGAACTGAATCGAAGGATCGCGCACTAAAGGCAATAAACATTAGAAACTACGGTTCTTGTTATGTGTAGGCTTCCTTATGCAGCGTATTTACGTCCGGAACGTTACGAATACTATGCTATGTATGCTAACATTTGCAGTTACACTGGGTTTCATTTGAGAGCATCTTCACACACTTTAGAACTTGCATATTTAGAACGACTTGCAGAGTTTCTCATGTCACTTGAGTGCCAAACAGTACGGGTTTCATGGGTTACGCAATATATGGATACCCTACAAGGGGATCAAGATATTACAATCGCAGAGAGCTGCTACATGGTAATTATCTAATCAGTGATGAGAATAATACAGGGCCTGATAAAAAGGTGAAGAGACAAAAAAAAAAAGATGGTAGCGCTAGAGGTGAGGTGAATCGCGCAAAGACCATTCAAGATCTTCCTCTAGAGGTGATACAGCGGATCTTTGTCCTCTCTTTGAATATGCGCTCCCTGCCTTTTGTCAACAAGTATCTATATTACACATTGAGACCTTCGCCTTCTCTATTGCACCAGCTGACGTGGGAGAAATATTCCCTGGATCCGCTGCCGCAATGCATCATCACAAATAAAATACCAGATGGACAGCGTTTGCTCATAGATGACATCTTCTTGAATGAGACTTTTCTTGAGTTTTTGGCTAGGCATTACGAAGGCCTTTTGAGCAAAGTATATTGTTTTATACCGCAGGCTGTTCATCATAAGTTCCTTGAGGAACGCAACAGTGATATAATAATCCGTTGGCTAGGTGCAGAGCATGTGATGTACTATCCTGGCGTATTCTCTCAAAATATGGAACTGTTTTTTACAAAAAAGGACTTTATCTTTTATCTGAGAAGGTTTTTTACTCTGTCAGATCCATACTTCACTATCAAAGCTTTGATTCAATGGTTCTTAAGGGAGCAATTAGAGTACAACTTTGAAGGGTTTTTTTCAACCGTCGAATTCATCTTGGATCTGCAGGAGCAACCCTCGAGGGAGCTGCTCTCACCAATCCCATTGATATCCTTACTGGAGTGTCTGCATGGCCCGAATAACTTTGATAAATTAGTATCTAAGTTGCTGGAATCCAGAAATCCCCTATCTAAAACCTTCACTAGGGTTTCTTGCGTGAAATTATTTATTGAAAAGTTTCATTCAGACGTAGATTCGAAAAAAGAGCTATCTGATCCCCTCGTATGGAAAACTCTAGGAGCTATCTCAGATGTTCAAATCATTGATCTGATAATTGAAAGCGGTGGAAATCCTCAATATGACATGATAATTTAGGCGAGCTCTAAAAAACTACATAAGATTAGCTTACTGGGGACGTTGGTAATATTCGGCAAACCACGGATGGTGTAATGCTTGTTTGGCACTTAACCGCATATCAGGATTCAATTGCAACAACCCATGCAATAGATCAATTAAATTATCATCTAACGGTTCCTTTGCATGCGGCTGTAGAATGGTTCTAATATCCTTGGGTAGGCGCTGTGGAAAATTTGGATTATACTTTGGCAATGTTGAAATACCAGCCCATGAAGATTCATTGGGCGTACCCATTATTTCGAAAATGAGTTTCAATTGCTCCTCATCATTTGTTCCCGGAAATAATGGTTTGCCCGTAACCATTTCTGCAAGAATACAACCGCACGACCACATATCGATAGACGTGGAGTAGGTTCTGGAGCCCATTAAAACGTCAGGTGCACGATACCACAGCGTCACTACCTCGCTAGAATATGTATTGACTGGAATACCAAATGCGCGTGCTAATCCAAAATCTCCCAATTTGAGCTGTCCCTTGTTGTTTATTAGCAAATTTTGCGGTTTCAAATCACGGTGTAAAATCTTGTTTTCATGACAGAAAGCAGCACCCTCTAGCAATTGCCATTGAAAATACTTCACCAAACTCAATTCTAACCCCTGAGGATTGTTACCAACTATTCTAGAATCCATATATTTCTTTAAGTCATTATCCATATATTCAAAGACCAAGGTCAATTTGTTCTCCGTGTGAATTACATCATAGAGCCTAACAATATTCTCATGCTTAAGTTCTTTCATTAACGAAATCTCTCGAATGGCAGTCGATGGCGTACCTTCTTCGGAATCGAGTTTAACCTCCTTCAATGCAACATATACCCCGGTCGTCTTATTAAGCCCCTTGTATACAGTAGCGTAGGTACCATTGCCTAGCTTTTCCAACTGTTTGAATCTGTATCAAATCCCAAACACTGTTAGTAATTGTCGCGCATATTAAACAAAATAGAAAAAGGAACAGAGTTCCGTGCATTCAATACAAACTGTGAAGAAGATGTCATTGCTTGCCACTCTTCGGTCTCAGAGTATGAATCGCAAGTAAATACGTCCGTGTCTTTTTTATTTGCTCTCTAAAGGGTTTTGAGATCTCGATTGTCGGAGAATTGCTTATCCTTTACTTATCATGAAAAAGTGTTGAACAACGAAGATACAATGCAATGAGAGAGAGAAAGGCATAAAGAAGCGGTAGAAGAGATTGAGACCGACAGTGGGTGACTATTTGGATCTTCTGAATGACTGATGATTGCATACTTCAAAAATGACCCAAGGTCCAATAGAATAGATTGGAGTGGTAACATGTGAAAAGCACGTGGCTTCCTGCGTATGATCAGGAAAGATGAGATCCAAAGTTGAAAAATTGCAAAAATAAAAGCTCATCCATGATATTTTAAATATAAGAAGTTGTCGACAAAAAGGCTCATTTGGTGACGGTTTCAACTGGTGTTTGGCATGGGAAAGGGACACACAAGTGCCAATGGGGGTTCAAGAACTGAAGGATATCAATATGATATTAACGAAAAGAGTATCTTAGGAGATGAGTGGTGCAGTATGTATTCGACAACAGCACCTATAAAGTTTGAAAAAAGTCATTTTGAAACGGCAATGATGCATCTTATAAGAGAGCCTAATATAAACTCCACGGCTATTCTTAGAGCCGATATTCTACGGGAGGCGGTGTTTGAAATCGAGCCAAATGGCAAGCCAAAGGTTAAAGAAGAGAAAACACAAGATCTGGAAGTAACAGATCCAGAAGCCAAAAAAATTGGAATTGATGATCTAGATGTGCGGGTAGCTCCAACTAATCCTTTATTAAATCTGCATGTTGTCATTCAAATAGTCAGAAGGATAATCCCAAGGAACTTATATAAAGATGCGATTATGAATCAAACGTGTCTTATTATGAACAGCTCTTCTAGTAAACCATCTACTTCCCTTGTAGTTTACACCCCTCATATAAAAGCAGAAGATGAATGTCCGTTTTACATCCCACATGTGAAAGCAGTAGGGATTCTATTTCACAATAATGTTCTCTCCGTTCACTATATACCGTTTGACAATGTGGAGCTCCTTCGCGATGAATCTCAAAGAGCTGTTAGGACAGCATGGAGATTGTTGCAAACTGCATATAAGCATTCTATGGGGATAATGGAAGGGTACGAAAAGAGAGTGAATCATGATCAAGTTGTTGATAAAGTTGACTTTCAAGATTGCTATATTGCATTCAAAAAAAGATATTCAAAATTTTTGGTTGATAACTGGGCAGAATCAACAGATCCAAAAAAGCACGTTTTTGAGGATATCGCTATTGCGGCTTTCCTCTTCGAGCTTTGGAAGAAGATATACGGTAAAGACTTTAAGGAAAAAATACAATTCAAAGATTTAGGGTGCGGGAATGGCGCTCTCTGTTATATTTTGATAAGCGAAGGTATAAGAGGTAAAGGTATAGATGCCAGGCGTCGCAAATCTTGGTCCATATATCCACCCGATGTTCAAGCAGCTCTTAAAGAACAGGTTATAGTTCCGTCACTTCTGCTGCGTCCACATCCCGAAGTAAGGAAACGAATACCGCATCTGGAACACAATGGTGGTCTTTTCCCAGTAAAAGTAGCACATGAATTGATTGCCCCAGCTACCATTGTTTATTCAAGTGAAGATTTGCTGCAGTCACCACAAGTCAATGTGACGGAATTCAGTCCAGATACTTTCATTATTGGTAATCATTCTGATGAGTTGACATGTTGGATTCCTTTGCTTGGCTACCCATTCATCGTTATCCCTTGCTGTTCACACAATTTCTCTGGTGAAAGAGTGCGGTTCAATGTCAGGAAATCTACATTGCAGTCATCTTCAAAGTCGTTAGGCAATAGCACATACGCTGGTTTAGTCGACCATGTGGAATATATTGCTAACCGAGTTGGGTGGAAGGTTGAAAAGGAAATGTTAAGGATTCCAAGCACAAGAAATGCTGCCATAATAGGATATGAAAATCCCTTTCTGGATCAATTTCCTACCCAAGAAGTTTATGATGTTATTATTGAAGATGGCGGACCCGATAATTGGATTCAGAACACAATGGCATTAATGAAAAGGAACCCTAGGAGTCATTAAACTACGTACCTATAAATAAAATCGAAATATTACGTTTATAGATCTTGTCCACGTGACTACCCTGAAATTATGTATTTCCAAGTATCATAATATTAAAATGCAACATAAGATGAAGTGTCGTAATTAAAAAAAATGCACCGAAAAGAATAGTATAATTGGTATCTCTCGAACCCCTAGTATCCTGCCTTATAGACAGGCTATGCTGAGGCGCTTCAAAAATGTCGGGCAAACGCTCCAATATTCAATAAATTGGCCCCAAAACAGGCGATGGCATTCTATCGCATCGGAGAATTATCCAATAAATATTAGCAAGGCATTTAAGAGCAAAAACTGGTCAATACGCCGTCCATCATTAAAACATTTGCCCTCTAAGGAACTTAAATCACCAGCGCAATTCAGATTTATCTTTGATGGGGAAAAAAATGTTAAAAACGTTTACACGGATGACCCACATTTCCGAAGTCTTATAGATACGTCAATACAACACATTTACAATGAAAAAGTTGTTAGTGAGACTAATTCAAAAGCAGATATGAAGCATTACACATGGTTGAAGCTTCGAGACTACATTTATGGACAACTAAAAGATCCTAACTTAAAACGAAAGATTGAAAGTTACCGGTCATCAATTTCTACGTTAATCCAAAATAACAACCCCAGTCAACTAGTTCCACGACTGATAAAAACAGACAAGATTGACGCAAGTGTTTGGAAGTCTCTCCTGAAGCTTGATCGAGAGCCCACGGGTTTAGAGAAATATACATACATTCTGGGTCAATCTTTTGATTATATTTATGGGCAGGAGATAGTACCTATGATGACAGATACTGGAGAGGGAGAGATTTTCCAGGAGGTTGATTTTTCTAATCCGGCTGAATGGTTTCCTGAAGCAAGAAAAATGAGACGCCACTTAATAATGCATATTGGACCAACGAACTCAGGTAAAACATTTAGGGCTCTCCAAAAACTAAAGCAAGCAGACAGAGGATACTACGCTGGACCACTGAGACTTTTGGCAAGAGAAATTTACGACAGGTTTAAAGATGAGGGTGTGAGATGTAATTTACTCACGGGCGAAGAAATAATAAAGGACTTGGATTCTGCAGGAAACCCTGCAGGCATCACTTCGGGCACTGTTGAGATGGTTCCATTAACACAAAAATTTGACATTGTTGTCCTCGATGAGATCCAAATGATGTCAGATCCAGATCGAGGCTGGGCTTGGACCAATGCACTGTTGGGTGTTAGATCGAGGGAAGTGCACCTTTGTGGGGAGAAAAGTACCTTGCCAATCATTAAAAAAATTGCCAGGATAACTGGCGATAAATTAACTGTCAACGAGTATGAGAGACTTGGGGATTTGAAAGTTGAAGCATCGCCCTTAAGGAAAGGATTAAAAGGTCTTTCAAAGGGCGACTGTATAGTCGCTTTCTCTAAGAAGAAGATTTTAGATTTAAAGCTGAAAATAGAAAAAGACACCAACCTAAAGGTTGCAGTAATTTACGGGTCACTACCTCCAGAGACAAGGGTTCAACAAGCGAGTCTTTTCAACAGTGGTGAGTGCGATGTAATTGTCGCGTCTGATGCCATTGGTATGGGGTTAAACTTGTCGATTGATAGAGTCATCTTTACAACCAATGTCAAGTTCAACGGTAAAGAATTAATTGATTTGACTTCTTCCAATATCAAACAAATTGGGGGAAGGGCAGGCAGATTCAAGGCAAACTCAACTGGTGGAGAAATTCCAAAAGGATCTATCACTACATTCGACCCCCAAGTACTTTCGGCTGTTAAAAAGGGTATAAACGCTCCCATAAAATATTTAGAACATGCGACAATATGGCCCCCTGATGAAATATGCGCCAGTATAATGACAAAACTGCCCCCTAAGACCTCGCCAACTGTTCTTCTTAATACAATTGCTGGATGTTTGGAGCAAAATTCGAACAAGCTGTTCAAGTTATCTGACTTGAAAAACAGGTTGACGGTCCTAAAAATATTCGAAGACATGGATAACATTCAGTTTTTTGATAAGCTGAAGTTGAGTAATGCACCAGTTAAGGATCTAGCCCTTGTGAAGCGTGCATTCTCTCAATTCTGTACAACAATTGCCAAAAGGCAAACGAGGGGTTTACTTTCATATCCACTGCCGTTTGAGGTACTTGACTTCAGGTGCATTACTGATGAAAAATTTAACCTTGAGCTTTATGAATCTCTTTACAACATAATTATGTTATTTTTTTGGTTGAGTAATCGCTATCCCAATTATTTTATAGATCTGGAATCAGCAAAAGACCTCAAGTACTTCTGTGAGATGATTATTTTCGAGAAATTGGACCGATTGAAAAGGAACCCATACGCCAGAAAGATACCACTATCCGTTGGCACTTTCTACCAAAAGAGAGACTCGTTGATAGGTCGAACGAACTAACGATCATTCAGTATTCTACAAGGTTTCGGAGACCTCTGTAAATAGACGCAAATTAACTTTAATTAGCTTATAATAACCTGCATATATCGGTATATCCCCGTAAAAGACGATAAGTTGTCGTTTAGGGTAAGTAAGGTGGATCGAACGATGCGTAATATCAGCTCCTGTTTGGCAAAGTTTTTAGACTACGTACTCAATAACTCAAGTTCCGCTCATAAATGTGTTAATTGCTATATTGCTGAATACAGTTTAGTGGAGTAATTGCAATTCGCGTGGTTCCTAAGTAATTACAAAAAATTGAATTATCGAAGCTATGTCTGACAACGTATATATCGTTTCTGCCGCCAGGACACCTGTTGGTTCTTTTCAAGGTTCTTTAGCAGCCAAGAGTGCTATCGAGCTTGGTGCTGCCGCTGTTCAAGGTGCAATTTCTAAAATTCCTGAATTGAATCCAGCCCGCGATTTCGACGAGATTATTTTTGGTAATGTGCTATCAGCCAATCTTGGTCAGGCCCCAGCGAGACAGGTTGCACTTGCTGCTGGGTTGGACAATCATATTGTTGCTACAACAGTCAACAAAGTTTGTGCATCTGCAATGAAGGCTATCATTCTAGGTGCACAAACCATCAAATGCGGTAATGCAGATGTTGTTGTCGCAGGTGGTTGTGAATCCATGACCAATGCTCCTTACTATATGCCAGCAGCACGTTCTGGTGCAAGATTCGGTGAAACCAAATTGGTTGACGGTATCCAAAGAGATGGTCTTAATGATGCATATGATAACCAGGCTATGGGGGTTCATGCAGAAAAATGTGCTCGTGATTGGCAATGCACCCGTGAGGAGCAGGATAACTTTGCCATTGCGTCCTATCAAAAAGCTCAAAAAGCACAGAACGATGGTAAATTTGATAAGGAAATTGTCTCTGTTACTATAAAGGGTTTCAGAGGTAAGGCTGATACGGTTGTTTCCAAAGATGAAGAACCTTCAAAGTTAAACGTCGAAAAACTCAGATCAGCAAGAACAGTTTTCCAAAGGGAGAATGGTACAGTTACTGCACCAAATGCTTCACCAATTAATGACGGTAGTGCTGCAGTCGTCTTGGTTTCAGAAAAAAAATTGAAAGAATTAAAGCTAAAGCCCATCGCTATTATCAAAGGTTGGGGTGAGGCTGCCCATGATCCAGCAGATTTTACCTGGGCTCCTTCACTAGCAGTTCCGAAGGCATTGAAGCATGCCAACGTTGATATCAATTCAGTTGATTTCTTTGAATTCAACGAAGCATTTTCTGTTGTTGGTCTTGCTAATACAAAGATCTTGAAATTGGATCCAAAAAAAGTCAATGTTTATGGTGGTGCTGTAGCTATTGGTCATCCATTAGGTTGCTCTGGTGCTAGAATCATTGTTACTTTGCTGTCAATTTTAGAGCAAGAGAATGGTAAATTAGGTGTTGCTGCTATCTGTAACGGTGGTGGCGGTGCTTCTTCCATTGTCATTGAAAAAATCTAGCTTACTTGCAATTATTAATTTGTAGCTTATCTGTAGCTTCGTGGCTAGCAAATATATGCACGTACGTATACATATTCGTATACATATACATCTATATTATTCTAAATGCATTTAACGAACTGATAGGCAATTTCAGAAAAAGCGGTTTTACTCATTAGGCTGAGCCTGAAAAATCAAAAAGTGAAGATAAATATAAAAAGGAAGATCGAATAAGTGTTATTAGTCTGAAAGCCATATAATATAGTAAACACACGGCCTTGGAGGTCCTTCTTGAAATTAAAACATATTTTTTGAATGACAAGTGGTTGGAATAAATACAATTAGCCGAGGGTGGTCATTATATATCCATATTGACTTTTGCGTACCCCGCAAATGTTAGCAAACGATTTTTCCTTGCTTCAATCAGACGTACAAAATATATAGCTTCAACTAAATACTTTTTGGGTAGGTAACACACTTGTGGGTGAAGTTTTGTCTGAAAAGTCTCGAAGTCTGAGTTGTTTATGTTTGTCTTGCTCAAAGAACGCGGGGCAAACCTAGATCTTCAACGTGCCCCTCTATATGAGAGTTAACCTCAAATAGCTTCAGAGCAGCTAGAATTAATCGAGTATTGATCGGCGATGACGGCGAGCGCTGCTAAGGTTATTGTTTTGGCAGGAACTGCCGGCACTGGTAAATCATCCGTGGGAGAATCACTATTAAAGCATCATATTCAGAATTACCCCCATATGGAATTTTTAGAGGGTGATTTACTACATTCACCCAGTAATATAGAAAAGATGTCTCATGGAACACCACTGAATGATGCCGATAGATGGGATTGGTTAAAGAAAGTTTCGAAGGCAGCAAGCGAATCATCAAGCAAGAATGGAGGTTTGAGTATAGTGACTTGCTCCAGCTTAAAAAAAAAATACAGAGAGTTGATGAGAGAAACATGTCCAAATTCAGAGTTCTACTTTGTCTTCCTATATGGGAAAAAGGAAGAGATCTTAAATCGATTAAAGAAGAGAGAAGGCCATTTTATGAAAGCCAATATGATGGAATCGCAATTCGATGATCTTGAATTACCTCAAGATGACGAGAAAAACTGTTGTATTGTAGCAATTGATAATAAGAGCTACCAAGAGATTGATAACGAAGTCAAGGCAAAAATTAGTGTTCTTCTGTCACGAGCATAAATAGCTCTCTCACTGAGTGATCATTAATAGTTGTATATTACTGTTATTATTATTTCCTATCCTAGAACCATCATTAAACTATTTACATAAAAAATATATGTTATTTTTCCCATCTATTTTTTCCTTGAACTCATTAAGTATCCTTTTTATAGCTTGGTAGCCATTGTGAAGAGGATGCACTTTTCAAATCGATATTTGAATAATTTGTTATGGTGGACAAATTCGTTTGCAAAACATGATTCAAATTGTTAAGCTTGGATTGATCGTCGCTTTCTGCTGTACACTCTTGTTGCACCTTTTTCATTACTAAATCATCTACATCCGAAGAATACGGAGTTGTTGAAAGACCGGTTGGCGTCGTTTGGCCACCAGTGTAATTTGAACCGGAAAAGTAGTCGTTTTCATTGCAACTTTCTGTATCCTCTTCGCGGTATGAGTGTAAAATCTCCTTTAGAGATAAACCTTTGTCACCAACAATGAAATTGTTATAAACTTCCTGTGATAATGGTGCCACAGTATCGAGCGGACCACTACAATTGGTAAAACTGGTCATGGAGGCCACCTCAGCCATCAACGAGCGAATATCAATTCTATTATATGGATTAAGTTGAAGAACACGTGACAATAAGACGTATAATTCTTGCGAAACCGGTAGAATCTTCTTTAAAACGTTCGAATCCTTTGTAAAATAACTAAATGTATTATCCTCAACTTGATGAGCCTTCAGCCATGGATTTCTAATGCAGGTTAAATTTATTAAAATGATACCGAGGGACCAAATATCACCCGTCGAAGTGGGGAAGCTCGTTACTGTGGTATCCTTCGTTGTGTCGTTGTAATAAAGAATTCTCTCTGGTGCCATGTAATAAGAGGAACCAATACAAACGTTTGGTGCCAAATACTGGCATGTAGTAGAAAGACCGAAATCGCAAAGATGGACGTTATCATTCAAATCCAGCAAAACGTTCTCCGGTTTAATATCGCAATGATAAATGCCCATGTGGTGACAATGGTCCAAAGCTGAACACAACTGAAGGAACACCTTCTTTATCAGCAGTCCATTTGACTCGAAGTATCTCTGATCAACGATAGAGGTGAACAAGTCACGTGGGTAGTAATCCATCACAATGAAAGTTGCCAACGGCGACTCCAAAACTTGATGAATAGTAACAATATTCTCATGTGAATGCACTTTCAAGTGCAGCGCGATCTCCTTGTAGTGAGGTGCCCTGGCGAGCTGCGCATTGTCTAAATTTTGAATAGAGTCTAGGTCTATCGTGGGCAAAAACAGTTTATTCTGGAACGACTTAAAATAGTGATACAGCTGTGTCTGCAAAACGGTGCTCTTTTTGATGTTGTCGTCCGTCTTGGTCTTGCCGAAGTCGTTCAGAGAAGACGATTTGACCACGGCCTTGATAGCGTACTCATTCTCAGTGATCATATCGATGGCGTGGAACACCAGGCCATATGCCCCTGAGCCCACCTGTGAGGTGATTTGAAAATTATTAATCTGACAGTTTGTTAACATGCTTGCGCTTGCTGAAGGAAGCCAAAACGCTGTTGCGGTTGCAGTAGCTCGTGCACTTATATTCCCGCAATTGTAAGAACAAATGTGTCTGAGAGAACAAATGTGTCTGAGAGAACAAATGTGTCTGAGAGAACAAATGTGTCTGAGAGAACAAACGTGTCTGACAGAACTCCACTACCTGGGCCTTAAAATCGACCGCTCTCCTATCGCAACAAACCTGTCGATTCTAATATATATATTTATACAAGAGACCTGCTTGGTAGCACGAAAAAAGAAACTACAACGTGAAAGCTGAAAAAGAACTGGACCACTTTTTTTCAATTGTTTTGAACTTTTCCTCAAATTTTTTCATATTCTTTCTGCTGTTTTCGAGAGGGAAAAAAGAGTAAAAAAAACACAAAATCACCACATCTTAAGAGCTACAAGAATGTGAATCCACATGGAAACCACCGACGGTGCTAAAAAACAAAGTAGAGAGAGTGGAACCGACCTGCGGAAAAATGTTTATCCGTACCTCAGCCCGCAACGTGCGGTGTGAGGTGTGAGCTGTCCGACGACGCACCTCAAAGCTGCGGTGTCATGGTGTCATGCTGAGGGGCATTTTTTCTGTTGGAGGGGTATCAGGCCACCTGTTGGACGCTGCGCGGGCGCGGGGTGGGGGTGCGAAGTGGGGCAGATCACATAGAACACCCAGGGCAGTCAGACCGGACGGAAAAACGTGGGCTCCGGCAGGACGTGTCGGCAAAGTCACGAAAACCCACATCGAAGGAAATAAGGGACGAGAAGGACACGGAGGGCTGACACCCGGGTAATGTGGCCGATGCAGCCCTGGAGATGGCTGGCAAACGCTTCTATGCTAGGGTACGTCCGGAAGGGAACTCTCCGCAGCTCCGGACAGTACAATCATACAGCTGTACCTTTAGTTCCATTGTCCGGATAGACTGGTGCTCTTCTCGGAGAGTATCGGATACCGCCGGACACCCTCGCGGGGCACAACATGACGTATTCCCCAGTGCGGTGCATTTTGCGAAGCAGCTCTGAGGTTCCAGAACACGCACAGTCTCGAGCACGCCGCATTCTGTTCTTGGATGGGTCCGGGATAATGCTGATTGGCTGTCAGGTAGTCAGAAGTAAGTAGATTGATGGGCAGTCGTCATTGTAGTTTGGTGGTGCTGGTGATGGGTCTGTGGTGGCCGTCGAAAAAGTGAATTGGTAATTCTAAATTGGAAATTCTACGCGGGATTTCAGAGGAAATAGGAGGTGCCGCTATGGCCGCTCGCAGGGGTTGGGATAACGGAGTAGCGAGACATCGTCGGGAGTTGCAAGGCGAATGCTCGGGCTGGTGTTGCGGTCTATACGGTTCTTCCTGTTGCAAAAGGGACAGGGAAAAGCGGCGCTCGCAGGAACGGCGCGCGCAGCGTGCTCCAATTTAATAGATTTTTTTAATGATTTATCACCATTTGAGTTTAATGTCTATGTCGGCGATCGTGAAATAAGGTTTCTCTTCTCGGGAATCTTGACGATCAGCGGCTGCTGTTCCCGCTTTGATGCGGCGGTGCCTGTACGACTGACAGTTGCGGAGAATGCGGGACGAATGCATGGGGACGGCGGTGAGAGCGTTTGCCTGGGCTGTGAAAAACAACATCGTCGTGCCAAGAAGTGTCAAGAAGTGGCAAGATGTGTCGACGAAGCTCGGTGCCGTGTCCCAGGACCTGCATGTGCTGGGATCTACACGACAAGAAAACGGAAGTCGTGTGCTAATGCAGAAGCATCAAGGGCCGGCGAGCTATGGAGGAGCGGAAACACCTAGCCGTCAAGCACTGTAGCACGTGACCAAGTGGAACTGAAGCTCTACGGGCTAAAATTACGTACAGCAGCGTGCAGCCAATCGCCTTTAGATGCTGCAGGAATTGTGCGACCACTAGTGAAAGAGACCTGGAGTTCCCCTGTGGGACCCGTAGGTTGCTCAGAGGCTCGCATTTCTACTGGGGCTATGCAAGACGCCTTTGGTCACCTTCAAACACGCTGTTAGAGGTCGCTCGCGCTTGCGCATTGTTACCATCAGGATACGAACGCGCTCTAGCGGCTGACCTGTGCTGATATGTTCAATGGAGTGGCGCGCATTGGAAGCAAATTAACAGCTCTTACAAAACAATAAAGGAAGCAGTGGCTCGAATCAATAGAGCTCCCCTCAGTACGCCGAATTGGCGCTAGTACAAGCGCATATTGGGTAATTTAGGATTATTTGCTCGACTTTGTTCGCCAAGGTAGGTCAGATTTACAAAGTTTATATGCATAGTACATGCAAGGTCGGGTAATACAGTTTCGCGCGGACATTTTCTTTCACGCGCGAACAATAAACAATTTGAACCAGCAAAGTCATTATTGAGGATGAAATAGCTTGATAAGTGGGGAACCATATCACGACTCATTCGTTGCCTTTCGAAGTGACGCCTTTCTTTGACATAAGATATTGTTGTAAAAGTCAGGTCATCTGTTAGAGATTCTCGCTCCCCTTTAAAGCATTTTTTACCGACGGGAATGGATTTCTTCAACCCGGGCAACGATGATGCTGACCAGAATAATGGCATGAATACAGGCAATGACGATTACATGAATTTTTTTGAAACGAAGTCCAACCACGATAATGATTCAACAAGTTTATCGCCACAGGCAATCCTGGCCAGAAACTTAACTTCGGAAATATCTAAAGTTCCCAGCAATAATGTAGGCAATATGAGCCATATGTCAATGTCACCACAGCAAGTCTTTTCACCCATGAGCAACCCAAATAATGTCAATAACAGTCCAGCAGTTAGTGCTGCCACTCCTCAGCAAATTTTGATGCTGAATAATAACAATAATATTACTAATAGTGGTGATACTGCTAATCCTGTGCATGTTCTCTCCAATCATGCTTCGCCAGCAGTAATCAATGCAAACCCTATAAATGGTACACCACAAAATTCTGAAGTCTCAAATGATAACACTCCAAGGAATAGTGTCTTTAGCGATAGAGCTGCAATGTTCGCGGCGCTACAACAAAAACAGCAACAACAAGCTCAGCAGCAGGCTCAGAGACAACAACAGCAACAGGCCCAGCAACAGGCCCAGCAACAGGCCCAGCAACAGGCCCAACAACAGGCTCAGCAACAGGCCCAACAACAGGCTCAGCAACAGGCTCAGCAACAGGCTCAGCAACAGGCTCAGCAACAGTCACAATTTCAGCAACAAACACAATTCCAGCGACAAGTACAGCAACAACAGCAACAACAGCAACAACAACGGCAGCAGCAGCATTTGCATCAACAACAACTTAGACAAAGGCAGCAAGCTCAACAACAGGCTCAACAACAGGCTCAACAACAGGCGCTACAGCAGCAGCGAGTGCAACAGCACGCGCATCAGTTAGCACAGCAACGAGCACAGGAACAAGCACAGGAACAAGCACAGCTACAGGCGCAGCAGCAAGCCCAACAGCAAGCCCACACTCAACAACAGCTTCCTCCACAGATACAACGACAGTTTCAACAGCAAGCACAGTTTCAACAGCAAGCACAGCAAGCACAGCATGCACAGCAGCAGAAGGTACAACAGACTCAACAGCAGCAGCAGCAACCAAATAATAATTCTCCATTAGGTCAATGGGGCTCCATTTTGCACAGTCTGCACCCTGATATACAGAAAAAGATTTCATTTGAACTCAACAATAAACAATATGAACTGTTCATGAAGTCCTTAATAGAAAACTGCAAAAGAACTAACACTCCATTCCAGTCCATACCTCAAATAAATGGTAGAAAACTATTTCTCCTCTACATGTTGGTACAAAGATTGGGTGGATATGAACAGATAACTAGAAATCAACAGTGGGATCTTTTGGCGCAAAAGTTACAAATTCCGGACTCGCAACAATTGGCAGCAGTGTATTATAAAATAATATTACCATATGAACGATACCTGACGTCTGCCGAAGGACAGAGAGAGTCACAGGCCAAAAAAATTTTCTTTCAACAGTTTTTCCAAGAGCTCCTAAAGAAAATTCAACCTCATGTGAACAATCAGGACCCGCAATCACAGGCACAAATCCAGTCGCAATTGCAACCACAAACAGAGGCACAATCACAAGGACAACCACAGCCTCAAACACAACTGCAAACACAACAACTGTCCCATGTTCAACAACAACTTCCGCGGTCTCAGCTTCAAATGCCAACATCTGATTCAGCAGGTGTGAATCCCATGATTCAAACAGCCAAGCAACAATTAAAAAATAATGTCAATGTACAGAAACCAAAGAAACCACGAAAGCCAAGGCAAAAGAAGAAGACAAAGAAAGAACTGGAACAAGAGCGGAAAAAACAAGAAGAGCTTTTCAAGAGACAGCAGCAAACTCTTTTAGAGCAACGCAAACAACAGAAACTACTGATGGAACAACAAATCCAAAAGCAGAAAGAACTAGTCAAGCAGAAATATTTAGAAGAACTAGCAAAGTTGCCAAAAGTATACAAAAGAACGTTCGCTCGAAATTATAAACCTTTGAAAAGATCCATTCAACTGGTTAACGGGTATGATATCAATTACATTTCTCAAATAGGAGAAAAAATTGATGCAAATAAGCCAATATTTTTATTTCCTCCAGAATTAGGTTCCATTAACTTACATGCTCTAAATATGTCGTTGCAATCTAAAATGCTGGGAGAGATCAACACAGCCTTGAATACACTATTGGTCACAAGTGCAGATTCGATGTTGAAGATTAATCTGGACAAATATCCCGACTTACTGGATTCTATTTGTGTCCTAGCACTAGATTTATTATCTACTCTTTGTGAGAAGGAGGAAGCTGACGATAGTGAAAAGAAGAAATTTTACGATTTTAGGAAATGTAAAGATGCAAATTACTGCGAGGAGTATGATGTCGAATCCTATCTTTCCTGCTCTGATGCACTTTGTTCTCGAAGTGATGGTCTAATCGATCAAGTATTTGAGGCTTACGTAAATAATGGATCAGAATACAAAGAACACAATGATACTGTGAGCGTCCCAGTAGATTCCTTGACAGGTGCCGATTTGCAGCAGGTTCCTATCTCTTTGATAACTCCGGCAGCAACGCCGGTCAGCACAAATTTTGGAGTTGACTTATTACAGGGAAAGTCAGAGGAGGAAAAAGTGGTAAGAAGTGGATGTAAACCAAAAGAGTGGAATTTTATGCCCAATCCGGTTAGACTCTTGCCAGGCCAGTCATTATCGAAGCTTTACATTCCATCATATTTAGAGTCCTTACGCAACGTAACCGAAGAGATCAACACACCATTCACAAAAGTCAATACCAGAGGTGCCGAAGATAAAAACATTTTATTAACCGATCAACTATCAACTGTCTCAATGATTTTAAGGAACATATCCTTTTCAGAGAAGAATTCAAAAATGATGGCTAAAAACAGTTTCCTGAGGAGATATATATCTGACTTAATATGGGCTTTATTTTTAAATCATGAGAAGTTTGTACTCAACAGGAAAGCCTTCAATCTCAAAAAGGACTTGCTCATAATTTTAACTAACATTTCGCACGCCTATGAAGTTGCCGATAGGGTTGATTGCTTCTTACTTTTACTTTTGATGCTAAGCTTTGGAGAGCCGAAGAGATCCAAGGAACTTGAGTCGGTAGAACTTACATATCCCGAATTTTTGTTGAGTCTAGGAAGTTACCATGGGTTTTGCGTTGATGTATTAGCAAAACTGATGTCCTTAAATTATCCTAATAGACAATTTTTCATTGACGTATTCATGTTTTCCCTGGTAGGTGAAGAAAAGAGTACTTCCATTGGGTCTGAATGCTCCACCAATGATATGAACGATGACAGTGGTGTAATTCTAAAATTGCTGCATATTTTTAATAAGGGGGACAAATTCAAATTTCTGAATGATGTTTTCTCTTTCTTAGTTTCTGTGATTCCTTTTATGCAGATAAATGCCGCACCTAACCTAATAGAAGAGGTAGCACCTGTTGTATCTCAAAGTCTGACATGCATTTTGGCAATATTACATTTTTTTGATCTTAAAGAGTCCCTTAGATCTAATAATGACATCAAGAATTTACCGCTAATTTGGCTGACATCAAGTGAAAATCTGGGCTACAATCTGCGACGTCTGAGTGATGTTTTAGGTAATCTTACCATACAAGCAGATAAAAACTCACTCCATATGAAAAAAATGCTTATTTCCATCAGCTGTAAGTGTATCGAAGTTACGAGGCTTTTAGTTCAGAAAAGCTTGGAGATATCGTCACATTTGGGACAAGAGAAGCGGAAAATCTGTGAAAGACTTGCTTCTATTCACGGTTTATTACCTTCGGAATCTTGGTGTGTTGCTCTATTATCAAATCCAGTGATCGATCCCTCTTATTCTAAACAAATTGAGTCTCTCTATACCATGAGAAATGAGATATTGTCTTACCTTCGTGAGTGCTCGACTGGTGAAGGCGAAATCTCCTAAAATAAGTAAGTACATAATGTGTTCGAAATTTTAAGGCAGGTCTGGATTTGCAACGCAAGGAAAAATCATGGAAGCTCCTAATTCTTGTTATGAGTAGGAGGAGCTCCCGGGGATTTTTCGTTAATAGCAATATCTTTAGAGCGTTCGAACTGTCGGTTTGAAGTAGGGAGGGACCTTAAATTTCCCCAAATGATTTTCATGGGTGCATTTGAAAAAGGAACTTCGATCGCATATCATGCTAAAAGATTGTGCTAAAATCAGCAACTGATTAAATAACGTCCGTAAAATAATTACAAGCACCAGTAAAAATTTGGAATTTTCTGTTTTGAAATCGAAATTGGCCGAAGGTGACGACATATAATAGATGGGATCCCATGTAGATGTGATAATTTCAAATCTTGCGGACATGAAGAAACGAAATAGCTAGTTTTGTTAAGATGGCTTCTTACGTTTCTCATCTTTTTCAACATATTGTCCTTTTTAATAATGTGACACGAGCTGTGTACAGCTAAGTCCATAAAAGTTCCATGAGTTCCTCGACAGGTTCTTCCCGCCAAGCACGAAACACATCAATAAATACAATGAGGCACTTCCAAATACTTATGGTGGAGCTGCTTTGGGCTTGACTAGATTAGAAGTCTTGATAATCCTGTTCACTGTCCCTTTTTTCCTGTTGCACATAGGCAAAGACCTTCTCACTCAAATTCTCGTCGCCCAGCAAATCTAGCAATTCATCCTTGCCTAAAGATTCCAATTTGCTGTAGCGTTTGAATTCCTTTCTAAGATTAAAATAGTCGACTTTAGAGATACCAGGAACCTGCAACAATTTTGCAAACTTTTCTTGATTATTAGCTTTTTTGTCCTTGTTTTTACCATCAGTTTTAGATTTCTTTAAACCCAGCGTGACAGATTGGTTAGGATCTGGCTGTTCCCTACCTAGCTTCAGTTCTAGAATTATATTGACAGTCTGCAGAGGAGAGGACGACCAGATCATCCTCAGATTTGGGAACCTCATCACAATCTTCGAAAGTTCCATCTGGATTTCATCCTGAGATAATTTGCTAGAAATAGGATGAACAGCAGAGGACTCTTTACTGCGGTAACTTCTTCGTTCACTGAATGGTTCAAGCGAAAATGACTGCCCCTCCTCAAATTCAATTAAAAGTGTTGGATATCTGTAGTGGCTTGACATTTTTTTACATTGAGATATTAAGCGGTTATTTTGCAATGAGCCGATTAAATCTGATATGGACTTTCTTTCAATACAAATGTCCGGTGAAATAATGTAATCTCCTACAGTTAGCATACAGGGAACCACACGAACTCCATACCTGTACAGAAGTCCCGGTAAGCTAGCATTGAATTCTCGCGTATCAACAATAACGACATCCTGCGTCAGATCACCCAAAGCTGCTTGCCCGCCCGCAACTCTTGTACTCCTCTTTCTTAAGCGATTCATCTTCAATTTCCTTTCAGCCAGATTCTTATAGTGAGATAAATCATCATCAGCTTCGAAGTGGTGAGCCAGCATTGCATTCTCTCTAATTAATTTGGAAAATGCGTCTTTTTCTTTTTTGATGGCAGTCAAATGACCCTGTTCCTCGATACTGTCCCCATAATACATGAAAAAGACTTTTGGTGGCATATCTCTATGGATTGCGCGGTGAATTTCGACCCTTCTGATGAAGGAAAGATCCGGTTCATATATTATAATAAAGGAAGGCATAATTTCCTGCAGCAATGCCTCATCATTTATATTATCGAACCTTTCAACAATTATCTGGTCACCGCAGTTGACATATTGATATTCTTCCAACCGAGAGTTCCAGACCTCTTTTGTCACCTCACTGTCGGCATACGGATGGAGACTATCAAGCTGTATATTTTCGCTGTCACTATAACTGGCAGATTCCGGGGTCTCTTCTTCGAAAGTCATAAATATACTCTCCTCCCCCGGAAGTTGTACGGACCCCAATTCCTCCTCAATATTGTACTGATCAATTACAGTCTCAATATCATCTCCAGATCCAGCACTCTTTAATCTCTCAACAGCTGCGACAGCGGCTGCCCCTCTAGTTCGTCTTCTTTTAGTTAAAATTTGTTCCTTCGCGAATGCTGTACTCACATTTAGCTCAGCGTCCCTTTCTGGTTCTTTGTCATGAACTTCTTTAGCTATCTTCTTCCTCTCTTCTCTACCAGCACGATATAGTTGCAATTTTTGAAGCATATTATTTCTAAACCCGTTTTTGTTACTGGACATGCTGATGATCCTTGCTAGCTGTAGACACTCCGCTGAACTAGAGCACATGATGAGAGTTGGCCCAAAGATTTCTTTAACAGACCTTTGATAGGATATGTCATCTAAAATATGTATTAACTGTTCCCATTTTGGCAGTGTTTCTAAATTGTACTCACCATTTGTGTAGATCCTTTTCTTGGCATACGAGATAACGAGCTGGGATTCTTCCGCCATCAGCCAAGGCGATTCAGTGTATTTACGGGATACGGAAGGCCTATTAGCATCTAAGCTTTGCTGGACTTCCTCATAGAAATCGACCGAGTCACCGCAAATTAACAGCTTCATTAAATTCCTCAAAAAGCGAATATCTTTCACCAATTGCTTTGATTCCCATGATATTCTATGCCAATTGGGAATCATGACGAAATCAATCGATTTCAAGAAATTTATATCCAATGCATTGTCCATATTCCAATAATCAAGAGCTAACTCTGGTGTTTTCCTTTTCAGCTCAGAAACGCACTTTTTCAGGCATTCGATGAGTCCAAATTGGATCTGAGACATAGAATTGGTCAATGAAACCTTCACTTCAATTACCTTATTATTATCTGGCCCAATAGCATTATTCAGACAGTGGGAAATATCAACGCGGAATCTTGGCCATAATAGTACATTTTTCAACATCAGATCTTTCATTTTTCTTTGCAGCGGAGAAAATTCCATGACAAATGATTCTGGAGCTTCAGAAAAAGCTTTGATGAAGCCCCATTTATTTTTTGATCGATATATTTCCAAAATAAATGTCTCATTTGAATACATTTTTAGTGTATCCACATTGAGAATCACCATACCCGTTATCTTACTTGGATGCACAATACCTGAGAGTAAATCAACAATAAGAATTCTTGAAGTAATACTAAATATCCCGCCAGAAGAATATAGTTTTTTTCGTTTTTCCAGAGTTTGATTATCAGCAGATATCACATGAAAAGGTCTAGTATCCGTTTCACTAAATTCGTCCTCATTTATGTCGACTTTTTTGTCGCATCCCTCCAGCCAGGAGAGCTCTTGTAGCTCTTCACTTATTCTAATGTTATCAGTTGGTCTAGAATTGAGAACTAGAACCAGTGACCTCTTCAGGTCACCATCAATTACAGTGGGAGTTGCTAAAATATGGAGTAAGTTGGCCACTATGCTCGCCATTCCTAGCCCCCTGCCCATTATCACTAGGGGATCATCAGTAGACAATGTGTTCTCGACAAGTTGTTGCTGATATGATAAAGGTAAATTTAACTGGATATCGACCTGTCGAAGCTCATCCATGCTTGGCCTCAGGCCTATTTGCTCACCGATATCGGGAATCAAAGGATAAAGCGGTACCTCATCATCACCCTCATCAATAGGGTGATTTCTAATTTCTTCAGCTGATAAAAGGTCATTAGGCAATATCTGACTCTCGTAGTTTATATGCTTTTCCGCATTCTCATTGAAATCTTCAATTTGCCTAGATAATTCTAGCTGGAGTGACTCGTCGTCAGATTCATCCTGAACAAAAAGTGTGGACATATCAATGTAGTAGCATTCCCTTAATTACGAAACAAAGATTTGTCGACTCGATATTAATTCTCTCTGATATATATTTCTATCTTTTAGGAAAATTCGGACCCTGTGTTAAATATCAAATTGCGTAAGGCGATGATTGAAAAGAAGTGAAGTAAAAATCTTCATCACTTTCTTATCAAGGGAACACAAGAAAGAATAGTTACGCCACTTCTAGTGATATCGCAATGCATATCAATGAATTATATAATGGTAGAAAAAATCCCTCTTTGTCATTGGAATTTTTTCCTCCTAAGACTGAGATGGGTAAACGTAACCTGTTGGAGCGTATGGAGCGTATGTCTGCGTTGGATCCTCTTTTTATCACTGTAACATGGGGAGCTGGGGGTACAACTGCTGATAAGTCTTTAGAGTTGGCATCCTTGGCACAAAAGGTGTCAAATTTACCAGTTTGCATGCACTTGACATGCACGAACATGGACAAGAGTGTCATAGATGATGCCTTAGAAAAGTGCCAGAACGCCGGTATAAAGAATATTTTGGCCTTAAGAGGTGATCCGCCCATAGGAGAAGACTGGACGAGCTCACAGACCAAAAATTCAGAGTTTAAATATGCAGTTGATTTGGTAAGATACATCAAGAATAAATACGGTTCCGAGTTTTGTGTAGGCGTAGCTGCATATCCAGAGGGCCACTGTGAGGGAGAAGCTGAGGGGCAGGAACAGAACCCATCAAAAGATCTACCATTTTTGAAGGAGAAAGTCGATGCTGGTGCTGACTTTGTCATAACTCAATTGTTTTATGACGTTGATAAATTTCTTGACTTTGAAAAACTATTCACTGAAAAGATCTCTAACCAGATACCACTAATCCCAGGACTTATGCCGATTAACTCTTATCTTCTATTTCATAGAGCTGCAAAACTCTCGCATGCATCCATTCCAGAAGATATTTTGAAAAGATTCCCACAAGATATTCAACTAGATGACAACAAAGTAAAGTCCATTGGAATTGAAATTTTGGTCGAGATGGTGGATAAAGTCTTCAAAGAAACAAATGGTAGAATCAAATGCTTTCACTTTTATACATTGAACCTAGAAAAGGCAATAGCACAAATTGTAACGCGATCAAAAACTTTAAATTACATCCTGGAAGACGATAGTCGTGACGATCAAGACATTGACGCTGACGGTGATGTTGTCTTGGATGAGGAAATCAATATGAATAACCAAAGGGTTCTCGACGAGACGAGGAAGAGAAGACGTCATTCAAGTAATGTCTCTATGGAAATCGCATCTAATCGAATCATAATTGGTCAAGATAGAAATAAAAATATTGGTGCCCCATCGAGAAAGGTCGTAATTTCCATTTCAAAAGGTTCCGGTACACTAGGCCAATGCGCAACTTGGGATGAGTTTACTAACGGTAGATTTGGTGACGCAAGGTCACCTGCATATGGTGAAATTGATGGTTACGGACCAACGATCAAAGTCGGCAACAAGAGAGCATATGAACTATGGGGGGCACCTAAAAATTTAGAAGACTTAAAGGAAATATTCATTAAATATTTGGAGAACTCTATTGATAATTTGCCCTGGTGTGATTTGGGGTTGTCTGCTGAAACCGCATTGATACAAGAAGAGTTAATCCAATTTAATAACAGGGGATATTTGACTTTAGCATCTCAACCAGCTACCACAGGATCGTCAAGCAATGATAAAATATTTGGTTGGGGTCCACCCAATGGGCTAGTTTACCAAAAAGCTTTTGTTGAAATGTTCGTTTCTAAGCAACGGTGGAAATCACATTTGGAAAAAACATTGCAAAATTATGGGCGAGAGAAATTAAGCTATTACGTCGGTGACGCATTGGGAAATTTTGAGAGTAATTTGGAGCCTGAGAGTTCAAACGTTGTAACATGGGGTGTTTTTTCTAACAGTCAAATTATACAGACAACAATTATTTCCGAAGAATCTTTCAAAGCTTGGAGAGATGAGGCATTCAGTATTTGGCTAGAATGGGCAAAACGTTTCCCACGAAACACGCCCACTAACAGCTTCCTGAGACAAATGCATGGCGATTGCTACTTAGTTTCCATAGTGCATCACGATTATGTACAATCGGAGGAATTATGGGAGATTTTGCTTGGACTATAAACTCGATCAATTCTTCCTTTTTCTCCCGTTAACATTATTGTTGCAGTCTCTCTTTAGCTTGGAATCTAAGTAGTTGTATAATTTTGACTCTCTATTTTCGTTCCAAATTCTATTAGTGCCACCTAAGAAAGAACAATCGGTATCTTTTACTATAAATACTCCTCTATTGAATGATGTGCCACTTTTAATTATTAATTTGGATCCTATCATGCACACATTGATCCACGGAATAATGTTGTAATTGATGGCGTAAAAGAATTTGCCCGATTTATCCTGTAAAGTGAGTTTGAATACATCTTTGCTGCCATACTTTTCTTTTGTAACAGAATCGTCGTTGTCCATATTCACTTCATGAATGACAACCCTTGAATTCTGTAGGCGGTCCACCCTCTGTTTTGCTGGGTCTAATTTATTATCTATATCATCCAATTGCGACATTTTGGACTGGCTAATATTTTCAATCATCAAGATTTGAAATAAACAATCGTTCGGCAGTGTGGTAAACGGCTGTTGAATACAGTCCTTGTCTGACAGCCAGGTATCACGATCCAAAGCCCTCAACAGTGTTGAGTCTCTTGAACTCAAGGCAGACCGATCCAGAGAGCTCAATGCAGTTATATCCTCACTTAGTATACCGGACATGCTTATATAGCTCTGGCATCCTTTTCCTGCTGATGCCGTATATTAAATTTTAGAGGACTAATATTTACTTTAGGTTTACTTGCGTATTTATGCAAAAAAAGCGAGATCGCCAAAATTTAACCAACAACACTTATTGTCAACAAAAGAAAGTGACAATAAAATAAGGCGATGCCACAGGCGGTACTAGTCATCAACAAATCCGGTGGCTTGATATATCACCGTGATTTCGAAGAAGTGGAAGTGGAAGTTGAGGATAGAAACAAACCTAGTAGCAATGATTTACTCATCCTAGCCAGTACTCTGCATAGTACATTCGCAATCGCAAGTCAACTAACACCAAAAGCGATCCAATTGCAGCAACAACCTTTGCCTAACTTGGTTCCATACGTTCCTATGATTGATCCTGATAATCTAGTGCCAAGAAAGAAACTGGGTAGTTTTAAAGGCGATGATTATTTCAAGGAGCCTTTTCAAAACTGGAATAAGAGCGGTATAAGAAGCATAAAAACTGATCAATTTACCGTATACATATATCAGAGTTTGACGGGATTGAAACTGGTTGCAATGGTGTCCAACCGATCTGACACCATAAATGAAACGGTAGTAAACAATTTACTGAGACGTATTTATTGTCTATATTCTGACTATGTTATGAAGGACCCATTCTATTCCTTGGAGATGCCAATCAAGTCGGAGTTATTTGATACTAAACTGCGCAATTTGGTCAAACAGCTATAATTTTTTGACTGAAAGAGAGGGGAACACCAACGTCTTGGGAAGCCCCTCAACAGTTCAGACTTAAAAAGCTTCAGTCTATTTCTATCTGCATGAGCATTGCTATGTGTATATTAGCCCATGATGTGCTACAATAACAAAGCTGCGAACTCTCTGGTATACTAATCATGCCTAATACATTAATGCAGCCTAAGCCATAGGAAGTTACGGGCGAAAGCTGTGGCCTGTATGTATATAGAGAGAGTGAAATAGCGCTATATTCTTTCCAAATTACGCTTACACTAATGGGTTGACTGGCTCCATACAGAGCACTAAAGCTAATTTTGTTCCTCTTCCGCAAGGCTTGCAGATGGATCTCTACAACACGTGTTGCTCCGCAATTAACTGTCTTCTAAGCAATTGAGATCTTTGTATGTATGTGTGGAAGTGGGATCACATGCAATTTATCACGACGGAACAGTTTTAGAGAGAGCACATATTTCACCAGCACACCCTCCAATTTTAACTATATGTTGATTAGAACCATGATATACAAGACATGCATCAAGGAATAGACATCTCGCGTACTTTCCCTATTGGTGAAATTGTAATACCAGCTTTTAATGGGTGTATATTCCGTTTTTGGAGTTATTAAAGAGCGTGAGCAGTGCAAAAGGTGTTTCTGTCTGCTTCATGTTAGATAAATAATGTTATTTAATGTCTGAAGCATACATGTGACAAATTGTTTGAAAGCTTGCAAATCTGGTCATGCTCAAGAATGGAGAATCAGAGTTAGTCACCGAAATATTACAAACATTGCGAAATTATGTAGCGGCAATGAGAAATAGTTAAAAATATTGGGAGTGTGATGAGCAACGGAACTAAAACTAGCAAGTGAGGTGTGCTTGAATAGAAAGACTGTACTATACATAACAAAGATATATAATTTCGAAGACTCGCTAACGCCTTGTTGCAAAAGTCTAAGCGATCAAAACTTTTCCCCAATCACTTCTCTGCTCACCACACTTTACATTGGGATTCGCCTGCAAGCGCACAATTGATCTAACAACTCCAAGTTGACTAATTTCTTCCCTGCAAGATTGGGGGACTTTTTATAATAATATATTAGACTGTCCACCGATGGCATTTCATCAAGTCCATCATCTACTTGATCAAAACTTTAAAACTGTTTCTTTACTTATACCGAAACAGACGAAATGATGCATATCAAACATTCCAGCAACTTCGACTTCCAGTAACCTGCGAAACAGTAGAAATGTTTGAATAACTTTTAACCGCTGTTGCTGATACTTTGGTATTAATAAATGCAATTGATGGTTACAGATTACTTAGGTGTATAATGCTATAGTGTCAAAACAGACTATTTGTCAATTAGTCTACTTTGTTTGTCTTAGGCGGCATTTCAGAAGAATATTTTATTGTACCATTTCTTGCTCTTTTGCTCTAGTATGAGTGAGAACCGTTGCATTTCACTCCAACAGTCTCTACCAAAATTACATCCCGCCATGTTGACAACGAAGTCATCTTCCGTATCATCATAGAAAAAACGTTTATCCCCGCCATACTCTGAACAGGCGCCCTCTGGGAATGAATTGATTGTCCTCAAGGGCAAAAATCCTACTCTTGATCTAATCCATCCTTCGCTACTATACAGTGCTTCTAACGCATCTTGTTCTTTGTGTTCCCAAATCATATGGTTATGTTCATAATGAGCTGGTTCCCACCACAAATCTAGGAGAAGTTTCGACCATTCAGTGTTTTTAATGAAAAAGGAACCCAAGTTAAATCCGCCACAATCCTGTGTGATCAACAGATTTAGCTCTTCCTCATAGTTTACATATGGTATGTCTAATTCGATATTCAACGGGTTAAAGTTTTCTAACGTTCTATCGGTGATATTGTATAACCCGTTGAAGATATGTTCTTCTAAAGATTTTTGTGGTTCCATGATTAGTGTATCCATGTCCAACCACCAAAACCACTTAGCAGTTGAAAATTCTCTCATCGTTTGTCTTAAGATATCGAGTTTCTGCCAACCCTCTCTGAACTCATGAGAGTACCTTTTTGCGACGGTCAAATCCTTGATAGTGAGTCCATACCCATGTCGTTTCGCATAGGCCTTTTTGTTATCGATCGAAATTCTTTCAATTGCCCATTCTTGCTCATTTTTCCATTTCAAGACTCCACCGCCCTCATTTGCAGCAAGAATAATCACAATTTCAGGATCCTGGCTACCCTTATACAGCGACCGTATCCACGAAGGTGTCCACGTCCACCTATCCTTTCCGTTATGTTCGTGCCCCATATAGCTGTCAAGCAGCGATCGAGGAAATCTCACGGACGATTCTTTCGCACTTTGATTTAAAATTCCATGTGGAGAACCCTGATTTCTTCCATCTCTAATCCAAAATATGAGAAAGATTAGCATCATTACCGCACAAATAGGTCTTTTGA
This sequence comes from Zygotorulaspora mrakii, assembly GCF_013402915.1. Classification (NCBI taxonomy): domain Eukaryota; kingdom Fungi; phylum Ascomycota; class Saccharomycetes; order Saccharomycetales; family Saccharomycetaceae; genus Zygotorulaspora; species Zygotorulaspora mrakii. The sequence continues at coordinate 325,554 of NC_050721.1, forward strand.
ACTTAATCAACAGTCTTCCGACGGATCTCTTCATCTTTCCTCGGCTGAGTTTTTTCTCCATGAAGAAATTGACTAGACGTTTGCTTTCACAGAGCCCTGCCAGTATCAATTTGTCCTCAAGAACGCTGTAGAAGTCAGAATGTATCTTAAATGAATAAAAATTATATCGCTTCCGATCAAACATAACTTATTTTGATTTCTGTCGTAATGCGGAGGAACACGAAAGAAAAAACTGATACACAAGCGTATCATTACAAACGTTAATGATTATGCCGTATGTTAATCATCGCATGATATTATGTCGTATTGCAAATAGTATATAATAATAGATGACTCAAAACTTGAATTCACCACGAAATTGTTCAAGATCCATGCCGGGCTTGACTGCTTCGAGAAGGTCGCGCCTGTCCATCGCAACGAATGCTCTCTTGAGAGTTTCCAGAATATTGTTGTTACCTGATTTTATCGAAGGACTTGGCTGAATTCCTTCGACTTCATGCATCTTCAGAGATGCAAGTAAATGTTCGGCAGCTTCCTTATAGCAGCCAATATTTATGGAGGAAACTGCGAGGTTGTACCGAGCTCTAACGAATGAAGGCTTCAGCTGTAATGCCATGTGGTAGGCTTGGATCGCCTCTTCTGATCTACTTGAGTTGGCCAAGGAAGCACCAAGACGATTCCACATCAGCTCATCTTTCGGATTGACGTTTAATGCTGCTTTGAAACAATCTATGGTTTTGTCAAACTCGTCGTCAGCGTAGAAGAGCAGACCGAGACAGAGCTGAACATCTGGATCGATTTGCGGTAAGGCATTAGCTATCTTTAAAAACTGTCTCTTGATTTTTTCGTTCAATTTATATCTTTCTGGCTCATGTTCAAAGTCGTCCTCGATTGTTATCCCCTCTTTGGAATCCAAAAAATTCGGGTATTTGGTTTCAACCCATCTGTTTAGCATTGTAAAAGCGCTAACGTCATAACCCTCATTTATGTAACTGATAGCTAGCGTTTTCATTGCATCTAAATTTGAAGGATCAATCTTCAGACATTGTTCTAATGCACTGATACCTTGTAATTCTTTCTCGTTTTGCGTCTGAACTTCACCTAGTTTTAACCATGCATCTACATGTTTCGAATCTTCCTGAATTGCAGCCTCGAAAGCTAAGGCAGCCTCACTGAGTTTCGCACCATTTTCCATCAAGATACACCCTATCTCATATGCGTTTGGGTTATGCAGATACTCATTCTCTTCGTCAAATTTGTATTTCATGTTGCCGCTAACTCTGCCGCTAAGGAATCTTTGGTAGTCAGCTTCCCACGCATCATCACCTGCTAGTTCCTCAGGTAGCAAATCCTCTGCATCCTTCTGGAGACTATCCCAAACTTCTTGAAATTCGCTTTGATAGTCATCTTTGATTACAATATCCTCCTCTTGCTTTTCCTCGACTGCAACTTCGTCACCTTTGATATCCTGAGCGTTGTTTATAGTTAAATTTTCCGCGACCTCTCTTTCTAGCTCGCTGAATTGTTCATCCCAATTTGTGATGGCATTCTGATCCTGTCGCTGGTGTATCACCCCGCTCATAGCTCCAGCTGAAGGTCTTAACATCATACTTGGGCCAGAAAGCATGTGTGGACTATATGGTAGATGGCTCTGCCGGTCATGCGGATTATATTGTGATTGACGATTTATCGGTGATGCTGATGTGTGTACTGGCGATTCGGGTGACTGGTGAAACTCTTGAGACCACGAGCTAGAGCTCTTGGTCATTTCATGCCCACCTCTTATTATGCCATCCTGAGCTGGCGATGCAAAACCTCGGGACCAACTTTTCCCATTAATGTTCTCCATTGGAGCTTGTCCCATTCGCATTGGGTGTGGTCCTGAGGACATTCCACTGTTACCATTCATGAAGGTATCCAAGTGAAATCTGTTGACATCAGATATAACATTCTGCGTAGATTTAAACTGCTGTGATGACGGGGAGCCACCATGAAATTCTTTATTTAGGCCTTGTGATCCATGCTGCAATGATCTGTCCTGCTGAGTATGCTTTGTCACTTGAGCCAAAGGATTATTTCCTACCGAACAATCTGCCCCGTTCATTAGAATGCACGCTATTCTTCAAAACTAGCTATGTTGCACTACTCAGATCAATGGTTGTTTAGTCATGATACTGGTTGGCTTCAGACACCTTAAATATATACTTATCCTTTCTCCATTTGCCATAATGATATTATGGCGATAAGAAATCGCGTCCCGAGTGATAAAAAACAATGATAATATGAAAATGAATAAAAACTAATCATTAGAATCCGATGAAGAGATGAGATTAAATTGTTTGAAATAGGCCTCCTTTGACCTTCGTTTAGGTCAGCTGTCACTGAAATAATAATGGCAAGGCCTCCGACCATTGCGCAGATTCTATCAAGTAAAAACGCATCTGAGAATCCAGTAACGGCTACCAATAATGGTCTGAAAAAACCGAAATTTCTTTCAAAAGCTGAGCGAATTAACTTGGTGAGATCCTTGCACAACCGTGATAGCCCACATTTGGTCGTTGAGAACAGTGCTAAACGCGAACGAGAGGAAGATGATACGTCAGACGTAATTAATGAAGCTGACGATCAAAAAAGTACTATGTTTTCTAAGGCAGACAGGATACAGAAAAAAAGGTCCCAGTTTCAATTCGAGTGGCAGGAGGCAGATGACACTATGTCTGATTACAGACCAATTGTAGAAACCAAAGCAGCAGCATTGCTGAGTATGAATGGAAGGGCGGATTCCCTAGCAGATTCCTACATGGGTAGACATTGGAGCAAAAAAAAATTGCACGAGATGAATGAGAGGGATTGGAGAATATTTAGCGAAGATTTTGCCATTCAGACCAAGGGTGGAGATATTGCAAAGCCTATGCGAAATTGGGAGGAATTGAATTTAATTCCAAAAGATATTCTAGATATTATAACAAAAGACTTGAGGTACAAACAGCCGACATCTATCCAACGAGTCACGATACCCAATGTATGTACGAGAAGAAACAGAGACTTTTTGGGTGTGGCATCCACCGGTTCTGGTAAAACGCTGGCGTTTATTGTACCCATATTGATTAAAATAACTAAGTCGCAGCCGAGGCCCATTTCACTGAAGAATGTAGAAGGACCTAAAGCACTAATATTGGCCCCCACAAGAGAATTGGCTCAGCAAATTCAAAAAGAAGCCCAAAAACTTACATCTCTGTTGAATATGAAAAATACATCTTTCTCCTGTACAGTTATTTCCATTGTCGGCGGACATGCGCTGGGGGAGATAGCACATCAGCTCTCTCAAGGGTGCGATATTATTGTTGCTACACCTGGCCGTTTGATAGATTGTTTTGAAAATCACTTGTTTTCGACAGATGAAATTGAAACCCTGGTGGTGGACGAAGCTGATAAAATGATCGATATGGGGTTTGAGGAACAATTCACCACTATATTATCAAGATTAAATACATCGCGGGAGTTTAAAGCAAGACAAACGCTGATGTTTACTGCAACCATGTCCCCCACCATTGAAAAGATTGCCAACGGATATTTAAGTAAACCAGCATACGCAACAATAGGCGGCGGTGAAGAATCAATACCGCAGATCCAACAAATTGTACAGTATGTCTCTTCTGAAGATCAAAGGTTTGAAAAAATCAAGAGACTTCTGAATTCAAACGAGGCGCCCATAATTATATTTATCACTTATAAAAAAACAGCCGATTGGTTGGCTCAAAAGTTTTTTGAGGAGACCTCTTTCAAAGTAACTATTCTTCATGGCTCAAAATCGCAAGAGCAAAGAGAGCATTCTCTGCAACAACTTAGAAATGGTAAGTGCCAGATTATGGTTGCGACAAATGTTGCCGCTAGAGGTTTAGATATCCCAAACGTGTCTCTAGTTGTGAATTTTCAAATATCAAAATCTTTAGATGATTACGTTCATAGAATTGGTAGAACAGGACGTGCAGGAAAAAAGGGAACGGCAGTTACATTTTTGGGAGATGATGAAAATATTGACATTGTAAGAGAACTCTACAAATATGTTGAAGTCAATAATCCAGTGAAGACAAATAGTTTTGACAAGTCGCTAAAAACCAGGTACAACCTCGGAAATAACAACTTGGATGAAATTATATATTAATTCGAAGTATATTCGATTATTAGACTTTTTGATACGCTAAAATATCTCGTCAAGAGATTTGCAAATTTTGCATTAGCCATGAGCCAAATGTGCAAACTTCATTATCGTCGTAAGTCGGACTCATTATCTGTAAAGATAGAGGGAAATCTTGAATGGAATCTGAGGAAATGAGCTCGTTCCAGTAATTAGATACAATTCTATCCTCTTCAGTTTGCGCTTTTGATGTATCCATCTGACCATCAACATTGCGATTGAATTTCGTAATGGGAACTGCAAGTGACGGAAAGTTCAAAACGTTTACAAATAAAATGTATCTCAATGTTGTTGCTAGCATGTCTCCTGGCCTAAATGGGGTTAAGGTAAGTGGGCTTATAATAACATCGGGCCTTTCTGTTGGTTCTAAAGAGTTATAATATTCTCTGTATGCGATTTTGGCTTCGTAAGTCCTTTTATTTAAGGCCCACCATTGATTCACTGAGCATGCTTCAGCTCCCTTTTCCAGAATAACCGGTTTCAAAATATCTATTATCGGTTCTCCACTAGCTTCAAACTCACGCCTTATCTCGATTCCTGCATCAGCTATGTCCGTATCCATGGCGATTTCATGCAGTTCTTTGTTAACTTCAACAGGGACCTCCCACCTAATCGCTTTCATTCCGAGAGTACTATTGATTAGGTCTTCGCACATTCTCAACGCTCTTACATCTCCTGGTGGGAGGGTTATTACGCCATCACCGTACCAAATACCAACCACATAGTTTTTATGAAGTTCTTTTGATTTGCTATCGAAGTGGTACGGCACACACTTCACATCGTCAATCCAGGGTTTGCAAATGTTCACCATAACATCCATAAAATATCTCAAATCATCTAGATTTCTGGCTAAAGGCCCGATAACACTAGGAATTAGTTCTCTCCCTTGAAATGAATTATCTACGCGCAGATAAGGAAGTCTGCTATCGGTGGGTTTTAGCCCATATAATCCATGATAACTGCTCGGTATTCGGATACTACCTCCAATATCTGTTCCTAAGCCTAACAAGGAACCTCTGGCAGCGATAAGAGCTCCTTCACCGCCAGAAGATCCACCTGGCGAAAAATTCTGATTTAACCCATTCAAGGTTATACCAAACGTATTCGATACGGTATCTGTAGCCATCATAGACGATGGTACTGTTGTTTTGACGTACAATATTGCACCTTGTTCTCGCAAATGTCTGACAATCAATGACTCTTCCTCTCTTTTCTTTGGTTTGAATGCTCTGCCCAGATAACCGCATGTACTATCTACGCCTTCAACGTTACATTGATCCTTCAACGATATCGGTATTCCGTACAAAGGTGGCAAAAAATCGGGTCTCTGTTCATCTAGTTTTTGGGCCTTCTTTAATGCCTCCTCAAACATGATCTCTGATAAACAATTGATCACTTGGTGAGCCAACGCTGCCCTATGGCAGAATGCAATCGCGATTTCATAGCATGTTAGATTTTTCACAATTAGTTCATCTCTGAGTTTCAATATCGTAGAATGAGTTATCTCATTCTCCGCTTCTGTGCACAGTTTGTCTAGATTTAGATCCAAATTCTTCTTTTCAGCTTTCAAAAGTTCAAGTTTACCACCATCAATTCTCCATTCTGATGGGATTTTAGCATTCAATTGAGCCCTTTTTTTCTCGACATTGACTTTCCAAGACATTATTGCAACTTAGAAAGAGGCTCAACATAGTAGGAACATATAATAGTGTCTAGTTTTGATGCTACCTCGAGCTCTGTCTTTTAGTATATATAATATGAACTAGTCATTGAAGAAGCCGCCCAATGCCGCCAGAAATAATTCGTTATCAGCGACATTTAGTTTTTGATCAAAAACAATTATAATCGTTTGATTTGATCGACATCTGTAAGCATTTATATAGGTCATTACAAGACCTCTCTCGCCGAGGAAGCTCTGAGCGAGAGTAGGCAAAGACGTGAATGTGACTTACTAGAGATATTTAAATGACTAACACCTTTGGTCATAGGATGCATTCTGCCATGAGCTAGGATACTTAGATCCTGAGACGTCTACATTTCAATTAGCATGATAATGTTGCATTTGCTTTCATTTATTTCATTCCTAGCCTATACAATATGTTGTTTTGAGATCTCTGAGAAGGAAGACTTGGAAAAAGTCTGGGGTCAAGATTGGCCATTCAGCGGCATCAATACGTATGCCCATCTACCACACGATAGATGTTTGATAGACAAAAACTTGACCTTCGATGTAGGCATTATTGGTATCCCATACGACAGTAGCGTTTCTTATCGTCCTGGAGCACGGTTTGGCCCCCAAGCTATTAGAGCTGCATCTCAACGACAGTTTTCATATCGTGGCTTCAATTTCCGAGCTGGAATAAACCCATATCAGCAGTGGGCTAAAGTGATCGATTGCGGGGACGTTCCGGTAACGCCAATGGACAGTAGCCTGGCACTGAAAATGATGACAGCCGCATTTGATAATTTGTTGAGTAGAGAAAGTGCGTATGAGGGAAGCTCCATGCCACCAAGATTAGTGTCTCTAGGAGGTGACCATAGTATTATTCTCCCCATTATTAGAAATTTGTACAAAGTTTATGGGCCCATTACAGTTCTTCATTTTGATTCTCATTTGGATACTTGGTCACCCGAGAAGTATCCTTCCTACTGGCAGAGTGAAGCATCAGAGTTCAATCATGGTTCTATGTTGTGGATGGCTAAAGAAGAGGGACTTTTGTCTGAACATAATATTCATGCTGGTTTAAGAACTCGTTTGAGTGGGACTGATTGGTCTGATTACTTAGAGGATGATCATCTTGGTTTTCACAGGATTGAAAGTGATGAAATCCTTAAAATTGGACTAGACGGCATTATTGGTAAAATCAGACGGTTACTACCGAAAAATTCACCAGTCTATATTAGTGTTGACATTGATGTTTTAGATCCAAGTGCTGCACCAGGGACAGGAACTGTTGAAGTAGGTGGTTGGTTGACCAGAGAACTTGTGTATATCTTGCGCTCCTTGGAGGACGTCTTTATAGTCGGCGCTGATGTTGTAGAAGTATCCCCTCCTTTTGATCAAAGTGAAATAACTGCTCTAGCAGCCTCTCAAATAGTATATGAGTTGGTGACTTCAATGGTCAAGGGTGGCCCAATCGATCCAGATATGGTCAAGGCAAATATTGAAGGTGCTCCTGAACTTTCGAATGACGAAAGTAAAGTTTTTTTTGAGGATGCAAGAGAGGGGGAGTTTTTGAAATGAATGAATTACGTAAAAAGCTGAAATTCGGTCGTACATGTCTCGCATCCTGCATCTCGTAATGTTTGTTATGATATATCTTTCATTATTTAATTTTCTTTAGTTACGCTTCAAACGTTTTCTATTCGGTATCTGATTTCCCGATAACATAAACCTTCTGCACTGGTGAAATGGAGTTCTTTCAGGTTCCCGCTATGCAGTCCTTTCAAACAAAAAGAGAGTTAATGGTGAAGCCGAATTTTCGTAAAAGTGGTGATAAAGCTAGCAGCTATACTCAAGTAAATCATATCATATACATTCAGTCCATTCATAAACTCGGCACGTTGGAACACATTATATATCGCAGGTGTGCATTCTAAACGTGGTTTTGGAGCAAATCGGCCGCTCCCATGCTTCCAAGGACTCAGAAGTGTCGTCACAACGACTTTCGTTAAAATTACTCCTCCTCAGACGAAGAAGGATAGTCAACAAGACCATTACTGGTACCATTCAATTCCAATAGCTTTGATATTTTCAAAGATGCAACAGTCTCAGGATTTGCCTTTCTCTTTTTCAGTTTCTGAAGAGTTTTTTCATCAAAAAGTGTTGCTTTGTCTTGTGACAATTTCTTAATCGATTCGTGCTTCTCCTCCACAGTTAACTGCTCACTTTGACGTTTACCGAAATTATTCAATAGTTTAACCATCATATTGAGCGATTCTTCCTTCTGTTCTTCCTCTTCTCTTTTGCGAGCCTCTGGGTCGGGATCGTCGTTTCCCCACTTAACGAGTAGTCCCGCTCCCTCTTTGCGATCTGCCCATTCTTTGTCAGACGGTATTAGTAAAGTCTGGTTGCTCATTGCTTCCTTGGCGAACTCCGTATTGCATTGGTGTCTGTATTTCACGAATGCACAGTTTTTGCTCTCTATGTATCTTACCCTATCAATTTCTCCCAACTTTGAAAAGATATATCTCAAACGGCCCTCGATTTGTGACGGTTTCAACTGTTTATTGTTTAAAGCTCCACTTAGTCCGCCAATATATAAAGTTCGGTTGTTTTTCCTAAATGAACCAACGCCCCCCATATCATCTCTGTAGTCTGCGAATTTTTCACGACCAAAACAATCCAACACATCTGTTTTCATCGATAGTTGCATGATATCCTGTTCTTCCGGTATATGATGCTTGTACTGACATTTTTTCCCCAAACAGCACATTCCCTTGGCAAAATATAGGCAAAAAAAATTGGTGTTTTCCTTGTCACCTCTAGTTACACCCGGATGTACCTTTGTGTCCAACCTGAAGGGATTGACAAATCTGCGCTGACCACCTTGACCTTGAGACCATTTGTTATACCATACGTTGAACACTAATCCCGTCTGCGCCGGCATAGAGGAGGGCAATTCGCGTTCATCAACCTGTACTCGGGCTGATCGGTCTCTCCAAGATTTGCTCTTCGACATGCTGAAATTTTGGATCTACAGTAAGTTATCTCACAGTATATATTAGCGTAATCGTAGAGTTTCTAATGAGATGAGCTGTGATTTTACTTTTGTACAAATCGTGAAAAAAAAAAAATAAAAAAATTATCTCCCGGGGGCGAGTCGAACGCCCGATCTCAAGATTACTTTGTTGTTTTACAACACACATTACAGTCTTGCGCCTTAAACCAACTTGGCTACCGAGAGTATAAATATCTTACTAAGATCAAGAAACGTTATACACATACGATAATAAGAAATGGACTATGTCTCCGTGACTCTTTATGGAGAGTTAGGTTGACAGGGACCTAAGTATCTAGAAAGAATGTTTCTATTGGAGAGAAGGGTTTCTACGGAGTTATTGATAATAACTTGGTTAGACATTGATGACATTCTGCACCTATTGAATCATAACCAGCATAATGCATAAAACATCTACTCTCTGCAGTTTATAGGTCGTGCTGCTATGACGCTATATTTCTAGTCTACCAGAATCTATAGCACAACTCGTTATTTCTTATTTCATGCCGTAGATTCCTCCGTAGCCAGATCGCTAAATTGTAAGTGGCTCGCGATAAAACATCAGTTGACGACTTTTCAGAGTCATATTATGTTAGAAGGTGCTTCACCCGACTATAGTTCTTCTGCTGTGTTATTGCACCGGTCTCTTTTGTTAGTCTTCTCAGGTCATCTCGTAGAAAAATCTTGTTTCTACCATAATCTCAGTCTATATTTCAACATCTAACCACGTAATCGCGAACAACTCCGAAAATTGTTCAATCACCAACCGTATACTTCTCAAGGTCGTACGGACGCATCTCAGATCTGACAACATTTGTCTAACGACTGGCACGCTTGTAGACGAAAAATCTATCTACTCGAATCCACATCTGTTCTGTGGTTTTTCATATTGATTTGGACATGATTTGCTATTCCAAAGGGATACCCAGATAACGTTTATTCATCTCGGTCATGCTTTCACGTATCTATTACACGAAACGTACTCAATCAAAAATATCATTTTGAGGTCAGCATTGCACGCAAATGCCACACATTGTCCAATTCGTCACTTCTGGCGATAATTAAGAGTCCATGGGTACTAATCTATATCTCGAACTGATGAAAAATGATGTGATTATCACACACTGCAGAAAGTCCTTACTTTCAAAAAAATGCAAATTAGGATTTTTACTATGTTTTCAACCCGTGTTTTATATTTTTCTACGTAGATTACTGTCTGACTTATTAAACCTTGAATTACGTACTGTCTTCCGTCAAAACTTCATATGTTCATACATGGTTTTCACCTCATCACGGCAAGTACAGTTTTTGAAAGCTTGTAAAAAATGCATGTAAGCCTTCGAAAAATGAACGAAAAAAGAGAACTTATATATCAAGCATTGTCCTGTTGATGATCAGACCTTCTTTTTTACATCAAGAAGCTCCACCGGGATACATTCCTGGTGTAGGACGTGGGGCAACAGGCTTTTCCACCAGAGGCAATACAACTAAAGTCCCCAAAAGACTCCAAGACAGCAATTCAACTCGTACATTTGAAACTAAGGATACATTTACCCAAGAACGGTTCTCTACTAATGTCGAGCTAGAAGAAGAGCAAGAGGCCGACGAAATCTTTGCTTCAGTGGATGCAAAATTAGCCAAGGGAAAGAATTCCAATAAGAGTTCGTCATATCATAATAATGAAACTACAGGACCTAATAAAGTACTGCAACAATTTGCTGATTTGAAAAGATCCCTTGCAAATGTTACAGCGGAAGAATGGCTCAATATACCAGAAGCTGGAGATATAACAAAGAGACACAAGAGGGAAAGAACTCAAAATCAATTGAATAGGAAAGAGTATGCGGCACCCGATTCTCTTATTCATTCAACAGGAAACGTGAATTTGTCAAAATTGACTCAAGAGAGAGAAAGGCTCCTGGTTAGTCAATTAGATTCCAGTATATTAAATCGTGATAAAGTAGATTCCATGGAGTTGGCTGAAACAAATCAGTTATTAAATGAACTTGAATCTTCCTCTAAACCAAGTGAATTATTGAATAATGGTCAAAATGAAGATTCGAAAAAGATGAGAGATATTCTGGTATTGTATAGAAAAGCAGATCCTACCAAGCCAGAAGGTTGGATTGCTTCCGCACGATTAGAAGAAAAGGCGCGTAGACTGAACGCAGCAAAAGATATTATCGATCAAGGTTGTCAAAAATGCCCCAAAAATGAGGATATATGGTTGGAAAACTTAAGAATAAACGGCTCCAATTCAACTTTGTGTAAGGCTATGGTTGCCGAAGCAATCGCATATAATCCTACTTCTCTACCATTATGGTCGAAAGCTGTTGATCTAGAAGCCGAAACTCTTAATAAATGCAGAGTCATCCGGAAAGCATTACGAGAACTGCCGCGTAGTGAAGATTTATGGACGTTGATTGTGAAATACGAATCAGACACATCGGAGCGCGAAAAGATTTTGAAGAAAGCTGTAGAATTCGTTCCTCAAAGCTTTAATTTGTGGAAATGCTTAATAGATCTGCAAGATGAGATATCTGCTAAAAAATCAATGAACCAACTAAGAGTATTGCAACCGAAAGAGTTTAAGGTTTGGATTTTAGCAGCACAAGTTGAAGAACGTTTCAATGCTCAAGTAACAATTGAAAGACTAGTTAAACTATTGATTAAAGGTAGAAATGAACTTGAAAAGTATGGTATCACCATTTCAGCGTTCGAATGGATTACACAAGCTGAAGAATTAGAGAAAATGCTAATATCACCAAAAGTTGTAGAGAGTCTTATAATATCGTCAATACAAGGTGAATATAACGATAAAGGCGATTTGATTCTCTTTAAATTTATAGAATCCATGAGTGATAGTCGTACAAAGATCATTGCCCTTAGAGTACTCTTGAAGAAGAGCCCCACCAACTATGATATTTGGAAGCATCTTAAAGCAACATGTGAAAAGCTCAAACAGATAAATGAACTGTACACAACCTTTGAAGATGTCATATTTTCTGAAAGCAAAGATTCCATTGCACTCAAAGAAAACCCTGTATTGGCTTTGATGTATTCAAAAGAAATATGGAAAGGCGCTAATAATACAAGTAGAGCTTTGGAAATTCTTGATAGAACTTTGAAATTAGTTCCAAGAACGCTGGATATATGGTTGGCCAAAATAAAAATACTTTGCTTTTCCTCAAGCTTTGAGGAAGCAGAGAAGACATTTTTGAATGCTCTGCATTACTTTGAATCGACCGAACCTTTCCCTGGGCTTCAAAGACTTTATCACAAGTATGTTAATTTCTTACGGTTTCAGAATCGTAATTCCGATGGTATTTCGTTCATAAAAGAGACGTGCCAAAAGAAATTCCCAGATTGCCCCATCTTCCAGATTCAAATGGGCCAGATACTTCATGATATGGCAGATATCGAAAAATGTCGGGAGACCTTTAGTACAGGCACAAAATATTTTCCCTCGTGTGCAATCTTATGGATGCAACTAGCTCTGGTTGATGAGATTGACATGGGGAAACCCACAAAGGCCAGATCTGACTTGGACCTAGCCGTTTTGAAAAATCCACAAGAGGAGTCCCTGTACCTGGCAAAAATTAGACTGGAAACCAAGCTCAATAATCTGGACCAGGCAAGATTGATCGTTTCTCAATCCCTACAAAAATTCCCACGAAGTCCAAAATTATGGTCTGAGAATATTCGTTTACTTCCATCCAAAAAATCCCCTCTTCGTAAAACTGTATTCCAAGATGCCCTCAAGAATACAGCCAACAGTTGTGAGGTGCTAGTAGAGATCGGAGTATCCTTTTACTATGAATCACAATTCTCCACTGCCCTCAAATGGTTTCAGCGAGCTACTGCCAAGAATAAACTTTATGGCGATGCATGGGTATGGCTGACGCGATGCCATAAGAAACTTTCTAAAGATATTCACGAATGCCATGAGAAGGTGAACGAGTATGAGCCTGTTTACGGCGACGAGTGGATTTCGGTCTCGAAGGGCGTTAAGAATCAATACAGCTCTCCGTCTACAATTCTGAGTATTTTAAGTTAATCTTATCCACTAGTGTGTTCCATTCTGCTGTGGTTTGTGGATGTTCTTCTTGAAATCGCGAGATAAAATTTTCTGTTATCCCGAAGGAATTTTTGTCGAAGTTCGGAAAGTCGAATAGTTGTCGATGCAAAAGCCTGTGAAGTAAGCTGGTTCAGTCATATCGTATCTCCCTATTAGGTGAATTGCGGGAGTCACCCATTGTAAATAATAACGTCATAAATTTCAAAAAGGTTATCCAACTTGATCTTCGATTTTTTTTTTTTGATGTCAGAGGGAAATGACTATAGAAGTAATTTCATCGATATTGATGGAAAAGATCCCTCGTCAGCTGTCAGAACTCCACAAAATTTCTTATCACCGGATTCTTTAGACAGCACCACTTCCTTCCTGAGTTCTGAGAGATTTGAAGGAAATATTTTTGTCAATAGAAGCGGTAAAACTCCACCACTTTCCAAATTTACAAGCGTGAACGAGGGCCACAGTAAATCAAATTTAGCAGGTTATAAAGCGATGAATACTGCAATCGCACATGGTCCGGACGAATACAGCGTTGCGCAGGAAGCTGTAGATTCTAAATATGTATCCGGACCTTCTACAAGTATTACATCAACGGTGAAAGACGCAAATGGGCAAGTCAAAAGAAAGTACTCGAGAAATGGATGTGTCGAGTGCAAGAGGAGGCGAATAAAATGTGACGAAACAAAACCATCTTGCTGGCAGTGCGCGAGGTTGAATCGCGAATGCATCTATATTTCGAATCCAAAGAACAAGAAGCGAAAGCCCAAGAAAGGCTCTGTTGAAAAGCCCCTGCTGAAAAATGAATCAGAAAAGTCCACCTTAAAGAAAGAGCACTCTGAGGATTTCGCCGGTAAGCAAGCAACAATTACCTCAAATACCTCGCACACGGTTCCCACTACAGCAGTTACGCTTGCTCCTCTTACTACAAATGCACCTACCGCTACTACCACCAACGCTACTGGCACTCATATTGAGGAGCTGCCGACTGTCGGGGTCACTTCTGTAGCTTGTGCTAATAATGTTGAAGAAAATAATAGTATCACTAAGTCAGCAACACTCCCGAATGCTAACGCACCTGTCTCTAACATGGACGGTTACGATGCTAATCTTTTAATTCAGAACTTGAATGACATAGTCAGCATGAAACTCAATGACTCATTTCTTCTTAACGAGAGCTTGAAGGATTTGCGATTACCAGAGCTTGATATTCCGGAGTTGTTACCTCAGACTGCGGATCCTGTAAGTTCTGTGCCCATTTCATTTTTAGTCAACAATGTCATAACTTTCAATACCAAGCTGAGTTCCTTTCAATTGGGTGGAGTTCACGATGGGTATCTCAAAGTTTTCTTTAATGATTGTTTGGACTCTATTGCCCCCTTTTTTCAAAATCAGGAAAATCCATTGAGGGATATTATTCTTTCCTTTGCACGAAATGAGTCCTACTTACTATCAGCAACTTTGGCTGTTGGTGCTTCGATTGCAAACCGAAAATCTGCATCGCTTGAAGATGAGCGAAATTACTGTGCGTACTTATCACATTGTCTTAGCTTGCTGGGCGAGCAATTTCAAAATGAAGCAAACGTGCTAAACAAAATAGAGCCAATAACTTTTACAGTAATAATGCTTGCATGGGACTGTATCAATACGATGAACTCCCAATGGAGATCCCATTTGAAAGGTGTTACTGACCTTTTTAAGAAGATCAACTCTGGGAACTCCTCAAAAGTCATGAATGTGGCCAAATGCTGGTTCAAAGTCATGGAAACATTTGCAAGCGTTAGCACAGTTCTAGGCGGATCAGTCACAGATGAAGATGATCTAGATCTAATTTTTGATCCATATGATTATCAGTACGTCGACTCTTTGAAGTTTTTGAACATCATGACGCCATTGAATGAATTCAATTTGCTCAGGGGTCAAAAAGAAGATTTTGATTTGGTTATTAAAGAAGTTATAAAAGCTCTCACATGCATACGAAAAGCGGAAAAGAACTACATGTCACAGGAGGAGGGGCTTTTCACAAAAAACCAGGATTATCTGTTGTGGTCATCACATCAAGATACCGAAAAGACTAAAGAATCCCTCTCGTATTTTAAGATTCAAAAAATCTTGGTTGAAATTGATAAACAATTGGAATATGAATTCATAGACAAGTCTGGGGTAATACCCCTGGAAAGTCAGTCACATCCAGACAGGAGTAGTATTGATGACAACGCTATTGATGTAGTTATTTTGAGAAATAGCGATCGAATCGCGATCAGCTGGTATGATATTTCTCATCAAACACAGGTTCTTTCCTTTCTACTAATTGTTCTATTGAAACTCCTCGGAATTCCTAAGGAGTCAATAACTGTTCAACAAGTTGTAAAGAAAATCATGTCATTCTTTAAATTTCTGAACAGTGACAATCCACCTCAAAATAATAGAACCTGTTACAGTAATTTCGCTGTTCTGATGGCAGGTTTGAATGCGATGGATGAGGATACAAGAAACATTGTACGAACCTACTATAAAGTGAATGGTGGCAAATTTCAAAGACTGACTGAGCACAACTTAAATAGATTGGAAAGCGTATGGTACGGCAAAGGGGGTAACTATAAACTTGCTGATCAAGATGTTTTAACGTGGTAAAGATGTGTAAATGTATTTTATTTAATAAAGAGGCAAGATTTGCGTAATATCCTCTATCATGTAAAACATACTTATTCTACAGTCATCAAACCGATGAAGGAATCAACTACACTAGCCGCTGTGATTACAGTGATATCACCGTTGGAATCATATGCTGGCGCAACCTCTACGACATCGGCGCCAACAAGATTAATCCCCTCCAATCCATCCAAAATGGTTAAAGCTTCTCTTGCTGTGAATCCACCTGGTTCTGGAGTACCTGTTCCAGGAGCAGATGCAATATCCAAGACATCGATATCAAATGTTATATATACTGGCAAGTCGCCAATTCTTTTCTTGATCTGATCGACCACGCCTCGGATACCTATGATGTCGATATCCCTGGAAACAATTTTCTCAAATCCACATTCACGGTCGTGTAAATCATCATGAGAATCAATATAAGGACCCCTGATCCCAACATGGATAGCACTATTGTTTGCAAGATAGCCTTTTTCGTGAGCATAATGTAAAAACGTACCATGGTTTAAGCGTGCCCTCTTGGAAACACCGCCACCTAAGACATCCGGAGACCAGCTATCAATGTGTGAATCGAAATGAACAACAGCCAATGGACCAAATTTCTCATACGCAGACCTCAGAGCCATCAACGTGATAGTATGATCGCCTCCTAGTGTGATGATTCTTGGAGGCTTTTCGGGCTCTTTAAGACTCGGGTGATTGTGTATCTTTCTCTGACCCCTGTACAGCTGATTGAGGGCTACCCTATTGTCAAAGGGAGTCATGGGAATGTCACCACAATCGGCAATCTTGTATGAAGAATTATAAGGATTCAAGAGCCGTAACTTTGAGCCTGGGAAGCCTCTCACTGGAGAGATACCTGAACCTATCCTGCGACTACCCTGCCTGATTCCATTAGGGCCAAATCTAGCTCCTGGGCGATAAGTTGTAGCAGTATCGAAGGGTGCCCCGACAATTACAATATCTGCATTTAGCTCGTCTTCAGCAAAACATTTAACCGCAGGCAAATGCGCAAACGTGACAATCCCACTGAAGAAGAATAAGTCCTTCATGTATGTGTCTAATGGCAGTACAACTGGATTTTCGTTGAAAAATCCACATTGTGCTTTAAAATCAGGATCTTCATCCTCCATGACATCAATTTGACTGCTTACTGACACAAAATCCTCCGAATTGCAATCTAATCGAGGTTTCAAAAGCTCACCAAACAATTGGTCAATAAAAGGTGCAACACTATTCTTTCCAACATCATTCAATCTCAGATCATCTTCCTTGTTCACCCAAAACGATTCTTCATGACCTGCGTATCTACCTTCAGCAATTGCTGAACACGTCAAAGCTGTCCACAAGTATGAAAGCCTCATTATACTCAATTTTGACCGGCATTCTCAATCATAAAGGATAATCCCTCTGGCAGATTCCTGATAATGGATGTGTATTATTGTTTTTATAATTGGCTTACCATCCGTAATCATTTTTAATCTGTTACTTCCATATAACCGTCAAAGGAAAGTCTGCACGAGCTCAAACACCGCGTTTAAATGTTGAGTCATGGCATTGTGTCAAAATATGAATAGCATAAAGAGGAAGAGTACCCAGTTGGTTTCAATGTTGTCTATCGCGTTCACTAGAGTCCATGGTCTATAATTGTTCGATTAAACTTCAGAATGACGCTTTCTCGCATTGATGAAGAGCTTTCAAGTGATGAAACTGAGGAAACGCAGCCCCTGCTTTATCCTGAAAAAAAATGGTCAAGCGTAAGCAATGAATTAAGCATAGTGCTGCTGAATGCAATGCCACTGACGGTAACATTTCTCTTACAAGGATCTATCCCATCTATGCCTCTACTTTTTGTTGGGAGACTTGATGCCTTACAACTCGGCGGTGTTGCAATAGCTAATGTTACATTCACAGTATCAGTTGCTGTTTTTCTGGGCCTTACTACTTCATTAGATACGTTGTGTCCGCAGGCATTTGGTGCTCGTCAGTATAAGCTCGTTGGACTGTACCTCCAGCGTTGCGTCATTCTGGCTTTTGCAATAGCAATACCGATGATACTCGCTTGGGTA
The DNA here is from genome assembly GCF_013402915.1 of Zygotorulaspora mrakii. NCBI lineage: Eukaryota > Fungi > Ascomycota > Saccharomycetes > Saccharomycetales > Saccharomycetaceae > Zygotorulaspora > Zygotorulaspora mrakii. Next base: position 343,269 of record NC_050721.1, read on the forward strand.
TATTCCGGTTGTATACTGATCCATTTCATCGATAATCCTGAAATTGTAAAGATTGCATCAAGCTATTTGCGTCTGATGACATTTTCTTTGCCAGGTTTTATTATATTTGAATGTGGGAAAAGATACTTCCAGTCAATGAATAATTTCACTAAAGGTCAATATATACTGTTCATATGTGCTCCTTTTAATGCTGTTCTGGGCTACGTCATGATTTTGAGATTTCAGTTAGGATACGTTGGTGCATGCTGTTCCTTGATTTTTACCTACAACTTGATGGGACTCATTATGGCCATATCAATCTATTTCTGCCATATTGACATGAAGAGGAATACCCCTGACCTTGATTGCTGGCATGAAGTCTCTAGCAAAGTTTTTGATGGTTGGAGCACTATGATAGAACTCTCCCTTCCAGGAATCATTATGGTTGAATCAGAGTTTTTTGCTTTCGAGTTTACATCTATTCTAGCTGCAAGATTTGGTACAACTGTATTAGCGGCTCAATCGATTGCATCAACAGTAGAATCCTTAACATTCCAAATCCCATTCTCTGTTGGTGTTGCAGCATCAAACAGAATTGCCTTCCATATCGGACAAGGCAACATTCGAAATTGTAAAACTGCGGTAGGTTGTACGTTGGTTTATATTGGTACTGTTCTATGTTTATTGAATTTTTCTCTATTAACTTTCGGTAGATATGTCATAGCTAAGCTTTTCACCAGTGATCCAGAGGTAATTTCTTCAACTGTTCCATTAATCAGTATAATTGCTGTAAACCAATTTTGGGACATCTTCAACGTATTCGGCGCTGCCTGTTTAAGAGCGCAGGGTAGGCAAAGAATCGGCGGATGTTTTAGTCTTATCGCATACTATGTAATTGGATTGCCACTTGGAGTGTATTTGGGATTTAAGAAGCACTTAGGTGCCCGGGGGTTCTGGATTGGTATTGGCACAGGTATTTTCTTCCTGTCAATTACCGAATTGATGTGTGTCTATAGATCAAACTGGACAAAAATTCTTCAAACAGCAAAAAAAATGCATAACTACTAGTTTGGTCAAATTATTACGGATTTTAATTATTATTAGACAACTTGATAAAGTATTATAGATATTGTAAATAAATGAATGCTTAGTTTCTCGTATGTGAAAAACTAGGTATTTGGCAAAAAAAAATTTAATAAATGTGAAATTTAGTTGTTTTTATGATGAAACGAATGACTGTAATAAATGTGTAAAATAGTTGACTCACGAATATGAATCGAACCTCATGGTATCGAAGAACCATTTCATTAAGACAAAAGAAAATGTGGTCTTTGTTGATGGTAAGAACGAAAAAGGGAATGTACGTTTGAAGAAAGAACGAAATTAAAGATAGGTTTGAAATCATTAATCTCATATATATTGAGTTCAAAAACCCCCTTCTTATTTCTTAGATTTCTTTGATTTCTTAGCTGGTTTTGGCTTTGGTGTTGAAACAGCGGTTTCACCAGAGTTTCTAGCGGAAGCAATACTGTTCATGGTCTTTTCTGATGGCAATGGTTGGAAATTGTTACCGTTGTTAGCTAAACCTAATCTTTCCAAACCAAGGTAACTTGCTAAAGGAATGAACAAACATGGAACACAACCTAACAATATAATATCAAGAATACCATACCAAACGGCCTCGGAGTCCGGTTGGATAACGTTACCACCTTCACATAGACCGAAACAGATTGGGTAGATCAACCAAATGAACATAATAATACCAAAGAACCAGTTGAAGACGTAGAACACATCTCTACCAATGTTTCTAACCAAGTTTCTTGTTGTGGTCATAACAGAAATACTGCAGATAACGATAGCGGCGGCGCCAATACTGTAGTAACCCCATTTGTAGGTGGAATAGACACAGCCAGCGATCAAGTAACAAACAGAAAAGATTTCAGCAACACCAACATTGAAAGCAATTTGCCACTTTGGGGTGTTACCGAAAAGTGAGGCTTGAACGATTGGCCATGGAAGAGCCATAAACCAACCAATTTTTCTGGAATAGAAAACTTGTCTAGTACCTGGATGGTCCGGTTGATTGTCGATTTTGACGTGGTTATACTTTGCGTGTACTGGAATCCAACCCAAGTTAGAAGCCATAGTGAAATAATTGATCGACATGAACAAAACAGGGGCGATAGCGGTGCAGTACACTATTCTTTCGTTTGCTGGTTTTCTGAACATTAAACCGATCAAGACCATTGCCATTAATAGGAAAACACAAAAAGCAGCCCATAACCAATCGGAACCACGGTTGGTAATGTGGAAATCAGCACCTGTTGGTGGATTGATCTTTATGGCTTGGTTACCGCCTCTTTTGAAAAGCTCGACGTAGTCTGTCATTATAAATTCTGAATTATGATAGTGTTGGGATATTAAAATTAAAATGGGAGTGAATAATAGAAGAATGAAATATTAAAAGGGATTAATTAACAATTAAGTATTAGTTGAAAAGTATTGGTTCTGTTTTTTTCTAAGTTTTCTTCTTTTTATTGATCTATTATTATTATTGAAAAATCTAACAATATGCTTCTACTATGGGTACCGAATACTCAAGACTGAACAGCACGAAATACTCTACAACATCAATTCGATAATGACTATTTATACGTTTGACAAGAACGGAGATCGGTCCATTTTTTCTAACCGTTTCGAAACCCAAAACTCACTCACTCACCCTCTATCCCCAATACCCGATTCTCTCGCACTATTTGTTTTGCAATTACCACAAGCAGTAGCTCAATTATGGAACGAGTGCTTTTGGCCCTTGAAGAAGTCCACAGACGTGCTTACTGAAATTCCTACAATGTGATAGCCTATTCCCCTAACGAAAGCGAATTTTTTTCATTTTTATTTAGCTCATTCCTATTGAGAGTATTAAGGAAATTAAAAGCCTTAAACAGGATGGCACAACTTCATCAACCGATTACCTTTTTTGGTTAATTAACTTATGCCATCCCCCATTGCCATCCAAAAATCCGTCAAGTCGCCACTAAATGGCCCGCTGCTACCTTCTTTCGGCATATTCAACACATAAATGACGTTGTTGAGTGTGCTGCAGCCTGCCCAGATTCCTCTTACAAGCTTTTGTTTTCATTTTACCACTTTTTTTGTTACTTATTCTTTTTTTTTCTCGCTTTTTTCATTCTTTGATTTAGCGACGCATTTTATTCCCGCAAATGCATCAATAGCTGAGATGCGATGAGATTCCATGACAAAGATGCATATGAACTAGTGATGTGCGCACAGATTTTCCGGAGTCGGTTCGTCGTAACAACAACTGGAACGAGACGTCTCCCTTATTGGGACCATGTATTCAACTACTTCCAAACCCCCAAAAAAATTGAAGAAAATGTAAAAAGAAGTGGAGGACGCAATACCTTCCGATGCTGCTAGGGGAATGGATGCCCTAAATCTCTCAAGAAAAATATATTCCTCAGCATCCCTGAGAACTTCAGCAAGAAGCTCGAGGGCTGCTGCCACTGCTTCCATATGGGGCTATGATGGGAATCTGGGCGACATTGACACTTGGGGGCTCCGTTTGCTGTGGAATGCAGCTAACGGAAGCTGTGGGCAGAACGGATTTTAGGAGGTGTGGTCCCTCAATTCTCGACCCTCAAAATCAAGGCAATGGTTCTCTCGCAGATGTCATCTCTTCCTTGTGAGCAAGTTCCGGCCAGTTCGTGAGGGTGGGTGGAATGAAGACACCGGCAGGGATCCAAGATGAGTGGTAGCTTCAGTTTGTTCCCACCGTGCACTGCCCATGGCTCTCGGGAGGCAACGGGCGGCCACATCTGATGAGGACAAGGGTCGGTGGGAAATCGCCGTACTTGTCGATGCTGGGAGTCTGGGTCTTCGCATATACTTTGGTAGGGCCGTACATTTTGGCATCGCCTGGGTTTATTCAATCCGCAGATGCTTTAAAAAACAGGGACACATGTCTCCTTGGCAAACCACACAGTGCGAAAGACGGTGACTTACCGTAGTACGTTTTGAGTCGAGTCGTTTGCGTAGCAGTTGCTTCGCGTTCTTGCTCTATCCTGCGGTCAAGGCGAGCTTGTGTCGACGTGAGCGTGCACTCGAAGCGGCATCTCAGGGTCTCGAAATGCCAATGCTTGGATATCTTTGACGTGATGGACCAGCTACTTACAGGTGGTCTCTGCACTCGCGCGGCGATGAGCCGGCGGTTTGTATATGTGTCTTGTACTTGTCGTGCGAAGGGGAGTGTGACGTCTTGGCGGGCTAGTTGCCTTCCCCAAACTACAGCAACGTCACAAAACGCATAAGCGGGGGTGGGCACACGTAAATCGATGGAGTTTTGTAACCAACCGTATTTATTTCAAGCTGTTCTCTGCATGTATGCCAAGTCTTACGTTCGAGTGCTCTGTGAGGCGAAGGTATCTTATGGAGGGAGCTTCTTTGGAGCGAGAAGTCGAGAGCACCACGCATCGTCAGGATACGAGGGCGGATGAGGCAGGATGCCTTTGAAACGGATGCTGAAGACAGTTCGAGAGGATCTCACGGTTCCTTGGGATTACTCAAGCCGTCGGGCAGACAACAGGAGACTTCGCTGTTTGTATATAAAGATGTAGCTCCCAATTGAGGGCCATAAGCGACAACAGACTGGATTTGAGCAACAGCATATTGCGTTGAGGATCTAAGAGGCCTGCGACGTGCATAGTTTGCTTCAAGACTTGGCATAATTTGCAGGGCTCGAGAAAAATGGTTTTGGGCCCTTGAAAGGCACGTTATGGCTCGTGGTCTACCAACGGCACCAATTCAGCAGTGCTACATAGTAGTACGAGCATTTTGCGAGAAAATCTCAAGATTTTGGTCCATCCATCATGGCCCTTGTGGCTCACTTAAAACTGATGAGGGATTTCTTATTACCGTATGTGTTACTGCCTTTTCGCTTCAACATCCATCGACCACAGCAGTGCGCTAGCTGAGTAATGCTCAAGTTACAGGGGTTGGAGTTCTTGCAACTGTACGGCTTTACCAGCAAAGCTGTTGTGATTACGCCTTGTATTGGAAACTGTAATTACATTGCAAGATTCCAAGACATCTAACGATTGCCTGAGCTCATTTTTTTACCCGGAATGGCAAATGCGATGCATTGCCAATATGCATATAAAGAAAGCAATGTGTTCCTTGATAAGGGTGGGTATATTTCAGGTCCCGGTCACTTGTTGCATCTAAGGAGCAAATAAGGACCAGATAGACTTCTTCGTGACCTACCCGCGATCTTTCTGCACACGATTGAGTAGGAAATGAGCGGAAACAGACTAGATTTCAGCCATTTGGAACCCTTTTACCATGTGCCAGACGCACGATTGTCTGAAGGTATTACATATGTGAAGGAGACAGACACACTACTCTGGGTTGATATATACAGAGGGCTGATCCACAAACTGGAGGACCGCAACAATATAGATGTCTCTTATGATTGTATTACGATAGCCCCCGAGACTTATAGCCAAACGTCAAATTTAAGACACCCGGAGCCCAGCTGTAAAGAGTCTGTCGGTGTCGTTTTCCCTGTAATTAATGGCGACGCTAAGCAGATAACCGATGTGCTGTTTGCCTCGAAATTTGGCATCGGAAAGACAAGTTTCAGAGACAAAACCTGGGAATATATTCTCCTGTATACGTCCTGTCCAGAAATCAGCGAGGAGAGGGCACTCAGGTTGAGGTCAAACGACGGCAACGTTTCTCCCTGTGGTGAGTACCTCTTAGTCGGCTTGATGAACGACTTCCCCTATGATGTTACGGATGAGGGCTGCATAGTGCGTGTCTCATTGAACCATCCCAGGAAGGTTGAAATGTTCTGGGAGCGCATCAAGATACCAAATGCCATTCACTGGAGTCGCAACGGTGACTGCACTTACGTCACAGACTCGCTGGACTTCGCTATTTGGAAGCTGGATGCCAAGACAGGCGAAAGGACAAGACTGATCGACGTCAAAAAATACAACCCGGATTTCGACTCCCCCGAGCCGGATGGCAGTGCGATAAACCATGTCTCCAGCACCCTTTTCGTCGCTGTGTGGTCCACAGCCAAAATTCAAGAATACTCGATTGAGTCCGGTCGTTTGATTAGAGAGTTTATTCTGCCATCATCCACTCCAAAGGTTTCCTGCTGTGTCATAGTCGGCCCGGATCTCTATGTAACAACAGGCAATGCTAAGACACCGAACGGCCCAGAGACCACCGTAGATTCAGTGGGTGGTTCCATTTTCAAGATACCCAATGCAGTGGAGATCTCGCATAACGAATCCTCCAAGAACCAGCTAGTGTGGTGAAAGAAAGTTCGGGAAGTATCTTAATAATGCTTCTTCAAATTTTAATAATGCTTCCTCACATTTTATTAATCCTGGCTACTGATAAGAATTTCCAAATTACTAAACTTCTCTAATCAGATTTGATGCAGTTTTCAACACGCCGTCGCTGTTATTGTATTATGCACCCTTGTCGCACAGAACTGTTCGTACGATTTTAGCCGTATCCCAAAAAGGCAAGTTTTGAAAATAAAAATAAAACTTACTAAGATTTCATAATCACAGTGCTGCAATGAACAGGCATTTGTTCGAATCTGCCAGTTGCCCCTAACAGAATATTAAAAGTCTTGTTTATATAAACCGAACTGCAAGCCGGATATTACAGTTGGATATCGAAGTTGGATATTATAGTTGAATAATTGATCACTTGGAAAGCCAGGCTCATATAAGTACAATCGATTACCAAACATACAACAAAATGGCCCCAAAAGTTGCTATCATAATCTACACTCTTTACGGACACACCGCTACCTTGGCTGAAGCTGAAAAGAAGGGTGTTGAAGCTGCTGGTGGATCCGCTGAGATTTTCCAAGTCCCAGAAACCTTATCACCAGAAGTGGTTCAGGCTATGGGTGGTCAACCAAAACCTGATTACCCATTAGCTACCAGGGAAACGTTGGAAGATTACGACGCCTTTTTGTTTGGTGTGCCAACCCGTTTCGGTAATGCTTCAGCACAATTCCGTTCCTTCTGGGATGCAACCGGTGGGCTATGGGCTAAAGGTGCATTGCATGGTAAGCCAGCTGGTATGTTTGTTTCTACCGGAACTGGTGGTGGTAGAGAAGCTACAATTATCAACAATCTATCGACTTTAGTTCATCACGGTATGATTTTCGTCCCATTGGGTTACAAGAACAGTTTCTCTGAGCTGTGCAACATCACTGAGCCTCACGGCAGTTCAGCATGGGGTGCGGGTGCTCTCTCTGCATCTGATGGTTCCAGACAGCCATCCGCACTAGAGTTGTCAATTCACGAAATTCAAGGTAAGACTTTCTATGAGACTATTCAAAAGTTCTAAATAAATACACGATCTTAGTCGTTTATACAAGAAATTTTCATCTTTGTACTTCAGCTTTTATAGTCTTCGATTTAATTTAGCATATGCGTCTTCTGAGCAGAGATAATGAAGGAAGGAGAAACCGTTACAGATAACTAACTGATGCTGATTTTTTTCGGAAGTCGATCCATGGAATGAGATGCCCATTCTCATTTCTTTGAAAGATAATGAGCTTACAGAAACGTTAGTTGAGATGACTGCCAGACATCATTTCCCATCATCTCTATAAACAAACATTTCATTTATTGGTCTTCTGCCGTCTTTTTCCATCTGATTCTCCGCACACTCTCTCAATTCTTTCATATATTTCAAGCAGTTCTCATTGATTGTTCTTGTTTCCATGTTGTCTCTTATGCAGCTTTCATATCTTTTCATGTGATCTCCGCATTTATTCATCACTCTTTGAACACTAGGGACATTATCCTGGATACATTTTGCGAGATCTTTTTGCCTGTATGTGCATTGTGACGGATCCTCGTGATTTTGACTTATACATTTATGGTATTCCATAAACTGGGTTGGGCAGTGTGCAGCCACATCCTCCATAATCAATTGGTCCAGAAAATTTGACATATTGGCAGTACTGTTTTGTCTCTATTCAAATGCATAAGATTGAAATATATCGCTAAATATTCACATTTGTATTATATCTTTATTGATAAAAGCGAGTTAAGCCACATGAAAAGCAAAGAGCATACATAGATAAGCTGGAAAGGTATATGAATTCCCTGTTTTTGCAGTATCAATTTGGGAATATTCACGATGGTGCACTGCAAAGATTAGCAAGAAAGTCAGAATTCGAGAGACTTTTAGAGTCAGCGACTCCAAATTGCTACAAATATGCTAGGGGCAAAAAAGATGTCAGCGGTATAAGTTGTCTTGAAATGGACGACACAACCGGACAGTTCCTCTTGAGTTGCGGCACGGATGGTTCTGTTAGTGTGTGGTCATTGGATGAGAAATTAGACACTGTTAATAATGAGCTTTACAGTAAAAGAATAAATTACAATGCTAAAAGTATAGGCACTGAAGAATTATCACCTTCGAAAAAACGTGCAAAAACTTCGTCACCAGCGCCAAGAATGGTTCACAGCTTCGAAACACGGCAAAGCAAATTCAGAATGTATCGACAGTCTTCAGATCTAAATAAACTTGCAGAGCAAGAAACAGAGGACAACAGCATCAGTGAGGGCCATCGATTCCGAATAGCAAGCGCAAAATGGTATTCTATAGACAACGGAATGTTTTTCACAGGCTCCAACGACTGCAGAGTTAAAATATGGGACACTAACTCCTTTGAACCGGTACAGGAAGTCAATTTAGACTATCGAATAAATCAAATAGACACAGACAACGAAGGAACGTATATTGTGGCTGCAACTGAGGACTATTTCCCACGTATCATTGATCTCAAGAATATAGTAAGCTCCGGAATCACTAATTTATCTTCGCAGGACATGAATCATGAAATTCTTTGCTGCAAATTCAACCCTGTAAAGACACACATCGTTAGCACGGGTGACTCTCAAGGTAATATAAAACTATGGGACCTTAGAATGAGGAATAGGTTACTGCTAGAATTGCGCCAGCGCGACTCCAGAAGGGCACATTTGAAGAGTTGCAACGACCTGTGTTGGAATGCCGGAGGCACCGAACTGGCATCAACGGGAAATGATGGGAAGTGTTACATTTGGTCGCCTTTCACCACTCCCATTTCTTCCAGACAGATTGGACCCATGGATCTTATGCGAAATAACAGTAAAAAAAGGACTTCTCAACGTCTACTGCGTTTTGAAGACTATCTGCTATGTAATACGGACTACGGAGAGATTCAAGTTTTCGAAACGGCTGAAGGAAAGCTGTGCAATAAGATTGATTATCCAGTTTCTCAACTACCAAGTAAATCCGACGCTGCGCGGTTCTCCGGCATGGCGATGCAGTCTTCCTTAGCAAATTCGAGAGGTATACGACTCTATTTGGGTACAACGGCTGCAAATAGCAACGGTATGGAGAATAGTGCCTGCCTTTGCGAGTATATGTAATCGAAGTAGTTTCTTGAACTGTGTAGTATATAATGAACATCCTTATTACCCTCCTCCACACCCTTCGGAATAATATCAAGGCGAAATTGGCAGGATGCACGATGGCGCCTGCATAGGTAAACGAGTTAAAAAAACTAGGATTGTTGTACCCCTTCCGAGTGACAACAAATAGATTCATACATTGGAATTGACAGTTATTCTGCACGCTGTAGGTTGTTTGAAAGTGAAGATTATTACCATACGTGTACAACACAAGGTCTGTTTGTGGGTAAGCAGGTTGTTAATCTTTCAGTATCCAAATCGCTTAGGAGATAGCTCGTGGGGAAAGTTTTGCTGAGCAAAAGGGAAAGCCCCCACTGAATATATACTTATCGTGCGCAACATACTATATCTGGCCATAATCGAGAGGAGGCGAGCCACTGTAGCATCTTTTGATCCGGTACAGTAACTTTTGTTTGCTGGTGACCGTTTGACGGCATAAGCAGAAGTGGTACAGATTTCAAAAACAAGAAAGGATAGGATTTGTATAAAACAGGAAATACAGTTGCTCTTATCAAAGGTGTCAAGAGGAGTTGAAGAGAAGAGAATCGCATTTTCTCATTCTATTCAGAAGGCAGAACATTGTGGGCGTGAGTTTGTGTGTAAGGTTTTGCCTCTGCTTTGATTAATACTATATTATGGCTAGCAATCTCGCAGCTTATTTTGCTGAACAGAGTCAAAAGCAGCAAAGCTCTAAGTTGAATAATTCAACAGACAAGAAAGATGGCGGCACAGACGATATGGGACCGAGTACGTCTATGGCAGTAGAGGCAGCAGACGATGATAGCTTTGAAAGATCCACATACAACCTGAAGAGAACAAGGTCGATGGGACTTCTAGATGATTATATTGATCCCACAAAGAAACTACTGGGTAAAACGGACAATGAGGTAAATAAAAAGAATGATAGCACAAACGCGGCAACTAATGACAATGACGAAGACAATGATAATGGCAAAGGTAAAGGTAAAGCCAAAGATATTAATGGCAAAGGTAAAAGCAAAGACAAAGATAACGAGAAGTACAAAGGCAAAGACAAAGACGAACACAAGTATGATGATACCCATGGTGTCGAAAATAAGGATACCGACAAGTTTCTTGAGAAAAACAATAGCAAATATGAATACGAAGATGATTACAACTCAGATAGCAACAGTTTAGACAGTGAAGAGAGTGATGAGAGCGATAACGAAAGTGAAGATGACAGGTATGACTACGGTAACGATGAGGATTATCAAGATGACGGTTTGCAAAGGTATGAAAGCTATAGTAGGCAAGATTCTTCATCATCATCAGTGTCACCACCTCCTGCGGATAATGACAATTTTCTCATGCCGCAAGATGACAACGATCTTTTTGAAGAACCAGAAAGGCATGTTGATTATCTATCTCATGATTGGAATGAATCAGAAATATCAAGTTCCTGGAAATATATCATACTGAAAAAAAAGAAAAAAAATGAAGATCTAGTTAATGCTGCAAGGCTGGAGAATGCATCCTGGAGAACATGGGCAAAAGCAAGAAATCATTTGAAAACCGTTTCACCAGAGGTTGTTAATTGGTCAAAGGATTCAGACGTTACGTGGTTGTATGGTCCTATTATTCGTGGAACCGATAACGGCGCCGGTGAATACGTTGAGATAGGATATGGTTCTGATGATGAAACATCGAAGAGATTAACTACTAAAAAATCTAGAAAAAAAAAATCGAAGTCTTCTAACTCGTCGTCATCCTCTTCTACTGCATCTGCAACACCAAAGCCAATTTTAAAAAAAAGAAGTGTTACCGAGATCATCAAAGAGAATTCTCTTTGGAAATTGAATGAAGCAAGGAAACATATCAATGACTTAAGGTATGCTTCTACAAGGCACATGCGTGATGATTACGATGATTACGATGCATTAGCAGCAAAGGTTAATGCACAGTACTATCAAACCCCCAATAAAGATCAAGATTCAAATGAATATAAACAAAATATGGAACGTTCGCAAATTATTGATGTCAAGTCTGGAAAAATTACAGCTGATAGCGACGTACCGAAGAATGATTCAAGCAACGCTTTGCATCAGATCACTTCTCGGGATCCATCAATAAGAGGTTCAGATCATTTTGAAAATGAAAATCAAGCAAAAGAAGACACAGCACCGTCAGGTATATTAAACTCGCCAAATCATAGTAAAGATGTATCTAATAGTGGAAAGATACAAAAAGATAGGCATATCCATTTCAACGATCGTGTTGAACAGTGCATGGCCATTGGGCGTACGTTTTCAAATAGCGATTCAAGTGATGATGAAGATTATGGTGAAAACACGTATGCTGCTCAACAAAATGGTACAGGTACTTTTTTTAGCTCGGACGATCAATTGAGATCAGGTGCTGCAGCTCACGTCGAAGATAGATCAGCATCCTCCTCTGATAACGATCAAGACGAAGATGATGATGAAGATGATAATGCAGGCCTGTTTATCAATCCTACTATGAGTAGAAGAGCCGATTCCAATGCACACTACTCAGCAACCGATACTTCATCACAAAGTTCTGCTCAATCAAAACTAGGACTAGACCCAATAATTAAACTTCTTCCCGCAACAACCTTGAATTACGGCTCTGATGATGAAGCATCAGATAACAGTGACTTCAATGGCAGTTATGGTAATGCTATATCGCATAATGTTAATACCTACAGAGGTTATGATTACATGTACGATTATAATTCCGTTTATACGGGTGACACCTCCAATTTCCTCCCAGTCGATAATTGTGACGTAGTCGATCTCCCAGAAGGACTGAACCTACACAGTGCTATGGCTTCTGACACTGCATCCAATTACGAACTGAATCACTCTATATCCTCAACAAATGGAAGTGGGCTTTCTGGCCAGTCAACTTCTCATAACAGAGATTCGATGTATCATGATACAGATAGTGATTCATTGAACAGTGGAGACGAGTTCATTGAAAATTCCGTGGAAAAAAGCAGTGATGATGACAATTATGATGATGGTGATGATAATGATGGTGACGAGAAACCAGCTGATGATTCTGCTGTCCACCAGGAAGAAAAAGATGGTCGTTCTGATCAGGCTAAAGATAAGGAAGATGACAGTAACTCATTGAAGAGAACAGTCTCATTCGGGAAAAATAATTCTTGTTCTGCAAAAGATTTACGAAAGCAGCCATCTAACACATCGTTGAAGCCTCCTACGACTAGAAGTTTTATTTCTGGCCAACCTCTTGTTACTTCAAATAATTCCAAAAGCTCACCCAGTCATTCAAATGAGACTTCAAGACCAAAGATCTCCTCAGTTCACTCATCATCGTCCTCAACATCATCAAGACCGCGCTTTGTGAAGCGTAACTCTTCATCCTCGAACTTTATATTTCTATCTGACAGCGATGACAGTAATGACGAGGACGACGGTAATGAGTCCTTAGAGGAGAATCAAGTTTCAGATTATGACTCCTCACTGCGATACAATAAGCTGCCAAATTCGGATGAAGTTACTCATATAAGCTCTTCGTTACCAGCGTTGAAGGACAATTCCAAAAACGCAGCTCCTCAAAGCACAACTATAAAACCGGCTTTAGATTCTAATGCTCCATCTACATCTCCCTTATCTTCTGACTTATCGAAGATTATAAGAATCAAGAATTCATCTTCTCCTCCCGAGGCAAAATCCAGTGACGTCGCCATATCTGGTAGCTTTTCGCCTCTATATGATTCAGTCAAGTCAATTACAGCCAAAAAAGGCATATTGAACAAAGGAAACGCGACGGATTTGCATGAGATGAACAAAAACCTTGAAGATTATCACATCGATGAGAATTCGAACGAGAGGTCTCCTGCCAATGTAAATACGAATCAAGGCTCGACTGAAAGTGTGCACAAGATGATGCAAAATGCCAGAGATATCGCACAAAAATATCTGCATTCATGGAAAAAAGTGGATGGAAAGCAAGAAGATACCAGAAAGGACGTTCTAAATCATCGTTAACCCTCTCATTATATCAGCCGGTGTTCAGTTTCATATATATTTAACTGATCCTATTTCATGATTATTACAAATCTTCATTCCTACTATTAAACTACATAAAACAAAAATAACGAATTAGCAATTTATGGAGCCTGTGTTGTCGTTTGGCTCATTTCAAATTATATAATTGTAGAAAACATAACCGAATATTCCGCACTACTTCTGAATTGTTTAGTTTACGTTTTTCTTGCAACGATAGAGTAGAATTCGTGTGCAATGACTCCTCAAACTGAACTGTGCGAAACTACGAAATGTAAGTTGATGAATAACAGATACTAGACTGTCACAGCCACCTGGATTCGTCATCATCTGCCATAGCATCAAATTTATACGATTCTGCATATCAATTGCATAGCCACCATGTATAAAAATGGAACCGAGGGCGGCGGAACAAATGAAAGCGGTTCCTTAAAAGGTCGGCTAAGTGAGGTACCCTTCGATTCGACACCTAAAATTGTTGTGCCTGACACACCGACAAAGTCAATGGAAAGTCCATCAATTGGCGATAATACATCTCTCAATGATGATCTGGCCAGTATTGCGGGTAGCCGACTACCAAACTCTTCCCGGATGAGTATTGATTCATATTCTTTGAGGCCTAGTTTCGAGTCTTCTGTAGCCGGAAGGCATAATAGATCCTTCGGATTCGATAATGAAAATCATAGTGGGTCAGTGGAATATTCTCCCCTAGGAAATAACTCCATTTTTGAGATTGTTATGAATACCAGAAGAAAAAATTGGTTGTCGTATCCAACCGTAAATGATATTCCACCAGTTGTACTTTCAAGTAACTCACTTGATTCTTCCTGGAAGACTGTAGTTCACAAGTACGTCAATGATATCAAGTATGAATCGTCAGTATACGAAAGTACGAATAATTTAAAGAGCATGACAAGAATGGAACAGCTAAAACAGCTAGAGAGATATGATAGTACTGCATTGGACTCTGCAAATGGTGAGTCTAATTCAGAAAACGATCCAGATCTTGAAGTTAAGGAAGGTATCAAAGAATTAGAAGAAGTCCCGTCTTTTTACTTCGAAAAAGATTTTCAATTAGATAATGCTCGTACGTTTCACCGAGTTCTAGAGGAAATAGATTTGCATTTAAACAAATTTACATTAGAAGATCAGACTCAGAGGGAAGAGGCATATGTGGAGTTTAAGGAGAAATTAAATTATTATCTAGATGCTGTGGAAGGGCTCTTAGTAGGGGAAATATCAAAATCGTCGCATAAATTTTTCCATGCATTACGGGATGTTGACTCAATACAGCAGAAAGCTAAATGTACAGTAAGTGAAATTGATCGATTATCCAAAACCATTGAATATATAGATAGTGAGAAAATCCAGAAGAGGGTTGCGAACTTGCGAAAAATTTTCAAGAGAAAGAGTTTGCAACGATTGGAGCAGGGATTGTTGCAAGTGAAGCAGGTTTTGATAAGGACTGAAGAGTGTAAGATTTTGTATGAAAATGAAAAGTATGATGAATGTCTGGACCTTATTCACTCCATCGACTGCTTGATTAAGGGTGACGATTCCAAAGATGAAACGCTTCAAAGTTGGGTGAGTGACTGGCCATATAAGCTTATTGAGCTGAAATCCGTACCCGCCCTAACAGAAACAAGAGAATATTTGACTAACATGAGAATTGAGATTGGCGGTAAATATTCGCTCAAATTTTGTGAAATATTATTGAGAGACCTACGACATTATTGTTCTTCGGTGACTGCAAATGAGACGCTAAGCAGATTACAAAATATGACAAGAGAAAAAAAGTTTTTAGAACTAGATTCCGAACTTATATCTTCTGTCGCTTCATTGATACATCAGCTTTGTAGGTGTGATGAACTTGCGAGCTCCTTCAATTTATATCAAGACAAGTTCACAGCCGAAGTTAAATCAATAATAAAAAAGTATCTACCTCAGGAACGTAATCAAGCTAGCTCAGATAGTCAATTCTCAGTTGGGTCATCGCAGCCAACTGGTAGTAGTGGCTCGAAAATTTCACGATTGATCAAGGAGCAGACCCCAGCAGAGTTTCAAGGGATGTTGGTCAACACTTTTACGAATTCCAGTGAAGTATTAAGAAGATTATATAGGCACCAAAAACTGTTGCTGGACGTGTCACTTAATGAAATTACCATTAATGGACAAGGTAGTCCTTTGTCTAGCGAACACGACATGATATCACAACTCGATATTCGCACCGAAATTAACGAGGCCATTAGGATTATTCAACTTCGCATGGGTAAGATCATTGCTGTTAGGAGGGATCTAACGTCTTCGTTGAGGTTTGATCATTTTTTGAAACTGTACTCAATATGCGTCCTTTTCATTCAGGAATGTGAAGCAATAAGTGGTGAGTTCCTAACCAAATACCTCAGCGATATATTAGCGGGGCAGATAAAAAACTACAACATATCGCAGAGAAATAGAAAAATCAAAAACATACAGAAGAAGCTCGAATGCGAGAAATGGATGCCGTCCATTGTTCATTCATCGGTCCAGAAAGATGTCAATGATATTGTATCCAGCATGGATTTAGATCCCTTGGACTGGATCAAGTACTCCGATCTGATAACTCGAGAAACAGATGAAGAGCCGGTAAAAGACCATACGAAAGTTGAAAGTAAGACTGAAGGCGAACAAAACGAACAAAACGAAAATAACGAAAATAATGTTACTAGCGGCGACGTTAGTAACGGTGATAGGGCCAATTTAGGTCACAGAAAATCGGTTGTCGTTGGCGATAAAACTTTTGTCGCGAGCGATTCGCTACTCTCTACTATTGGTGTCATAAAGGAAACTCTCATTCTGTCAACCAACTTACCCGTCATGTACCTTTCGGATTTTGAGAAAATGGCATATGATATCCTCAAGAATTTCAACGATTTTGCAATGGCAACGGCGACACAAAATGGAAGACCCCTATCAAAGTCTGGCAAAAATCTCTCCATCATGGGCGAATCGCTCGATTGTCTGGCGGAATTTGTACTGATTGTTCAAAAATTCTACCGAAGACTGTCAAGCTTCAGCAGAGACTTTGTCCTGCTGGATCAAACCAGCTATACACTGCTTTCCCAGCAATACCAATCCTCTACGGAGAGCATATATCTCGCAAACGCACCACCGCCGCCCGTATAAACTTGATCGTCATCACATAGATCTATAGCATAACTGCATAATAATGAGTCAGCAAGCCATGCTGCCACAAATACTGTCAAAAAGACACTCCGGGGTACCTTCATTGATATATTCATCGGCATATCACAATTATATAATAAAGTCTGATTTCACATAGAGGGCATGTGATGTGCACCGTCGCGGTTACCCTGCCTTTTGTCTTACTCTAAGATTTGTCCTTTTTGCTTCCAAAGCCGAAGGAAAGAAAACTTCAACACAATTTGCATTTATGAATAAGAAAGATGGGAAGTTATGAGGGTAACATTTCAGCGGAGCTTTGTTGATCAATTTGAAGGTATTATTAAAGGATATCAAAGTTTCAGTTTACCCTGACAACACGATATATAAGGCATATTATATACTGCTGACATAGAAAGTGTTACGATTGCGGCTTAAATAATTCGTCGAGGTTGTTGTTAGTTGATTGCTTACCTTGTGCTGGTAGTGTGAGGTCGCTAGGTAAACAAGCGTTTGTGCAAGTGTTTTGCTGCGATGCCAAGAGATCGAGTTAAGCATCGTTCCGATGAGGCATCCCATGAGGGAAACGGATCTAATCATGAATCCGTCGAAGAGGCTGTATTCAAATATGTTGGTGTGGGACTGCAAAATGATGATGATGCGAAAGGTGGGAAATCCTACGATGGGCAGAAGGACGAGAATGATGAAGAGGTGAAAGTGCACAACGGCGATGGCGCTGAAGTTGGCGGTACTGCGGGCGGCGATGACGACGACAGTCATAATCAAGAGATGGATTGGCTATTCAGACATGCCCAGGAGGAAAGTACGACCTCGCCTGGGGGATCTAACCGCGAGCCACAATCAGTCGCATTGGCGGCTGTTGCTGCTGCTTATGCTTCTAGTGGGAAAAGGTCTCATGAGGAACGTCAAACCGATTCTGGAAATGGCTCTAGCAGTCGCCATGGAGACAGGTCCCACAAACATAAGAGTAAATCTAAGCACAAGAAGGCTAAATTGCAGTTAGCTGTTGATCCCGAGTTGGCGACTTTAGACGATACAGATATTACTGAGCACGATCAATTAGTAAGGAAGGCGATCATTGATACCAATACAATTGCACAGCATCCAGACTTTCAACAGTATTTGAATACTGAACATGATCCACATAGATTGAAAGATGGCTTAAAATCGAACGATAAGTCGTTGTCGCAGAGCAATGATGAAGATCACGAAGATGGTGTTGATGTTTCCAAGACATCAGGAGACAGTGCAAATATGCTTGATCATCATCATCATAATGATGATGATGACCTTGATGATGTAACGAAACAGTATTCCGAATTACAAAAACAGGATGGCATGGAAAATTCTACTTTAAAGTCCTTGCAAAAGAAAGATTATAGGGAAGTACTACCAAAAGTCATGTCTTCATCCGAGATAAGCGTCGATACGGATGTTTCACATTTAATTCAATCCGCGGCATCCAAGGCATCCGAAATAATTGGCAGTACCGCGCAATCAAGTGGTAAATCATTTGATGGTGCAGAGGAAGCTGCCCTTGAACAATTCATTACTGAATATCAAACAATAAAAAATTTGGACAGACAACAGATATGTGAGAGAATTTGGAGTAATGAACGTCGCAAAGATGATTTTTGGAGTAATATATGTAAGGTTTTACCCTATAGAACAAGATCGTCCATTTACAAGCATGTGCGTCGAAAATATCATATCTTTGAGCAACGTGGTAAATGGACAGCTCAAGAAGATAGAGAATTGGCAAGATTATGTATTGAAAAAGAAGGTCAATGGTCTGAAATTGGTAAAGCTTTGGGAAGAATGCCAGAAGATTGTAGAGATCGTTGGAGAAATTATGTCAAATGTGGTTCGAATAGAGCCTCTAATAAATGGTCTTTGGAGGAAGAAGAATTGCTGAAAAGAGTGATTAGCGAAATGCTAGATGAAGCGCAAAGATCGCATCACGCCAGGGAGGATATCGGTATTGATAGTGATGAAGATGATGAAGATGATGGCGAAAAGAAATTGGAGAACAATGGCAATAAACCATCATTCAAGGATGCTATTAATTGGACGGTAGTTAGTGAACGCATGGGTGGTACCAGATCAAGAATTCAATGCCGTTACAAATGGAACAAACTAGTCAAAAAGGAAGCGATCGCAAAGATTCAATCAATTGGTGAATCTGAGAAGCGTTGGATAATGGAAAAACTAAGAGACCTGGGATTTACAGAAGATTCGCAAGTTGATTGGGAAGAATTGGCCACTTTGAAACCTGGACCAAAATGGACAGGTACAGAATTAAAATTATGTTATGAAAGAATGAGAAGCGGAGTTAGGTACCATAAACAAAAATCTATTAACGAAATCTCTAAAGAATTACTGGGGTTGCTAGATGGTACAATTCCTCTAGACTCAAAGCCAAATTGAGCTTATTTGATCTGGTCCTATGACATTTTGGTGCTCCTGTTTTTACCTCTTTGTCTCGTTAATTAACATTTTTCTAAATTATTAATATTTTGTACACTAGTTTAAATTTTAATTGTAAATGCAAATTGTATCCTTCCATAAAATCGCACGAAACTATTGCTTTGAATTTTGAATCAGTTTCTTCAAAGAATTGTTTTATCAGCTTACTCATTGCAAACAATTGCCTTTAACTGGATGTTGGTTAAGTTAAAATTCTTATGTTTAAACACATTATACAAAAATAATTAGTTTTTCAAATTTTCAAATTCGCTTAGAATTTGGAGAATTGCTTGTTAGACTTAGCAGCAGAAGAAACTTTTACGACGTTGAATCTAACAGTCTTGGAGATTGGTCTACATTGACCGACAGTGACGATGTCACCAACTTCAACACGGAAAGCTGGAGAAACGTGAACTGGGACGTTCTTGTGTCTCTTTTCGTATCTGTTGTACTTTGGAACATAATGTAAGTAATCTCTTCTGATGACGATGGTACGGTGCATCTTGGTGGAAACAACGACACCAGTCAAAATCTTACCACGGATAGAGACCAAACCAGTGAATGGACACTTCTTGTCAATGTAAGAGCCTTCAATAGCGGTCTTAGGAGTCTTGAAGCCCAAACCAGCGTTCTTATACCATCTCTTAGTTCTTCTAGAGGTCTTTAACTTTGGGTTGTTAAAGATGTGAGGTTGCTAAACGAAAAAAGTTAGTAAAAAGTTCATCGAGCACTTTGACATGTAAAAGACCATTCGGAAACCACCTGGCGTGTGAGACCGCTATTAGCTTCTGACTAACTCGTCATTGCACTTCAAATGTAGAAGGAAGTAACGCGACCACACATCTAATTAGTGTTGCTTCCTGGCGAGCATGGGATTTTCACAATAACAATATTCATCATCTTGGCTGCTGCTATCTTGACTGTTTGCTCTGTCTATTGCGACTTCTTTTACGGTTCGGGTTTTATGGTCTGGCTACTTATCAAAGCATGTACCTATTTATGGCGATTGGAATCAAATTGCATACCTTTTGGAAAGCTCTTTCAGATTGAACGGTCAATTCAGTAGACATCTTTACGGTTTCTTAGTATCTCTCTCAATATCAATAGGACGAAACCTGTATTATCAATACACAGTACCTATATCTATCGAAATAAACCACATCTGTATTCCTTGAAAAGTTTGAGAATACTGGCCGTTGCCCTCCTTCCTGCCTTACCTCACGAGCCTTGAGCATAATAGCACATTCCAGGCTGGACTGAGCCCGAGGATTCCAGCCTAGTCTCAACGCTCGGCAGCCGTTAACCGCTTCCAGGAAGATCGCCTCGGGCTCGTAGTCCTCCTTCTGGACTCTGCCCAGCCCAGGCCTTCCTTCCCAGCAAGATCGACTGTCCAAGAGGATTCTACAGGAGCGCTCGGCACACGCCAAAAACACACTTTCGCCTTCACTTTCCGCCTTCGCGCAAAGCTGGATGACGCAACTTTTCTTAAGTCAAAATCGGAAATATATATTTTCTTATTTTTGGTGTTAGGGTTTACTTTTTATATATGGTGTATGGCTCTTTTATAACTGAGAGCAGTCCCACGATGGGGATGGTTACCCTCCACGTCACAAAAAGAGAAAAGATAGCTATTCTATTTCCTAATTTATCGTATTAACATACAGATGGAGCTGGGTATTGCGACGCTATAAGTGACATGGAAGGTACAGTAGTGAGTAAATCACACACATGTGTACTTTGGGGCTACTTTCTGTTGTATTAATCTGTGGCAATGGTGGAACACAGACCTTGCGTAGTTTATAACCCATACGGTTCAACTGTGGTATCTTGATTTTATTTAATATACATAAACTTTTAAAGAAAAAAAGGTTTCATACTCGTTATTTATTCATTGCTTTTTGCGTTTGAAAACTATCAAATACTTCCTTCGCCTGCAGCATTGCGTCAAAGATGAAGGTATGACCACCATTAAACATCAGGGTCTTTTTGACTCCGCGAGCAAAATCCAGATACCTTTGAATGACAATTTGGTCACTTAGAGTTTTACATTCCACAGATTGCATTGGAGACACAGTTGAGGACTCTCTCAATTCCGAATGTTTTGGTATTATTTGTAATTCGATGAATTTTTCTACTTGAAATACCAGCTCATCTGGATCGTTTTCAAAATCTGTATAGCTCTTATTCAACTGTTTTGCCAAAAACTCTGTTGAAAACAGTCTCAGTTCATCGTAAAACTTCTCAATATAATTCGAGTTTTCTGGTAATTGCTTATATTCGTGTCTTGGAATATTGGTGGCAATAGAGTGTGAAGCACTGTTATTAAAGTGAGATGTCGGAGGGATCAGCACACGATGCGATGCCGCCCTTGATAATGTAATCCTGGCAGTAGAAAAAGAGCGTGCTAGGCAGCTTGACATGTTTACCGATTTATTGTTGATCTTCAACCTGTTGAGACTGGCGATTCACGGCAGTAGCGGTGGGTTCGTATTATATATCGAATAGTGAGTTTCTGACATACTGACGTTTTCGACTTTGCACCTTTTTTTTGCAGTGCGCGAAGAGGTTATAACACGGCAAAAAATGCAAAATAAGAAAGAAGATCAGTATTTATTGTACATGGCCACTTTACCTCTGAGTATTCCAAGTAAATCTTGATATGGTGGTAACACATTTTTCCTGTAACTAAAAATGAGCCTTCAGCTTGTGGGCCGAGAGGGTGCAGATACATCTTTTGTTAGTTGGTTAGCGGACACGAGGAATAGAGTGACACTCTACAAGCTGGCCCAGATAGCCACCCCCGAAATACGCCAGTTCTAAAATAAATATGCCTATGTAATTTGGTGAACAGTACAAATGAGATCTCTAATTATCCTGTTAGCGTTGATCATTTCCGAAAGCAGGTTCTTATCGATATCCGCCAAGATGTGGATTACAAATTAGATGTAACCCGAAAAATAAACTGGTTTGGGAATCTAGATAAGGAGGATAAAAGAACATACCTTTTGGAATGGTGGTATTGCGCAACACATTAAAAATCAAATTGCCAAGAATAAACATGTCGTCTAGCATTATTAGTGTTCCAACCACCCAAAAAGTTGTTCTGATCGATGGTATCGGTGGTTTAGACAATATCAAATACGTAGATTTTCCGGTACCAAAGATTGGTGGAAACGAAATTCTTATAAAGAATAGATACGTTGGTATCAATTTTATCGAATCATATTTCAGAAAGGGTATTTATCCTTGTGAGCTGCCTTACGTTTTGGGAAGGGAAGCTACAGGATCTGTTGTAGCAAAAGGGGATAACGTTACCAAGTTCGAGATCGGTGATAAGGTTGCGTACTTTTCAGGCTCAACATTCGCTCAGTACACGAAAGTCTTGGACTCTGGCGTGATTCTGAAATTGCCAAAGGAAGTGTCCGATGACAAAATGAAAATTGTAAGTGCTGCTCTTTTGCAGGGCTTTACGGCTCTAACACTTAGTGAAGATGCTTATAAAGTCCAAAAGGGCGACACAATTCTTGTCTATGCTGCTGCCGGTGGTGTTGGTTTGATACTTCTTCAATTGTTGAAGAGAAAGGGTGCACATTCAATAGCTGTTGTCTCCACTGATGAGAAAGCTGCTTTAGCTCGTAAAAACGGTGCAGAGTTCACTGTTAACTCTTCAAAGGAAGATATCGAAACAGCAGTGAGAAAAATCACCAATGGAGAAGGTGTTGAGGCTGCGTTCGATTCTATTGGCAGAGACACTTTTGATACTACATTGGCTTTACTTAAGAGAAAAGGTACTTTTGTTTCGTATGGTAACGCTTCCGGTGTAGTTCCTCCATTATCGATTACTCGTTTAACCCCTAAAAACATCAAGCTTGTGAGACCTCAAGTTTTTGGTTATATAAGTGACGCCAAGGACTTAAAACATTATTCAGATGAGTTTTTCAAGCTGATCGACTCTGGTGAGTTGAACATCTTGATCCACAAAGTATATTCTCTTCAAGACTATAAAGAAGCTACAAAGGAATTGGAAGGTAGGAAAACCGTTGGAAAATTATTGTTAGAGATATCTTAAGTAGGCTCTTTAAAAAAGTCTTTTCTTTTTTTGCTTTATGATCTTTTTTTGTGACGCTAAAAGCCAATCGGCGCGTCAAACCATTCATGTCAGTAAATAAATAGCTAATTAGTGACAGTTTCTTGTGTAGAGTATTAAAGCATCAGAGACTCCCGGAAGGTGAAGTCTCCAAACTTTCATTAAAAGTATCAACGAATTTGGTCAAACGAGTTTGACATTATGAGCACTCCAATATATGCTAATAAAACTTTGCCGGTGTCTCCCTCTTTTCCAACTGGGACGACAAGTAAAAGATTAAACTTCAAGATATGGTTTCACCAAACACTATTTAGAGAAGAATACGATGATCATTTCAAAAATGACGAAATTATCTCTCTTGATGAGATGGATGATTTGAGTTTGGTACCATCATTCAAAAAATCCCCTTCGTGTTCCACCCCATCTTCAAATATATCGTCTGCTTCAAATATTGCAAAAAACCAAGTCACTGAAGACAAGAGTAGTCAATTTAAAAGACACAGATTAAAGAATTTGAGAAAGCGTTTGAAGGTCAAAATTCACCATTTCAGGCACAGACCTGTTGAAAAGAGTGTAGAGCTTTTAAAGGTTAACGAAACATGTAAAGCGTCAACCGTAGAAGAAACAGTTGAATGGTTTAATTTGTTTACTGACATATCTAATAACTTCGAAACTTTATTTAAAGACAATTTGAAAAGAGAGTTCGATGTTGATGAGAGTCTAGATGAACTCAGAAATATCAACTTACCATACGGAAACGAAAATGAAATTATTCAAAAGCTAGGATTAACTGATAAATCAAGCAAAAATCACGAAGTCGTGAGACCTGATTCTCAAGATGATGCGCAAGATACCGTGATAAAGCACTCTCTTGACAGAGCCTTAGGGAGTATTAAGAGGAACTCCAGTGATGAAATGTTTGAAGGCACGATTCGGAAGCGCCAATGTCCAAAAATGGCCAAGGAAGAGGAAGGGTTTTCTGTCGATAACGGGAACCCCCCCTCTTTGGCATCAGGTTTTACTATCAGTGACTTGGATTCTGTTGCGAAAGCCCCGCCTCTGTACCTTACTGGACTAGCAAATTCCGGTGGATTTAAGAAAGATGGAGCTCTGAGCGAGACAGTCGATAGTCTGAAGATAATTAATACAGGAGCCAAAGGCTCTAAAGATGAGTATTCCTCCGTCAGCACTATATATAGAAAATCAACTTCGTCGGATTCTACAGCATCTGCAAATTTGGTCAAGGTATTCACTATTCCAACATTTAGGTCCAAGAATGGATCAGTAAATATAACTTCAATGGTCAAAGAGATTGAAAGCAAAAAACTTGATGATAGGCAGCTGGTCAGATTGGCAAGAACTGGGTTGGTAAGCCGTGAGACACTTTCATTCAAAGATAAGAGGTTTTATGATGATGATGATTACGATGATGTGTCAGTAAACTCACATGAACATCAGAGTAGCAATGTAACGGATAGCGGCCCAGAAGATGAAAAGAGTGAAATTCATGAAACAACTGAAGCTCGTGTTACATTTAATCAATATTCGAGTTTGGTGGTGTATAAACCTTCTAAAAATTGTCAATCAACAAAAAACACTGTTAAGTTTATGTCTGAGCAGGTTGCTGATAGTCCACAGAATCTGAAAATTCAACAAGCCATTCCAGAACCACCACAAAAACAGGAGGCTAAATCAATTTTGAAAATACGGCCAAATTCGAAGGAACAAGAGGAAAATAAAAGAGCTACCAGCTGTGATAAAGTTGACGTAAGTGCATTCTTGGATTATTTTGAAAAGTTTGAAAGTAAAAGGCAATCGGAAGGCTCAAATTTGGGTAGATTTAGGGATAGGCAGTTGACTCATTATTATTCTGAGCTTTTTTTCCCTGAGCTTTTACAAAACTGGAAAAAAAGTGAACATGTTGACACTGACTATACAAAAAGTAAGAAAGCCACTGAGTTGAATATCGGCAGAAAAATTATTGTGACGCCAGAGTAGAGAGTAACTCTCCAATTTTTTTTTTATTTCGTAATAAATATATAAAGTATCCTCTGATGGATGAATTAACGTTTTGTTTGTTGATTGGATTTCTCTTCGTTAATAATATTATATAGAGCTAAAATGAAACTTATACAGGATAGAAATCTATTTCTTCTTCTCCTTGTTGGAAGTGGAATTTTTTGGTAGTTCTTTAACGAATGGCAAAAATTCTGGTTCACCAGGAATATATTTTCTCAATACTTCTGGGACAACAATACCGTCTTCAGTTTGATAATTCTCTAAAACACAACACAATGCTCTTTGTGTTGCACTTAAAGTGGAGTTCAAACAATGAACGTACTTCTTTTCTCTGTCGCCCATTTTTTTTATACCACATCTGATTTCCAAGTTTCTTGATTGATAATCGGTACAATTTGAACAAGAGACTAGTTCTTTATATTCGTTTTGGTAAGGGAACCAAGCTTCTAGATCGTATTTCTTTGCAGCAGCATTATTTAGCTCACCAGAAACGATACCCACTACGCGGTATGGAAGTTTCAAACTTTGATAAAACTCTTCGGCAGTACCAATCATTCTGTCGAACTCTTCCCACGATTTTTCGGGCTCCGTCAAACAAAATTGTTCAATTTTTTCGAATGCATGTACTCTAAAGACACCCCAAGCATCCTTACCATGAGCACCAGCTTCTCTGCGGAAACAAGAAGAATAACCGGCATAACGAACCGGCAACTGTTCTTGAGGTTTTTCAAACCATTCCCCGCTGTGATAAGCGGAAATAGGTTGTTCAGAAGTTGCAATTAAATACTTCTCATCGTCCCCATCGACAACTTTGTACAACTCCTCATCGAATTCCGACAATTGTGCAGTTCTGGCCATAACTTCTTTATTCATCATCACTGGTGCTTGTAATGGAATGTAGCCTCTAGCA
Organism: Zygotorulaspora mrakii; assembly: GCF_013402915.1. Classification (NCBI taxonomy): domain Eukaryota; kingdom Fungi; phylum Ascomycota; class Saccharomycetes; order Saccharomycetales; family Saccharomycetaceae; genus Zygotorulaspora; species Zygotorulaspora mrakii. The sequence continues at coordinate 369,450 of NC_050721.1, forward strand.
GCTAAAAATGACAAACCGTAGCTAATCAAAGCCTGGTTCAAGAAGACACCGTAGTTTCTGAAGAAGTACCCTCTGTGGCCCGAGATTTTGACACCACGTTCTGGATCATAGCCATCCAATCTCAACAAGACCTCGTGGTGAGACAACTTGGCAGGTTGGCCGGTTGCTGATGCATTACTACCAACTTCTTTTAAGTCTTCGGGTTTCCAGACACGGACTAACTCGTTGTTGTCTTCGTCATTCGAGACAACCACACTTGGATGAACAATGTTGCCCACTTGATAGACCTTCTTCTTCAAAGCAGCATCCTCCTGTTGCTCTCTGTCAGTCAGTTGTTTCTTCTCCTGTGACAACCTCTCCTTCTCAGCCAACAACTCACTAGCGTCCTCCTTGCTCTTGAATTTCAATCCAATATCCTTTTGCAACTTATTCAACTTTTTGTTCAACTCGTCCAATTCAAATCTCGTCTTGACCCAGCCCTTGTAGTTTTCGACAATTTCGTCAACAATCTCAACACTAGCACCTCTAGCTCTTTGAGATTTTCTGATAAGCTCGGGATCACCGCCCTTTTCCTCAATAAATAGATTGATATCTAGCATATTATAAGTTTCGACAGGCACTTTATGCTTACACAGTGGTCTCCGCAAGAGACCTCTACTTCGAGAGAAGTGTTTACACGCTAACACACGTCGCTTGTACTCTTCACTAGCATCAATTCCCCTCCAGTACCGTATTCACTCGACTCCTGTCCTATTCCATTCCATTGCAATCCTGCTGCTCATTCCAACCCATTCGAGACCAATCCGCTCTGGGGGGACCATGGCGAACAACGAGAAAAAATTTTATCCGGAAATTTGTCACTCTCTATTTTCAACATTACCCTTTTTCATTGCAATGTCTATAACCTGAAACAGGTCCAATGGTCCAGTGGTTCACGACGTCGCCTTTACACGGCGAAGATCCCGAGTTCGAACCTCGGTTGGATCATTTCAGGTTTTATTTTTTGGTTTGTTGTTCGTGTATCAGTGTGAGAAACCACGTAGCGTGGCTGGAGATATACTTGTGTACCATTATTAGACCCTATCTCATCAGTTCCCTATCTCATCAGTTCCCTTTCTCCCATTTGCTCTCCTTCTCCTTTACAAGTCACTGAAAACCATGGAACCGTTAGACCTCACGGTATATGACAAAAATATTAGGTATACTCTAAGTCATGGAGATCAATCCAGCACTCATCAGACACCTGACGATGGTCTGAATGCTATGTTTCCGACAAATATCAAATATATCTTCGAGGAAGATGCGGATAATGTAGAGCTGGCTGTTGCTGACGAGACCATTGAGAACGTTATCATTATATATTTGGGGGAGTCGGGGGCGTTGGAAGACGTGGAGGTGATAAGTGATCGCTACGAGCTACTGGGTTTCAGAAAAAGAACGTTAGGAACGAATAACGAAGCAGAGACCTATGATATAGAATTGGATGTCCTTTCTGAATTTAGCGACTTATCAACGATTGCTAGCGAGCTTTCGCTCAACGACTTGATAAAACTCTACACGACGCAAAATGAACAATTGCAAGCTATATCGAACTCTATATAGAAATTTTACAGATCGGACAGGCTGGCTGGCATGGCTTTTATCCGTATACAGTAGTATTTTTCAATCTGCTTCAGCTTTGATACATCGGTGGTGGTGATGAAGTTAATAGCCGTACCTTTACGACCGAACCTCCCACTTCTACCAATACGATGAATATAATTCTCCATAATTTCGGGCAGATCGTAGTTTATCACTAAAGAAACTTGTTGCACGTCAATACCACGGGCCCATACATCGGTTGAAATTAAAACCCTTGAATGGCCAGTCCTGAAGTCGTTCATTACTTTATCTCTGTCTTCTTGTTTCATATCACCGTGCATCGCCACCACTGCAAAATTGGATTGCGACATTTTTTGTGCCAACCACTCTACCTTTTTCTTTGTATTACAAAATATGACACCTTGAGTTATTGTTAATGAGTCATAAAGATCGCACAGGGTATCGAATTTCCATTCCTCTTTATCAACGTCAACAAAATATTGTTTGATCCCTTCCAAAGATATTTCATCCTTTTTAACCAAAATCTTTACCGGTTGAGACATGAATTTTTTTGTTATTTCTAGGATATCTTTACTCATAGTGGCACTAACCACAACAACTTGGCAGGCCTTGGGCAATTTTGTAAAAATATCATAAATTTGTTGTTTAAAACCCAAAGTCTCACTTAATAACTCATCAGCTTCGTCCAAGATTAACATTGATACATTCCTTGTTTGTAAAATCTGTCTTTTGATCATATCTAGTACCCTCCCGGGCGTTCCGCTCACAACATGACAGCCATTACTCTGTATCTTTTTTATATCGTCCTTTAGAGTCTTGCCACCAGTAATGGCGAATGCTTTCACATTCATGTAGTCTCCAAGATTGCAAACAACTTGACAAATCTGACTAGCTAACTCTCGTGTCGGTGATAACACTAATGCTTGCAAATCTTTTCTCTTCAGTTGTATTGCTTGTAGCGCACCAATAGTAAAGGTGGCAGTCTTACCTGTACCTGATTGGGCCTGCGCAATAACATCCTTTCCAGATATTATTTGTGAGATTGCACGCGACTGAATAGCAGAAGGAGCTTCAAACCCATATGAATAAATTCCTCGCAGCAAGTCATCTTTCAAGTTCATTGACTCAAAAGTCGGTGAGATTTTAAGTTTTCTGGAAGTCTTGAACTTCAGTTTCGAATCCTCACTCCTGTCAAATGACATCCTGGCAGTTGCTTATATCACTTCTTGTCTTGGTCTTGTTGTGATAACAGCTCATCGCATTTGATCTAAGCATTCTGAAATTTTTTAAGTCATCGCGCCAAAATGATGGTGCCTTAAAACTGATAATGAATTCAAACAAAAGACAAGGAGGGACAAACGGAGATGCCAGGACATATTCGCCGTGTCATCGTAGCGATTGGAGGTGGGCACGCCACTGGTGTGATGGAAGCTGGCTTACAGATCAAAAAGTCTCTGAACAAATTGTTCCCTTCCACTACTGTTACCATAATAGACTTGGATAGTAAAGCTACAACACCAATCCGGACATATACAAACAAAGACTACGATTTTGATCAAGTTTACGAGGGCTTAGTCAATACAGAATGTTTGGGAGATACAGCGCCTTCCGATGACTCTTCCCACGATTCTCTTGAGTTAGTCCTTTTGTGTGGCTGTTATGCGCTTTTCGACCCTAAAATTAATAGTTTAACTCATCTAAAAGTATTTCTGGACAGTGATGGTGATACAAGGCTAATTAATTTAATAAAGCTTAATAAAATATCTGATGGGGATCAATTGGCGGTCTTGATTGCGGAGTATATGGAGCATTTGCGCGTCGAGATGCAAAAGTATATTGCACCAACAAGAGCAAATGCAGATCTGATCATACCTTGCTCGAACGATCTTACCGGCTATGCAATTATAACTGATGGTATAGTTAAAATTATGGAGGATATTAGAGGCAATGGTGATTCTTCAAATGCCGCCTCAAAGCTATTCCCCCTTTTGGTAGACTTTGAAGCTGAAAGAATGGATGTGCAGAAGGAAAGGTATTACGACCTTTCGTAGCATTCATTTTTAAGCTTAATAGGTGTATAGTTCCCTTTTTATTCTAGTTGTGTACTGTTTTGATCTAGTTTAACACCCCTTGAAAGTCATCTCCGGATAACAAAACTTAAACTACCACCGACATGCTTCGTAAAATACTTAAAAGACTAAGAAATCTATTTAAGGTACTGTTTCCATGCTATACTACCTGGGTTCTTTAACTGTTATTTTTGCATCACGAAGATACACACCAGGTCCTTAATTGAATAATAAACATGGATATAATAATAGTCGAACTATCATCATTGTTCTGCAGTTTCTTTGAGGATTGCCTTGTCATGGGTAGAAATTTCGATGACAAAGTACAAGTACTCGGAGTGACTGCCATGGAGTAAAATTATGCTCCTGTATTCTTTCCCTTTTTCATTGAGTAATTGGAAAATTACATGTTTCGAGGTTTAAGTTTCGGTCTCTGAAAAAGTTCACTTTTGTAAGGTAATATGAGATCCAAGTGATAATCGGTGCGAGTACGTCAAGCATGCTCAAGCATGTTTTCAAGCCAACATATGCTTCACTCATCACGGTTCGGCGTATCAAAACGTTACATACACCTGTCTTTACAACGGACAATAACTTCACCAAAAGCGCCCTTTTAGAAGGTGTACGACTACTAGATGATATTCTAAACTCTTCTTCTCATGAAAATACATTACTTTACACCAGCAAATACATGTCGAAACCTCAGTTAATAACTTCAGAGAACCAGATACAAATGCAACATGTTATAAGAGAATTTTTGGATAGATGGCAGATTGAAGAGGCCTCAATGAACAGGTATCCAATTGACGTAAGGAAAAAATTAGGCAAAATAGGTTTACAGCTATATTTGGGTTGCAATGATATGAATCTTAGCCCCATCGGTACAACTTTAACACGTATATTAATGGAACAGTATAACAGATGTCCCGAAAGAGAGACCCTGGAAGGAATACAAAGATCCATAAATCTCGTACGAGCGATATTGAAGCAAAACAAACTGATAATTAGAGACAAAAAAAGCATCAATGCTCTAGTAGAAAAAATGACAAATACAGAAAAAGATTGTGCAACACTGAGGCGTGCACTCCAAGCAGTGGATTATAAACTTGTTTCCGATGAAACAATAAGAATCGTGAAGGGTAGGAAAACTTTTGATGAGTTAGAACTGTCCAAGGGCTGGAGATTTCCTGCAGGCCTGTTTGACACAAACGAAGCGTATTCGCGGTCTATTGGGTTACCTGAAAAAAAGCTTATTGATGTCAGCGAAGATATGTTAGTGCTTGTTTTTGATGGTACTTTAAGAGATGCAAATAAAATTTTACCGACAATCAATTACGCATCAAAAATTGAAAAATCTTTGCTCCTAATTATAAATGGTGATTGTGTAGGAGATGCATTGATGTCGATAACCATAAACAACAATAAGAACAAACGTAAAGGAAACAAAAGCAAGACTCTTATTATCAAATACAACTCGGCGGCTAATGGTAATCTATCCTTACAAGAGAATAATGATCTTATCAAATTTCTCAAACTTCCCAAGGGTTTCGGCAGCATTTACTCACCCGAATTCAGCTCCTACGTTCCTAGTAAGATGTGCTCCGATCTTTATTACGGAAAGTTAGAATCGATCAAGGCAACAAACGGAGAGGCTTTTCTTTACAATTCAATGGACTGGAAAAACCAAGACTCTGAAAATAAGTTTCTCCAGGTTACTGTAACCCTACGCATTGGTGGTCATAGTGAGTTTGAGATCAATCACAGACGGGCTCATCTGGATAACCTGATTAATAACATCTTGTGCGTAGGGCTGTCCGATGGGTTCGTCCCAACTTATGGAGTAGCATTAGCCAAGACAATTCCCTCGATTGATGCTCTCAAGAAGAATGAACGTAATCTCAAAGTCAGGGGAGCCTTAGATTCTTGCATTACAGCCTTTAGCGCCCCGATGGAGATCGCTATGAAGAATGCCTACGGCTACAGCAGATTTGAGATCAGCAAAATAGTATCAGAAACCATTGAATCCCGAGACTTTTTAAGTGCAAAAATAGAGGCAGATTCTGCAGAGGTTCAAAACTTTGCAGATCTAGGTTTTCTGGAGCCTTGGAAGAAACTTGACCAATGTTTAGCCAACGTTTTGAGTTTTGTAAGACTTCTAGACAGCTGCCAATATATTGTCGCGCGGGTCTTTGAGAAACCAAAGAAAGGTGGCAAATAGTCGGCACGAGATTCATAACCTAGGTAATAGACTATATCTTTAGGTGCGTGGAGAGTTATTCACGCCATTTCTTGTATATATTTCAATCCATTTTGGATTATTGACTCCCCCAAAGTCCGGCTTCAGTCACTTTGTGACTTCTCGCACAAGATGATCTGACTTCGGCAAATCTAAATAAGATAAGATGCTTCTGACTGAAGCATTCTACAAACGATAGGAAAAGATATCTGATGCCTTTCTTATTTAAGCCTGATGTCCCTCTTAAAGTCTGCATCATTGTGTATTGACTGTTCAAGTAGAACTGGGCCAGCTGCTGAGTGAAACTTTCCAGAATGATAGCAAGATTTGTCATCAAGAGATTCAATTCGACTCAAGCTGCTTCTAGCTTGAAGAAAACTGCCCTTTACGATCTGCACGTTCAGTTGGGTGGTACAATGGTTCCATTTGCCGGTTATGCTATGCCTGTCCTGTATAATGGTCAAACGCATATTGAGTCGCACAATTGGACGCGGAATAATGCTGGGCTGTTTGATGTCTCTCACATGCTGCAGAGCAGACTTACTGGTGCAGGCGCCACTGATTTTCTACACAAGGTAACTCCTACGGATTTCAGGTCCCTTCCAAGTGGTGATGGCACATTATCGGTTCTATTGAATGAGAAAGGTGGTATTGTTGATGACACATTGGTGACAAAGCAAGCTGAGAATGATTTTTATATAGTCACGAATGCGGGTTGCGTTGATAGGGATCTGCAGTTTTTGCAAGATGAACTTAAATCCTCTAAATATGATTGTTCTTGGGATGTTATTCAAGGTAGATCACTACTGGCTTTGCAAGGTCCACAGGCCCATGGCGTTTTGGAAGCATTGTTGAACAAAGGTGAAACAGTTGGGGACTTGTATTTTGGTTTGAGACGCACAAAGACATTATTCAACGGCGTTGAAATCGATGTTGCTAGATCCGGTTATACCGGAGAGGACGGATTTGAGATTAGTATACCTAACGAAAACGCTACTGAGTTTGCTCAACTGTTATTAGATAACCAAGTGACAAAACCCATCGGTTTAGCAGCAAGAGATAGTTTAAGATTGGAAGCTGGCATGTGCCTCTATGGCCATGAGCTAGATGAAACAATCACACCGATAGAGGCCGCATTGAACTGGGTCGTCTCCGCGGGCAGAAGAAATGTTGAGGCTGGCGCACTAAAATTCAATGGATACGATAAGATAATGCATCAGTTGAATAACAAATCTCACGAAAAGGTGCGCATAGCTTACGTTTATACAAAAAAGGGTCCAGCAGCTAGAACTGGATCCAAGATTTATCTGCCCGATGCTAAAACCGAAGTTGGTATAGTTACTTCCGGTAGTGCGTCACCAAGCTTGAATAACACGAATATTGGTCAAGGCTACGTCAAAAAGGGTCTTCATAAGAAGGGAACAGAATTACTAGTACAGGTAAGAAACAAGTTTTTCCCAATTCGTTTGGCCAAGATGCCGCTTGTACCAACAAATTACTATAAACACTGAACTTATAAAATATATAATTTTGTAACGAGAAAGGTGGCTTTTCGGGATATTGCTGCAAAGTTTTGGCTCCTACTGTTCTAAAGTATTGTTCCACTTGAAAGAAAATTCTGCCCATCACCATTTTGGACAGCTTGGCGGCTAAAATAGGTTGAAAACTCATCCAATGGCTCTCAATATTTAATCCCGCGATTAAGTTAGTTTGAAAAAAATGGCTTGAATGCTTCGTTATTCAAAGGAAGGATAAATCTGACAGAAACACGCAAACAATGGATACGTGCAATAATGATGCCAGTAAGGACCTTAGAAAAATGCATGAAGCCACTGATGTAGTGTTGCTTTTGGTACGTCTATGTTGAAAGAGTGGACCATACCTTTAGACTCAGAGCCGCGCAGTATGTGGCCAAATAGATAGTCAATCCTTTGAAAATGGTTTGGTTACCGTAGATGTCGAGACATAAATCCAGCTTAATTTTTTTATCAATACTCCAAAAGCTGCATTGAAGCAGAATCGGCAATGATAGATGCCATAAAGAAATACGTTGCAGTCAAAGCTACATAAATGAACCAAGAGAGTAGCGTAATTTCAGGACCACATCATAAATGTAGTCACCAGGAAATGCACATGGGAGAAAACAAAAACTGATACTTTTTTCATCACTTCACATTTAATTATGTGACAAACGCAACAGAACTTCACTAAACCAAGATACGGCCCATGATCGCTCTAAATGTGAGATGGTCAAAACAATGTAGACTCTAAGAAATATGTCATCACATAAGCAACAACAAAGTCACCTCAACATAATCATTCCAAAATTCATCAAAACCATCTCTCGTGTTAACATCGTGATATGAATCATAGGCGTGGCAAGTGTCGATACAAATGTGTTCTCTGTCCTGCCTTCTTCAATTGGTGTAGGTTACCGCATGACTTGATAAACTCGATTTTCATGTGCTTTTGTAACCTTTTTAAAGTTTCGCCAAGCGGACTTTACATCGCAAAAAAGCGGTTTTCTATATGATGATGACTCACTAAAAGTAATGATAAGCACACATAACAGCGATTTCTTTCATTTCTCTATTTAAAAACGTCGGAATTACCTCTAAATCGAACCTGGTATTGAACACTAGGAGAAAATGCCAGCAGATAGCATTCGCAGCGACTTAACGTGTGAGTCGGTCACGCATAGTGTAAAATCATATAAAGGACGTGGGCCTCACGACCAGTTAGACGAATTTATGCCACCTCGAGTTCCTCAGACTGCACCTGATGCTCAGAGGAAGCATCGTAGTAAATCTGGTGATACAGAAATAATATCGATTGTATCCTCTAAAAGAGCAAGTATGCGTAGACTGAAGGACCCGGAGTACTTAGTTGTCAGAAGACAGCGAAGGGGTCTTTTTGCCCAATTGTCGCTGATACCAGAGCTCAATGATGCCCGAGATTATCCAGAGAAGGTAAAAAAAATAATAGTGTTCATCATAGCTTTTTCCTCAATATTGGGACCAATGGGTACTTCAATTATCTTTCCAGCGATTGGACCAATAACGCAATCTTTCAATACGACCACAATCATGGTGAATGTTTCGGTTGGTGTTTATTCTTTGAGTATTGGGATATTTCCGCTGTGGTGGTCTTCGTTTTCTGAAATGCATGGAAGGAGAACTGTTTATATCATATCCTTCGCCATGCTATTTGTTTTCTGCATTGCAACGGCAGTCTCCCCTAATATCAATGCTTTCATAATATTGAGAGTACTCTGTGGTGCCGCGTCAGCATCAGTGCAATCCGTGGGAGCAGGTACTATATCAGATCTGTACATCCCAGAAGAGAGAGGTAAAAATTTGGGGATTTATTATTTAGGCCCCCTTATGGCTCCTCTACTCTCACCCATTATTTCTTCGTTATTACTCACAAGATGGTCGTGGAGATCTACTCAATGGTTCACGGTCATTCTTTCAGGCGTCGATGTACTATTAATTGTATTTTTTTTACCTGAGACCCTTAGAATACAAGATAACAAGAATGCTATTGCGATGATGTTATTGTCGAGAATGAAGAAAGCTGAAGATAGTGTTGACATTAGTGAAGAAACAAGGACATATGATGCAGTAAGTGAGATGAACGCAGATACAGGCTTAAATCCCGATGAAAACCAGAGCAATAATTATTCATCAAATCACGATAATTTGCAAGAAGAGATACATTCAGACACATCTTCAACAAGCACAAATCAATTTGATAATCATTCTAGACAGATTGACAAGGACATCGAAGGGCACCCAGATAATGAAGATAATGAATCGGAAATCAAAAAAATAATGACGGGCGCTAGTAGCATACGGGATTATCCTGCAATGAATCACAACATTGATGTGGGAGCCCCACAAATGTCTCGAATTCAATCTCATGATCCAAAATTGGAACTTCAAATGAGAGAACACGATATAGCAAGAATGAAGACAAATATGGAGGAAGAATTGAACAGACTAGAGACGGCGAAGACAAATATCTCAAAAAAAAGTGGCTTAGAAAACCGTTCTACCAAGTCTCAATGCATAAGACATGCGCTGTATATTTATTTCTTAAGGCCGATGAAATCAGTTTACTTTTTAAAATATCCACCAGTGTCATTAGCTATCACATTTTCTGCAATATCTTTTGCAGTATTATACTTCGTCAACATGACAATCGAGTACGATTATTCAAGACCGCCTTACAATTTTAAACCATTATACGTTGGTTTACTCTATATTCCAAATTCAGTAACATATATCTTTGCATCCATCTATGGAGGAAAATGGGTAGATGCGCTTTTGAAAAATTACAAAGTCAAACATGGAATACTGGCACCAGAAGCCCGTATATCATGGAATGTGGTCACAGCACTAGTATCCTTCCCAATCTCGTTGCTTATTTTCGGATGGTGCCTTGGCAAGCACTGCCATTGGGTAACACCTCTCATAGGAACGGCTCTATTTGGGTATGCATCAATGATGATTATCGGAGCAACAGTTTCATATATTGTGGATTCTTTGCCTGGAAGAGGTGCAACAGGTGTTGCATTGAACAACTTGATCAGGCAAACATTAGCTGCAGTGGCTATTTTTGTGACTGAGCCAATGCTGACAGGAATGGGGACAGGATGGGCCTTTACAATGCTCACATTTATTATCATGGCAGCTAGTGGCGTCCTGATTTTCTTGAAGAAAAACGGTGAATACTGGAGAGAAAACTATGATTTAAAAGCGCTTTATGATCAAGTAGAGTAGTATATGTAGCATTTAACTCATCAGGAAATACTTCCCCATACATTTAAAGTTGAATAACAGAGTGTTTAGTGGATCCTTTTTTTTTTTAGTTTTTCAACCGCACTGACACCATCATCAACTGACCGCGGAGGTAATCTTATATTTAAGAAGATGAAAATATAGATCTTGCTTGATACGTCACATTCGAGACAAGAAATAACGATTCAGAGTGTTGAGAATACCTTACTGCCACTTTTGCGGGGTACTTCTTTTGAGAGTATTGATTGTGATTGAATGATGGGGCTGGGTGAAAACCTCTTTAAGATATGGAGGATCGCACTAATGGTAATGTCAGTTGCACTTTTACTTTATGGAGTTACTTCATTAGTAGTTACTCAGATCATATTCAAACTATTCTGTGTAAATAACTCCGTCAAGCTACAGCATGGAATCAACCTAACAAAGAGATCTTTCATTTCGTTATTGATCTCGATTTTGGTCATGGTGGCTCCTTCCTCTGTAAGAATTACCACAGATAATACATCAATATCCAAGGGCACATTCTTTAAGTCGAATGGTAATATAAAATCAACATTAAAGAAAAGGAACATTATTTTTGCTAATCATCAAATTTACACGGACTGGGTATTTCTTTGGTGGCTCTCTTCAACTTCCAATTTGGCCGGGAACATTTTCATTATACTGAAGAAATCACTGGAATCGATTCCAGTATTCGGTTATGGTATGAAAAACTATAAATTTATCTTTCTGAGTAGAAAGTGGGCACAGGATGAGATTGCTTTACATAATGGGCTTGGAAGCATCGATGCTGATTCCAGAGGCGAAGGGCCGCTATCAAACAAGAAACCGATCCATTCCGATCCCGATGGTAAACTTTATTGGAATACAGCTGATGTAGATAAATCTCAATATCATTGGCCATATAGCTTGATTTTGTTTCCCGAGGGTACCAATTTGAGTGCTAACACTAGACAGAAGAGTGCGGCATATGCTGCAAAGACTGACAAAGTGCCCTTTCAAAATGTTCTCTTACCGCATATAACTGGATTGAGAACTGCTATTCAATTGCTGAAGCCTAGTCTTGAGGCTGTATACGACATCACAATTGGTTACTCCGGCGTAAAAAAGGAAGAATATGGGGAATTAGTATATAGGCTGCCAAATATATTCATCAAAGGGAAAAGTCCTAAGCTTGTGGACATGCATATAAGAGCATTCAATGTTACTGATATACCTTGTGATGATGAGGAGGAATTCACAAAATGGCTATACAATGTTTGGCAAGAAAAGGATGATCTGATGGAGACGTATTATAAAAAGGGCTCCTTTGATCTAGACCCTGAATTAGATCATTCTGTAATGGGAAAATTTGAAATGAGTCCTCTACCATTCCTATTTACGTCTTTATTTCCGGCGATTTTCTTCTCGGCATTATTTGGCGTTGCATATTTATTATTTATCAAGAGGTAAAAGAGAACACATATTGATATAAAGATACAAAAAAAAGGATCATGTGTAGCATTTCGATATTCCATTTAACTTTTTTTGACTCCTATCGTCATTTTGCTTATAATTTGATTGTTTGAGAACAGATGGCATTCCAATCCTCATCAGTCAACCGTATATATTCTTGATAGCTCTTCAGCCAATAAATTGTATCCTTTCCATCGGTTCCATGTGGCAGTACTTCATTTTTGTAGACTTTTTTCGCGATTTTGTTGGTATCTGTCATTTGAATCGAGTTCACCAATTTCACAAAAATTGGTAGGGCATACTTTGGCAACTCTTGCTTCAGATGAAGAAGCATTTTATTCAAAAGGTTAAGCTTTTCTTCTTCAGATAAATCATGATTGACTAATTTTAATATAGCATAGCCTGCTCTTCCCTCATATTTTGGCACCTTGACCCCAACGACAACGACTTGGGCAAACTGTTTGTCATTACTAGTCATTATCTGATCCTCTACTTCAGTTGTAGAGACATTTTCTGATTTCCACCTAAAGGTATCACCTAATCTATCAAGGAAATATAAAAGCCCATCGTTATCAGCTTTGAAAAGGTCACCACATCTATAATATGCATCACCTTTTCTAAAAACGTTACGAATAACTTTGGATTCAGTTTCTTTTTTATTGCCCAGGTAACCTTGAAAGGATGTTTCTGGTTTCTTGGGGAAGAAAATCCTCATAATCATTTCACCTGGCTCACCAACTTCAGGTTTTTCACAGAAACCTTTTGAGTTTCTATAAATGATGGAATCATCATCGGGATCCATTTTAACTAAAGTATGCTGAAAACTCAAAAACCATTGGATAATTGAACCATAGTTTTTACAAGCACCAACTGCAAAATCTCCCTTTTGATAATTTGTTGTTGCAAATGGGGCTTCTGTTGCTGCATAAAATTCACCTATTACTTCAATGTTAAATCTCCTTTTAAATTTTTGCCAAATATCAGGTCTTAATCCGTTTCCATAAGCAACCTTGGCACAATGCATATGTTCATATTTTGAAACAGGCGATTGAAGTAAATACCTACAAATTTCACCAACGTATTGAACATGAGTTGCTTTTGTTAGGTACACTTGTTTCCAAAAGAAAGTAGCAGAAAATTTATTAGCCATAGCGAGGCATCCTCCTTGGGAGATGATTGCACACAAACCTAATAATCCAGCTGTTGAATGAAATAGCGGCATTGCAGTAAATACAGTACTAAAATTAGTCATATGAAAGACATGACTAAAAAGTTGGCATGCAAAACTCGCTTTTCTCCATGACATTATTGCGGATTTTGGCAAACCAGTAGTACCAGAAGTGAAAATAAACATTGCGGGTTTATAGTCAGTCAAGCCTGGAGGCGATCTTGCGCTATCCTCTTGTAAAAACTGTGGAGATTGAAAATCCAATATATCTCTTGTTAGCGAATCTTCATCTAGATAGTTCAATTGAACCTCAGGGAGAGTTTCGTTGATTAATTCTTCTGTTTGCTTCATCGGATCACTGGCCAGGGGATCGATAAAAACTTTTGTCACTTTAGCAATCTTCAACGAATGTACCAAAGGCTTACCTAACGTATTGTAGTTGAGTAAAGCTGGGATTGCACCTATATTCCATAATGAGAATAGAAGAAATAAGAAAAGTGGTTTATTTGTGCAACTGACACCGATGTGATCACCTGGATTAACACCATTTTGAAAATGTAGTACATGCGATAGTCTTAAAACGATATCATTGAATTCTCTATAGGTATAGGTTTCCAATTGATACTCACCCTTTTCTGCTAATGGCCTTGGATAATTGATTATTAGTCGATCACCATTTTCCTCAACTTGCTTTTGAAACAGGTACCAATACTGAAACTTGTTCCTTTTAACTTTGATAGTATAACATAATAGATTTTTTAAAAAATATGGAATAATATAAAAATCGTCTTTAATCCTATATCTTTGATCTAGTTGCGCGAATGGTTTTTGTACTATAAATTTAAGCAATAACCAAAAAGGTAAAATAATCAGTCGAAGTAGCCTTAGGAGATGTATCCAGAGTTTTACAAATATGCGTGAGATAGATTGAAAGCACATTCTTACAATCTCTACCTTCGTGCCTGACCCTTTCCACAGTACAATTGGGATCGTAAAGCTCTTAGGGAAGCTAACTTATATAAAGATCAACCAAGATATATACGCGAGATTATATCTTTCGTTGGACTTGACTACCAAAAAACGAAACCAAAAAAAAATTGTGACACATTATTTTTCATTGCTTCCTCAAACGACACTAAACTTTTGAATTCAGAGTTGATGAATCTGAAACGAATCTATTGCTTGAATTCAGCTTGTCAATTTCGTCACTGAGTTTCTTTCTGTCTCTGAAATATAGGAACCATAAGATTAGTGAATCCAAGAGTAAGAAAGCGAATACGAACCATGACATTGTTTCAGCTTTTTTACCCTTTTTAGCAGATATGATACCGAGACTTGCTCTAGGTACAAGTTCTGAACTTGCATTCATAGCCACATGCGTCCACATAGTTCCGAATCCCCACAGCAGAGTCAACGAAGAAGTCCAAATGAGAAGAAACCTGTTCATGATGTATTTTTTTGGTGATTTTGGAACTGTGACGTAAAGAATAAGTAGGAACATTATGACAGAAAGTATAATAGTTGCCATCAAAAGATAAGGATGAACTATTTCAGTAGAAGTGAGCTCGGCAAGCTGCAAAATGTTCAATTTTATGGGTACATTTCTGCTGTTCGCGGATGCAGTCGTATTATTTTTTGGTGATTGGACATTGAATAATTCGATAGAAAGATCGTCGTAGTAAGTAGTATTGATTAGATCTTTGCGTGGATAACATATGGAGCCATTTATTTGCGGTAAATTTGACAAACAGACACCCATATAACCAGACTTGATAGAGACCGATTCCATTCCTTGAAGCGATTGATTATTGGGCTGGGTAGCGGTAAAAGACTTCTGAATTAGCGGATAAAAGGGAGAGTTTTTCTCAAACTTATAGTCGACTAGATAAATTGACAGATTCGCATTGTTGTAACAGCCAACTAGCAGGAAAATTGATAGTAAAATAGTTATAGTACTGAAGAGCAGCGCGAAAACTCTTGGTGTTCTCTTGAGACAGAACAAAATCGCGGAAATCGAAAACATGGCAGATGCGTTGGTAACGGTATATACTTCCAATGGTCAGGGAAGCGACACATTCTGGTACCATCGAGTTGTGGAATTGCGGGCTTATATATATGCGGCTGGTGCATCAGAATTGTTTCAAGATCGTCGAACAGTTATGAAACAGAAAGTGAATTTATTCTAATCTGATATATATTTCTTCTGTACGTAGGAGTTAATAGATTTTGACATAAGAATATGATATAGGGCGCGATAAAGGTAAAAACGGGAGGCAAAATGGCAAAGAGATCGGCAGAAGTACTAATCCAGAGAAGAAGCACCCGTAATGATATCGACCAATTCGTTAGTGATGACCGCTTGTCTCGTTCTATTATACAAGATAGAGTACCTGTTGATCATGTCACCGGCGTTCTTCGAAGCGTTATCCATAGCATTTCTTCTTGCCGAGATTTCAGCGGCGTAGCCCTCTGCCATCGCCGTTAAAATCTTGTTTGATAGCGTGTACTCGAACAAATCGGTCGAGACCTTCAAGTCGTTGTCAATCTCGAACTTGCTGTACTTTGGGGACTCCTCGATGGTCTTGGCGTTGAAGACAGGCTTGACTTTTGGCTCGAAAGAGATCGAACTGACGGGATCGTTGTAATAGATCGAAATCTTTGGATATTTCTCCGCGCCGAGAGACAACAGCTTATTCGCGATCAGCGACGATTCTTCGAAGGTTGGCGCCTCTTTACCCGTACCGTTGACGGCTAACTTGATGTTGCTAGCATGCGTTCTCAACAGCTGAACCTTGATCTTGTCCCCCACCGTGACAACGTCGACATTTCCCGCATCCGAAGAGTCATTCAAATGCTTTCTGACCGCCTTGGCCAACTGCGAGTGGATCGACCCGCACAGCCCTTTGTCGGAGGTGATCGCAATGATCAGTTCCTTCGAGCTGTCTGCGTCCCCGCTCTCCGCCGTGAGAGGCTTGGTTTCCGCGTTCTGGTAGAATTGCTGGTCCGCGTTATCGAATTTTTTCGCCGTGACCTTCGCTCTTTCCGCCTTACTCAGTCTGGTTGAGGCGACGATTTTCATTGTCTTGGTGATTTTCTCGATGTTCTTGATCGACTTCAGACGCATTTCGACCTCTTTCAGGGTCGCGTACGATCTGACGCCATTGTGACGGACAAATGTGTTGCATGCAGCTCTCAACATTTTGAAACTGGATTGATGATGTAGACAACGTTGTTACCTAGATGACCTCAATTGAACCTGACGATGACCTGACGATGACCTGACGATGACCCGAGGAAGCTTCAACACTTGCAAAAACGTGTAATCTTTGTTTCAACACCTCAAACTTGGTAATGAGTGAAAAACGTAGCACCACGGTTATGTATATAATAATACAGTAAGGTAATAAACGAGTAACAACCCAGTAACAACCCAGTAATAGACCAGTAATAGACCAGTAATACGCCGTTTTCAATCCACCACTATCCAGTAAAAATCTAGCTATGTAGTGTAGCAATGCCTAATGCAATAACGGAATAACGAACAGGCCTCCTCCCGGAAACAACCACTGGAAAACCCACAACCACCAAGGCCAGACTGCCGGCAGCCAACAGCCAACCAGAGTTTTCAAACCTGAGACGTAAAGAGCACTCGAAACGAAGGCGACACCGACAGGAGACAGAGCGGAGACGCACTGAGGGCGCGATGATCCAGGAAAGGGGGCAGGCAGCGTCGAGGAAAAACACTGCGATGTGATTGGCTGGGCGAGGCAGCCGTGAGAAACGAGTGTGCGAGAGTGTCCGGGCTGCGGCGCCCGGACAGGACGGCGGACAGCGCGCGCAACCAGGGAGGTGTCCGGGAGCGAGCAGGTCACTTGGTACGCCGGGGGTTGGGTTTTCCGGTCGGCGTTCTGGTTTCGGGGCGAGATCTGGCTGTGCCTCTCTGGGCCATGCGAACGAGCTCAGCGCGGAAGTGCAAGACGGGCTTTGGCGTTGGCGGCAGTCGGGGACGTATGGTGTGACACATGTGATTTGACAGCATGTGGGGGGCCATTACGAAAAATATAAGACAAACAAACGACAATGACCAGTACACAAGTTGGGAGTTCAGAGGGTCCATCTAGGGTTACGCTGTTTGCTTCGTGATTGACTGTTACGTGTGCGCTACCCTCCGACTCTCTGCACAACCGTACCCGCCTGAGCAGGGGACAGAGATAGAGATAGCGATAGAGAAGGTGATCTGGAAGAGTTAGAGCGTTGGTTGATTTGTCGATTGGGCGCTTTATTTTGATTTGGCCAAGCACACTCGCGCAGGAACCAGCGTTTCGATACAGCTTGCGGCTGGTAAGTAGGTGCGCGTATCGTTGTGGCGTCGGTGTTGCCGTTTTGACTCAGGTGTGCCTTGATGATGAACGATACTGATGACAACAAAGCGACCTCTTTGAAAGATTTGAACGTCTCGGACAAGAGAAAGGTGTCGAACCTGCTTCATGGAAGAAAGGCAAGCACGTACTTGCGGATCTTCCGGGATGACGATGCAGTGGGGACTGAGCGCCATCGAGAGGATCCATCTGGCGATGGATCCTGCGATAAGTCGTCGGTGCAGCCGCCGTGTTTGAAGTCGACCGTTTCCAACCCCTCTATCCCAGTTGCTCCCAAAAGGAAGACCTCGCTTTCACTCTACGACACGCATTACAAGTCTTCCACATTGCCGAGAAGGAAATTTTCGTGGTCACGAAACTCTGTATCGAGCGATGCCCGGATTAGTGACGCGAATGATACAAGCCTGAAGCCCTCTTCCGCTACATACTATCCCCATAAATCGGACGATCAAGCGAAGCCTGGCGCAAGTGCCAGTGCAGACGGCGGCGCAAATGCAGGCGCAAGGGCAGTGGCACCTTTGGATGCACAGGACAAGATAACGTCTATCTCTGTACCGAAATTTGCACAGGAGAACCAAACGTCCAATGACTCAGATGCCATAGAGACCGATGATGATTACTACGACGACGATGAAGATGAAGATCATGATCTAAACGACTACCCATTGGCGGTTGAATTACAACCGTTCACAAACAACGTGGGCGGTCACACAGCGATATTTAGATTTTCGAAAAGAGCAGTCTGTAAAGCCTTGGTTAATAGAGAAAATGAATGGTATGAAAATATCGAAGTGAAACATAAAGAACTATTGCAATTCATGCCAAGGTACATTGGCGTGTTGAATGTCCGACAGCACATCGTTAATAAAAATGATGATTTTCTAAAAAAATTAAACCCAAACAAGAATAAAAAAAATTCGGTGAGTTCGAATGGTCCAGTCAATCCATCCCTATATTTTCCAAAAGTTGGCTGTCCACTTACTCATATTCATTCTTTCCCGTACGATAGTAATTCAATATCATCAAATGCCTTACCCGAGGTTGTTCTTAACGATAATAGACATATGATTTCTGATTCGTTACTAGGAATTAAACCGCTATCGCATTCGCCAAGCTCTTTGCCAACCGATACTTGTATTTACTCTAATGGAAATTCTGTTGATGATTCGAACAACCATTCCGGTAATATCAATTTAGGTTCAACAACAGTTAACACAAAATTAAAGGCGTTGGTCTTACAAGAGGTTTTTGCACCAACAACAAATTCACACACGACAATGAATCCGAGAAAACATCTTAGAAAATCTCGTGCTTCTTCGCATGATAACTCAAGGCGTAATTCAAATCAATCACTGAAAAATATGTCAATACAACCTGTCACATCTCCTTTGCTGAAAAAATCTCTGAAAGAAAGCATTTCACATGCTTTAAATAGTCCAAATTCTTTAATGGATTTAAGACAATTTCACAAAAAAGAAATGGCAAGAGAATTTATTGAAGATCATAATGATAGTCATGACCATGATGGAGAAAGTCAAACAAATACATGCACAAATACAACTGCAGATACGAGCACAAGATCTTCTCCGATATTGGGGCCACGCGAATCTGTATCACCATTATCATTGCCACTAGATAAACCCATTTCAAATGATGAAGGGGTTTTTGAGATGGATGATGATGAAATTTTGAAAAATAAACTACCGGAATCTCAAATGAATTCACATACTACGAATCATAATGTTTCGTGTAATACATCTTCAAATACAGATACAAATAACCAATCTGATTCTGTTACTTTTGAAGAGCATTCGGATACTGTTGTGTCAAAATTTATTCTGCTAGAAGATTTAACGAGAAAATTGATCAGGCCCTGCGCCCTTGATTTGAAAATGGGTACAAGACAATATGGCGTGGATGCCAAGAGATCGAAACAATTAAGTCAACGGGAGAAATGTTTGAAAACAACATCAAGAAAATTGGGTGTTAGGATTTGTGGATTAAAGGTATGGAATCAATCTTACTATATTGTAAGAGATAAATATTTTGGCAGAAGGGTCAAGATTGGTTGGCAATTTACAAGAGTATTAGCCAGATTCATATATAACGGTTCAAATGTTTCAAGTATTATTAAACAGATTCCAAGACTAGTTAAACAATTAGATGTTTTATCCGCCGAGATTTCCAATTTGAAAGGTTATAGATTATATGGTGCATCCCTACTACTAATGTACGATGGTAATAATCCAGGTAACAAAAGATGCAGAGTCAAAGTAAACCTGATTGATTTTGCTCGATGCGTTACTAAGGAAGCAATGGATGCAAATGGCATTGAATCATTTAGCATTCCACCAAAAAATTCACAATTAGAGGATCGTGGGTTTCTAAGAGGTATTAGAAGTTTGAAGTTTTATCTCATGTCAATTTGGAACTATTTGACAACTGATCATCCATTATGTAATGATGATGACGAATTAAATCAACTGCTACAAGAAAACGAATCTAAATTTGATAAAAATTGGGATTGGTTAGATGAATTTGATAAAGAAACTGAAGAACAGTATAATGATCCTAATAGTGAATTAAGAATAAAATGGAGAAAATTTGAACTCATTTTTGATTTGGAACCTCGCTATAATAACGACGGTGAAGTTAGTGATTAAGCATTTGCATCAAGAATTTTTTTCTTGCATTTTTTTTTTACTTGTGTAATATTTGTAATAGTAATAGTAATAGTAATATCACAATATATACACGTTTCAAGTTTTATTTTCAAGGAAAACAAATTGTTTGAACGACAGTAAAGCTATAGAAAACAAATAGAAAATTTCAACAGCGGAACTTAAGTTGTTCAGAAAGCATCAATCTTACAGCTTATAGAGACCGTCCTAATGTTGGAGATACTGGGACAGCCAATGATACTGGTTAGAAACAATTGGTTTTCTGAAAACAGAACAGAAAATTTTACAAAGTGTGAAGGTTCTTTTTGCATTAAGATTTCTATCATTTTTTTGTTTTATATTGCAAAAAAAGTGTTAGGCGGGTAACGTTGTATTTTTTTTGGATTTAAAACATTTATGTAAACAACAGCCAATGGAGTTATAGGTAAGGGAAGATGGAGTAGGCATTGAGGAGGTTCAGCGTTTCAGTGGCTCAGTTCTGTTAGTGACTTGACTTGATATGGACACGGAATCACCGCACGATGAAACCAAAGAAGCACCTGAGCCTTCAACACCTAATATAAGTGCTGCAGATAAGTATTTTATTGATCAGCGTGATCTCATCTTACAGGATATTAATAACACAATGGATTCCATATTGAATAACCTAAATACACTAAACATTTCGCTTGAGTCTTCCATAGCTGTAGGGAAGGAATTTGAGTCGGTTGCAGATTTATGGAAAACGTTTTATGATGGGTTGGAAACTGATGCTGAAGTACCAGCAAATTCTCAGGAAGATGAACTGCAGATTGATCAAAGTCATGACGATGTAATGAATTCGCAAAAAACTGAAACTGAAATTTAATAAGCAAAATAGAAGTCTCTCAATCTGCTATTGAGATAGTTTTCGGTTTCGATGCAAACTAGGGAGTATGTTGTTCCTTTTCGATAGCCCTGCCTTGTACTTTACTTTTCGCGAGTCAACGTCATAGATGTTTTTATTCGTTTTGTATATTAGATCCTTTAAAGGTTTATGAACATACTCAAAAGAGCTATTCATAGAGGTATTTGCGCTATTGCATTCAGTCTCGCACTCTTGTTCGTGGTCATTTGTTATCGTGCTGTCGGGAGAAGCTGCTTTATCAGGCCCCCTTTCAAATGTATTATTGGTCTGGGCCTCTACGCAACAATAGTCCTCTTGCGAGGAGTCATGTTTTTCTTTTACTCGCTCTGGAAACGGCTCGTTCAGCTTGTGTTCCACCTGTGAGGCCACTGATGGAACTGGATCGTTTCCGCCATCTGCAACTCTTGTTTCCAAGCCCGCTTCCCATCTACACGAGCCCAACTCTTTCTCTACTACACGCTCTGTTTCTGCAGCTGCACGCAGCTCGAGGCCATTCTTAGTATATTCTTCTATCCATTTATGTGGATCTTCAACCTGATCTGTTAACGAAAACTCTCCAGGAATAGTAGCACCTCTTGTGCTTGCTTCACGTGAAGCCTTTGCAGTTTCAGCAGAATAATCAGTGTGGCTTCTTGCTCGCATACCATCCAATGCTCTCGTGAACATTGCCATCTGCCTTATTCAATATGAACTGCTGCTAGACGAGCTGTTGTTTCTATACCAGACGTCAGCGGCTAATCTTGGAAGCTGCTGAAGCGATCCTATACAATATCGGCGGAGATGCGTATTCAGTCACAATCGTTCATTACGAGAAAACTGCAAATGTCAAAAGCACACTTTTTTTTGCAGAATCATACATAATCTCTGTAGTTCATGTACTTATCTAGTAATCTTATGGTATACAAAACATGATTAAAGGATTACAAGACTCTTTAAGCTTGCTTATGTGTCTGGGATTCCGAATCGGGTTGATTAACACTCTGATATAATGGAAAGCAAAGCAATCCCGGGCGAAGCAATTTCAACGACATAGAGGCCGCTGCTGAAATGAGTTCTGGTTGGAAATATTTGCTGGCAAAGAGGTTTTCGCTTATAGGCCGCTACGATTACCTGAGCCTGAAGCAATTTGACTTCAAATATTTCTGTCAGGTCAAAGTTCATTTGAGTTCTTGTGTGAGCTGTCCGAGACATTGCTTTAAACACCCCTACACCGCACCCCTACAAGATTCGAATCACCTCAAGTAAAACGATTCCAAACCTTTGCTGCAATATTTACTGTCGATTGTCGCCTTGAGTGTCACTTTTTGGTTTGAATTAGGGTTGCACAAGGGATGATTTTTCATCAGTTTTCTCTCTATTCATGGTTAACCACGGTGTGAGACTCACTGCGTGACAGGCCCTCTTTTTATGAAGGTTCCGTTGCCTTATAGGTTTCTTTTTAGTGGATAATTTCCCTTCCTATTGAAAGGGCAAAATTCATTTACCGGGCGTGCTTTTCTCACCTTTCATTGTATCGGATCCCGATTCAGCTTTGCAGAAAGAGATGTTTCACTTTGGAATGGTTTCGGAGACTGTTTCATGTGCTATATCAATACAATTATCGTCGGTCATCCAGTATTTTTTTTAGTGCTTTTCTAGAATCGTTTTGTGGCTACTAAAAATTAGGATGGGACTGGTCGCAGTCTTTCAATCGATTTGTATGTTCTTCCTGCACATTTTTTTTTACTTTTTGGACCTTTTTAACCCACCAAACGAGTATTCGATGCCATTTCGCTCGTGGAATATCTCTTTGGTGAATTTCGGACGCTTAAGCGATGTAGTTGCTCGAGTATTTTTGTAGATTCTTTTGTGATATACATCATCAAGTTGTGTTTTCTTGATTCTTTTCGGGCAGAGAGAGTGCGACGTTTTCAACTTGGTGAAAAAAAATCTTGGCATTGTAAGGGATGGTTATTTACATCACGATTACCAAAGATAACACAGTAAACAGGAGCCGTGCAGCATGGAAAAACGACAGAAGTCTCTTCAAAATCGCTTTCATTTTATAAATAACGACTACACATCTCAGGCCTTTTTTTTTCTTTCCTTCACAACAGCCACGATCCTGGGTAACTATACAAGGGTCGGGTTATCGAAACTATCGAACTATGGGACATCATACGTAGCACCGGGCTCCATTTTATGGAGTAATCTTGTCGCATGCATACTTATGGGTATGTTGCAAGTGCTGAAAAAGGGTGGCTGGTTCGAGCTGGAGCAGATATCGGAGATGTTTGTAGTGCTGACAACGGGCTATTGTGGTGCTTTATCTTCCTACTCAAGTATGATACTTGAAATGTTTCTACATTCAGCAAATTTGACCCCAATAAATGTCTCGAACGATATAAAGCTACCCAATAGAGCATACGGTATAATGGAGTTTCTATCTGTTCTGCTTGTCCAACTATTTGTATCTGTGGGCTCTTATATTTTTGGTAGGAGCTTTGCTAAAACATTCATACTACCGTTGGGTTATCGGATGGATATGCCTGAGATGATGAGTGAACTGCAAAGAGAACCACCCGTTCCGCAACTTAAAATTGCGTGGACTTACAAAACGGTACGAGCTGTGCAATGGATTTTTGCCCTTTTGGCAATTCCACTCATTGCATTGATAATTGTATTGACGTGTGTTTACAGTAACTACTCACGTTCGTCTTGGACGTTAGCACAACTTTTCGCCATCCCAGCTGGTTTCTTAAGATTTTTCTTGGCAAAGTTGTTCAATTCAAAACTAAAGAGATTCCCACTAGGAACCTTTATAGCAAATGTGTCTGCTGTAGCTACTTTGGCAGTCTTTACAATGTGTTTACGGGGAAGAAGTCACTCAGGTAGCAGTACCCCAATTGCAGGCACCGTAACGCAATGCCAAGCGCTTTCTGCTCTGTCCTCAGGATTTTCGGCAACCTTGAGTACTGTCAGCACATTCATCAACGAAGGCTACAATCTACCGCTATTCGATGCGCTGGTATACTATGCTGTTTCAATTTCCGCATCTTACTGCGTGATGGTGGTAATGCTAGGTTCACTCGCATGGACGAGAGGCCTTACGTCTGCCGCGTGCTAATGGATAGCTAGCTCGATATGCGATAACGGATCCCACGAGATTTATAGAATATATTAATACTTCCTACACTAAAAGCTAATAAGTGATAAATATCAATTTGTGACATAAATATTGATATATGTGGTGTTAGGGTGTCCTGGATTGGCGCTGTGCAACCAGGCCTCAACGGTGTCTATAAGTTTACTCATACTTGCTAAATGAGTCAACGCCCAGAATGAAAACTATCTACTTATTTAACGAGCCAACGTATTTTGAAACGCCATGTCTGAGGACCCTGATAGAACGCAGACGCCCATAATTTTCGCTCCTGAGACTTACCAATATGATAAGTTCTCTTTGAAAGAATCTGAGCTTGGGGGTGATCCAATTGAGCAGTTTACGAAATGGTTTGAGGATGCTAAAGCAGATAAGTCTGAGACTCTTCCGGAAGCGATAAATTTTGCGTCAGCTGAACTACCAAGCGGCAGAGTATCATCGAGAGTCTTATTGTTCAAGGAGCTAGATCACCGTGGATTCACTATCTATTCGAATTGGGGAACTTCGAAAAAGGCTCATGACATCGCAACCAATCCTCATGGTGCAATCACTTTCTTTTGGAAAGATTTGCAGAGACAGGTGAGAATTGAGGGATTTACTGAACATGTTAATCGTGAAACTTCAGAACGTTACTTCAAAACAAGGCCTCGTGGTTCCAAGATCGGCGCTTGGTCCTCACCTCAATCGAATGTGATAAAGGACCGACAGGAACTCGAAACATTGAAGGAAAAGAACATGGAAAGATTTGCGGACGTCGAAGACGTCCCTTGTCCTGATTATTGGGGTGGCTTGAGAGTTGTTCCATTGGAAATTGAGTTCTGGCAGGGAAGGCCAAGTCGTCTGCACGATCGTTTCTCTTACAGGAGAACAACTGAACATGACCCTTGGGAGTTGGTAAGATTGGCTCCTTGAGAAAAAACTTAACTTATTTATCATTTCTTTACTCATGATTTTAAATCTTCCGGTCTTATGCTTAATGTTATTTACAAAAGTTTATGTAGCGCAACATTGATCTTTTCATGGATATTTTCATTATAGTTTGCTGTCTCCTCATCAAATCTTTTCAGCATGCTTATAATCGAAGTCCTTTCGCGACCTGATACAGATTTCTGCAAGCGATGTATCATGTAAGCAAGATTCAAATAGAGCATATGAACAGCGAACCTTTCAATTTCGTTCGAGCCGTTTTGGTCGGCATTTTGCAGCGTTTTTCGAGCTCTTACCCATTGAGATTCTTGTGGCTCTATGTCTTCGCACTGCGTAATAATGTTAAGCGCCAGACCAAGGTGAAGGAGCCGAATGTCAAACATGCTGCCTGATTCCACTTCCATATGCAACAGAACAAATTCTATAGACTGCGTATAGGCATGTATTTTTTCTTGCACCGGAAGCATTGAGAGTATACTTGTGCCATTAGTTAACAGAATCATACTTTTGACATAATTCTCATCTTTTTCAAACTCAGGATGCCGTATGAGTTTTTGAAGCAGCAAAAGAGCCTCTTTTTGATTTTGCTCAATGTGGTGTTTTGTTTCTGTGGTCAGAAGTGTCTCTATAGATTGGAATATGAGATTTGCGTTCTTCTTCTGGCCCACTAGATTGAAGATTTTACGCGCAAAGCCAGATGATGACAATACGGTGGGGTGCATCAAGTAAAGCTTTAATGCATACGCTTGGGCAGGTTCATCATTTGTTTGCTTGAGGAAATCTGTAAAGTTAAGACGCGTCATTTTATGCCCTATTAGGGAGCAATCTGGTACCATCGTTTGAGAAAGCATCAGGAAAACGCTATCATGGAATATATCTGGTAGGTCATTTGAGTTCGATGCCAATCTCGTAAGCAAGTATCCCTGCAGTAATAGAACAACTGGATCCTGTAATATCTTGGGGAAAGACCATTTTATTGTCCTAGGCAAATTATTTCGAAGTATGTAAAGCAAAAATGCTTCATCATCACGTATTGCCAACGAAAGATTGAGAAGCTTCGAGGTAAACACTATTATCTCCATGTTTATGGATGGCTCGGCAGTCAGAAATTCCAAATCATCTTGATATTTCAGAAAATCACCCATATTTTTTAAGTCATTAAAATGATGCGTGGTAACATTATCCCTATTTTCGCTTACTTTGTCTCTGGATTTATTTCCCTCTATTGTTCTCTCCTGTTCATCAATTGAAAGTTCATCTGATTTGCCTTGGAGCATAGTTCGAGCCCTTCCGTAAGTCACTTTTCCATCGTCTTCATGATCACTAGCCTGCAGCAACTGTTCCAGATCATTTTGAAATGTCTTCTGAATTGAATAGTCGTCAATGTTTTGAAAGGAAGATAGTAATTCGTTAACGTCCTCTACTGTTTCTTCTAATGGGCTCTTTGACGTATGAGCGCTGGAAGGTCCATCATTATCATAGCATTTCTTTTCGTAGTTAACTTTTCTCTTCTTTTTGCAGCTATTATTCTCCTCCAAAAAGTCGAATATTTTCAAATCAGAAGTAGTGACTGATTTGTCAAAGCTGGTTGCCATTGTTACTAGAATGGACTCATCTTCAGTTTCGATGCTTGCTCCGGAATGCGCTTCTACATCATCCACATTATAATCTTTAGCATACTGACAGGGATTGCTAAAATCGCTCAGCAACGAGGACTGATCTTCGTTTGGGGTATTTTCGTCCTCTTGGATTTCGCTTACTTCAATATCGCCTTCATCACTAAATTCCACTTCTTCGGATTCGCGTAGTTTTTTATAATAAACTGCCACTGAACTACTACGTTTGCCGTATGCTCTCATGAGGCTCAATACTCAAGTGTTCAGTTTGGTTCTGAAAGCCTCATCTTCTCCATTGGTATATACATGTCCTTTCTTGACGCGTCTTTAAGCGCCCAGCTGATCGTGATCACGAACTATATCACAAAACAAAAGTAGAAAAAGTGGAACACTTAAAATACAATTTAGACGTGAGAGCACTTTCCCTAAGAAATTTTTCACTTAAGAATCTGTTCCAGATACGAGATGTACGGAGACCTGGCTAATAAATTGGTCCTCGAGGCGAAGAGAACAAAACAACTAAACAGTAGAAGTATTCAGCAGTCGAAACTACCATTATATCATGAAGAGTTAGTACAGAACATTTTGAAAGAAGTGGGACAACTGAAGAAGAATTCAGAATACTTGAAGCAGCACCAAATCCTAGATGACGTAGGTGGTAAGGTCTCTAAATGCCAATATTTTGTCACGCTTTTGTGTATGGAAAGAAATAAACGGTGCCTCTTGGCATATCAAAAGCTGAGAACCGATACACTGGACAAATTTGCATGGGATAATAATGGAATAGATTTATTGAACGGCTTTGACGATGTTGATCAGAATGCCAGCGATTTATCGCGCCATGAACTTGAATATGTGAAAGAATATTCTGATTTGATTACCGATCTAAAAAGTGGCGAGCTAGCAAACGTGGACTTATCTGGCAGTTTGAAACCACCAAGTGACGTGTTCATAGATGTAAGGGTATTGAAAGATGCGGGGGAGATCCAAACCGAGTATGGTGTATTCAATCTGATCAAAGACTCTCAATTTTTTGTTAGGCAATCAGACGTGGAAAGGCTCATACAGCAGGGGTATTTACAAAAAATATGATGCAAGATACAATATTCAATAGAGGTGAATTACAAGTAAGATTACAAATTGTTGTACATGCACGATATTTCGCCAAAGAGCACAACAGACCAAAATGTGATCAATTGAAGTGCACAATGAACTGCCCAAATAGTGTCGATTGAGTCGCTGTAGAAGAAGCGATGCTTCCATCGTGTTAGAAGCTCAAGTGATCGTCAAACAATCAATCAAATGGTGAACTGTCCTTTATCAACTGATTTGTGGTGCACGGGTGCGTTTTTCTTTTGAAATTGATTATGGGGAAGTGAAAATTTTTGAGATGCCTTTAATAACAAAGATATTAGTTTACCCTCAAACTTTACCTCGGCTGATATCGCTAACTCAAGTGCTGCACTGCTTTTTACTGATATTGATTGATAGCACAGTCTCCAGCTTGTGCTTGCTTGTCTTATTTAAAAACTGATTATCAAGATCAATTAAATATGAGTGAGAAAACAATCGAAATGTCTGCTACCGACAAGGCCAATTTAACTCATAGTGAACAACATTATTTTGATTCCTATGATCATTATGGAATTCATGAGGAAATGTTGCAAGACTCAGTACGTACACTGTCCTACAGAAATGCTATTGTGCAAAACAGAGATCTCTTCAAGGATAAGATTGTTTTGGACGTTGGATGCGGTACTGGTATCTTGTCAATGTTTGCCGCTAAGAATGGTGCCAAACATGTGATTGGTGTTGATATGTCAAGTATCATTGAAATGGCCCGTGAAATAGTTGAATTGAACGGATTTTCAGATAAAATTACCTTATTACGTGGCAAATTAGAAGACGTTACACTACCATACCCGAAGGTTGACATCATAATTTCTGAATGGATGGGTTATTTTTTACTATATGAGTCAATGTTAGATACTGTATTGTTTGCCCGTGACCGTTACTTGGTTGAAGGTGGTCTAATTTTCCCTGACAAGTGTTCTATACATATCGCTGGTCTAGAAGATGCGCAATATAAAGATGACAAGATTAATTATTGGTATGATGTGTATGGATTTGATTATTCTCCATTTGTTCCTTTAGTAATGAAGGAACCTATTGTCGACACCGTGGAAAGTCATGTTGTTAACACTACTAGAGCCAAATTAATTGAATTTGATTTAAATACTGTTAATCTATCGGATCTTTCATTCAATGCTAAATTCAAGGTAGAGACAAAGAGACAAGATTGGATTAATGGGCTAATTGCATGGTTTGATATCGAATTCCCTGCCCCAAAGGGTAAGAAGCCAGTTACTTTCTCCACAGGTGCCCATTCAGCTTATACCCATTGGAAACAAACTGTTTTCTATTTGACTGATAATCTGGAAGCCGAACGAGGCGATGTTCTAGAGGGTGAAGTATCATGCGCTCCTAATAAGTTTCACAATAGAGATCTGGACATCAGCATAAAGTACGACTTCAAAGCAAAAGGTGTCGACTCTGAGAGTAGATCAGTTCAAGGTGAAACTAAGTATGTGATGCATTGAAAGTGGTAATGTGGCACAGATTTTGTACTCGATTGTATATTAGCTATTGAAGATATTTGTAAAATAATAAAATTTGATAGAGATGTAGCAGCTCTTTGCATGTATATACTTGATAATATTTCGTACAATGTAATTGATCTAATGCTTCAAAGCTAGCACAGGTTTGATAGAATTGCACCTCTGCAGGGATTAAGAAGATAGAGACATATTATATTCTGTATATTTGTAAAAATACTAAATAATGAGAATAATTAAGAATAAATCTTTCTCTCTGCTTAATCGTGTTTCAAAGTTTGCGTGAAAGTTTCAGATGGTTTCTTACCACCCTTTTCAGCTTTCTTGGAGCCCAACTTTTCAGCAGCAAAGACTTTTGCGTATGGGTTCAATCTCAATAGAACTTGCTTGTTCTTCAATGGGTTTTTCTTCAAAACATGAGTACGTTTCTGAGTAGCTTGACCGGCTGGTCTAACAACGGATTGAATTTCAGAAGAGTTGATAATTCTAGTAACATCAGTGTTGGTGATAATGTTAGATGGCAAGGAGTAACCACTTTTGGAAGAAGTAACGGTTTCAGAACCCCAAACCTTGTCTAAATTAGCGAAAGCAGATTCGGTCCAGATAACGAATCTACCCAAGTGAGCACCTGGAGCCAATTGCAACAAGTTCAAAGAGGCAACGTTAGCAGTCTCAACACCTGGAATGTTTCTACAGGCCTTGACAATACCGTTGTCTTGGGAGTAGACGACCAATGGACCTCTTCTTTGAGTCCATCTTCTGTTTCTGTACTTACCTTTACCAGCTCTCAATTTCTTGGACTTCAAGACCTTGATCAAATCAGATTGAGCACCAATGGCCTTGAAAGCAGCAACAGCTTCCTTTGTTTTCTTGACAGATTCGAAATCGTCAGAAACAACCAATGGGATTTCTGGGATCTTTTCAACTCTGTGACCTCTAGCCAAAACTAAAGAGGAGATAGCAGAAGCTGCGATAGCGGAAGCAGTTGCAAAACGCTTTTCGTTGTGGTTAACCTTAACGTTCCACTTTCTCCATGTCTTGGTTGGAGCAAACATACGACCACCACGACACATGTTACCGAAAGCAGCTTGACCAGATCTGTGGGTACCACCACCACCAACTCTTGGAATACGGGCGACAGCACGACCAGTACCCCATGATTCAGCAGAGGTTTGATGACCAGCCTTCTCAGAGACAGCGTAGGCTTGTCTCTTGTTCTTGTTAACAGAAACAAAAACGGAGTGGACGATATCAGCACGGATTGGTGCAGAGAAGACAGCTGGTAATGGAACAGCAGAAGAGGTGGCTTCACCACTTAGAGAGTGAACAGTAACTTGAGGACGAGACATTGTATGTTTAATTCCTTTTAGACGGTGGTTTTTTTGTCAAAAAGTAGCATGGAATAGTGAAAAATTTTTTTTTTCAATGCGTTTCTTATATAGATGAAAAAAAGCTTGTGCGTCGTCGAAAAAAAAAATAAAAAATCCTATAAAAAAAAACATGCGAAAAGGCACATAAGTTAGCGGCAAGATCATATATTTTAATATGACCATTGCACGCCTTGCCAATTTACAAATTTTATGTTATTTGATGTTATAATTTGTTTTTAGCTCTTTTTATGATTTCTCTCTCGTTATCGAGAAGGATTCTAATACAAACTATCCGGATTTTATTAACAGACGCTGCATTTTGTATCAAGTCCTTACTAGCCTGGGAGGAATTCTTCATCGAGAGTAGCTGTTTGAACAATTTTTTATGCTCATGATTTGGCTTTCTTTGAAGAATTACCCACGAATGCTTGTCTGATATCCCATCACACTCAACTGCAGTTTTTAGCATGCCCCAATCCTTTTTATTAAGAGAGAGTAAATTTATGAACGCATGCAATTTCAGAGATGCATTGCCATCGAACTGCACGTACATCTCAGATAACCACGGTTTAGAAAATTCTGGTGTGTCATCACCATGTTCATCATCTGCAAGTCTCGTTGCACTATACCAAGCGTCAAATAATGCATAACCCATGTCACTCCACCATGTAGTCCTCAACTTAAAGCTATTATCACTCTTGACTAATTTCAAGACCTCTCTACCTAGATGCACTATGTCCAATGCATTCTCTAGAACGCAAAATCCGTATCTTGCAAGTAGTAATGGGTTAGAATATTCTCCATATGAATTGAATATTTCATCTCCGGCATTGATACCGTTGACAAGCACCATCTCTACACATTCATCGTCACTGTCACTACCGTTGTCGTGTTCACTGCTGCCGTCATCATCAGTAAGAGTTATCTCAATATCACTGGTATCGCTTCCATCGTCCTCACTTTGATCATTCGCAGCACTGTTATAAGAATCAGCAAGTCGGCCTGCATCATTAGATGCTGCCGCCCTTGACATCGTTTCCGCTATCATGTGCTTGCACATTCCTGGCTCACCACAAAGTTCGCAAACTTCATATAACGAACTAAAATGTACATCGGGTTCCATAACTCTATGATTGAATAAATCTGCAATTGGTACCAATGCACTTTCATGGAATGCATCGATTTCAAAAATACGTGAAGATATAGCATAAGCAACAGCGACGAATCGCAGATACGGGTTTTCACTTTCAGGTACATCAACGTCGAAAAACTCTGCTGGGATGGGCAATCCAAACTCTTCATTCCACTTTCTAGCTACAGAAACGGCAACGTTGAAACCCTCCTTGACTTCTTCTTCGGGAATGAGCCCATTATGCAATGTATCCAATGTGGATCCCTTGAGCAGCTTCTTCTCTGCAGCATTCCAATGATTAGGTGGAACTATCAGAGTGCCGTTCGAGTCTTTGATCTTAATAGTCTCTAGGTACTTATATCAGTGACTACCATCCTTAAAAACCGTAGTTTCGTAGATGAAAGCTATAATTGAAGCTAGAATCCCGTCTATCTCTTCATCAAGTAGCAGATTGGCAATGGAACTGTTAGAAGCTGAAAAGATGGACGATTTTGGTATTTTGAGCAATGTAGTGTCCGGTTCTATATCCTGTTTTGCAAATACACCAAGTCCACCGAAGGGAGATCGCCTCACTTCACAAAGATCTGCCTTGAATTCGCCCTCATTTTCCTCAACAAACTCTAGCACATCACGAAGATTATCATACAATGTGTTAGACATAGGTGGCTTGGCCGTAACAAGGCTTTTCAAGATTTATTTCTTCTCATCTCATTGCATCGCATTTTGAAATTTTTCATACCACCGTGTAGCAGTAAATAACTGGTAAATAAACACCACTTGAACAGGAAGCTAAAATAAGGTTATAATCATCAGTGGATCACACTCAAACATTGAGGGGATAGGCATTGAGTCAACGTTGAATCAATGTCCAACATTAGTAGGTATAAGACCTTTCCTTGTGATTCTTTGGGCTTCGTATGCCGTGACTGCATGTGAACATTAACAATGGTTGAAAAATTTGTTCTTGTTATAAAAGAAAGGGTTCCTTACTGAATTACCCTTTTTAATGTATGTCAGCGTGCAGATCTTCCAAGGGTATTTGCATGTTATAGAAGCAGTAATTGCGAAATTACTGTCCAGTTGTAACGCAGTACAGGTGCTTTCTCTGAAGATCTGCGGCATAGATAAGTCAACTTAATTACTCTCAAAACAGTACAACATGTCCAACAAATCCGAAATGACGGAGGAAACAAGTCATAAGGTCAGGAAGCAAAGCACAAAGAAACCTCACAAGGATTCAGGTTCTAGTAAAAAGGAAAGCAAGAAATATAATTTTCTTGTGAGAACATTGTGGACTTTTGTAATGATATCAGGGTTTTTCATCACTCTAGCATCCGGCCATTTCTGGTGTATCATGTTAATTGTAGCATGTCAAATTGCTACTTTCAAGGAATGTATTGAAGTAACAAGCGAATCTGGGCGTGCTAAAAACTTGCCACTTACAAAGACTTTAAATTGGTATCTCCTATTCACTACAATTTACTATTTGGATGGTAAATCACTTTTCACATTTTTCCAAGATTACTTCATTCAGTACAGATTTTTGACACTACTTGCAGCAAATCATAAGTTCATCAGTTATTGTCTTTACCTCATGGGATTTGTCATATTTGTTTGCAGTCTGCGGAAGGGATTTTTGAGGTTCCAATTCGGTTCTCTATGTATAACACACATGGTTTTGATGCTAGTAGTGGTGCAGGCACATTTGATCATAAAGAATGTGCTCAATGGTATCATATGGTTTTTACTACCTTGCGGTCTTGTCATTGTTAATGACATCTTCGCTTATTTATGTGGTATCACTTTTGGTCGCACCAAATTGATCGAAATTTCTCCAAAGAAGACTCTAGAAGGTTTCCTGGGAGCGTGGTTTTTCACGGGTCTTGCAAGTATCATTCTTACCAGACTATTAACTCCTTACATGTACTTGACCTGCCCCGTTCAAGATATCCACACAAACTTTTTCACTCCTCTGACGTGTGAATTAAACCCTGTATTTATCCCTCAAGATTTCAGACTACCACCAATTGTTTTTGAGAAGTTGGGCATATCCGTGATAACTATCAAACCTATCTACTTCCATGCTCTAAATTTGGCAACATTTGCCTCATTGTTCGCACCTTTCGGTGGCTTTTTTGCCTCCGGTTTGAAAAGAACCTTCCAAGTGAAAGATTTCGGTCATTCAATCCCTGGTCATGGTGGTATTACCGATAGAGTAGATTGTCAGTTTATTATGGGATCGTTCGCAAATCTGTACTACGAATCATTCATCAGTGAGAATAGAATTACGGTAGAGACTGTTTTGTCAACAATTTTAATGAATTTAAATGAAAAGCAAATTATAGAAGTAATCTCCACTCTGAATGCCGTACTATTCAGGAAGGGAATTGTCGATAATCAAAAATACAAACAATTGGCTTATATTTATAGCACTGCTACAGAAAATTTAACAAGCTAACATGCTTGAAATTTAGGTTAAGGTCACGGTTCTAAGAGTTTATTACCAGGTATAAATTTGTAAACATTCAATCATCAATTAATTTATGTAAAGTAAGTGCAGTCATCACATAATTTGTTTTTTTTATTTTATGCTTCTTATTCCCGATGAAAAAGTAATCCTTGATAAATAATGAGGGATCCGCAATGCGATGGGGTTTCTTCTCCAGGATTAACAAATCGCACAGGTGTATCCTTTGGGAATTAGCTAGAGCGGGCTGCTTTGAGAATGATTTTTTCATTGGATGAGGATTTGTGCCATCTAAAACTAGCAGATTCCCAAAATGGCATTCCAGCTATAGCAATTCATGATGAAAGCGACGACAATTCTGAGAGAGCAACTGAATTCTCAGCACCATCAACTAAGGGCACCCAGCTGTCATCAAGCACAGAACCGATACCGTTCCAGAATGGCCCTAAAGCTAGAAGGAGATCATCTGTCCTGGAAAGATTCCCAATTACTACACCGCCCCATACGAGACGTGTCTCTATAACGCCAACATCACTGAAACCCGATGGAAATTTATGGAGCGATCAGAAGCTTAAATCAGCACGTAATCTTAAAGATTTTTCACCGGTGAGGGTTTTGGGAAAGGGCGCATATGGAAAGGTCATTCTCGTGAGGGACCTTACCACTTCAAAACTGTATGCTATGAAGCAGCTTAAAAAAGCAGAGATAATCTTTACAAACCAAGAAAACGTTGATGAGAACAGTGATGAACACAAGGATAGTAGTGCTCTCTTCAAAAGAATTGAAAGGACTTTCGCAGAAAGAACGATTCTTTCCGAATTGGAGCATCCAAATATTGTAAAGTTGTTTTATTCCTTTCACGATAATTCAAAACTATATTTATTATTGCAATACATTCCAGGTGGTGAATTATTCTTTCACTTGAAAGAACATGGCACATTGGATGAAGATACCGTTGCTTTTTATGCAGCTGAGATAAGTTGTGCATTAAAGTTTTTACATGATAAAGGGATTGTTTATAGAGACTTGAAGCCAGAGAATTGTCTGCTTGACCAAAATGGTCATTTAGTGCTAACAGATTTTGGATTGAGTAAAAAAAGCGTAGCCCAAATGGAGTCAGATGCAGGACTGAAAGAAGATAATAATATTATGGAATTGCATTCTATAATTGGTACCCCAGAATACTGTGCTCCCGAAATTTTACAAGGTTTATCGTATACCAAAAATTGCGACTGGTATTCCCTCGGCTGTTTGGTATACGATATGTTGGTGGGTAAGCCTCCATATACAGGTGCAAATCATAAAATAATTCTTTCAAAAATTCAAAAGCAGAACGTCAAACTTCCATATTATTTAAGCGATGGCATGAAAGATATGCTTGGTGCCCTGCTAAAGAAAGAGCAGGGCAAAAGATGGGATGTTGACAATTACTGGAGAGTAGCGCAAAATAAGACGACAAAGGCCAGAAAGAAAAGGAAGGCTGGCCAAGAACGTACGTCAGGATACACAGCACATTTTGTTTTCAGAAAGATCAACTGGAAAAAACTAGAAAGCGGTGAATTGCAGAATTCTGAGTCCGGTCCCATCGTTCCTTTGATTACCGATTGGGCTTTAGCTGAAAATTTCGATACTGAATTCACTAGCATGTCTTATGAGCACGACTGCAATGAGACCAACGATTTAAATATTCCAAACGCATCTGATGTTTTTAAGGGCTTTAGCTATAAGGCTAGTGGGAGTTATTTGGATAGATACTTTTGAGGCTGTAGATACAAGGACTCGAAATAAGCTAGAATCGCTATTATTGTGTTATATAAATATTTACTCATATACATCAACGAACACTAAATTCAACGCAGCATTACGCTTTTCAATCTCCGACTCGTCGGGTTTGTTTGAATTGGGGAAGGTCAGCAAGTTACTGCATTAATAATCATCATCATCCTTCCTTAAGGGCGACAATGAAAAAACAGTCAATATTTAATGTCGAGAGCCTCGAGAAGGGATATAACTATCTTAGAGGTGACTTCCATTCATATTAACACAACTATTAACTATCATAAAGGAGATTATGCTTCCAGCATTCAGAAGATTGATGTCGACCAAGATCCCCACACATTTTAAGTCCGTAGTCTATTCTGCAGAGAGCTTGGAGGAGTGTACAAGCGTGCTATCAATACAGAACTACAAGCCCAGAGAAGACTTAGAAAAGTCTATTGTACTCCGTACACTGGCATTTCCTATCAATCCATCTGACATCAATCAACTGCAGGGTGTGTACCCTTCGAAGCCGGAAAAGACCCTCGATTATTCCACTCATGAGCCTGCAGCAATTGCAGGTAATGAAGGCGTTTTTGAAGTTATGTCAGTTCCAAAAGGTGAAACAAGTCTAACTGCAGGCGATTGGGTCATACCCGTTCAAGCCAACAACGGTACTTGGTCAAACTATCGTGTTTTCTCCAAAGCAACAGATTTGATCAAAGTGAATGGGCTTGACCTTTACAGCGCTGCTACAGTATCGGTCAATGGATGTACCGCATATCAGTTAGTCAACAACTATGTTGCTTGGAATAAAGGCAGTAATGAGTGGTTGGTTCAGAATGCTGGAACCTCCAGTGTCTCAAAAATCGTTACTCAAATTGCAAAAGCTAAAGGAATAAAGACACTAAGTGTTATTCGTGACCGTGACAATTTTGATTCTGTGGCGCAGGTATTGCAAGATAAGTTTGGAGCAACAAAAGTTATTTCCGAGTCTCAGAATAATGATAAATCATTCAATAAGGAAACCCTACCAAAACTCTTGGGACCGGATGCCAGAATAAGATTAGCATTGAATTCAGTCGGAGGTAAATCAAGTTCTGCAATTGCACGTAAACTTGAGAAGAATGCATTGATGCTTACTTATGGTGGAATGTCAAAGCAGCCAGTAACTCTACCAACATCATTGCATATATTCAAAGGTCTAACTTCTAAGGGATTCTGGATCACGGAGAATAACAAGAAGAATCCACAGGAAAAAGTAGAAAATATAAAGGATTTCATCCAATTATATAGAGATGGTAAAATCATCTCACCAAAGGAAGAGATTAATACAGTTGACTGGGACGTTCATTCAACTAACGATGAGCAACTGCTTGAGATGATTAAAAATGCTATAGATGGCACTGGCAAGAAACAAATGGTTGTGTTGAAATGGTAATCGTTACATGTAGTTTTTTTGCTTTATTCTTTATACATTTCTTAGCTAAACAGGGAAAATTCAATTCTTTTTATTATAATAAACCATCGATAAAATAATGCAACATAAACTTAAAATGACGTAACCAATAACTTCCCATCTGATAATTGTAGTTTGTTTTGGTTCAAAAATCCAGTCTGAAATGCCCATGAATATAATATTTCCCAAATTTATGGTAGTTGCATATTCAGCGTTTGTCCTCCTGTTAATTTGCAGAAGTGATAAAACTGCAGGTAGCGAGCCTAATAATGTTGATGAAATAGCAATCCCCCAGAAGGCTTGGTCTTTATAGACAAAGGAGATAGCGTCCTTTAATGAGGGGAACAAAGGCAATAGACAAATCATGCAGGTGAAACCAATCTTCGACAAATGCGAACACTGCTCCGTCAATGTAATATTTTTTGAGTTGTTAAACCATTTATTCCATAAAACCGCAAAAGGACCAATTGTCAAGGCTCCCAATCCGCACAATAACGCACTCTTCAGTCTATCAAAAAGGAATGGATCGTTCAACTCGCCCGTACTCTCGTTGATGGATAATTTTCCTGCCAGTAAATCACATGTAGCCTTCGTGTAAGAGACAATCAAAATTCCAAACAACGCAGCCATCATCACAACAAAATTTCTTAGAAGGTTTCTTCTCTTCGTCAAACCGCAAACCCCATATAACAAAGACGTTATTTCGAAAATGGATGTATTCTGTATCAGCGAGACGTCAAACGCTGGTGACATTGAGATCGCCATGGTGTAACTCAGCATCGGTATCAGTAGCAACACCGACAGCGTAAGAAGCTTGGCAACGTATTTCACCGTGAATTTGCGGCCCCCAGGCGACACCGCAGCACCGACTGGTGCTGCGGTCGCTGCTGTATTCTCGTGCTCCTCAGAAAACGATTGCAACTCAACGTCTGTTGTCGATCCCAGAGGCACCGCCAGGTAACTCTTCACATCACCTCCCTCACCATGAAAGAACACCGATATGGGCTTCAGTAATACCCAAGACGAAAAGTATATAAATGTAAGAAGCACCATCAGCCCCTGATGCGTTTTTTCATCGTCATTGTCCTCCAATCCATCCCTCGTTTGCAGAATAGACAAACACTTTGTTTGCACTATATACCCAAATACCGCAACAAACCAATATATCCCAGTGGCCATATTAATATACTCTCTTTTCGTTAACCGTGAATGCCACTTGGTGCCGCACCGCACTTACTTCGAATATTGTAATCTAAATTATATGACAAGAACTAAAATGTATGACAAGAGCTATATTATATGGGGTTGAGAATCACAAGAATTTCACACACATAAGCACAAATGCACACTTCCGTTCGTTGATCACTACTC
Source organism: Zygotorulaspora mrakii (assembly GCF_013402915.1). Taxonomy (NCBI): domain Eukaryota; kingdom Fungi; phylum Ascomycota; class Saccharomycetes; order Saccharomycetales; family Saccharomycetaceae; genus Zygotorulaspora; species Zygotorulaspora mrakii. Next base: position 408,585 of record NC_050721.1, read on the forward strand.
GGACAGTTCCTATTCTTGGAATACAAATTGACGCTATTCCATTAACGACTAAGCCTGCCGTCTATCACCATCCAATCAACATTGAATTACCTGCATGACGAACAGGCAAGACCACCAAACACCAAACACGACCAGGAGCGACGACACAATATATCGTGTTAAAATTCGCATCACTTTTTTTTGTGGAAGCTCTGCGTTTCCCCTTTTGGCAACGACAGCCGAACATTTTAGAAGCCCTTTGGTGAAAAATTTGACAAGAAACTCGACGACGAGAAACAGAGATGACGGCTGCAGTCTCCGGTGCGAGCAGCTTGTGAGATAGTTGCTTCGACTCTAGAATATTGTATAGTAGATTTTATATTCAGAATGTAGCCCTTGACGGTTTTTTCTTCTTTTCGCTGTGCTGTAGGATTGTAGTCGGCGAAGGAATCGCAATTCTCGTAGTTTTATATAAAATTTGCAGCTAGTACTGGTTATTCGATAGTCAATTGCAGAATAGACAACAAGGTCAGTAAGGTGTAAAAGTTCTCAAGAGAAAGTTGTTGCAAATATGCCACCAAAGAAACAGGTTGAGGAAAAGAAAGTGTTGCTCGGCAGACCAGGTAACAATTTGAAAGCCGGTATTGTTGGTCTAGCTAACGTGGGTAAATCTACATTTTTTCAAGCGATTACGAGATGTCCATTGGGTAATCCAGCTAACTACCCGTTTGCCACTATTGATCCTGAAGAGGCGCGTGTGATTGTTCCATCGCCAAGATTTGATGAGTTGTGTAAAGTTTACAAGCCAGCATCTGAGGTGCCAGCGCATTTGACGGTGTACGACATTGCCGGTTTGACAAAGGGTGCATCTGCAGGTGAAGGTCTTGGTAACGCTTTCTTGTCCCATATCAGGTCGGTGGACTCGATTTATCAGGTTGTCCGTTGTTTCGACGATGCGGAGATTATCCACATTGAAGGTGATGTTGATCCAGCTCGTGATTTAGAGATCATAAACGAAGAGTTGAGATTGAAAGATATTGAATTTTCTGAGAAGGCGTTAGAAAATGCTTTCAAAATTGCCAGGAGAGGTGGTCAATCACTTGAAGTCAAGCAAAAGAAGGAAGAGGCGGCTTTGATTGAGAGAATTATTGAATTATTGAAGTCTGGACAAAGAGTTGCAAATCAACATTGGACTCCAAAAGAAGTCGAAGTCATCAATTCAATGTTCCTTTTGACAGCAAAACCATGCATTTACTTGATTAATTTGTCCGAAAAAGATTACATTAGAAAGAAGAACAAGCATCTGTTGAGAATTAAAGAATGGGTGGATAAATACTCCCCAGGTGACTTGATCATTCCATTCAGTGTTTGCCTGGAAGAAAAGCTTTCTCACATGTCAGACGAAGAGCAGCAACAAGAACTTGAAGACCTGAAGACCCAATCAGCGCTACCAAGAATTGTTACAACAATGAGACAAAAGTTGGATTTGATCTCTTTTTTCACTTGTGGTCCGGACGAAGTTCGTGAATGGACAATCAGAAAAGGCACAAAGGCTCCACAGGCTGCTGGTGTTATCCATAATGATTTAATGAACACTTTCATTTTGGCACAAGTCATGAAATATCAGGATGTCATTGAATACAAAGATGATGGAGCTATCAAAGCTGCTGGTAAATTACAGCAAAAGGGTAAAGAATATGTTGTAGAAGATGGTGATATCATTTATTTCAGATCAGGTGCTGGTAAAAACTAGACTCAAGTACTTTTGAAGTAGATCATTAACCTAAATAAATAACATAAATAACTAATAACCTAAAAACCTATACAAGTTATCTCTATTTTCTTTATACTTAACATTTAATTTTATTTATTTACAGGACTGTCCTTTAGCATCATTTCAACAAAAAGGAATACCATTTTTCATTCATTTTTTCACGTTCTTCTTTTGGAGTATAGCTCTTACAATAATCTAATATTTTATCAACACCTGTTTTTTCATCATAATTTCTTCCAAGAGCTTCAACAAAATTTCCTTCTGGGTCCATCAAATAAAAGAAAATTGAATGGTCAACCAAATAATCTTGTCCAGGCTTCACTGATGGCGGAGTAGAAAAGTAAACCCTGTATTGCTTACATGCACTTTTCACCTCATCATAAGTACCTGTTAAGCCGATGATATCTGGATGAAAGTCTTCTAAATACTTTTTCAAAACCGCTGGAGAATCCCTTGCTGGATCACACGTAATGAAAACTGGTTGCAAACTGATACCATGTTTCTGTTTCAGGTCTTCCAGCCATATTCCTAACTTGTCCAATTCGTCAGGGCAAATATCTGGACAATGTGTGAAACCAAAGTATAGTATTGAAAACTTGCCAAGTAAATTCTTCTCAGTAAACTCATTACCATTGAAATCAATCAATTTGAACGGTCCGCCAACTACAGGCCTGCCGTAGCCTCTATTAGCTTCCGCTTCTCTCATCGTCTCTAACCTTTTTTTCTCCCGCGAGAAGAAATAATATAATCCCCCGCCTACAGCAATGATCAGGACTGCAGCTTTCCAAGTTGCGAATTCTATAGAGTTGCCAGTCAACTTTTGTGAGCTCGCATCAACACTGCCACCTATGGGTATTCTACTTAGTGGTTTTTTTTTCTTTTTTTCCACAACATCAGAGAGTTCCTTTCCTGTATTTATGGAGCCTTTCTCATCGCATAAACGTGCACCATTGGACAACAGTCTAATCCTATTCCAACTTGCACTTCTTATTTCTAAATGTGATTCCGTCTTAATGGCATTCAGGCAGCTATATACACTTCGTGAAAAGCCCCCTCTAATGGACCTTGCACCAGCTATTCTAAGCATTATATACCTCTTTTTCGACTTGAAAGTTTATGAATTTCTATCAAATATTTGATCTTTTCAAGGATTTCAATGTGTCAGGTATACAAGTTAATTATATCACCGCTTTCAGGCAGGGCTGTTTTCGTTATTCGCGAGAACTCAATATCACAAAAAGAATATGTACCAAAAATCAAGAATCAGATTCTATTTACATTTTGCCTATTCAAGCAATGTTAGTATTTATCGACATTTCGTAATTCTAGGTTTGAAACTGTTTCTTCAATTAGTTCTGGCATGGCCAGTATCGGTGGATGATTTATATTCAAGGATTTTGTTATGATGCCTTTGAAAGGTTCTGAAATGTTAGTATAAGGCAACATTCAAACACTGAGAACCTTAGTACACAAGTGATGACAAAAAATCCGTTTATGGTGGAACCTTCAGGTTCCCCTACAAGACCATTGCATCCGCAATTGACTCGGTTCCATACAAACACAAGTGATCGCTCTGAAGCAGATGGTTATGGTAACACAGCTGCTTACGAGGAGGACGGTTCTGAATATGACCATTCTAGGATGTTCCAAGGACTGCCACAGTCGCCCTCAAGAGCTGCTGCTAGGTACTCTCCTGATCGCCGTCATAGGACTCAGTTCTATAGGGACAGTGCACATAACTCACCCGTTGTGGAAAGATATACGACACAAATTGCAAGCTCTCCCCGTAGACTCAACCAAGCCGTCTTGGAGGTCAATGATTACAGCATAGGGACGGAAGATATGGTAACTAGTCAATATTCGAACGACATAAACTATGTTCGGGGTAACAATCTCTTTGGAAATGCGGCCGCTGATAGACAATATTCAAGAAGCTCCAGGTTGACAACATCCACGGCATCTACCACAACTAGATCTAGTTATGATATAGAGGGTGAGAAAAAGGGCCGCAATTCGATTGACAGCTACGATGACCAATCAACAATATTTTCCACGAATTTTGCAGAGACCAAATTTGAATTAAATCATCCAATTCGACGTGAGTATGTCAGACGTGCTAATTCTGAAAGTAGAAGAAGGCCTATTGTAGACAACTCTCATTTCTCCAAAACAATTCTAAAATTAGACAATCCAATCCCAAGAGGGCTATTGGATACCTTACCTAGAAGAGACTCCCCCGAATTTACTGAAATGAGATATACCGCCTGCACAGTTGATGCTGATCAATTTTCACAAGAAGGTTATACACTGAGGTTTGCAGAGATGAATAGAGAATGTCAGATAGCAATATGTGTCACTATGTATAATGAGGATAAATTTGCTGTCGCTAGAACAATTGACTCAATTATGAGAAACATTTCACATCTATGTGGTCGCATGAAGTCTTCTGTTTGGGGGCCAGATGGTTGGAAAAAAATTTCTGTAATTTTGATTAGTGATGGTCGTAGCAAAGTTAATCAAGGTGCTTTGGATTATTTAGCTGCTCTAGGTGTTTATCAAGAGGATATGGCTAAAGAGTCTGTTAATGGTGACTCTGTGAAAGCTCATATATTTGAGCTAACGACTCAAGTTTCGATTAACGCAAACCTCGATTATGTTTCAAATGATATCGTCCCCGTTCAAATGATCTTCTGTCTAAAAGAGGAAAACAAGAAAAAAATCAATTCTCACCGTTGGTTGTTCAACGCTTTTTGCCCTGTTCTACAGCCTCATATTGTTACTCTAATTGATATCGGTACGCGTTTGAATGATACAGCTGTTTACCACTTATGGAAAGTATTTGACATGGATTCGAATGTTGCTGGTGCAGCCGGTCAAATCAAAACAATGAAAGGTAAATGGGGATTGAAGCTATTGAATCCTCTAGTGGCGTCTCAAAATTTTGAATATAAAATTTCAAACATTCTAGACAAACCTTTGGAAAGTTCGTTTGGTTATATATCAGTGTTGCCAGGTGCCTTATCTGCTTACAGATATAGAGCACTCAAAAATCACGAAGACGGCACAGGTCCACTAAATTCTTATTTTCTAGGAGAAACTCAAGAGGGTAGAGATCACGACGTCTTCACAGCTAACATGTATTTGGCTGAAGATAGAATATTATGCTGGGAGCTTGTAGCTAAAAGAGATGCTAAGTGGGTTTTGAAGTATGTAAAGGAAGCAACAGGTGAGACAGATGTCCCTGAAGATATTCCTGAATTCATTTCTCAAAGAAGACGTTGGTTAAACGGTGCAATGTTCGCAGCTCTTTATGCCCAGCTCCACTTTTATCACATTTGGAAAACAAAGCATTCTGTAACTCGTAAGATTTTTTTCCATATTGAATTTTTCTATCAGTTTGTGCAAATGCTCTTTTCGTGGTTTGCTATTTCAAATTTTGTTTTAACATTTTATTATTTGGCTGGATCAATGAATGGAGTTATCAAACATGGTAACGCCGTATTCATTTTCTTCAAATATCTAATCTTCTGTGACCTGGCGAGTTTGTTCATCATTTCCATGGGGAATAGACCTCAAGGTGCCAAACACCTTTTCATTGCTTCTATGATAATCTTGACAATATGCGCTGCCTATGCGTTGATTTGCGGGTTTGTATTTTCCATCAGAGCTTTACAATCGAAATCTGAATCTAGCTCTGTTTTCACCAATATCATAATTTCGCTGTTGTCAACCTACGGTGTATATACCCTGACTTCCATATTATACTTGGATCCATGGCACATGCTTACATCCTCAGTGCAATATTTTTTTTCACTTCCTGCTTTTACCTGTACTTTACAGATTTTTTCATTTTGCAATACGCACGATGTTTCATGGGGTACTAAAGGCTCTACACAAAGCTCAAAACCTTTATCAAAGGCTATCGTTGTCCAAGGGCCAGATGGAAAACAAATTGTGGAAACAGACTGGCCTCAGGAAGTTGACAAAAAGTTCATTGAGATAAAAAGCCGCTTGAAGGAAGTGGAGTTCGAAGAAACAATTGTCGACGAGTCACAAATGCGCAATGATTATTACAGAGATATTAGAACCAGAATTGTCATGATATGGATGCTTTCAAATTTAATTTTCATAATGTCGATCACCCAAGTTTATCAACCCGAGGACGTAAATAACGGGTACCTAATATTCATTTTATGGTCTGTGGCGGCACTGGCAGCATTTAGAGGAGTAGGATCTCTATCATTTTTATTTGTGAAGTATCTAAGAAAGATTGTGAGCTATAGAAATAAAGTGAAAGGTTCTGGGTCCTATAGTTTGCCAAAAATGAATATATTTCAGAAAAGTAGTTAGAGTTGAGAATCGATTGCGGTTCTATAGAGTGTACATTATTAAGAGAGTTTATTTCGATTTTTTATCTTCCCAGTATTAATATATATATATAAACATCATAAAAAAAGAATAAAAGTAAATATTTATTTGTTTCTCAAGACTCTGTAGTTATCGTAGTTGATAATCGCTTGCAGTAAAACTTTGAACCCGTTTTCTACCTCTTCTGCAGATGAATATTCATAATAGTTATGAGAGAGACCATCCTTAGAGGGTATAAAAATCATGGAAGTTGGTACATGTGGTGCAGTTTGACAGGAATCGTGTCCAGCACCAGACCATATCTGTCTTACTTCAGTTTCTTTGAATTGTGCAAACGCAGATCTGGAAACGCACTCGATACAAGTCTCATTGAATTTAACAGCTGGAGAAATCTGTAATACTTCCCATTCATACGACAATGGGCCAGCTTCATTTGCCTTGACCAGCTTGTTAAACTCTTCTTTAACTTCTTCTAAAATCAAGGCTGTAACTGAATCTTCTGGATGTCTGATATCCAAAGTGAAAGTGACTTCACCTGGTAAAATGTTGACCGAATATGGTTTGGCATCGATAACACCGCAAGTAGCTAACGCTTGACGGGATTTAGCAATCTCGGAGGTGGCAACTATCATCTTGGCAGATGTCAACAGAGCATCCTTTCTTAGCCTCCATGGTGTCGTACCCGCGTGGGCACCACAACCCTTGACAGTGATCTTTGCCCAATGATACGATTGAACACCTGTAACTATACCGACCTTTTTGTTTTCATCTTCTAAAATTGGGCCTTGTTCAATATGCAGTTCAAAATGAGCATCAATTTCATTTTCTTTGTAACTTGCTGGTGTATCACCAAGGTATCCAATATTGGTCAATGACTCTAAAACATTCTCTGGTTTATCTTCGCCAATTGCGACTAGATTGTAGGCTTCTTGTAAATCCAAATCATGCGACCATACACTACTGCCTGTACATGAACGAGCAAACCTCGCTCCTTCTTCATTGAACCAAACAACGACGCACACGTCGTAATTTGGTGTATAATTATTGTCCTTGAAAGTTCTCAAAACTTCTAACCCGGCCAAAACACCCAGAATACCATCATACTTACCAGCTTCCGGCTGGGTATCCAAGTGCGATCCTGTGGCCGTTGGTGGCTTATTTGTCTTGTCCTTACCTGGGTAGATCGCGAAGATATTCCCAATTTTGTCAACTTTGATCTTACAGCCCAGAGATTTACATTCCTTTACAAACCAATCTCTCACTTTACCATCCTCGGCAGAACCAGCCAATCTTCTCATACCGAATTCATGAGGTTCATTCCCCCAACGGTATGCAGAGCCGAATAAACCGCCAGTTTCCAAAATCGTCGAGTTTAATCTTCCAGAAGTAATTGCCAATGGCGCAATTGCTGGAATACTCAACGTGGCCGATGTTGTCTGTGTAGAGGTTGTTGTTGTTGACATTGTCGATTATGCCGGGGAATATATTTCAAGTGATACTTCAAGTGATACTTCAAGCGAGACTTCAAGTGCTTTGTCTATGAGTAGCTTGTAAACATAAAGCGTAGCTCCTTACACATTTGAACTATCCACAAGCTCACTTATATATCAACTACAGAAATCAGTTGGACCAAGAATTTCTAATACAACTAATAATTGATCATCACTAAGACATCACTAAACTTATCGCTTGTTTTTTTATTTCATGGCAAGCGATAGCACTGATAACGTATTCCAGCGCATTTTCATCCGCGGCAGCGTCAATCAAAGGTCAGACCGGCCACCGAACGCCGAACCAAGCATACGATCTGACATTTACAATGGAAGTAAGACGCGACAGCGTGAGATTATCGCCTGTCCTAGATAGCGTTTGATCGCGCTTGGTCAAATTGAATGTCATTTAAACCATCAATTGTAATAAGTCCATTATCAGCTATTCAGGAACTAACGAAGTCGTGATTCGTGCCCCGGCATCAGTCACCACCGCCAACAGTTTCATGCGCTTTCATGCGCTTTCATGAGCTTCTAAATTGGGATCGTGTTATTTTTCGCATCAAGGACGACAGGAATGTTATGCTTCGAATATAATGAAAAACGTTTGGAACATCATCTACCACGAACATTTTTGCGTATTGAAAAGAAGCTGATCATAGACACATAGAGAGCAGATCCTCCTCTCTTGTGTGATATTCCGCTGCATAAGTGGCATTGCACATTTGAAGTATTTGGGGCCTCTACTTTGTCTGTGAAGTCGTGCTCATAGCTGTTTTACCACGTTGCAGAATTGAAAGATGGCGGGCAACGGGAATGAGGACGAATACTATCTTCAATTCAATCAGGATGCGATGTCGCTGCTGCCCTCGAGGCACAGTACCGTCAATACCAATGGGAAGCCCCATAGACAAGGATCGTTGGTGCGGCCCGAGCGGAATAGGCTCGATAATCCTGATAATCCGCATTACTACTATGTGCAGAAGGCACAGGAGCAGAAGGATCATTTGAATGTTAAACCATCGACCACTGGAGTAGGTCCCAATAGTATAACACGCAGCGATACGCGGGGTAGCAGTCTAAAATCACGAACTGGTGGTGGCGTCGTGTATGATGTAGCGGATGGATATCAGATGCAAGATCTGGACAGTGATCACGAGGGGAAGACTGGCAGTGCCAAGATTAGAACGCGTCAAACCGGCGAGGATCAGGATGGAGACCATGCTATCGATGACTTAGATGATTACGGTGGTGAGAGCCGAAATATGCTGCCTGTCAGAGACGATAGCACCAAACTAACTAAATCTCAACTCAATGGTACTACATCCAAGACACCAAGTTTATGGCAAGTGTATTGTTATATCATAACATTTTGGGCACCGGCTCCCTTGCTATCACTGTGTGGTATGCCAAAAAAGGAGAGGCAACTAGCTTGGAGAGAGAAAATTGCACTGATTTCAGTAATCCTTTACATAGGTGCATTTGTTGCATATTGGACTTTCGGTTTTACAAAAACTGTATGTGGTGATAGTATTCTGCGTTTGAGAAACAATGAAGTTTCTACGGGTTATCTGATTATTAATGGCAGGGCCTATGGCCTTGATTCATCATCGCATCCTGGCGCTGCAGGAATAGATGCTGGAGCCAACATTTTATATCCTCCGATCAATGCTGGTGGTATGGACGGCTCATTTCTCTTCCAAAATGTGAATGGTAACTGCTTAGAGTTGATTACTCCAAAGAGCAATTGCACCATACCTCATAATGATAATAATGAACTAGCATGGTATTTTCCATGTAAACTGGTAAATCAGGATGGTTCGTCGCAACCCAACTTTACCAGATCAGAATTTTATGATGGTTGGGCGTGCCATACATCAGAATCTGCAAGGTCGGCCTACTATATCTTAGAAAGTACAGCTGATGTATATTTCACTTGGCAAGATATTAATAATTCAACGAGAAATCTGGTAGTTTACAATGGGCATGTTCTTGATCTAGATCTTTTGGATTGGCTGGAGAAAGATCAGCTCGACTATCCTTCGGCCTTTGATGACTTGAAAAATTCCAATTTACAAGGATATGATTTATCAGTCATGTTAGCCAGCAGCTACGAAAAGAAAGTTGCAAGATGTCTGACCGAAATCATAAAAGTTGGTGAAGTTGACTCCAAGACAGTGGGCTGTATCGCATCTGATGTCGTTCTGTATGTTTCTTTGATTTTTATCCTTTCTGTTGTGATAGCTAAGTTTGTTATTGCATGTTATTTCCGTTGGACTATCGCTAAGGGCCAAGGTGCTTACAAGGTTGATAACAAAACCATGGATAAGCAGCTAAACAGTATCGAAGACTGGTCGGAAAACATGGTTACGCAAGCGCCAATTAAACAAGTTGCACCAGAGTTAAGACCAAGCGGGGCCTCGCATAAACGCAAGTCAACAATCGATCTTTTGAAGCAACGTGGTTCCAAAATGTTCCAATTCAATGACCTCAATGATAATGAACTCTCCGGCAATAGTTATAATGGCACAATCAACGGTGTGACTACGGTAGCTACACAAAACGCGATAAAAAACTCTGATCACCAGAGCACCGTTAATGCTGGTAAAATGTTTCAATCTCATGATAACTCTACTCTTTACCCAACAAATTCCTCAATGTGGAATGGAAGCAAAAACTTGACTCTACCTCCCGAGACAATGTTCGACACATTAGACCCAATGATAATTAGTCCAGATGTTGTTCAACAGCCTCCTTTAAGCTATTTACCATATGGATTCCCCTTAATACATACCATTTGTTTTGTCACATGTTACTCTGAAGATGAGGATGGCCTGAAGACAACTTTAGATTCTTTATCCACCACGGATTACCCTAACTCTCATAAACTTTTGATGGTCGTATGCGATGGATTGATTAAAGGTTCCGGAAACGATAAAACAACTCCAGAGATTGTACTTGGTATGATGGAAGACTTCCTCGTTCCCCCTGAAGCTGTTCAGCCTTACTCTTATGTTGCTGTTGCCTCCGGATCTAAGCGTCATAACATGGCCAAAATATATGCAGGTTACTACAAATATGACGATTCAACTGTCCCACCGGAAAAACAACAACGTGTTCCCATGATTACTATTGTTAAATGTGGTACTCCTGATGAACAGGGATCAGCCAAACCTGGTAATAGAGGTAAACGTGATTCTCAAATTATCTTGATGTCATTCCTACAGAAAATAACATTTGATGAAAGAATGACAGAATTGGAGTTTCAACTTTTGAAAAACATATGGCAAATTACAGGGCTGATGGCAGATTATTATGAGACGGTCTTAATGGTAGATGCAGATACGAAAGTTTATCCTGATGCACTTACGCACATGATTGCTGAGATGGTAAAAGATCCGCTAATCATGGGGCTCTGCGGTGAAACCAAGATTGCCAATAAGATGCAGTCATGGGTCACTGCTATTCAAGTTTTCGAGTATTATATTTCGCACCATCAAGCTAAAGCATTTGAGTCCGTCTTTGGATCAGTAACATGTCTACCGGGTTGCTTCTCAATATATCGTATAAAGGCTCCTAAAGGATCAGAAGGTTTTTGGGTCCCGATTTTGGCTAATCCTGATATTGTAGAGCGCTATTCTGATAATGTCACAAATACACTGCATAAGAAGAACTTATTGCTTCTTGGGGAAGATAGATATCTTTCTTCCTTGATGTTGAGAACATTTCCGAAAAGAAAACAAGTTTTTGTCCCAAAGGCAGCGTGTAAAACAGTTGTCCCTGATGAATTCAAAGTTCTGCTTTCTCAGCGTCGTCGTTGGATTAACTCTACCGTCCATAATTTATTTGAATTAGTTCTTATCAGAGATCTATGTGGTACTTTCTGTTTTTCAATGCAATTTGTCATTGGTATAGAACTGATTGGTACATTAGTTTTGCCTTTGGCGATTTGTTTTACCATTTACGTTATTATTTTTGCAATTGTATCTCGGCCGACTCCTATCATCACTTTGGTTCTGCTTGCAGTAATTCTGGGTTTGCCCGGGATGATTGTTGTTGTCACAGCTACCAGGTGGTCTTATTTGATGTGGATGCTGATCTACATTTGTGCGTTACCAATATGGAACGGTGTCTTGCCGACTTATGCGTACTGGAAATTTGACGATTTCTCATGGGGTGATACTAGGACTATTGCGGGGGGCAATAAAGGTGCGCATGATGAGGTTGAGGGTGAGTTCGATCATTCCAAAATCAAAATGAGAACGTGGCGCGAATTCGAAAGAGAGAATAGACTAAACAACGCAAGAAGCCAGGATGAAAGTCAAGCAGGGTTATTGTACCCATAGAAAATGACAGTTCAAAAGCCTTAACATGTAGTGAAAGATCAAATAGGGCGGTATAGGTGGATTTCCACCATTTGCATATTATTTAAAGCAAAACAAATATTTATATAAAAAAAAAGCATTCCTTCGATATCAGTTCCCTGATACTTATTTTTGATATATGTCATAGCGAAAAAACGTCGAAGTGCAAAGGATGTTCCCCTGTGGAATACTCACCTAACAACTGTTCGGTCTTCTCCCAAGGTACTCCAAAAATTCCACTGTTAATTTTAGGCATCTCTAGATTGTAGTTTGATAAATTCTCGTCCAGATTTCTCATCAGAATATCTAGTTTCTTGTCAACATTGTCTTCTAGGAAATTGGGTTTGCGATATATAATGTTTCTTAATCGATCTAATGCTAACAATGTATTCTCTAGTATTGAGCTTTGCTGGTCATGGACTGATCCACCATAAGTGGAGGTAAAGAGACAACAAATAATGAGATTTTCAGATTCAAAACTTGGAATCAAAAGACATTTGCCTAAAAGTCTATCATTATATTTCTCGCAAATATTTCTATAAACTTGTTCAGCCTTGGGATAGCGTTGAGCTAACTGATAAGCGATTCCCCCTCCCCATGATCCCCTGCAATTGCAGGAATGAATCACTATGCGTTGCAAATTACTGCTGTTCAAGACATTTCCTTTAATGTGACTGACGTTGCTCATGAAAATCCATAAAAAGAGCCTACTCTCTTTGTTTGCTAATTTAAAGCAGAACGGTTCATATAAGACAACTAAGTATGCAAGCTTAAGATTTAAAAACAAAAAGGTTTTAAGGTGAAAAAACTAAAATACAAAAATTAAATTGAATCATTATATATTAAAAATATATCTTGGAGGTTTCAAAAGTAAAGAAGTAATGGGATTAGAAGAACGCTTTTCCAGTACCGTATTCATAGACATCAACGACATCATCTGTAAGGTCTTTTTTCTTTAATGTCATTTTCCATTCATTGTCGAAATCTTCGACATCAGCCCAGCGTTGGAAAAATCCTTTATCTTTCAATATATTTTTCACAGGCTGCCCAGGAACTGGAAAGAAATAGCACAGTACGATATATATCAGGGCACTGATAAAATAGCCGATATAATAATTCAAGTAATATAAGTTTAATGCACCTTGAGAAACAGTGATGGCTGGTGCACCGACAGTTCCGATGAAACCCGGTAAATTTGGAGCAATACCACACAGATAAGCAACAGCGGCTCTCCAGTTGCAGCCGTATTTGTTGTACATGTAGAATGAGCCTTTTTGGTTAGAGTATAAGTGTGTAATTTTGACATAGCCTCTTCTTACCACAAAATAGTCTGCAAACACGATACCAGCAATACTGGACAAGAAAATTGCATAAGCTGATAAAGCCATAGTGAATTTGTTTGATGTTGCCAAAAGATTCCATGGACAAATACATAATGCAATGGCAGCACAGAATAAAGAGCCACGTCTAATGTTGATAAACCTGGGGAATAGAGCAGTCATATCGGTACCACATGATAGAGAATTAGCAGAAATATTGGTACCCAATTGAGCAACTGTAAAAACAAATGAGATCAAGAAAACACCAGCTCTTGTGCCCCTTGTAAAAGTTGTTTCCAAAAATTGTGCCAGCACATCGATTGGAGACCAGTAATTAATCCCGTATAATTGAAATCCCGCTGCTGTAACTATAATACCAACTAAACATGTAATAGAGAACAGAAATGGGATAGCGACAAGCTGGATCCATAAGGAGGAGTTTTTAGTAGTTGAAAATCTTGCGAAATCTGGTGCATTAACGATTAGAGTTGCAAAATTTGCCAAACAGCCGACAACGGATCTAACCATAATCCAGTTGAACTCTGAGCCGTGGGGTTCAAACTCATTCAAAGCTCCTAGAGCAATAGTCCCGTGTGACTTTCTAACGGCCCAAATTAAAAATCCAAATGCAGCGAATGGAACCATGACTGCCTTGACTGTGAATAAATGTTTCAACTTATGTGGGGGAATTAACAAAAATGGAAGACTGCCGACCCAAAAAATGAAGAAACACATAAAGTTGTATGTAGTAGCATTCGGCGAATTGAAATGATCAGGGATTCTTGTTTCCAAGTTTCTTCCAAACACAGACTTCAACATCAGTGAGATGGTAGAACCACCTAGGTAGGACTGAACAGAATACCACACAATAGCCATAACAACACGGTTAATGATTGGCCACATGGAAAAGTAAACACCAAATGAAGCTCTAACGGCTATTGGGAAGGAGAGATGGTATGACGAACCAATTCTTGAAGCAAGCACAACGAATAAACCAACACAACCGTAGCCGATCCAGATGGTGATCCAGCATTGCCACCAATTCAAACCTAATTGCAAACCCGTCGCAGCCACTTGCCACGTATTGATGTTGAAACAGTCAGCTAACCAAAAGTAAGCAAAATTCCACCAAGACCAAATTCTTCTCTTCTCTTCAACAGGCTTCAAATCATGATTATTCAAAAACGACTGCTTCAAACTCACACCTAAATACGCCTTATCCACGACCAACCAATTGCAATAGAATTTTTGCCAAGCAGTTTTGACCTCGATATCCTTCTCGGAAATTGAACCCGTACTCAAAGAATCGTCCTCGCCACCATACGAAGACACTACCTTGACGTTCCTCTTCTCTGACTCTTCCTCAGTGCTTGAACCTCTCTTTTGCAGATATTTTTGCGAACGGTTGCTGAAAACAGCAGCTAGCTCATCAGCCATTTTATTGTTTTCTATTTTAAGTGCTTTCTTTGACCTGTTACTGTATTCGAATCTTAATGAGAAGTCTTATTCCATGAATGCCCAACCTTCCACGTATTTATATATGTAAAAGTGCATCTCACATTTGATGCAACCTGCATTTAGTGTTAAATTGCAGATCAAAGATTTTTCATGAAAATAAGGATCGCAGAGATCTCAAAATGCTTCTGCTTCTGCATACACTGGCTAATTGACTGATCAGAACAATTTTGACTTATCTTATCGTAATCCGGCGAATATTCAAGAAAAATGCATTATTTTTGCCTCATGACATCTACTGATAAAGTGCGTTTTTCCTTTTTTTCCCGCTTCTTCGATGGCGTTGCGCCTGACAGCGCTGTTGGAAATCCGCCGGATTAAAATGAAGATGCAGTTATGTCGTGTTGCGAACCAATCCCTATCACCAATAGACAAGCCAGCGACGCAGTTCTCCGAATAGACGCCGGAATTCTCCGAGACATATTCTTATCAAGGTAATACCTTGTGTAAAACCTTGGAAAGAATCCTGAAAGGGTCAAGTGTTCGTAGATGGATTAGCTTTTTGGTCAAAAGAATGCAAGGTGGATCTGGGGAAAAAACCTTGGGCTCTCGGAGGCTTGCGAACGCAAATTCCATTTCTTCACAATTTAAGCAAATGGAGGCACTTTCTTGTTCAATCTTAGTTTCTAGTGACAGATACCCAATTGCAATCTCTAGTGAGAGAACTTATTAAGGTGTTTCTTACATGTATGTAAAGTTTGTGTATATCTTCTGAAGTGATACAGCAAAATTATTTAGAATTGCACAGAGCAAGCTCCTGGGCGCTATTTTTTCTCTTTAGAGCCTCTTAGTGATAATCTACTTATCAAACGCTGAGAAAAATCTTGCAAAGCCGTGGTATCAAGAAGACTTACCTGTCTCACATGGAACAGGTAGTAAATGGCTACCATTGCAAAGAAATTGAATATGATGTATGCCCAGTAAAGTCCAAAATTTCTCCAAAGATATGAATAACTTCCTCCTATACGACGTAGATATTCATCACCGACACTGTATAGACAATACGCACAGTCTTGGGTTGCATCTGGGTTATTGACGTAGCCGGTATTAGTGGACAAAAATGACTCCATGTACGAACCACAAGTTTGTCCTGCAGGCGGATTCAGATAAGACAGCTCTTTACCCCTGCAGACAACCTCCTTGCCATGTAAAACGAGTGAGAGTAAGTTCTGAACGAAATATGTGTATGGGGAGGCCTTCCACATGAAAGTCCAAAAACCGGGCATCAAAGATGGTGGCTGAACAACACCACAGAAACTCAATAAGAATGACAATACCAGACCCATAATCACATTTGCTGAAGGTAGGTTTGGTGCCATGTACAGTATCATTAAGCCCAGAGAGATGTAGAACAGTTGAAAAAGGATGGAATAGTTCAAAAAGAAAACTGCCGACCTCGATGCCTCGAAGAAAATTCTCAGTGGGAAATAAAAGGAGACAAAATATATCGTTGAGAAAACAAAATGGTACGGTATTTCACAGAGGTACTGAGTGATCAACAATAACGACCAGTGAAACATATTAGATTTCGATTCTCTAACCTCGAATAATTCTCTGGCAGCCAAGGCACGAGCTTGGATTTGGTTCATCGCAGGTGCCGAAATCACAATCGATATGAAAGTTGCGAACAATGCATTTTGCAAACCAGTATAACTATCACCAACATTGAAGAACGTGAACCCTACGTAAACACCACCAACTGTCATCAACATAAATTTTGACATCAAATAAGGTAGATCCCTCCAGAAAGTAGTGAACGTTCTCAAGTAAACATACTTCATTTGATAGAAATAGCCGGTGGCATATTTGGTAGGCTTTTTATCTGTGTCAGATGATGGCGCATTTTTTTCAGATAATTCGATAATCATTTGTTGAACTTTTTCTTCATTTACTTTGTATTCCGGTGATACTCTCCAAATTTCATGCCAATCTTCATTCACTGATGCTGTGGCACCTGCCCCTATTGCTTCAAGAATATATTCGGCAGGATTTTCCTTCGAATCACATTTTCGAGCACCATTTCTTTCGAAGTAACTTAATAATGTTGATGAGTTTTCACCAACATCACCGAAATATACAGTTTGACCACCTTTTTTCAGCAGTAGTAACCTATCGAACTGTTCAAATAAAGTAGCAGAAGGTTGATGAATGGTACACAAGATTGATTGGCCGGCATGTGATAATCTTCTCAACAGTTGCACGATTGCCCAAGCAGATTGTGAATCAAGACCAGAAGTTGGTTCATCCAAGAACAGTAAAAGATCAGGTTTTGCCACTAGTTCGACACCAATTGACAATTTTTTCCTTTGTTCAACGTTTAAACCAGCACCAGGTACACCAACAAGTGCCTCAGCATACTCCTGCATATCAAGAACTTCGATAACCTTTTCGGCAAAATCAATTTTCTCGGCATCCGAAACAGCTTGAGAACGACGCATCCTTGCGGAAAATATTAATGATTCTCGCACTGTCATTTCTGCTATATGTAAATCTTGTTGTTGAACATATCCAGTACGCCTTTCAAAACTTGCATCAATGGAGCAGCCATTAACCAGCATATCACCTGTAATAATGCCAACATTTCTTTGGGCCAATGTATTTAATAATGTGGTTTTACCAGCGCCTGATTCACCCATGAGGGCTGTCATCGTACCAGGTACACAATAACCAGAGATATGATCCAATAATTGACGTTCACCACCATTATAAGGAATAGTAAAACAAACATCTTTCCAGAGAAAAACCCCTGTACTTTTCAAATCGCCAAATCCATTGAGTTCATTTTCTTTGGAGCTGACGCTGTTACTACCATTTACAAGATCTTCTTTAACATCTGCGATATTCATATTATCAGCAGATTCTAAATCATTTACATCATGATTTTTTTTCAAAAATCTTTTAGCACCTTTCCTAAAGATCAAAGCATCACCGCCACCTTTTACAGGACGTTTGTATTCTGTAATGATAGCTTTTAATGCAATATAACCGATTAAGAAACACCACATGATACCAAAATTTCTCCAAGTATCTTTATATTGATAATCAAATTGTTCTCTTAGATAATCGTCACCCAAGACCCAGGATTGACCAGGTCTTGATCCAACAAATGCACAAACTTGTTGATCAGGTTCTAAATTTGTGTAACCAGGCCCACTTGGAACTAAACCACCACCACAATCCATATGTCTACCATGAAATTCAGCATTTAACATCGATTCAAAAGCGTATCTAATTGGCAAAACGTAAGCAATCCATTTGAACCATGGATGCATAGAGGGTAGTTGAATCATATAGGTGGAATAGAGAGATATAGACATCATCAAGATACCTGCAATTGCATTGGCCTGAGATATGTCATCACAGGCAGCAGCTATCATTTCAAACAGTCCATTGATCGCTTCAGAGCACATTGTCAAAAAGAGATAAACGATGAAAAAGCTGCCTGCGTTTCTGTGTAACCCAGCTAAGAAATATAGAATGATCAGAAATAATGTTAACCCAATCATTCTAAATGGGAAACTTGCAATAACGCTACCCAAAGCCTCGGTTGATGGATGATAAAAGGAATAATTTTTATGCTTCAATAAAATCGGTCTGTGATCAAAGGAAATATTTGCTAATGCCATTAACGAATAGTAAAGTAAAGCAAAATATAAGGCACCGCCTCTTGTGAAGGCACCATTCGTCGAGGATGGACTATTGTAAGCCAATGATCCAATAATAAAGGCCTGCGTTACAGCCGCAGCGATATTGATAACAGTATAAGATTTATTACCGTAAATTCTTTGTAAACCACGCACTGAACAAAGTCTCAATTGTTCCCAATAAGAAACGGTGTAAAACGATTTTGTACGGGCATGTTTTGATTTTTCTTGATTCATGGATTCATGGTATATATTTCTTGTTTTGTCTGGATTAACCTTCTCTTTATAATCTTTCAATTCAGTGATAAACTGCGAAAATTCTTCTGAATTTCTCCAGTGAGATTCAAATTCTTCAGCAGTTCTTGGGACTTTATTCTCGTAACCTTTCCTAATTTGGTGATAACCATTTGGATCTGTTAAAGCTGTTAAAAATTCTGCAGTATCTTGCCTAGAAGGGCATTCATAACCCATATTGTAGAAAAAATCCTTGGCGTCCATGATATTACCATAGTAAATCTGTCTCCCGGAATACAAAAGTGTAACCTTATCAAAAGTATCGTAAATATTTTGACTTGCCTGATAGATCGTTACCAAAGCTGTTGAGCCCATCAAATTTGTCATAATACGAATAGCATGCGCATATTCCAAGGCCGTTGAAGAATCTAAACCTCTTGTAGCATTATCCCAACAGTAAATTGAACCTCTGGCTACCAAAGCTTCAGCGATTGAGACACGTTTTCTTTCACCTCCAGAAACACCTCTAACGAAATCATTACCAACCTTTGTGTCATATGTATGAGTCAAACCAAAAATTGTAGCAAAAAGATCTCGTGTTTGATCGATGTATTCCTGGCGGGACACGTTGTGAACTCTAACCGATGGTGTCTTGCACGCAATTGCAAAATCTAAGGTCTGTTTGACAGTCAAATATGGGAAATGAACATCCAGCTCACCATTATAGATAACATCAGCTTTGAATTTCTTCATCATCTCCTTTTGAGGGATACCATCGTACGAAATATCTCCTTGTACGCCACCGGAAAACTGGTCTATTACACCAGCCGTGACTTTTAGCAGTGATGAACAGCCAGCACCAGGCCTACCGAGCACCAACACCATTTCACCCGGGTTCGCAAGCAGATTGACATTTTGCAAAATTTTTCTCTTTTTCTGACGCCGCTTATTGACGACAGCCTTAAAGATGGTATACGGCAACAACAAAATGTTACCAAACGTCGCACCCTCCAGCGCGCTTTCATCGTCACCTTCAGCGCCGACGTTTTCAAGCATGACACCCGTCTTTCTGAATTTCACACCCTGTTCATTAGCGTCTGACACGAACTCCTGCAGGATTCTGTTCGCATTAAAACCCTGGCCTGCATCGCCAGATCCATTGTTCCCGTCGCCCAAGCTCTTTATGTCAATTGGGCCATCTCTCGTTGTCATTTTTGAGAGCGTTCTACTTAGATTTTCGATATACGAAGCAGTTTGCTCGTCGAACCCCGACGACAAACGTCTCGAAATAGGGCGACCATTCGGTAATCCACCATTGGGATCATAGTCTTTCAAGCTGGAGGCCCCAACGGTTTTGGACTGCGACCGCGACTCCGTTGCGGATGAGCTCTCTGTCATCACTTCTGAAAAAATTGATCGAGTTCCACTGTACTATAATATTTTAATTAGGGACTTACCACAAGACAGCCATCTTTTTGACCGCAAGTAAAATATACCCTGGTCTTATATTATTCGTATTTTTTCAATTATTGCCTTGGAAGCCGCCCTTGCAGAAGGAAATAACAAGTAAAAAAGAATTACCATTGCCAAAGATCATCACTAAAAAAAGAAGAAAATCCAAGGACCTTCTTTTCTACGATGGAAATAACGAATTTTTTTTTTTTCCATATTTCCATTTTAGCAGTGAGGGGTAGAAGCAGAGGGGTGGTAGCAGACAAAAACCCAAAAGAGGTTATTTCCGCGAAGCTTAAGTTAATAGCAGAGAGGCCTCCAGTGAAATTTTTCGATGGGGCTGCGAACGAAATATTGAAAAAAGCAGGTTTCCGGACACTTCCGATTTTTGACCGGACATTTGTCTGGACAGAACAGACACCGCAGTTTGAGACACCGCGGTTATCTTGCGGAAATACGTCATTCACATTCGGGCCTCCGAATGGGTCTGGGCCGAAAATAGCAGAGTAAACGGACATTCCTAGGCCGGCGCACGTACGCTGGATTTACGACACCGCAACCTCCTGCCGCATGGAGTTTCATTGCTGTGACTGTCAGACTACATCTCGCACCGTACGAGGAGGGGACGCTCCGAATTTAATAAAGTTTACGGAAGCCTGTCATGGAAATTCGTACCGAGTAGTTTCGAGACACGCAGTAAGGGTTGGTATTGGGGCTTATGGATTCTGAAAGCTCTTAGTATTGGCGAATGTCAGGCAGCATTATGGTGTATTGTGAGAAGGTGGTTGAATCCGGTCACATGACTCTCACGTGGAGCTTACTAAGGTGTTAGTTCTTGTTT
Source organism: Zygotorulaspora mrakii (assembly GCF_013402915.1). Lineage (NCBI taxonomy): Eukaryota > Fungi > Ascomycota > Saccharomycetes > Saccharomycetales > Saccharomycetaceae > Zygotorulaspora > Zygotorulaspora mrakii. The sequence goes on from NC_050721.1 coordinate 429,565, forward strand.
CTCCTCCTTTATCTCACGGTTGATATGGCAACTTGGCCGAGTGGTTAAGGCGAAAGATTAGAAATCTTTTGGGCTCTGCCCGCGCAGGTTCGAGTCCTGCAGTTGTCGTTTTTTTTTTGTTCTATGCAGTTTTTTCCGATGTGCTCTACAAATATTCCGGCAGTTTGGATATGGCAAAACCTCTAAAGGATCCCCCGGGTGGCAAATACAAAACTAAGTTCGACACGATACAACAGATACAGATACAACAGGAGCATCGTAGTTACCATGGGACAAGGAGTATCTGCTGGTCAAGATAAAAAAAAAAAGAATAGTAACAAGGATAAGCCAAAATATGAACCACCAGTTCAATCAAGATTCGGGAGGAAGAAAAGAAGAGGCGGTCCAGCAACAGCTGAGAAATTACCAAATATAAACCCGTCAACCCGTTGTAAGCTGAAGCTTCTAAGAGTTGAGAGAATCAAAGACCATCTACTGTTAGAAGAGGAGTTTGTGACGAATTCAGAGATCCTTAAACCATTTGAGAAAAAACAAGAAGAAGAAAGAAAGCAGCTGGAGGAAATCAGAGGTAATCCGTTAAGCATCGGAACTTTAGAGGAAATTATCGACGACGACCACGCAATTGTCACAAGCCCAACAATGCCAGACTATTACGTTTCCATACTGTCGTTTGCTGATAAAGAACTTCTAGAGCCGGGATGTTCTGTACTTTTGCATCACAAGACAATGTCAATTGTTGGTGTCTTGCAGGACGACACGGATCCGATGATTTCTGTGATGAAGATTGATAAATCCCCGACCGAAAACTATAGTGATATCGGAGGTCTTGAAAATCAAATCCAGGAGATCAAGGAGGCTGTCGAGCTGCCATTAACTCATCCAGAACTGTACGAGGAAATGGGCATAAAACCACCCAAGGGGGTTATACTGTACGGTGCACCGGGAACAGGTAAAACTCTTTTGGCGAAAGCAGTTGCAAATCAAACCTCTGCGACTTTTTTGAGAATCGTTGGTTCCGAATTAATTCAGAAATATCTTGGTGATGGTCCACGTCTCTGTAGACAGATTTTCAAGGTTGCAGCAGAAAATGCTCCAAGTATTGTTTTCATTGATGAAATTGACGCTATTGGTACAAAAAGATATGATTCAAATAGTGGTGGTGAGAGAGAGATTCAGAGGACAATGTTAGAATTACTGAATCAATTAGACGGGTTTGATGATAGAGGTGATGTTAAGGTCATTATGGCAACAAATAAAATCGAAAGTCTTGATCCTGCTTTAATTAGACCGGGGAGAATTGATCGTAAAATCCTTTTCGAAAGTCCAGATTTGTCAACAAAGAGAAAAATTTTGAGTATTCATACTTCAAAGATGAACCTAAACGAAAATGTCAACTTTGAAGAATTAGTAACATCAAAGGATGAATTATCTGGTGCAGACATTCAAGCGATGTGTACTGAAGCAGGTTTGTTAGCTTTAAGAGAGAGAAGAATGCAAGTTACTGCGGAAGATTTTAAGCAAGCAAAAGAACGTGTAATGAAAAATAAAGTTGAAGAAAATCTTGAGGGTTTATACTTATAAGTATTTAATTAAATATCGAAATTGCATTTAATATCTATTCCAATGCATGTTTTGTCCCTTTTTCTCTCCTCAACTCTTGCTTCGTAACTCCCCCCGCTTTGTTTTTTTTTTCATTCTTCATTTTTTTCAGGTTATCTAAAGAATCCTTTAAGTTCAAACTCTCTGATATCGAGCACCAAAAATATCAAAATAAATAACAAATCAGAAAAGTCAAAAAATTGTCAACATCCACATAATTTGATTCGAGCTCTTCTTGTGAACCCTAGAGAATAGAGTTATCGGTTGCGATTGTCATTTTTTCATAAAGTTGTACTCCCCTTCCCTTCCATTAGTGTCTATTTGTTTATTTCCTCCCAACGTTGGTTGATATATCATATTACTCCTGTCTTAAAGGTCTATTTGAGTTAGTAGAGTGTTATAAGATCAACTTCTCTGCAATATATTCAAATTCAAGAAGTTGGTTTAGTGATATTCAGGCAAGACTGTGTTCTATTTTTGGAAAATCTCGGTTGGTCGATTACACGTCAGACAATTCAATAAGGTGAAGGCTGTTCCACTCTTTACCATCATACAGTGAGAGTCAATAACAAACAGCAATATGAGTCCTGTCGCTAAACATGGCGATCAATACCAATTGAGCTATCGGGTCGGTGTCGCAGAGAATAAAAATTCAAAATTTCGCAAAACTATGGAAGATGTTCATACCTATGTTAAAAATTTTGCATCGAGGTTAGATTGGGGTTATTTTGCAATATTTGATGGTCATGCTGGTTCGCAAGCTTCAAAATGGTGCGGCTCTCATTTACACAGAGTTGTTGAAGAGTTATTGCTCGAAGACGAGACAGACGATGTAAGGAATGTCATGAACCGTTCTTTCTTACGCGTAGATCAAGAAATAAATTCTGAATTACCTGGTAATAGTGGTTGTACGGCAGCCGTTTGTATGTTGAGATGGGAATTACCAGATGGTGTACCTGAGCAGTCCCCTGAGTTGAATGAACATAAAAGAAAACTATATACAGCAAACGTGGGGGATTCTAGGATAGTATTGTTTCGAAATGGTCAGAGTATAAGACTAACATATGATCACAAAGCTTCTGATATATTAGAAATGCAAAGAGTTGAACAGGCGGGTGGACTTATAATGAAAAGTCGAGTTAATGGTATGTTGGCTGTTACAAGGTCTCTTGGTGATAAATTCTTTGACGGTCTTGTTGTTGGCAACCCGTTCACGACAAGTGTTGAAATAACGAATGAAGATAAATTCTTGATAATAGCATGTGATGGACTATGGGATGTCATAGATGATCAAGAAGCATGTGAAATTATCAAAGATATAAAGGAACCTAATGAAGCCGCGAAAACACTTGTTAGGTATGCCTTAGAGAATGGAACCACAGATAACGTAACGGCGATGGTTGTATGTCTATAAACTATTTACGAATACATAAAGATTTGCATAATTTCATAATACCCGGATTTGCATGGATTCGTCTTGGCATCATCTTAACTACATTCTCAAGATAGGCTACAGCTCTGCATATGAAAGGAGGCTAATCTTTGAGAAAAGAACTATATTATATATTGAATCCATTCAGATCTAAATCTGCGGGGTTACCAGTAGTATTCCAATCAATGTTGAAATCGTTGAAGTCATTCAATGTTAAATAATCATCCTCATTATCATCAAGATTATTTCCTGCAGATGTATTATTCAAAGCTGTAACATCTTTATTGTTTTCTGACGAAGATGGCTCAAAGTTTTCAGCTAATGGCATACCATCATTGCTATTTGAATTGTTTCCATTATTATTTTCGTTCATTCTAGCGTTAAAATCGGGCATATCTAATTCACCACCATCTAAACCGGAAATCATATTCATATTCATACCTAGATCATCTGAACCATTTTGCAACGATTGTTGGTCAAGACCGGGTGTTTGTTGGGCAGAGTATTGTCTAATATGCTTTGTCGACTGTGCTTCTCCGTTCAGTTCTGTAGGGGAATTCATCGGAAGATCTTTGGCAGCTATTGCACCTGTGATATCAATATCGGTAGTATTATTCTTTCCAAAATCTGCCAGCAGACCGTGTGGTGTAGCCATTGAAAAGTCCACTTTAGAATCTGAATCTGAATTATTCAATTGAGTTTGTTGCTTATTTTGTTCATTTTGCTGTTGGTCCTCCTCTTCCTGCGCTCTTTTTTGCAGCTCTTCCTGCTGCCTCTTTAGCTCTTCCTCTTTCTCTTGCTTTATTCTGATTTCCTCCATCTCTTTCTGCTTTTGTCTTTCCTTCTCTAATCCAATATCATGTACCGTTTGAACATAACTTTTACTCTTTGATAGCGTTGTTTCTAAATCATCTAAAATAGCATGAAAAGAGTGAATTTTTTCTGCCAGTTGTCTTTGCTGACTTTGGCTGAATCCATTGACGACCAAAGCGTCTAACTGAACTGTCTTCAATTGCTGTTGTACCATCATTTCGGATGCGATCTTCATAATGTCATCAAAGCATTTAGTCAGTTTATTTCTATGAACTGGCGGGGAGATTTGACTTGAGTTTTGAAGAGGACTATGGATGCTCGCATTTTCCGATGCGAATGCCATGGGTATTGAAGGCGCAAAGCTGCTAGCAGGATATGCTGGTTCAAACTTTAAACTCCACAGCAACCGCCTCTTGCGCCGATCAATTTCAACTTCTTTTTACGCATGCTTGCATTTTGACAAATCGGCTTTGCTTACCCTGCCTCGTCTTGCGAAATGGAAATCGGCAAGTTGTTACCCCGATGACACCTGAAATCGTCAGACAACGGAAACTGTATGTTAGAGCAGATTGTCAGGGCTGCGTCTATAGTAGTAAAAGTGAAGCACAGCTGATTAAAGTAGTTGCATCTCTTTCAATTCACTCCCACTCTTTCTCATTTCTCGCCGCGGATCTCAACTCGAGGCTGTAGCACAAGCAGAAACAGCAAATAACCATACAACACGGAAGCAATTGTGCACGCTTGCTTTCCAATCCATAATTTAGACCATGGATACTGATTTTTCTAGCTCTGCAAACCCAGCATACTTTTTGCCCTTTTCGAGGCCACTGCATTCGCTTGTGACAAAAAACAACCTTGCCGTAAGTGTGATCCCGTTGTAATATAACGCTACAAGTTATTTACCTTTAAAGGAACCTGGGACACTCTTGAAAGTTTCCAATACAATCAATCAAAAAAAGATCAACGGCTGTTTCATACATACCTTAGGCACTGCTACAGCTATCTTCGTAATATCAAGGCTAGACTCCGCCGTCGGCGAGGAAAGCGCCTGAAGCAATGAGAGTTGCACTGTGAGCATTACCCTCGAGAAAAAACAGCTGTAACCACACAGAATCCTTCAATGAAACGACAATCTGTCAGTGGTTATCCTCATTTCAGCGGCTATTTGCCGACGCTAATACCAATATAAACAAAATCAAATTAGTTACCCGCGCTTAGAACCTCTAGCCAATCATCGTATTTTATTTCCTTTTTACAGCGGGTAACTGTATGAAATTAGTGTTTTTTTTTTGCCGGTCTTTTCCTCGCTCAAGCCCAGCTTTGGCAATGGCAGAGAGCAGCTGAACGACACTGTTGGACTGGAGGAGACCCCTGTCGGCTATCGTGCTTGAATAATTACAACGGGTAGGCTAGTATCTTTTCCACTATTCATTTGCAGCACACTGCTCATCACAAGAATAATTGGTGCTTACTAGTGTTTAGACTATTTTCATTTTCCCTCGATTTCAGCATAGTCAAAATATCAATATGTTCCGTTTGAATGCTCTAAAGACTATAACAAGATCCATGAATGTAGTGGCTAAACGTTCATATGCAGAGGCAGCCACATCAAATGTGCTAAAATTGCAATTTGCGCTACCTCACGAAACGCTATTTGCTGGATCACAAGTGACACAGGTGAATTTACCAGTACAAAGTGGTCGTATCGGTGTCCTAGCGGACCATGTTCCAACTGTTGAACAACTTTCTTCCGGTGTGGTTGAAGTCTTCGAAGGAACATCTAGCAAGAAATACTATGTTTCCGGCGGTTTCGCTGCTGTTCAACCGGACTCTACTTTGTGTATCACTTCCGTTGAGGCATTTCCATTGGAGAGCTTTTCACAAGAAAACGTCAAGTCTCTGTTAAGCGAAGCCAACAAAAACATCAACTCTTCGGATGAGAAAGTTGCGGCTGAAGCGGCTATTCAAGTTGAGGTCTTGGAATCCTTACAAGCTGCTCTCAAATAAAATTGAGATCTTCGAGATATAACAGTAGCAATTTCTCTTTATATTCAATCATTGAAACAGGTAAATAAAAAACTAAAAATTGACAGGAAAAGTTCATTTTGTGTCTAGTACATACGAAACTGAATGATTCAATATGTATAACACTTGACGTCTCATTATATTGTAGTAAGTCAAGATAGTTCAGCGTTGTGTTTGCGAACGAATGCATGCGCAATGTGTATTAAGTCGAAGATATATGAGTTTTTGACGCAGGAGCTAAGCTATTGCTAGAGCCATTTGCTCTTCTCGTATCCAGATGGAACACTCCTCAAAGCGTGATTCAATTACAATATGGGTAGCATATTGCTTCAGTTAGCGCTACCATTTTTTTCAAGTTAAAAAATGCTTGCTTCTTTGATAGTGCAGCATGAATATCTGATGCGAGGTGATGTGATACGAGTACATATATGTCTCGATGATATTATCATGCTCTTTTACTTTATTGGCGTCGTCGCTCTCAAAGTGAAATACGCGAAAATTTGGATATTACAATTTACGAAGCGCGAATGTAAACTCTAAAAGACGCGTTAATTGCATCATCAAAGTTCTAAGTACCTTTCGTGAAACTCGTATTCACTTTAGCGCGGTCCGCTAGAATGATTTAAAAAGTCCTTCATTATATAGAATTGCACAATTGACTACTACTTGAAAGAATATTGCTTAAAATCACTTTGCTAGTTCATTTGCACCACATTGCTACAAAAAAAAGCTAAATAATATACAATATGCCCCACTCGACAAGAGGACCGTATACCACTGTAAGGATATCGACCAAGACAGGACCATTGGCACAAATATGGCTTGCTGCTAATATGTCAAATTTGCCTAGAAACTCTATCCTCCAAACAAGCATCGTTGAATCAGCTGATGAAATTGCTAAAGTGTCCGGCTGTGAAACGGATAATGGGAACTCCGGTGAATTGGAACATATTACTTTGCATACATCAGGAGACCTTTTACAAGGAATTGTTCGCGTTTATTCGAAGCAAACAGTGTTTCTGTTGAATGACATTAAAGATACTCTAACGAAAATTTCATCGCTCTTTAAAGCTAACCAAAGAATTAATGTTACTTTGAGTAAGACAAATACAATTGCCCGTGTCGACCAATTGGTTTTAGAAGATGCAGTTACTGAGAGAGAAGTCCTAGTACCGCCTGATTTAAATTTTCTATTTGAACCAGTTTCGAAAGAAAGGAACCGATTGATGGGAACCGAAAATTCAATGGAAAGAAAAGTTCAAGGCGCAGCACCATGGGATACGTCACTAGAAGTTGGTAGAAGATTCAATCCAGATGAAGAGCTTGAATATCATCAGTCTTCTGCTTTGGATCTGAATTTCGATTTAGATATCGGTAACACAATAACATCGTCAAAAACATGGGAAGAAGGTACAAGACAGACCTCGCTTCAAAATTCAAGAAACGATAGCTCGAATCGTGAATTCAATGAGCCCGAGAACTTTATTGCACAAGATGATTTCCCATTAGAGGATCCAAATAGTGGCGAATGGGATTTAGGCGTCTCTGAAAAAAATGAAGCTAGGAAAGAGCAGGATAATGAATCGGTGTCTGATATATCTGTTGAAATAGGTAGACGGGTCGCTGGCAATTCAAATAATGCAACAGTGGATTTTGGCTTTGAGTTAGACATAGATAAAGAGCCGCTGGATCAACAGTCGGATAGCGAAAGTAACGACATTGAACAAAACGCTTCGACTACAGGTCCAGGGATGGCTTACCTTGCGAAGAGGTCAAAAGTAGCTAAAAATAGCACATTGATTGATGTAACAAAAATAGAGATGGACAATGAAACAGAGCTGAATGATGAAGAGTTTAAACGATTTACGATGACTGCACAGGATTCTGGTACAAATTCCACTTCTAGCAAAAACCCCAGAGTAACAAAGAAAAGGCTTCTGGAAGATTTCAAGAATTGTTCAGATGGTTTTCCTACGATCGCCCTCTGTAATTTCCTATCCCATCAACCAGTTAAAAGGATCAAAACTCTGCAGGATGAGTTAATAGAAGATCCTGTGCTAGATATATCACTAGGAATAAATGATGACCTATTACAAAGCTCCATAGCGAATAGTAGTCAAATTGGTGACGATTCCGAAGACAGCGACCATTTTATTCCAATCGATGCAGATATCGGTCAACCGCCAATAGACGAAGGCAGCGACAGCTACGTAAAGGCAGTTGAAGACACAGAAGAAGGACATCATTCAACTCAATATCAAACTACCCAGACACAAAAAATACGATTGAACACTGGAGAACTAGCCTCCAAATCAACAGTATACATGGCTGAACTGTTGAGAACGGAATTTATAGATAACAACTCAATAACCTTCCACAATGTTTTAGTGGCAAAACATGAAGCACAGGAAGTAAGTGGTGACTTCGTAGCAGGTATTTCAAGAAGAGAAGCCAGCAAGGGGTTTTTTGAGATGTTATCTCTTGCAACAGCGGGTTGTATTGATCTTGATCAACAGATGGCCTTTGAGGATATCACCATAAAAACAAGAGCCCCTCTTTATGAAAAATTCATTTCGGCTTAATTTTATATCAATTTACTGCACATACTTTTGAGAAACTACATAACTAAAGGACATTTTACTGTTTGCGTCTCCATGGCTGTCTATATGATGATCTGATGGATGATCACTGAAATACTCGTCTGGAAAGATTCGTACAGTATTATTTTTTAGGGCGGCTCGAAAATTTTCAGAATTGCAAAAAAACGATGAGCTTTGTCGCATCTCATCGAAAAAAACATGTACACGCTACAGAGTAGAGAGAGACAGACATTAATTCAATAAAACGCAATAGTATCATCCTTTGTTCCCATTTGCCTTTTAAAGAGCCATAACTGATTTCAAATACAATTTTCAGCGATGGTCAAACAAAGGGGTACTGCCAGAGCAGGGAAAAGGTACAGATACTCTTCTTTCAAAGACAAAATTGATGATCTACGAATTGAACCGTTAAGAAATTTACAAAAACGTGTTGATGATGATTCTGTAGAGTCAAGTCATTTCTTGACCTCTTTTGAGCAATGGAAGGAGAGAAACTTGAGTGCTGGCTTTACTAAGTTTGGTGAAGAAGTTGACGGAATGATACAGACCTTACCACAGCTTATTTATCACGAGGAAAAGATTTTAGAAACATTATTAAAATATATCGATAAACATGAGGAGACATCTTTACAGCCTTTATTGGATTTGTTGGCGCAGTTTTGCCACGACATTGGTCCTGATTTTTTACAGTTTTACGAAAAAGTTCTTATTTCGTTAATAGGCCTGTTGGATGAAGCAAAAATACTGGATTCAGCAGAAATTTTCGAATGGGGTTTTAATTGTTTAGCTTACATTTTCAAGTACCTCTCAAAGTACTTGACTAAAGATCTAGTACCGACTTTCAGTTTGCTCTTCCCGCTATTATCTCATTCAAAAGAATATATTTCAAGATTTTCGGCTGAGGCTTTATCTTTTTTGATTCGCAAATCCTCATCCAAAAGTCTTAAGTGTTTCGTTTCATATTCATTTGACCGTTTACAGAATGAAGACTCTGAATCTTTCTATGAAGGTTTACTGACACTATTTTCTGAATCCCTTCTTTCTACGGCAGAAGCATTACACTCCAAGTCCAGAATGATCCTGAATATTCTTCTGAACTCTGTTCTAGAGGAGGGAAATACTGGTACTACCGCTGATTTATTCTGCGATATATGGATTAGAATTGCTAATCACGCATCCCAAGGCAATTTGGCACCTCTCTATAAAGATATCACTGCGGAACTTGCTCTTAACTTAGCAGATGAAAAGCATGAGAGAATCGTGCACATTCTGTCAACTTTAGTATTTTCAGAGAGTGGAAGAAAAGTTGACTCTTGGTCAGATATTATGTCAATAACCACCAAGCTGATTTCACAAGAGAGTAGTAGTATCAATCCACACGCAATTGCATTTTTGCTAGCGGCTTTAATGCGTAATTGTGATGTTAAACATCTAACCGTCTACCACAGGAGCTTTTTTGAGTACTTTTTAGCCGCGCATCCGGATCATTTTATCAATTTTTTCAAAGCGACATTAGGTTTCACAACTGAACGATTACTCACTTACAATGGCAGCAAGTATTTACAAAAATATATTGATTCGCATTGGGCGACAAATGGGAAGAAAATAGCTCTATTCTTGTTGGACATGCAAGGGACGCCTTCCATTTCCAACAGATTTACAATATCTATTCCAAACAAATTTCGCGAGGCGGCTTTAACTAGCTTGGGATCCCTCTCATCAATAGTTTCTCATGATACTCTTCTCGAAATGCAGTGGAATATCATTATATTGAAGCACTCATCTTTGTTGGCAGATCCAAAGATATCTAGAGTCACGAGTCATTTAGTGAGGCTTTTTTTGGCACAAAAGAGCTTTAATGACTTTGAAAAAGACATTTTAGGCTCACTACTAGAAGTCACTTTTTTTAGAACTCATGAGGAGTTCGTTGGCTGCGTCAAAGCTATTCTAGATAGACTCAAAAGTCTTCAAGACAGCTTATTTTTTGTAAATGGTTTGAACAGTCTTTTAAGCACCGTGAAAGGGACAAGTGAATTGGAAGAGATATTCAGATGCAGAAAAGTTGAGTTATGTTTATCTGATAATCTACTATTACCGGAGACAAAGATCCGCAACGGAACATTTGAGTTGCTGAAGACAGTATTTAAATTCCAAAATAAGGAATTTCCAGAGGTTCTGAAATCATCTCAGATCATTGAACAAATCCCTTTGACGCTTGAAAATGCTCGTGATATTACTACCAGAATCAGAAGCATAGAATCTCAATACTACAAATATGAGTCTGATATGATTGTCAATAACATATTGTTCAAGCATTTGTTTGGTCTGTTGACAGTACGGTTTTCGCCCGTCTGGGAAGGAATATATGAAGTCATTCCTAAGATGTATAGCAAGGATCAAGGTCTTGTCTGGGAATTGCTCATGCACACGTTAAGATATCCAGATGAAACGTTTACCCTTAATTATCCAGATCAACCTATGGCCCTTGATAATAACCTAGTTTCATGGAGCTCAAGCATTTCTCGTTTTAATGACACTATACAGTTGTTCTCGAAGGGTTGGGAATTTTGCGAAAATATTGAATCCAGTTTGCTGCATCTCATGAAAATGAGAAGGGGGAATGGTGAAGTTTCCGCTCAGTTGAGGAGCCAGGTTTTGAAGATAATGTTACTGCTACCGCAACTGGTAGAGCGTCATTCTAAAGATATTGTGCCATTTCTGTTCAATGAAGCGGAATTGGAAGAGATATTCGAAGGACAAGAACAGGAACAGGTTATTTTCAAGAGTGCTGCAACTTGGACTGAAGCAGACAGAAATACTTTGTTGAAAGTTATTGGCAAATTCAAAAATATCAAGGCGATATATAAATCCAGTGAAGTTCATGAAAGGTTTCTAGTATTACTGGGAAGCAGAAACACAGAAGTTCAACGCTTGGCTTTAGATGGTTTGTTGGCATATCGTGATCCTACTATTGTAAAATACAGAGATAATCTAAAAAATTTGTTAGATGATACCTTATTCAACGATGAAATAACAAACATGTTCACAAATTCTAACTCGAGCATTATTCAAAATGATGATGATTTTATCTTGATGCCCTATGTGATTCGAATTTTCTTTGGTAGAGCACAAACACCAAACACCAGTGGGGTCAAGAAAACTAGAAGAAACGCAGTTATATCCTCTCTACCAAGTTTCAGTGATATTTACATTACTCAGTTTTTACAGCTAGGGTATGACAAAATCAACTATAAATATTTCTTCGAGAATGGATATAAAATTGAGGAAGGTGAGTTCTCTTTGATCACGATGAGAAGAATGCTGGGCTTTATTAATATCCTAAATTCCTCATTGACAGTATTAGGCTCTCGATGCTCTCATGTTATAGTGTCGACTGTGAGGCCACTGCTGTATTGTATAGCAATGTCATACCACGATTTGAATAAACAGGATAAAGAGGCACACATGGCTAAAATGGTCAGCAACCTAAGGCAGCAAGCCTTGAAGTGTTTGAACACAATATTTGAAAATAGTGGTGATCCTTCAACGCTTTTAGAATATCTCGAAGAAATTTATACCGTTGTTATGAGTCCTCGAATAGAAAAGTTTGAAAGCGAGAACTTGCAACAGGTATCGTCCATAATGAAACTGATTTCTTTCTGGTCAACCAATCCGGACATGTATCCATTCTTGTTTTGCGATAACTATTCTTGCCCCAGTGCTTTTATGAAGCTGATTTCAAACGAAAATACTAAAGATGAAGTAATCGGCACTGTACTGGTTGCAGCTAACAATATTGTTTTGTCCCCTATGAATAATGATTCTTATGTTGAACTTGTAACAATTATTGGTGCATCTAGTTTGCAGCATTTGCCGCGTCTGTTCCAGAAGCTAGTAAATCCGGAATATGTTTCAATTGCCACGGAGTTGCTACTTAACCTTATTAAATCAGGCTATGTCCAGGACAACGAAACGCAAAGGTATTTGGTGACGTCATTGACGTCAATCGTGCAGGATCGCTTCAAAGGTATCAACAAACAGGAAGTAGTAAAAGTGCTCAAGATACTATCTATGTTACTTGGAGAGTATACATGTCCCTGGAATGACATTGAAGATCTTTACAAAGCAAGTGCAAAACTATACCAAACGTACGCAGACAGAAAAATCAGGGAGCAGCTCAATGAAGTTTTTCGAGGCTTTGCCAATAATTTTCCCGCCATGAAGAAGGCATCAGACTTTATCAATGACTTAAATTCTTACTCGAGCAGTCGCATGCAGGAATACGATTTTCCGAGAATGCTCACAGCTTTTAAGTCATTTATCGAAAAAGACTACATCGAATATACCGAATTGGAATGGCTCCCAGTGATATCCAACTGTCTCTTCTTTCTGAACGATCCGGACGAAATGGCAGTTAGAACGAACGCGTCACATGCGCTTTTTAAACTAGTTGACTATGTGAATGTACAAGCTAAGGAAGGCCCATCTCAAGCACGATTGAGTTTGATTCAGGATGGTGTCCTGCCACATATACGTACTGGTTTGAGAAGGTACTCTGAAGAAATTCAAAGTGAATATATATCTGTGCTTGCTTACATTATAACAAATGGCAAACCCTTCAAAGAACTGCATGATATGCAAGTTCTTTTGTTCGATGGCGATGAAGAAGCAAATTTTTTTTCGAATGTCAATCACATTCAGCTGCACCGTCGTCTAAGGGCAATCAGGAGATTAAGAGAATTCGGCAAAGATTTATCAGGTAATAGTATCGCACATTATTTACTGCCTATTATCGAACATTATATTTTCTCTGGAGAGGAAAAATATAGAAACATTGGCAATGAAGCATTACTTACAGTAGGAGCTCTTTCTAACTATATGACATGGAACCAATACAAGGCCCTGTTCAGGCGGTACATCTCTCTTCTGAAATCAAAGACAGATAACGTTAAAGAAGTGGTTGGCTTAATAGCGCAAATCTCATTTTCTTTGAAAAATACGATGTGTTCAGTAAAAGATACGAATGAGGTACTAAATGGTCTTAGAAAATTTCCCACGAAATCTGAGGAACCTCGAAAGTTTATAACTAATGAGATTTTACCCACTTTATCAAAAATTTTAGACATAAGAGACACAGAAACAATTGTTGCCCGTATACCTCTGGCGGAAGCTCTTGTAAATTTAATACTTGGTCTGAAAGAGGAAGACACAGTTTCTTTACTCCCTGGAATATTGACTAGTTTATGTCAAGTTTTAAGAAGTAAGTCTGAAGAGCTTCGTGATGCGACTAGGAAGTCACTCGCAAAAATTACCATTAGCTTGGGCTCTAATTACTTGTCATTCATAATAAAGGAATTGACATCCGCTTTGAAAAGAGGGTCTCAAATCCATGTTTTAAGTTATACGGTCCATTACGTGTTAACTACATTAAGTGAGACACTAAACCATTCAGATTTGGACACATCGGCCTCAATGCTTGTGAAGATAATAATGGAAGATATCTTTGGAAGTGCGGGCTTGGAAAAGGACTCTGACAACTATAGCACAAAGGTGAAAGAAGTCAAAGTTAATAAAAGCTACGACACAGCAGAAATTTTGGCATCTAACGTCACCTTGCCCGTTTTTGGTACTTTGATTAATCCTGTCAGGGCTTTGCTACATGAGAGAATCAACTTGAAGAGCCAAAATAAACTGAACGAGCTTTTAAGAAGATTCAGCTTAGGGTTGAAGAAAAATTCGGAAGGATCTTCCATCAATGCCCTAACTTTATGTCATGAAATATACTTACAATCACAAAATGAGCAATTTAGAAAGGCTTATGTCTCGTCAGCCAAAGTGGATGAAAGTAAAGAGTTTTTTTTAGTGAATCTGAATGCTAAACTTTCTCGCGTCCAAAATGAAACAACAACACTGGTCAATACGACATTGCAAAAATTTGCATTGGACTTGCTACAAGCGATTTTGGTTAAGCATAGGCAACTTTTGGATGTAGCCTACCTAGAAGGTTTTGTTCCTCTTTTGAGAGAGTCTTTAGATTCTGATAACGAGGCAGTACTCTCCAGTGCTTTCAAACTTTTAGCATTGTTTGTAAAACTAGACTTTTCCGATGATTCAGAGAGTGTTTTCAAAAATTACGCAAGAAAAGTGTTGAATATTATTAAGGAGTCACCATCAACTGTCAGTGAGCTATGTCAATTGGGGCTTAAATTTCTTGCGGCTATTATTCGTCACAAGGACATCAAGCTTAAAGAGACAGCTTTGAGCTATGTTTTATCAAGAATTCTCCCCGATCTAAATGAGCCCAACAAGCAAGGACTTGCATTCAATTTTTTGAAAGCATTAGTAAGCAAGCATATCGTTCTGCCAGAATTATATGATGTTCTTGATACTGTCAAAGAAATAATGGTCACTAATCATTCAAAAGAAATACGGGACGTCTCAAGAAGTGTTTTTTACCAATTTCTTATGGAATATGATCAAAGCAGAGGACGCCTGGAAAAGCAATTCAAATTCATGGTCGATAACTTACAGTATCCTTCCCCAGAGGGTAGACAATCTGTCATGGAACTGATCAATCTTATAACTACTAAAGCAAACTCTGCATTGATTACAAAATTGTCCTCTTCACTTTTTGTTGGTCTTTCTAATGTAGCCTTCAATGATGATGCATTTCGTTGCCAAGAAATGGCTACTATTTTACTGTCAAACTTACTGAAAAAGCTCAATGAATCAGACCTCGATATAATACACAAATACATTATCGCTTGGTTATCCCAGTCTCATGATGTTTTGTTCTTAAGCCTTGGTCTTAGAATTTTCAAAATATATGTGACCAGCATAGGTCTTGGTCACAACAGTACCTTGGATGAACTAGCATTGACGCGTGTCAAGTCTATCATTGGTCAGACTGACTCAGATTCTGAAAGTCAATGGGAGCTGGTTTATTCTGCCTTGAGTTTGTTTGCTGTATATTGTCGAGACTCTGAAATCATTTATCAGGAGAGTATCAAGAGAACGTGGAGCAGTGTAATAGATTGTTTACTGTATCCTCACCTCTGGGTACGTCAAGCAGCAGCACGACTTGCAAGTCATCTGATTTGCAATGCTAGCAAATTTAAGGTACCATTTTCCGATGAAGAAATACAAAGGATAGCATACAAAATTATGCGCCAACTAAGTGCTCCCTCAATTTCCGAAGAGCTCGCATCTACTTCGGTAAAGACTTTAGTCACAATTTGCAACTACTGGAAGCAAAATAATACGGCATATATTCAAAAAAATGAGAGAAGTAGTTTTGAAACAGCTTATACTAATCCCATTGATTTTGTGATAACAAAAATAAGTGCGATAATTCGAAGTGAAGAAAACCCTATCGATTCATTCATGTCAAAAAAGTCATGCATTCAACTGTTTGCCCTGCTCATTCAGATGCTGAATGAGGAAGCTTTGAACGCGGAAGCTGAGAAGATTATTTTACCACTATACGTATATGTGGAGTATGACAACAGCATCTCTTTAACGAATCAACAACTAGAACTTCGCACTATCTCCCAAGAATGTTTGCAAATCCTTGAAACGAAGATGTCCATTTCTGATTTCACCACCGCATATGCCAACGTGAAGCAAAATGTGATGGAGAGAAGACGCCAACGTAAAGTAAAGCGGTCTATACTTGCTGTGACAGATCCTGAAGCAGCAGCACAACGGAAGTTGAGGAAACATGCTAGATCTAGGCAAACAAGGAAACACGAGAAAGACGAAAACGGCTACTATCAAAGGAAGAATAGAAAAAGTAGAATGTGATTCTATCAATATTGCATAGTTTCGCTCTTGCTTGTATGTTCTACGCATTTTTAGCTAGATATGTATATATTACATTTTGTTTACTTTTGCATTTTACACAATGAAGATAAATCGAAATATGGCTTGCATTACTCTCTATATCTCGCTTGTTAGTACGTCTGCACTCTCATCTTCTCCTTCTTCATCTTCGTCTTCTTCCTCCTCTAGCTGTGTTATTTCTGATTCAGGATATCTTTCTTCTTCTTCCTCACCAAGATCTTCTTCTTCTTCTTCTTCTTCTTCAACCTCCTCATCATCTTCTTCTTCTTCTTCACGTTTAATTTCCTCACTCACTCTTTCTTCTTCTTCTCCCTCTGCTCCTTCTCCATCTTCATTGTTTCTTGCATCGCCGGTTCTCGATGAGTATATTTCCATTTCCTTGTGGTATCTTTCTCGATCTTCGTTATACAGTTCATAGTATGGTTTCCTGTCATCTTCACTTAAGCTTTTCCAAGCTTCCGTTAAATCCCGTGTGACATCTTGAGAGCCGTTTTCCCTCATTTTTTCTTTGTTCATTTCACAAAAGATTAAATAAGCATTTGTCGGTCTTTTAGGCATGTTTGGATCCCTATGTTTTGCCTTTTGTCTTTTATTCTTCGATTTTTTATGCGGTTTCATCAATAACTCTTTCTTGAACGATTCTAAAGATGGCAGTGGGTTTTGATAGCGCAGTTCTGGATCTGATTCCACTCTTGTTTCTAACCTCTCAAGCAGTACACTGTACTCCAACTTAAGACGCTTAACGGAGAGTCGTGTGCGTTGTATGGCAAGTGCCAATACCTCATTTCCCTCCTTCAAATTATCAACTTTCCGTTTCAAGTCATTGTCTGCCATTGCTGTACCTCAATTAGCAAACTCGACCTGCAAATGATATAAGGACAAACGTAGTATCTCGCAATCTGAAAATACACTCGTAATAATCGCTATTGAATTCCAAATGCTGAAAATTAAATTCTTTAGTGCTTTTGTCGCTTGACAGCACCAATTGAACAGGTCGCATTTTTCAAATTTTATTTGTTATAACATGACGTTCTTCCAAAATCCCTTCCCGCTTTTTTCATATGATTAACACGAGCCCGAACAAAAAGATGTTCAACTACTTTAATGGGGACAGATAAGTAGTAATACATAGAGCTTTGGATGAGCCTCGAGCTTCAACTTTATTATTATACTTACAGTTGACTTACTCATAGACGCGATATATTGGCAACTCACACATCAAGATGTCAGATATTCGAAATCGAAAAGAGCTAGAGCCTTTGATACAAATGCCGCTGTCTAGTACGGTGGGACGATCGTCCTCTGATAAAAAAGCTCCTCCAGGTCATATTCCTTCAAATCTACCCAAAAGCAGATCGAAGACTGCTGAGTATGGGTACGGAATCGCAGGAACTCCCAAGGGCCAGGTGCCAGAGAAACAAATGCGAGCGGGCGCACAAAGAACTTCACGGACAGCACAGAAACTAAAATTGTTGCCTGAGGAACCATTTCAAAGGGATAATGGCAGTCAAGAATTGCGTGATAGAGATGTGTATTCACAAGTGGACAGAATAACGGATAAGCCTGCCAGGCGAGATGCTGAAAAGTTAGGCAAAGGGCATAGACATTTACTACCAAGAGCCACGGCATACTGCACCTCTAGTAGTTATCATATGAGAGATTTAATACGCTGGCTAAAAGACTGTAAAAAGTTACATCATACACATCCAAAACTATTTGATGAGTGCCTTTATACACCATTCATGTACAACGATTGGAGAGGTGACAAAAGATTTGAACATGAAGACGTGATCAGATTGGATGATGAAGGCGGTGAAATCAATGTCAGCGATAAGCAGCCAGATTTGTTTATTTTTGAATATGGGGTTATAGTATTGTGGGGTTTCACAGAAAGAGAGGAGAAGGCATTTCTTAACGATCTTGAGAGGTTTGAAAAAGAAAAGCTGGCAGTAGAAGATGTTCAAGTTGAACAATTTAACTACTATGTTACTCAAAGTTATCAACCAAGAATTTATAACGATTTCATCACCTTAAGAGACGGATCCAACTATATGATAAAGCTTTCAATATCTCATGCCATTGCTCAGAGTGTTAAAATTTCCCTTTTTGAAGAGTTGGTGGACAATACTATTGAAGACACGCAAGACATTCCTCAAGAAATCGCATCCAGTGGTAAAGTGTCAATGAGTAAAGAAGATATTATGAAAAGTATCGGGGAACTGTTCATCTTGCGAATAAATATTAATTTACATGGATCAGTACTTGATTCTCCTGAAATTATGTGGTCAGAACCACAACTGGAACCAATTTACCATGCTACAAGAGGTTATTTAGAGATAAATCAAAGAGTAGCTTTATTGAATCAGAGACTTGAAGTTATTTCTGATCTGTTACAGATGTTGAAAGAACAATTAGGGCACTCGCATGAGGAATATTTGGAGTATATCGTTATTATATTGGTTGGCGTTGAGCTTTTCATATCTATAATAAATATCGGCGTTGATCTGGTATCTAACAAGAAATGAGAAAATAACTTAAAAAAACTAATATTATTGTACATTAAACATTTAGTAGTAAAATAAAACTACACATCGTAAAAAAATATGATTCCTCTCATATTAATGTATCAATGAAACCTTATACATCCAACCGCGTTAAGCAATAGCCTAAAATTTTTTCGTGTCTTCTTCTGAAGCCATTTTTCTTACAGCTCTTGAGAAGCTTTCGTTGTCTTTGCAGACTTTTTTGGTAGAAGGTTTTGATGGATGTTTGGCAGAACACCACCTTGAGCTATGGTAACGTTACCTAATAATTTATTCAATTCATCATCATTTCTGATCGCCAGTTGCAAATGCCTTGGGATAATTCTTGTTTTCTTATTATCTCTTGCGGCGTTACCAGCCAATTCTAAAATTTCAGCAGCTAAATATTCCAAAACTGCTGTCAAGTACACAGGAGCACCAGAACCAATTCTCTGAGCATAATTACCTTTTCTCAAAAGCCTATGGACTCTACCAACTGGGAAAGTCAAACCAGCCTTAGCAGATCTCGATTGTGTAGCTTTAGCAGCAGAACCAGCTTTACCACCTTTACCGGACATTTTTATATCTTTATTAATGTAGAAGTTATTGATTTGCTTCAAGTAATTCAAACAAGAATTATGAAGGAGGAAACTACAATGTTAATTGCACGAAAAATAGAACCTTTTCATTCCAAAGAGAGAAATAAGACGTCTGACTTGATTTATATATGCTCGAGCGGTTCATCATGGTACCACATCCTGGTGTTCTGTTTGAAATGCTAAAACTGCTTATTCGAAAGACATACTGTATAAACTGTTCTCAAATTTTCGCGCTTAGCTTTTCTGTGAAAGTTTCAGTCCGAGTCCAAAAAAAATCTGTGGACCAGTTTTTTCGCAAAAAGTTGCTTCATCCGCACTCAAAAGTGCAGAAGCGCGTGCCAGAAATTTCGCCCTTGTCATTTCGCGTTTTCAGAATGACACGATTCAGAAGTGACAACAGTTGGAGGGCCAAGGTAACAACTATTATATAAAGCGCCACTATTGGATTAGTTGTTATTAAAATTATCAATAACTTTTCGCTCCTGTACCGCTCCAGATCGAAATAACAACAACATGTCCGGTAAAGCTGAGAAAAAACCTGCTTCCAAGGCACCAGCTGAGAAGAAACCAGCTGCTAAGAAAACTGCATCAGCGCCAGATGCTAAAAAGAGAGGTAAGGTCAGAAAGGAGACTTACTCCTCATACATTTATAAGGTTTTGAAGCAAACACATCCAGATACTGGTATTTCTCAAAAATCAATGTCTATTCTAAATTCTTTTGTGAATGATATTTTTGAAAGAATTGCTACTGAAGCTTCAAAATTGGCAGCTTATAATAAGAAATCCACCATTTCAGCTAGAGAAATACAGACAGCAGTAAGATTGATTTTACCGGGTGAATTAGCTAAACATGCTGTTTCTGAAGGTACAAGAGCAGTGACCAAATATTCCTCTGCTGCTTCTCAAGCTTAAGTTTGAGTAATGGAAAGTTAAACTGATGGAATGATAGGATTTGTAATATTATAGGGCATTACAATTTATTAAAACAGGTAATTTAATAAAGTATTTATATAACTCACTATATACATACTAATAGGTAAAGCTGATGAAAATAAAGTATTTAAACGAAGGATTTTTCAGGGAAGCTTTGTTAATCAGTATTACCCAGTTTTTTCAAAACGGTGTCAACCTTATCTTGAGCTGTTTGATGCTTGTCTGTTCTGGTTCCTACTCTCATCGAACTTTGAATCCTTACGTATCCATTTTCGTGAGCATTCTCATGAATCTCACCTAATAATTTGAAAACATCATCCCATGGCCCTTCAATTGTTGTACCTGCACTGTGAAGAGTACTCTTTAGAGAGCTCTCACGGATCTTTTTTTCGACTAGAGTAACAAAATCAGAAACGCTAGCTGAGCCAGTCCCAATGGGTACCATGCAAACATCGGCTAAACAATATATTTTTGGCATCTTTCTAACGCTTTTTATTTAATATTATTAAAGAGATAATAAAATATGAATTTACCACTCCCGATTTCTCATTCCTTAATACATTGACTAAAAAAAGGGACAACAATCGTGATTCAATCATTGAACACCACCGTACAGTGTCGTTACATATGATATTATTTCAGAAATCTCTGGTCATACATGCAAATTTCGACAATGACATCTACTTGGACTTTGAGCCTGTTCTTAATTTGTTTTATTACTTTTTATATCATATAATTTGCTTCAAATTGTTGTTGATTGTTTTTATGTCAGCAACTTATGTGTATGATATTATATATTTATCATTTTCAACAAGTAATAATACACAGAATTTGGATCTATGCGACCAAAATGTTAAAATAAATACATAAACCATAATACTATATGCAATATCGATCTATAAAGATTTAATGTGAATACATACCTCTTACATCGTAAAATATATTTTAGTATTCCAGATGTTAAATGCAGTTAGTTTCAGTTCATCATGTCAGTGGTATTCTGTGGACAAATTAATCACATGACAAATCAATATAATATTTATACTAAAGCTTATTTTTTAATATTTATTATAAAACAGCTAAAACGTTTTAGTAGCTCTATAATTCTATTTTATGTTTTATTTATTGTTAAGTTTAAAAATTGTTAAAATGCTTTTTTGTTTGGCTCTTCCGAAGGAAGAAAATTGGGTTTTGTTGAAGAAACGATTTAGTCTCGTAAGAATGTATTATTATGCTGAGCGTCCTGTAACAAGAATTGGACGCAAAAAAATTCAGCGGGAGACTGAAGAAAGGCGATACCGGCCAGACTTATTTTACCGTATTTTAAGCACTGAGGCTATAGTCAGCTCAGAAAGAGATTGCCATCGTATTTACATAAGGCTGAGCTGCCCTTTAAACAAGACTTTGACGTCGCGCGCGACATTTGAAGTGACAGTCGGCTGCCATACGATGAATATAAAATTCCCATGACGTTTACTTAGCTAAATACCTAATTCATTGCCGAAGTTATTACTTGCCTTGCTACTCCCTCTGAAAGGCTCTTTCTATAATGAATTTTCTTTGATCAAAATGTTAGGCTGGGGGGGAATTGATTCAAAGGGCATAAAGTTTTTTCTCTGAGGGTTTTAAACTATTAAAGAATGGCACAGGAGGAATGCAGGCCCCCAATGCCCTTTTTGCGTGATTGTTCATATACTCCAATCCCAGAATATAACTGGAATTAACCCATCCAAAGCCTTCTCGTGCGACACCTTTGAAATCTGCTCCCTGATTACCATACTCTGCAACAACACGATGTGGATCAGTACCTTTAGTTATATCATATTTCTCTACCACTATACCATTATAGTCCACAAAGGCTTTGGTCATAATAAACAACCATCTATAAGCTAATCGGGTAGCTACGCCCTTGAAACCATAGTTAGAGAGACCTTGCCATGCTAGAATCTGGTGGGGAGCCCATCCAAATGGATAATCCCATTGTCTAGAGGGTCTAAGAAGTGAAATTTCTCCTCTTGAACTTTCGGTACATGACACCAAGCCCCCTAAAACTTCTAAATTAGGTAGAGCCTTTTCCACCATAGTTTTTGCTTGTTCATCGGTTGCCAAGCCTGACCATAGAGACCAGAATGTTGTTGCAGATTGATAAAATGTCCTCTTTTTTACATGAACGTTGTAATCGAAGAAGAATCCAGATTCCTCATCCCACATGTATTTTGTGACTGTTTCCTTTCTCCTCTCCGCTAGTTTTCTCCAGTGTGCAGAATCTGTAACTGTACCATCGTTAGGATCTTCGTATGAATCGGCATAAAATTCTTGTATAACGTCGGCGATGTCCCTTTCATATTTATAAAGCAAAGAATTCAAATCAATAGTTGCTAAATATGCACAAACACCTTCAAATCTATAGGTTGTATCATGGCCTGATTCTCGAACACCACGATCGTGTAAGAAAAATTCATCTAACGAGGGTTCAATAATTTTTCCATCATTATACTTTTTGATAAATTCATCACGAGGTAGATCATATTTATTCAAATAAGGCTTGAGAACCGCATCAAAATGACCAGATTCAGTTTCTGGCGGAATACCTAATCCATCTGGATGATAACAGGATAGACCTGTATCACAGTCGAGTCTAGGGTATGCGACCCACACAGTCTTATATTCTTTGATAGCAGCCTGAAAGGATCTTTTCAAGAAAGCAACAGCATTCGGATCATTTTCACCTCCTATTCTTTTGAAAATTTGTAATGCCATATCAGTCAAAAATGGTGGTTGTGATCTACACAAATAGTAACTTCTATTTGCATTCAAAATTTTACCATAATGTTCAATTTCGAAGATAAAATGCTCAACCATACCTTTGGCGACATCGATTTTGCCATTTTTCAATAGTCCAAGCGCCATCATATAAGAATCCCAACCATATAATTCATTGAATCTACCACCTGGAACAGCATATGGGTAACTCGTTAGGGATTTTTCGCCAGTTTCGGGATCTATACATTCCCTCATTGCTAACGCTAATAAACCTGGACGATCGTTGATCGATTTAACATATTCCGGAGTAATATTGCTTGGTAAATACTGGACATCTAATTTTAAAGATGGATGCATTTTGGAGGCTTTACTATAGAATTCAAACTGTTCTGGGCAGTTGTAGGGAATGTAAATCCTGGGCACTTTGGCCTCAGGAGTGTTAATTTTTGTATCACTTGCAATTTTGGCAATGTTGTTACAATCGATTCTCCTTGTTAAATAATCCCAAAACTGTTTTGAAATTAATCTTGACAGCCTAGCTACCGGGTTCTCATTAATCCTTGCTTCATCTAAGATGATTTGGTGTCTGCCCAAACTTTTAGCAATAGTTAGTTCTTGCAAAAGGTTAGAGAGCATATAAGTTCCTCTGACGTTAATAGTATTATAACCACCTGAATTACTAGTTCCAACTTTCATAACCTTTGGACCGTTATCTTCAACAGTAATCTGAAAGTTCCTATCAGTGTCTTCTGTTCTCAACAACTCTTCTAATGTGCTATCAACGTTTTCGATAAAGAAGCGACGATTTCCCTTACTACTCGAATAAGAGTCATCTTCCGATCCACGTCTTTGCAATGAATAGGTCTCGTCGAAGGATTTCTTGTCGGTGGATGTATTTTCAAAAACGCTAAATGCTCTAGAACGATTAAAAGCACGCTGAGAGCTTTGTTTCTTAGGATCATTGATCGGCCCATAATAAACTTCCGCGTCAGAGAAAGGGTCCATGAATCCCCTTGATGAGGATCTCCTGGTTCTTGTTGCTGACATCACAGTTCCCGAGTTGATTAATTTGTTTTTGCTTCTAGTATCTGCAGAAATAATTCAAGTTTGAATCTTGACGAGTCAGAGAGATCACAAATCCGTATTTTTATATACCCGTTGTTCTAAATGAAAACCGAAAGTATATAAAAAGAACAGCAATTAACTACTTTGAACAATGATACTAATACTGATATAGATTTTTTCTTTTCAGCTCTCCTTCCCCTAATCACTTCACACACGTAACCCGGCTTTTGTGTTTTTCTTTTCTCAATACTTTTCCGTTTGGATAATATTTGTCTCGGCGGCTGCGGTCTTTTTCGATAGTATATATTCAGATTGAAAACTAACTTTAATACTCTCGTATATCTCTCCACTCGTAGCGCCATCAATCTGAGGAATGACTTCGTAAGAATCTTTTGCAATAAAGGACATGAATCAACCTTCTTGAATACGATAATTTCAACAGCTATTTTTCTATCGTTCTTACTCTCAGCGCACACTTCTCCCCCTCGCTCGAGAGAAAACTCATTTGCTAAATCTCATGTTGAACTGAAATAAACGCAGCTTACTTAGCAAATGCCGCGCAATGGTGATGCCGACATTGATTGTAGTGAGTACTACAATTTCAGCAAAAAACGGAGACGGGGTGTCAAGATCTACATGGTCAGTATGTGAGTCAAGTGTTCTAAACATATGCCAATGATAGAAAGGGGAATAAACATGGATGCGGGCTCACGCGTATCATCCATTCCTCGAATTCACGCCATTCCTTGAATTCACGCCATTCCTTGACTAGTATAGCTGTAGCTTCTTATGGATATCGCCAAAAATAGGACATTCAAGACAACGCGAAGAAACGATGAATACAAAAATGAGAATGGTCCTCGTTAAAGAGTATATTTGTGTTCAAAAATTTCAAGTTTCGATCTTCCTTCTTTTATGTTCTTTTAAACCAGTTGATGGTATCTACAAGAAATAGTTAATTCGGCACTAAAAAGGTTCAAAGGTAATCTTTCTTATCGCAAACATTGGTATTTTCTCGCCCGCTGTACTAACTCTTGCACTTCAAGGTACCATTTATTTATCAACATCAGGAAAAGAACGAGTGACCAGTGGCAAAAATGACCGAAGAGACTACCACTAAACCAGTTGAAGCAAAGACGGAGGAATCTGCTCCAAAGCCACCAACCTCATCAGTTTTTTCTATGTTTGGCGGTAAAAAAGCTGAAAAGGCGCATGCACCAGAAACTGCAGAGGAGACTAAGGAGGAAGAAAGCAAAGAGCCTTTTACTAAGAAGGATGAGGACGAATCACCAGAATCACCAGATGTTCATTTTGAACCAATTGTTCATTTAGAAAAGGTTGATGTTAAAACTTTTGAAGAAGATGAAGAGGTGTTATTCAAAGTCAGAGCAAAGTTATTCAGATTCGATGCTGAAGCTAAAGAATGGAAGGAAAGGGGCACTGGTGACTGTAAATTCCTTCAAAACAAATCAACGAAGAAAGTTAGATTACTTATGAGAAGAGACAAGACTTTAAAGGTCTGTGCTAATCACTTGATCGCTCCCGAATATGTTTTAAAGCCAAATGTTGGTTCAGACAGATCATGGGTTTATGCATGTACTGGTGACGTGTCAGAAGGTGAAGCTGAACCTTTCACATTCGCGATTAGATTCGGCAGTAAAGAAAATGCTGATAAATTCAAGGCAGAATTCGAAAAAGCTCAAGAATTAAACAAAAAATAATAAATATCGCATAAGATTCAATTTTAGAGTTTATACTAATCATTATAATAAAGTAATTCTTTCAAAAAAGACAAAAATCTCTTGGTTGCAGTCTTTTAAATTACATATTCTTTTTCACTGAATATGCTTCACGATTATCTACAGAGTCCTCTTGTTCCTCGTCTTCTTCATCGTAGTCCTCCTCCAACTTATTGTCTTTTACAGAAAAATACTTTCGAAAGGCGAATTTCAGTAAACTCCACGCCATATTCATTGGTCCAAATTCAGGCCATAGGCAATCAAAGAGTTCTATCACCACACCTTTATTGCTTACTTGCCATAGCATGAAATCGCTCAATCTCGTTACACCACTTGTTCTTATCAGTAAATCCAGCTGCGGTAGTTCTCCAGTGTATAGATGTTGTTCAATCATTGATTCTGTGATCGTCTGGCTATCGGTGGCTATTTCTATCGACTTCTTTATCGAATGAAATATTTCTTCACGCCCTGTGTATGGAAAACAGATGTTAAGTGTACCTCTGCTGTTTGCTTTAGTTAATTCTGTGGTTTCCTCTATACTTTTCAGAACGTTCTTTGGTAAGAGACTTAGATCTCCAATAACTCTAATTCGTATACCATAGCGCTGTGCCATTTCTCCGTGTTCTGCAATCTGTCTAATCTTCTCACGCGCTAGTTTCATCAATAGATCGACTTCTCTTGCACTTCTGTTGAAATTTTCAATAGAAAAAGCAAATACAGTTGCAGTAGTAACACCGGATTCATAGCAGAGCTCTAGAACGCGACTCATACTCTCAAATCCGGCTTCGTGGCCTTCTTTTATTTCCATCTCATTCTTTCTGGCATATCGTCTATTTCCATCCATCACAAACCCGACATGCTTTGGGATACAATTTGAAACTTTCAGTGTTCGCGAGAGTGTATTTTTAATCCATTCTGATATTGAGGAACATCTTGGCATCTTGTTAGTCCCATCCATGATATGCAACCCTGAAATGCTATCCCAACGGAGTGCGAGGTCTTCAAGCCAAAAATACGTAGTGTTTACAAGCTAGTCTTACGTGCCGTTCTGATTGAGCTGCGCTTTAGATTCTGTGGGTCTCTAACCCAAAATCAATTCACAGAACTATACTTGAGTTCGCCGATTTGTTTTATTTCAGTAATTGATTCGACTGTCCTAATTTTCTGTTTCTCATCGGATTTTGACAAAGGCAAAACTGACATTTTTGGCGGGCAATAAACCTCCTTCAAGAAAACATTATAGCATGCATTGTGAAGCAATAACGCGAATATAATAACAGAATTGATTGAATTTTTCGCAAGATTACCAGCACCCAAAGAGAGATCCCAAGCAATGCTGGGGAATAATGTAAGACAGTCAATCAAGTTTCGTGCGACACGTCGTCTGAAGTCCTCATTCGCTGCAGCGTTGGCGGCAGCCAGTAGGCTTGTGACACCAAGGATAATGTTGAAAAATCCTGTCTCCCTTGTGTCCAATGAGATGAATACTTTGGCAAAAAATATTATGGCATTGATTGGATCCGGTCATCCAACTTTGAACAGAGTCACAAGCTACTATTTTGAGGCTGAAGGTAAGAAAGTTCGTCCGCTTTTGGTTCTTTTACTATCAAGAGCCCTTGCTGAAATACCGCTTGGGGAAAGAGACAACATCAAAATGGATTTAGAAGATGTCCCCGAAGATCCAGTGTACTCTAAACCTCCTCATTTGATGCTCTTGGAAGAGCCAGCAAAAAACTTTTCACCGCTTCATGTTCTACATGGAATCAAACCTCTTAACCCGCTAACGAAGGGACCAGAGCCACTACCTAGAGCGACTTTTGATCAGGAGAGGGGCATACTCCCTAAGCAAAGACGACTCGCAGAGATTGTAGAAATGATTCACACTGCCTCTCTTCTTCATGACGACGTTATAGATCACTCGGATACGAGAAGGGGTAGACCTAGTGGAAATATTGCTTTTACAAATAAAATGACTGTTCTAGCAGGCGACTTCCTGTTAGGCAGAGCAACTGTTTCAATCTCCAGATTAAGAAACCCGGAAGTCGTCGAACTCATGTCAAATAGCATAGCAAACTTAGTTGAGGGTGAATTCATGCAGTTGAAGAATACAGCCGTCGATACAGATCTTTCAACAATAGAACACGGTAAAAAGGAACTTCCTCTCGATTCCGGAAAGCTCGAACTCAAGCTGCATGAATATCATGTACCTACAGGGGTTCAATACAATGTGTCTCATGAAAAAATTATTGAAACAGCCTTTGAGTATTATCTGCATAAGACATACTTGAAAACTGCAGCCCTTATCTCAAAGTCGAGTAGATCTGCAGCGATTTTGTCGGGAGCTAGGGAAACTGTAATAGAACAGTGTTATGAGTTTGGAAAGAATCTGGGAATTTGTTTTCAACTGGTCGATGATCTCCTGGATTTCACCATACCTGCAAAAGAACTTGGAAAGCCAGCCGGTGCTGATCTAGAGTTGGGAATCGCTACTGCTCCAGTACTATTTGCTTGGGAGGCAGACCCTTCCTTGGGGCCCTTGATTCAGCGTAACTTTTCTCAACCAGGTGACGTAGAGAGAATTGCTAATGCCGTTGCTACCTATTCAGGAGTCGAAAAGACAAGACAATTAGCCGTTGGCTATAGAGACAGAGCATTAGAGAACTTACGCAATGCTTTACCAGAATCGGATGCACGTTCTGCTCTCGAGTTTTTAACCAATAGTATTTTGACCAGAAGAAAGTAACGTAAAATTCTTTGACGTGTTATTTTATTGTAGGTCGTGGAGATTTTTTAAAAGTAATAGTCTATGCATGTATATATCCATCACACTTAAGGAAGCAGAGAGTAATAGGTCTTACGAACACACGGGCCCGCGCAGAATCTGTAATGCTGCATAACTATGAAGTGAAAGGAGATAAAACCAAGGCCTGTATAAACATAAAGCGGTACCATGGGCTATTAAAAACGTTTCAAATTGTCTGCAAAGCTAGGCCGACCGTAGACACTTCGCCTGTTACTGCTGCTTGCTTCACCTCTTGTAAAACGGTCACTAAAGTCTTCATGTAATTGATCATCTTTATTGAAAACCATTTTTATTCATGATTTTTTTCAAGAATGAATAAAATATGTATGTGAGGTGTTCTCGATTCCGTTGCTCGTATATTTTAAATCGCCTAGCGGTTATAGCCCTTATACAAATAATGTAATCCCATTAAATTGAAGAGTATAAAGATCGCAAACAACTTTCCAAAGAGCTTTAAGAACATGAAAAATTATAAGGCTATATTAGAATGAGTCACGTCTTTTTGTATCCTTATAAAGATTCAGTGCAGCCACTCTCTCGTCTTCTAAAAACAACTCAAACATGTGTCAAGCTGACAAATGCAGTTGTGTATGACTAAAAATATGACATGATCTTGTTGGCTGGTATTCTAATTTATCGGATTTTCATTCTCTTGCCTTAAATGTAGCACTGGGCATCCATTTTATTTTTTCATGGTTTCATCATATTTCTAATCGTATTAATTAGTACATTTGGATTGAGGTACTATGGAACTCCTTTCATAAAATACTGGCTGAATGCTTTGCCATAACTAGTAGTTTGCCTCAAGATTTGTTGCCAACATTATACTTAAGCTCATGCATAGAAACCATTTCTATACGAACACTTAAGAAGTTTTACTAACCGTGAAATCAGTGGTTTTATTTTTTACCTTTGAAGTTTTCAAATGTTCAAAGGACGCCTGCCACAAGAGTTTCAGCGTCGCAATTTATCAATGAAAAGTCGAAAAGGCGAAAACAGTCGGCTTAAAGTGAAGCCATTTTAAGTGTTGTTGTTTTCAACCACTTGTAGCTAAGATATATCAAGGAAGCCAAGCTTATGTATTACACTCAGTACCGGCTATTTGGTATTTTCGATTATGGAGAATATCAAATTGAGGATAGGTAAATCCCTGTGGTGAATTTATGGTGTCCACAATCTATTTAGCACTTTTCGAAATATGTCGTTATTTTTGCGCCCAAATTAAAATTTTCGCACTAGTGGAGCATGCTCATTGTTGGTGTAGTTCTGTGCTTGTTTCGCCAACAAGAGAAAAAAAAAGACGAAAAACACTAGGCAGGCTAAATGTTCTTAATATCATATTGGTTGACACGCATATTTTGGAGCGTGTCTTTTGTCCTACCTATAAAGTAGCAGTTATAGATTTTTGTTCACTGAGCAAAAGAGATATTTCTGCTGGATGTGGAATACTACAAGTAAATCGGGGCATATCTCAGCACTATGCAGGCGGTAAGAAACATGCAAATAACACAGTCTGCAACGGCACCCAGCATATCAACCAATATAAATAAACTTTAACTATCATATCATCACCTAATAATGCATCATCATTTTTTTTCATTCTACTTTTCATTGATCTATCAGCAATATACCAAAGATGGAGAGGTATAAAAGACGCAACTCTGTTGATAATCTGAACATGAGCGAAAAGTAGTAATAACAAAACCAACGCACGAGTAATCCAGATAAGCGGTCTAAGTGTGAAGGTTGGGTAAATTTTTGAAAAATAGAACGTAGAGTATAACAAAATCACAATATTGGGTAAAGCGATGAGAAAATTAGGCGTATTGTTCAAAGTCCAATATTTTAAAAATCCAATATTCCAATAATGGGACTGAATGAAGCTGTAAAATGTCACCTTTGTGAATGGTAAAGTAGACAAAACTTGAGTATCACACCATTCACCTCTTTCTGGGCAGTACTCTGTGAAAGGCATAAAATACAGATAGTAACAACAGACAGTAAACATTAACCCCCCAGAAAGTAGCGGGAAGCAAAGAGCCTTCAGATTCCTCTTGAACTTGATAAGTTGGAGGAGGTCAAAAATATAGTAAATTCCTAGTAATATGCAATTCGACCTATTCACTGCAGCAAAACTGAAGCAAATGGAAGAAAGTAGATACAGGGGCCACCTTGACCAAACACAATTAATATTAAAGGGAATCAAAATCTCAATGGATTTCTCCCGCAACAACATACCAAAAAATGTCAATGCAAATGATAATGGTTCGGAATAAATACCTGTCACAAACCCAGAAACGCTGCTGAAAATGAAAATCTTGACAGCTCCTCTTGCAACATTACGAGCGTATTCTGATCTTGGATTATTTCGGCTAAATATGCCAATTGTGAGAAAATATAGCAAAATGGCAGAGAAATAAAACAGAAGATTCTCCAAAAGAACGCCAGTTTTCAAAACTGTGAATAAATTGGTGCTTCCCCTGGAATAATAGCGAACCAGTTTGACCCAGACTGGAGAAAATGCATATTCATGCTCATAACGTGGTACATGGTCGTCCACTGTCATACCCTTTATGAAGAAAACCGCATCCCACGACAAGAGCTTATTCCACAATCTGCGATTCCAAAAAGTGTTCCAACTTTTTACAATAGAATCCGAGTTTGGAGCTGATGATAGTATGTACTCAATTGTCAGCTCGGTAGAGGTATCAAATTGATTAGGTGGTGTGAAAAACACAAGGATGTATTGTATAGAGCGCCATGCTAGGAAAGTCAGTGTAATAGTAGATATTGCCTCCAGATCACTTCGAATTATATCCGTAGTCATTTCTTAGTAAAATGAATCAAGACAATTGGTGACTAAGGTTAATTGTCCCATACATTGGTCACGCAGTGTTTCTCTTTCTCGGTTCTATGGCTCATTTTGATCACAGTCCACCTCGGCTTAAGGAATCTGGGTTGTTTTTCTCGCCCAGCTGAAAAGGAATAGAAGAAAGAGCGACCAAAAGGACTTCTGCATAAGAGCAATAGCGATACCGCTGTTGGCATGTGTTTTAGAGAAACCTGTTTTGAACCTCAAGCAATCTGGGAGTCCTCTACATCATACTAAGGGCTTCTAAGGCAGCTTTCAGTTTTCGTAGGGCAATTGTTGGCAGGCAAGAAACTCGTCATAGTTCACAGGTCAACGCCAGCTGTGTGTCGATAGAGTACCCAATTTGGCGAAATCTAGGTTGCGATTTAGTTGTCAAGAACTCGTGACTATTTGCTTTAGTCCGTAGATCCTTCACGGCGTAAGACAAAGTACGATGGCGGCTAAATATTCAGCGGCCTAACTTAATTCAACATTGCTCAAGACTACCCTCGCCCGTCGATGGCAACCAATATTTTTCGTGGAAATGTAGCGCTTGAACGTAGTGGTGCATTCCAGGAAACGCAACTGTTGGTTCGCTTTCTCCTGTAGACCCTAATAAAGGCACTACAGTACAAAAATGTCCATAGATGAAAGAATTGTTTGTCAGTATATGTTAACACAAGAAGGAGTAGGCTGATGCTACCCATCTATTCATAAAATGGTATTTGACGTTAAGAAAGTGCTGCATCAGAGCCCCTTTGTTGCTTAACATTTTTAGAGGCGCTGCTTATAGTTCAATATGTATGCATATCACTTCAACTGATAGAAAAGCAATGGCCAAGAGTACTACTTTGTATTGTTTAAGTTTAAGTTGTAGCTAACTCAGCCTTTCATATCAACGCCTCGAAGTTTTTACTCCCTTGGAAAAAAGTGATTACGCACGGGACTGAAACGGGAAAACGAAAAGCAGAAAAACTTATATATAAATATGTGATGGGAAGAGGGTGCTTCTCACCCCGGGAGAAATTAGTAATAAGAAATGACTATTTGAGAAAGAGGCTTTTACTTCAAGGATTTTGGTTCTAGTGTTGTGATTTGATTCGCCAGGTAGGAAATAATTTTAGAATTAAACTATGAGTCCTATCAACTGGATCAAGAGTGCTAGTACCGGCGATGGGCAATACGTAAAAAGGGCCGATTATTGGGATGACTCTGGTTGGGAGCAAGGAAGATGGATTTTGTTTGTCGTATTTGCCGTAGCATTGCTTATGCTTATTTTATATACCCGGATGGCAAATAGACGAAGGGTTTTACGTGGACAGGCTCCAATTAGAGGCACAGCATGGATATCGCCACCGACGTACAGACAATCTCAGACACAACATAACAGAGGTACTGGAGATCCCGCAGAAGATTATGTTCCCGAGTATACGGAAAGGGCAAATAATCAGGATCTAGGGTATTATGATCAAAACGGCGAGTTTCATTTGAATTCCAAGGTAGAATATCAAGCTCCTCCCTCGCTCTCAAGACGGGGATCAGAGTCATCTGAGTCTATCGAACGACCACAGCCAGCCGTTACAAGGGTACCCACAGATGATATGGATTTAGATTTTAGAAGATACCGTCCGACAACGGCGCCACCTCCAGCTTCTAGTTCAGAATCGCAAAATGCAGCTGTGTCAGGAGCAGCTGTGGAAGTTTCTTCTAGCAATACCAATACATCAATTGAATTACAAAATATCACATCCCCTGAGAAGGCCAGACTGTCGAAGAGCTAGGAGAAGAAATAATGCGGGCCATATCATTTCGGAAAAACTGCAGCATGAAAAATGTTTAGTCACCAGTAACAGAGGTGTTTACTATTTCTAGTTCACGGAGGAATTTTTGGGTGCGGACCAAATTCTTGAATTGCGTCGCGATTTAGCATTTTTCTTTCAAACTATACGGTACAGGGTTAAGAGGTGAAGCTCTAAATAAAAGGTAATTTTAAGGTTAATGAATCACTTGGACCAGGGTCGACCGCTCAGAGTCTTGCCCTATATATTGGAATGTATTTTAGTGTGTATAAGTGGTTGATCGACGGAGGTTAGTAATCTTCTTTTCTTTTCACTGTTTATGTTATTCATCATATGTTGCCAGCTTTCTTTAATTTAATGTGACTTCCCGCGCGGGATTGCGGAGATATTTACATTCATTTATCCTGTCGTCGAGTTGGGGGAGCAGAGTATATAAAGGGTATCCCACCACAACATGTGCAATTCCGTACTTGACAGAGTGCCTGGAAGTATTACTCGTGTGGTAGATATTGTTTGAGTTTAATCAAACCAATCTAAAGAATTATGTCTTCTGTAAAAGGTATTAGACCTACGCTAAGAAGTGAGGAGCTTTTGAAAAAAGGTGCTTACATTGCCGGAAAGTGGATCACTGAGAGTAAGGAATATTTTGAAGTTACTGATCCTGCCACTAACGCAGTGATTACAAAGCTGCCTGATCAGCCCGTGCAAGCTGTAGATGAAGCAATTGATGCGGCTTTTGAATCATATAAAGAATTTAAGAATACGACACCAAGGCAAAGAGCTGGTTGGCTGAGAAATATGTACAATTTGATGATAGAGAATACAAATGATCTCGCAAAAATCTTGACCTGGGAAAACGGCAAAGCCTTGACTGAAGCAATTGGCGAAATTAAGTACGCCGCATCATATTTTGAATGGTACGCAGAGGAGGCTTGTCGTGCATATGGTGTTACTATCCAGCCTGCAAATCCATCAAACAGAGCATTTACATTGAGACAACCCGTCGGAGTTTGTGGTTTGATATGTCCATGGAATTTTCCTAGTGCAATGATTACCCGTAAAGCAGCAGCAGCACTCGCGGCCGGATGTACAGTCATTGTGAAACCAGACTCGCAGACG
The DNA here is from genome assembly GCF_013402915.1 of Zygotorulaspora mrakii. NCBI lineage: Eukaryota > Fungi > Ascomycota > Saccharomycetes > Saccharomycetales > Saccharomycetaceae > Zygotorulaspora > Zygotorulaspora mrakii. The sequence continues at coordinate 464,069 of NC_050721.1, forward strand.
CCATTATCAGCTCTGGCTTTGGCACATCTAATTGAGAAGGCCGGTTTTCCGAAAGGAAGTTTTAATGTGGTTCTTTCTCATACCAGAACACCAGAATTTGGTTTAAGACTTTGCGAATCCCCAAAAGTCAAAAAAATATCTTTCACCGGATCTACAAATGTTGGAAAAATTTTGATGAAACAGTCAGCTTCCACCATGAAGAAGCTTTCTTTTGAGCTTGGAGGCAATGCACCTTTCATCATATTTGAAGATGCAGATTTAGAACTTGCAGTAGATCAGGCAGTTGCTTCAAAATTCAGAGGTCTTGGACAAACATGTGTTTGCGCCAACCGACTCTACGTTCATGCTTCTATCATTGACAAATTTTCTGATTTGCTAGCAGCGAAAGTTAGGAAATTTGTTATGGGGCATGGACTAGATGAAAAAACGACCCATGGGTGCTTAATAAATCAAAATGCAATAAAGAAAGTTGAAGATCACGTTCAAGATGCAGTTAAAAAGGGTGCGAAGGTAGTCCTTGAAGGTGGGCCATTATCTAACTTGGGTCCAAGCTTCTATTCACCTTATATTTTATCCCATGTTCCTGAAAATGCAAAGGTTTCTCACGAAGAAACATTCGGACCCTTGTGTCCAATATTCTCCTTCAAGAACATGGAGGAGGTAGTCGGTTATGCCAATGATACAGAGGTCGGCCTTGCTGCCTATGTTTTTTCCAAAGACGTAAATACCCTTTACACCGTATCAGAAGCTCTGGAAACTGGAATGGTTTCTTGTAACACTGGACTTTTCACAGACTGTTCCATTCCATTTGGAGGTATTGGGGAAAGCGGTTTTGGTAGAGAGGGCTCTTTATATGGTATCGAGGATTATACTGTTGTGAAAACCGTTACAATGGGCAATTTACCAAAGAGACTTTGAAGTGCTTAGCTTTCGTTAAACGAAGACATCTTATTCGCCTGTATATTTTAGTAGCAACGTTTTCTTAATTTGTTTACCTTTACTTTTCAATTGTTTTCTTGGATGTTATGCTTCATTCTTAGGAACTTCGCGTTAGGTTTCGAGAACAAGCCCCGAAATGCTTCACATGGGTAAAAGAATGTAATTAAGAATAAAACTAGCCATTTACAAAAACCCGATGGCATATGGATCTCTATGATGAGTTACCGCAGAGTGACCTACTTTGTGATGATGAATTTTCTGACCTGTTGATTGCGTCCGAGCAATACCAGGTATCTGTCATTGAATTCTTGACGCTGCAGTCCAAGGAACTGGCCACACTCCTGCAGAGATCAATCAATGAGGTTGTCAAATTTCAGCAACTCTTATTTGGAGAGTTTAAGACGCAATTCCTTGAAACAAACAAAATCCAAGTCCTCACAGATGGAATAAGCCCTTTGCCGTTCAGTACTGGCGATGTCAACATCGATGAGAACCTTGGAGGCGGCATCTTCACGCATAGCATTACAGAGATTTTTGGGGAAAGCTCTACTGGAAAGTCACAGTTTCTGATGCAGCTCTCTCTTTCTGTTCAATTGCCGTCAAATTTAGGTGGTTTGGGAGGCAAATGTGTTTATATCGCGACCGAGGGCGACCTACCCACTCAAAGATTGGAAGAGCTTATAACAAGTAGAAAAGAATTTAAGAATCATAATGTTACTCAAAATAATATTTACACCGTAACTTGTAGTGATCTGATGACGCAAGAACATATTTTGGATGTACAGTTGCCCGTTTTATTGGAAAAGAATAAGGGCGCGATTAAACTTATTATTGTTGATTCCATTGCTCACCATATGCGTGTAGAACTTACTAGTACGTCTTTTAAAGAGTCGCAGGACAACAGGTTTTATATTGATAGAATGGCTGAAAAGCTGCTCGGTTTAGCAGGAAAATACTCTCTGGCTATAGTTGTTGCCAATCAAGTAGGTGATAAACCTCTAGTTGAGGCCACAGAGTCATCATACCAAGCGGTGACTGATTATGAATATCAACTAGGCTGGATGGTAGGCTGGAAGGACTCGACTATTCTCTACCGGCAGAATTTCAACGAATTGCCTTCAACTAATAAGATGAATGTTTCAGGCGTATCATTTTACGATAATATGCTTTCTGATGACGAAGATTCAATCTTAATAGAGGAGGAGCTACAAAGATTAACAAAGTCTGCGACTGATTCCAATGGTTTCACAAATAGAAAAAATGAGATTTCGAAAGCCATTCCGAGTAGCAGATCGGAGAGTTTTCCTGTAATTGCAAGGAAACCGCTTAAAAGAAGAATAGACCGTCGGGTTCCCACTCTGGGACTTGCCTGGGCTAATCATGTATCTACAAGGATCTTGTTGAGCAAGCTGTACAAGGCTTCAGCTCTTGTAAAACGGGGGGAGATCCATCTTTACAATGGGTCAGATCCTTCCGCTCTTTGGCAAGTGAAAAGAATCATGAAAGTTGTTTTCTCCACCTATTCTCAACCATGTGAGGTATCTTTCATAATAAATAAGAGGGGATTGGAAAGTGTATAAATACAGGAATGCCAATAAGTTTAGTTTTAATTAGGTGCTGCTTGTGTTATGATTACATAATAAGAATACATTCAACAGGTAATTCTGAAATCTCGATAGGTGCGGCGATCAGAAAGAAAACATGCGAAAACAAGGAGATTGGCGCTTGATGAAAAAAATAGAAGTTGTATTATACCGGCGCAAACAAGAAATTGGAGTGAAAGTATAACAGCACCGTTTCAGCTGTCACTCTATTATACACTACAGTGAGATACGAGACTAAAATGGACCCTTTGATACTTTATTTGAAGACTCGATAGCATCGTCAACGTCGTCTTCAATGGCATTTTCTTCATACGTCAAGTCATATTCACCCTCAAATTGATTGGAATCCTCTCCAATAATAATCCTTTTTCTGCTGTTCTGTGTATTACTCTCTTTTTCATCATCTTCATTAATATCATTTCTTGAAAAATTGAGTCTGGCTGAAGTCAAATAAAGGTATGCCACCCTCTTTCTTTTTTTATTGAAAAGAAACCATATCAGACTCCATAAGTGCCCTGGCTCATCATCCATGAACGATCTGGCAGGGTTGTATTGGTAAATCACGCAATCCGACATATCCATATGGGAATTAATAACTTCCCACATCCACTCTTCCGGCTTTTTACCCAGTGAATAGAGTGCATTTTCAAATTTCGATATCATCGATTTCAAAGATACCTTCAAAAAGTCCGTTGGCTCCAAAAGAGAGAAATCATGATCGGGATATGAAGCATTCAGTATTGCTATAAGATACGCAAATGTCCTACGACTCGCCGTTTCATTGATAGGACCAAAAGGTCCTATGTTGATACTGCTGCCATTTTCATAAGCAGAGGATCTTCTCCTTGTTGCTTCGAATTTATTACTTTGAAGACTATTCGTACTACTTGTTCTTCTCATAATTCCCTTTCCGCGAGTTACAGATTCAGCTGATGAAGAACTTAAGTAACCATTGTCACCATTCTGAACTAACTCTTTCAAATTTTGGTCATTTAACTTATTAGTTCTCAGATATGACCCACTACTGTTGCTACCATTTCCATTAGAACTTTGATTATCATTTATTGACATTCGTCTTTTCTGCTCCCAAAAAGAGTTGCAACCTTGAGGGGATTGTTCGGGAGGTGAAGCAGAGCCCCCTGACTCCAAAAGAGCCTGCTGTTGACACACCGCATTGTATCCCTCATTTTCCTGCAAGAGTGATTCCAAATGGTGGTCTATAGTCTTATATAGTTTCTTATCAGAGGCTACCGGTTTTGTTGTAAAAATGTCGCATCCTCCACTTATTTTACACTCGCTAGTCTCAAAATTTAGCGTTTGATTGACCCTTTCAACATCTAATTCATCTATGAACTACAGTTTCCAGTTGTTAGATGACATTGTCAGTAAAATACGCGAACAAGTTGGAACACATGGGTGACACTAATGCGGAGTAAACAAACATACCTTCATCTGAATGTATTGCGAAAACCTAATATAGTGGCAAAACTTCAACGAAAAAATTCAGAACTTGCCTGTCTCTCGATGTTATGACATTTAAACAGCTCTTAACATAGACTATGATTAATAGTGAGCCGTGATAGTGACACTTATCAGAACAGCGCTATTTTTTGCCCGCTCGCAGCATGTGGGGCCGCTTGATTATTGGCAATTCAAACAGGGTAACGCATATGTTATCTCTGTATAACTTATTGAAAAATAAGTCAGTCCCTACGCATAAGTCTATATAACATTACATGGTGGTAATCGATAATAAGGGATTCACATACTTCTCTTTGTGAATCCAACTCGATCCGATCAAATTAGCACCTCTTTGTTCGGCTATTCGAAACCATGCAGCTGCTCTTACTATATCTCTTTTTCTAACGGCAGACTTTTTCGACCAGATAGTACCACTTATACACATAGAATCTATATGTCCAAGGGAAGCAGCTTTCTCGAGATATTTGAGGCCTTTCAACTCATCAGGTTTCTCAAGCCCTAGACCTTTCAAATAGGCCATCCCGCACTCGTATAATGCCGGAGCCATCGGTTCCGGGACAATCTTCGGTAATCCTCTACTGTGTTCCAACGCAAAAACGTCAATATCTTTTTCAAAAACATCTTCTTTTTCAGAATGAACCTCAGCAGCAACTTTGATGTATTTAAAGGACTCTTTACAGTCCTTTCGTACCCCACATCCATCTCGTAATGCTAATCCATATAGTAAGAAAGCAGTTAAATTCTTTTTCGAACAAAGTCTTTGTAAATTTTGAGCAGATTCTATGAGTCTTCCTTCTTTTTTCATAGTTATCGCCAGTTCAATTTCATCAAAAGTCGAAGATGCATTATTTGCCGGTCCAGCAGCGATTGTACTGATGTAATCACTTTTGAGACTAAGTTGCAAAGCATTTTTACTGGGCTTCTTTGAATGCGCCGGCGTTTGAAATTGTAGAGGTGGAAATGGTTGTCGTTTACTATCGAGTGACAACCTTCTACCAGTGGTCTCTTTTCTGCCGTTGTAACCACCTCTATTCGTTGATGGACTACAACTGGGAGACTTGGTGGTGAAATCAGAAAGTGAGCGGAAGTGTCTGGAACTGTTTTTATTACCGTGCTTGTATTTTGTAGGGGTTTGAGTTTCCAAATGAATTGTTGGATTGACTGGAAATATGAAATGTCTCAAGTGATTCCGTGGTTTCCGGGGCGAGCTTTCGGCAGATGAACGGCCATGATAATGTATGTTTTTCGTTTCTTCAAAACTACCTCTACCCTCAGAAGTGCCTTTCTGTTTATGAGACTTTGGTGATCTGAAAAGGTTCTTCAAGGAGAAAGATGATTTTTTCTTGTGAGTTTTGAAAAGCTGGGGTGGTTCTCGAGAGACATCTTTGACAAATTCAGATTCTACAGTGGGTGATGAACTGGTCTTTGTTGGAGTTGAGTAAAACAGATCACGCGATCCATCTTGAGTGTTGAAAATTCCCTTTGATGAGATGTCGCTCTCCATTGATGATTCGGTCTTTGGCTTCGAAAGTATCCCTTCGTCGGCGAAGGAAGCTGTGCTGCTACCACTTACATTCTGGTATGTTTGCTCTTCTGTTATAACTGGAGTTTTGATTTCATAGTACTGGTTGCGGGGGGTCTTATACATTGACGACGATTCATGTTCTCCTGTATGTTCAAAATTGAACTGCGAAAGCTGTTCATAGTAATATGCCAGCTTAGAGTTTTTCATGCGGTATCTTTCAAAGTTCACCACATCAGCATCACCTGAATTATTACAGTTGCCAGCACTGTTAGAAGCAATGATCTTAGGGCGATAAGGATGCTGCTGTCTATCGCTTCCCCGACCAGTAAAATTTGACCTGTGAATTGCTTCAATGTCAATGTCCTCTTCAACAAGATAGGAGTATCTTGAATTGGCTGGAAAGTGTTGTTCAACACTTGAAGATGAAAAATCACCTCTAAGATTTGAAAATTCTGCAGAAACATGATCGAGCTTCAAATCATGTTCTTTCTTAATTGGAGGGTACTGAGTTCTCAGTGATGGAAATTTTGAGGCCGGCATACATATTATCGGGCCGGTTGACTGCTTTTTTAAACAGTCTTTATTCTTTTCCTCTTCCTCCTTTAGCGCTTGTTGTAAAAACAATTCGTCTTCAGCACTCAAAGCTAATCTATCCAATAACCTCTCATTAGTTTGGATAGTTTCAAAGGAAAAGATGCTCTGATTTGTTCCTTGGTATATGGAATTACTGTCGTCCTGATTTGTCCATGAATTATCAGCATTGTCCACTATCTCATTGGCACAAGACAAGCTAGGAAAGTAGCCACTTCTATTTCTCAACTCATCCAGCGGAGAAGCCTTAGACAAGTCAAGGTTCATAACAGCGCACGAATCTATTACTTGAATTATTTCTCTCCTTCCCGCAGTAGAACAAGTTAGTGGATCTGTCCCGTACTCTATTCTCAATATGACTATATATTCCGTAACGATACTAGACAGTTATCGTATACACGTAACCTAATAAAACAAGTTTGGACTCTATTGTTTCCAGTTCTATTGAATCTGATGCCCCATTACAGTCAGTTCTCGAAAACAGTTTGAACGCGTGGCTGTCTCCGTGAATGTCAATTTTGGCGCGTCGTTTGTCGTGCTTTTTCAACGTTTGTACAGCTTGAGAGAATACGTCATAAAAAATGTAATTTTGAACCTTATCGGATAGAAAGATCTGCTATGAATGATCTGCTATACAGGCAATTTGCTACATTTCCGCAATTCTCGTTGAACATATCATTGACTAGACCTGTACAAATGAATTGCATCGTTTTTAGTAATTTCTTCTTGCTAATAGAACATGGATTTGTGTGTAAAGTCAGAAATTATTACGTCCTAAAGTAATCAAAAGGTATTATCTTTACTCCTGATTTTAAGGGAAAGGTTTTCATGAATATAGGCCTACATGTATAATACTCACTGCTATTCCTCCATTGATTGAGTCCCGAAAACTGCAACTTTGCTTTGTCAAAAAGCATATTTTGAAAATGGAAACCTATTCTTTGATTCACCATGTGTGGAAAGTGCCTTCCCATTTAAGTTTCTCGGCAAGAGGTAGATTCAAGACTTCACTGGAAATTGTTGCCTCTAGGTACTGTAACCTATTTGGTTAGTTTCTATTTCAACAGATATTTTTTGAAGCTCACTTGCTCAAGAGCACAAAAGAAAGAAGTGTTCGACATTTTTATGTCGTTCTACATAAAAATATAATATTAGCTGCAAGAACGACATGATTCAGACACACTGTCACTCGTAAATGTACTTCTTTGAAGATACTGACAGATAAAATTTATTATCTATATAAGGGAGAAACTTCCCCAAAGTATCATTTTGAGGGCGAATTTTATTATTTTGAATGTTTTTATATGATATGCGGCAATCGCTGAACTGATTGCTACGGTAATTGCAGCAGAATTAGCGCTTGCTATGATTATGATAACATTAATGGGTAGCATTTTGTATCTTATCGCTCAACGAATCGACATAATGACACCCGAATACGGACCAGTGAAAATTTACCACGGTGTATAAGTGACGATAAACATTTTCAAACACTTCCATTTCAAGACCCTGAAACGAATTGTCTGAACCGCATATCGTTGTAGAAGATGATGCTAAAGAAGGAGATGTGAAGGAGTTGTGGGGCTCATTACTACTTGACGGAGGTGAAACAGTACTATGTGATGTTAGATGCGCAAGATCCCTTGTATTTCCTTCCCTGGACGGTGTCATCACAGTTGTGGTACTACCAGTAGTTCCTCCCAGCGCATCTATGCCACCACTGTTACCAGTATTGCTGCTGCATATATATATGAAATCTTGCTTGACTCTGCCGTCCACTGTGCAACCTGACTTGTTGAATATACTGTCCTCTAAAGATTTGAAAACTCTGTTTTCCAGAACCCCATAAACTTCACTTAAAGGTTGAGTCTGCTTTGATAGCCAAGATTTTGCAAAATCAACTTTGGCTGTGTCCAATGAAGCGGTGGAAGATAAAATGTCTGGCACTTTTTCATTTCCATCATTCTTACCGGATATTAATTCATTTTTTAAGTCTTGGATGGTTTTGCAAAGATGGATAGCTATTGACATGATATTCTTTGTCCATCTACAATTTCCGTGTTCATCTGTTATGATACTAACCACTTCTTCCTTCAGTCTTTTGGTTGTGAATGATGCATTTATATAATCTTTGGTGGACTTGTCTAGACTAGAGTCGTTAGCAACCAGCTGTTTGAAAAGTAAACGGCAAACCAATAAACAAACAATTTGACGGATATCAGCTCTCAATAAGATTAATCTGGCGTGATCAAATGACAGCGATGTAGGAAACTCCCTAACCATTTTGCGACATGAAAGTAAGCTTATAATACTCCCTACGCATAATTTATAGATATCTCTCGCAGTGGCTTGGTCATTTGTTGCTTTTCCAGCGATTTCACTTTCAACGTACTTTTTATTAAACCAAATCAGAGAAGATTTAAGATTAACCCTGTTGGAGGACATTAATGATTGGAAGTATTGTTTCTCAAATTCCACCGAATTACTCAATAATGCTGTCCTTAAAATTCTTATTTGATGATTTGCAATGTCCAATTTCATGGCTTCGAGAATTTGAAAGACTAACCTCAACGCTTCGATTAATTTAGGGAATGACGATTCCTCTTCGGCTTCTTTGAACTTCAAACTCATTTTATCCACCCACGCATCTCTCATGGGGGCACAGTGGAGCTTGAATAGTTGTGATAACCATTCTGAAAGGTTTGACATCATTAATGATCCCTTCAGTAATTCCTGTACGCTCAGTTCCGTATCCAAGGCATTATTTATTACATGAGCTTCTCTTTGTGGAACTATCGTCAACAATACTTCTCTTAGCGTGTTGAAAAGAGGAACCAATCTCGTGTGATTATAATCGAAAACTTCTGCTCTCCTTGAATAAACGAATATTTCATTTTGAACATCATTCCAGTATTTATCGGCTAATTGTTTCTTTTTTACACCTCTCTCACCATCTAAGTTTGGCCGAAACTGCAATAACGGATCAAATATTATATCGTGCCTTAACTGAGGATTCTTAACAATCTCTTGTAAATCTATTTCTTTCAGACACTGTAAATTTATTGGAGGCAAAGGCATTGATCCAGGCTGATTCTTTATCAAATTTATCCTCTCGTCCATACTTAATTCCTCATACTTGATGCCTGATGCTCTGCCATGATGACATAGTAAAATTGCGTTACGCAAAGAAGATGAATTATTATTGAGTGCATGAGAAGACCTGGCCTTCAGAACATCGTCAGCTTTGTTTGCGTTGCTCCCATTGTTTGGCCTGCTATTTTTATTAGCATCACTGGTATTCATCAAATTTGCCTTATTCATGGAATGTAAACCGTGAGTTTCCGAAATGTTTGAATGTTCTCTGCTATGATGATTCGTGGTCTTGGTGAATTTTTTCTTCTTTATTCCAGCAGAGCTTATTATTGAATGGTTTGAAAGCGAACTGTTATGTTGAAGACGGTGAAGATGACTATTATGATGGTTATGATGGTTATGATGATTATGGTGGTGATGGTGATGGTGATGACTTTGATGGGGATTGGTACTATTATTATGATAGTGGTAATGAGATTGTTTGTCACAACTCGTTAGTTTTCTTAATGATGAATGAGATATGGTAGGTACTGAATGTGACCTGAATTTTCCCCTGGTATATATTCTCAATGATGACGCAGGTGTTAGAGTGGTATTATTCCCTGCTGATGGCGCCACTGTTGCCGCCGTTGTCGGTGTAGCTGCAGCCGTTGTTGATGTGTTTGCGATTAGTTCGCGCTCCCGAACGAACCCCCTATTGTAGCTATTATTAGTACCGCAAAGAGTGGATGTATTTGTCGCTTGTAAATCTATATCTGAAATCTTGTCATTCCGGCGATCGGTGCTACGTAAGAACTGTCCAGTCTTTGAGTCGAACTGCTTGAACAAATTACTGGCATTATCGTTTCTATTTTCGTTCAAAAATTGACTACTATGAGGAGTGATTGTCCCTTCAACGAGTTCAGCTGATGCAACCGTTTCAGTATACTCCTTACCTAGAACGCCACTGCCAGGAAGTATCATTTCATCGCTTCCTGCCATTTCGACATCTTCATCTGAAACAATACCGATTTCGGTCGACTTATTACCCTGGTCGTTCATGTTCATCGTTGTATCTTTACCTTGTGCGTCCAAGAACCTATGTGCTCTGATTGATGTGCTTGACGTGGAGCCAAGATTACTGCTGTTTGATTCTTGAACCGTGACCTGACTTTTTATCTTTGACTGCGCAGGTGGCGACGAAGTTGCTGCCGACGCTGTGGATCCGCCTGTTGCTGTTGCGGTCGAGGCTGTAGTGCTCTGTGCCCTGGGTTGTTCCATCCGATATATATGCCCTGCTTGGATGACCAAGGTTTGCGTTATGGCTTGTAAACTCAAGTTAAAATAGTAGGAATGGAAAAACAACCTTTCGCTTTTTGTCTCTTTTTTTCTTTCCTTCCTGTCTCTCCTTTCCCTACTTCTCTTAGCTGGCAGGAAATAGAAGACAAAACACATAGTGAAATAAAATAGAAAAAAAAAAAAAAAAAAAAAATTTAGTCAATCTCGCAGCTGCCCAAAAATTTCGCAACTATAATTTCTTATTATGCTGCCATCTACATATTATATCTATCTTGCGGTATCTTTACGTAGCTGTATTCTACTACAACAGCTTACTACAGCTTACTACAGCTTACTACAGCTTACTACAGCTTACTACAGCTTACTACAGCTGACTACAGCTGACTACATGCAATCTTTTTTCTTATTCATGGCTGTTCTCCCCGCCCCCATGGCCTCTTCAGCCTTTTAGTGATCATGAGACATATACCGGTGTTACTTACTGAAAGACCGTTGCAAATCTAGCAAGGAGACACTTTACCGAATTGCGACACCGAACGCCAACATCACCAAGACATCAATGCAATCCCGACACACAACGCCGCCATGCCACATAAAACAAGAACGCAAACATAAACTAACTAGGCCATTGACGGTCCCTTGTTACAACACCTGACATGCCTGCAATTCGACAGCCTTGTGCATTGCTCTCTTCAAGAATTCGAGTGCCTGTTGTGCGACTCACAGTCCTTGCGACTAGTTGTTTCAGACACTTGCTAGCACTCAGACCTTTGTTGCTTTTCGTATCGCTTCTGAATACGACTTCCAAAGAAGGACCTCTAAAGTAAGGCTTCTAGAGTAAGACTCCTAAAGTTGCACATTCAATGCTTTTTCTTTTTGCACGCTGCTTGCGTCAGTGGGCTTCCGATACACACGTAAAGTCATCCGCACTCATACAGCACAACCACATGAAATGCAACCGTACAATGCAACCTACTATACACTCCTACGTACACATATTAACGTACCCTAACTTTGCTGTAGACGCAAAGGAACCGAAACGAACAGAGCAAAGATCCCCAGATGCGGCAGTTGATGAAGAGAAGACATTCCTAGATGAGGATCTTTTTATCTGTTTTCCAAAAGGAAAACTGCTTACAAACTGATGACAAACCGGATTACAAAGCTTAAGACGAAAAAAAGAATCGAGAGGGCAAGGTTTTTTCGATCTGTTTTTCTACATTCTCGGGCATTCGTTCCGTGCTGTACACGTAAACGCTGGAAGAATTCCTGGACCTTCTCGACGCGCAGCGACGCTGCTTCGAAGGATCCAGCGCAGCTCTGGACCAGAGGTGCTCTGTTGGGGGGGCACATACGCGTGTGTGGTGTCGGGGCGTCGGAGCTTATATTGTTCGCTCGTTCATCGTATATGCAGTCGTATAGCCGGATGGTGACTATTGATTGAAACACAAGGCGCTTCTTATAGACACTCCGAGGGGGTTTCCAGGTCTTGCCAGGTCTTGCCAGGTCTTGCCATTATACTTGAGGGTTATCGCAGGAGTGCCAACCAGGGTTACAACGCATTGTGGCCACGTTTCCTGGATAGTGCACGGGAAACGCAATGCTGTTGAATATCGATGGGCCCTGCGCGGGCCGGACGCAGCGCTCTGGCCGTCACGTTCAGGGTCGGGAGTGATTGCTTTCACGTCTGGCGAAGTACTAGATGGGCGTGTATCTTGCCCAAAAAAAAAAAAAACTCATCTAGGCCCTGTTGGTTCGTGTCGATGACGTGCCCCTTTTGGGATGCAGTCATGGTGACGCGCGCGGCCGCGCAGACAGGGTCTCGTCGATAGTGATACGGGGCATGCGTGGTTACCCGCCCCAACATGTGACTCTTTGTTTCTCTGTTTATTTCTCATCTAGCTCTCGCATTGTCTCCTAAATGTGTTGTTTTCTGTCTAAACATAAATTGTGCAGTGTTGTGGTAAATAGAGTAAAAAAAGATGTGTCGCGAATGTTTTGGGCAAGCTTCTTCTGCAGCAGCATGTTTCTTGGAATGCTGCGCGCACGTACGATGTAATGTATACTGTACACTGTGTTGTTTCAATTTCAATTAACCCTTCATTATTAAAAATATAATTATAATATACAAATTGACATAATAATATAATATAACATTGTAAAATACACAAAACAGCATCTGCTCTTTTTTAACCACCGAAACCATACAAGGTTCTACCTTGTCTCTTCAAGGCATAGACCACATCCAAAGATGTAACGGTCTTTCTCTTTGCGTGTTCTGTGTATGTAACAGCATCTCTGATAACACTTTCCAAGAAGGTCTTCAAGACGGCTCTGACTTCTTCGTAGATTAGACCTGAGATACGCTTAACACCACCCCTTCTTGCCAGTCTTCTGATGGCAGGCTTTGTGATACCCTGAATGTTATCTCTAAGAATCTTTCTGTGACGTTTAGCACCACCTTTACCTAGACCTTTACCACCTTTACCTCTACCAGACATTATTTGATATGTTTTTTACTTAAATTTGCTTAGTATTTTGTGAGAAATAAGAGCCAGAGAATAATCTATACCCCGGCAGTAAACAATTGAGCCACTATTGCTTATATATGACACTTTGCAACGCTTTTTTTATTTTCTTTTCATGCCATCTGACAACTATCCATATGTCATTCCGAGGATCGTTCCAATTATTTCTCATGCATCATTTGGTGTGAAACGTTCAGTACAGATTTACTATGTGAATGCAGTTTCCCAGTGTGAAATTTGTAGAACGGATTGAGGTGCCGTTCTGAGAATTTCGCCCTTCACCATAGTGAAAACGGTCTGAAAGTTTCGCACGTTTATCAGGTGGCGAATCGATCGAGTCAGAAATTTTGGCTTCATTTTTTTTTTGCGGTAAACCACTCACTCCGGGCCCCCCCCTCAGCTGTGTTTCTTTGTTTTTTCTTTCAACCACACCTCTTAATTCTTTGTATATAAAGAAGACGTTTTCTTGTAGAAGGACACCCTCTCAGTGTAGTTTGTCTTCCAGTAATATATATACACAATAAAAGCATCATTGAAAAATGGCTAGAACGAAGCAAACAGCAAGAAAATCCACTGGTGGTAAAGCACCAAGAAAACAACTAGCCTCCAAGGCTGCAAGAAAGTCGGCCCCATCTACCGGTGGTGTCAAGAAGCCTCACAGATATAAGCCAGGTACTGTTGCCTTAAGAGAAATCAGAAGATTTCAAAAATCTACGGAGCTTTTGATAAGGAAGTTGCCATTTCAAAGATTAGTGAGAGAAATTGCTCAAGATTTCAAGACTGATTTGAGATTCCAGTCCTCTGCTATCGGTGCTCTTCAGGAATCCGTCGAGGCTTATCTAGTTTCGTTATTCGAAGACACCAATTTGGCTGCTATTCACGCCAAGCGTGTTACTATTCAAAAGAAGGATATCAAGTTGGCTAGAAGACTAAGAGGTGAGAGATCATAATCTTTTTTGATATGTGTCGCAATATCGAATTCTTTTACTGCTTTATTGAAATATGCGGTTGTATAATATAATTTCATGCAAGTATAGATATATGTATATCTTATTTTTATGTTGTAAACGGTTTTTTTACTAGGGATTCAAACATGTCTTTTTCTTCCGAAGCAGTTCATAAGCTCGGTGGTAAGCCCAACAGAGCTAACAAAAAAATCTTTTCTTTGCGAATCAGTAGCGTCCAGGGAGTCACCTAACGCCCAGTTTTAATTATGGAGCAACCTATAATCAAGATATGCGGCCTACAGTCTTTGGAGGCTGCTAAGCATGCTGTGGATAGCGGCGCAAAATACTTAGGTGTAATATGTGTGCCGAACAGAAAGAGGACTGTACGTGCTGAGGTAGCAAGAGAAATTTCAGAACTGGTGCATTCTTCAGACTCACATGTAAAACTGGTTGGGGTATTTCGCAATCAATCCAAAGAAGACATCTTGGAAACAGTGCGCGACTACCAACTTGACATTGTCCAGCTTCATGGAGACGAGGCCTGGCGGGAGTATCGACAGTTTTTAGGGATCCCGATTATCAAGAGAATGATATTTCCACGAGATTGTGATGAAGTTTTGAAATCTTCTAATGAACCGGACTTTTTGTGCCTTTTCGATTCAGAAGCTGGTGGGACTGGTGAAATGTTAAATTGGGAAGCAATCAATCAGTGGGCAACAGATACTGGTGTAGGCACTAGATTTATCTTAGCGGGAGGTCTAACTCCAGAAAATGTTGAAGAAGCGCTCAAGATCAGTGGTGTCATTGGTATAGATGTTAGCGGAGGTGTAGAAAGTAATAATGAAAAGGACTTGAATAAAATATCTAGATTTGTAAATAATGCGATGAAGTAACCGAAGCAGAAATAGTAATGTTTCGTATTACATACCTACAAAGTGAAACTCACATTTGCTATACACTAGTTATCTACAAACAGAAACTAAACTAAGCCGAACCAGAGATGAAGAACCACTTGTCAACAGATTTGTCAATTGGGGCATCTGGTAATGGAGAAGCAGCTGGAATATCCGAGACAGCGTTTGGAGCGTAGGTTGGTGTATCGCTTAGTGTGGTATTAGCCAATTTAATACCCTTATTGTCAGAAGCTTGGCCGCTAATAAGTTGTTTCCAAGCTTCATGAGTTTCTCTGATGATATCCAAAGCATACTTCTTGTTTTTAGCTTCACCAGAAAATGCGAATTGGTTTTCTGGTTTACCGTCTGGAATCTTGTAGATTCTGAACCATTCGTTGGTGGCTCTTAGCAAACCTGGGAAATATTTTTCGACGTCTTCAACATCGTTGAGTTTTGGAGCTAATGGGTCATTGATATCAATAACAATGACTTTCCAGTCTGTTTCACCTTCATCCAACAAAGCCATTATACCGAGAACCTTGACTTGTTTTACTTGGCCAACGGAACCAATTGTTTCACCAATTTCCAAAACGTCCAATGGATCATTGTCACCGACAGCTTTGGTCTCAGGATGAACTTGGTTTGGATCTTCCCAAGTTTGTGGGAAAGCACCATAGTTGTGAATATATCCATGGTGAGGGAAACAGTTTCTGACGTATCTCAATTTGCCCTTTTTGGTATCTTGGATAATTGGATTTAATTCCTCCTCCTTGGTTATTTCTAATTTTGCATTGGTCCAACGTGGAATTTCTACAACCATGTTGAAAATCTGCTTTTCTTCATCTGCATACAATGGAATGTCATGGAAAGAGGAAATTGGTTTACCATCCTTTTCAATGAACACTTTGAAATCTAAGGTGTTCTTAGCACCTATTTGTCTAGTAGTGTAAGCCATTGTGTAGCAATCAATTACGAATTGAAATCGTCCTAATAATGATAATACCAATTGCCCGGAAAATGATAAAGGTATTTTTTCATCAAAAACACGAGGCCTTAAGTACAAAATTGTTGGAGGGCGAGAGAAAACAATAAGCGTGCTTGCTGCCAAAGTTCGTCGATTTCATTGTGGCGTTTCACTTTCAGGCACGTGACATATTCACAGATCATATACATTGAACCCTTAAAGGCAATGGATAAGTGTTGAGATATGTAGAAGCTTTGATAGCCTCACTGCTGAAATGTATCAATTTAGATAAGTTAGCGTTCGTGTAATTAATATAGAGGTCTAGGCGAGTTGGATCTAGTCGCAAACCTAAATCTTCATGTTTTCTGTACAACTCAAGTCTTGCTGCGACTGAATACTCTACGTGTGAATGGTCATATAAAGCAGCAACAACTTCTGCATTTAAAGCTCTTTCAGGACTTCAGTAGAGCGCACTTATCGGATAGGTTAAGGACTATTCTTTTACTTAGATTCCTTTTCTGAAAGCTCTATATAATAAGAAGAACAGGAGAAGGACCTCTCGTCCTTTGAGGTGAATCTGATAGGAGAATTTGCTACCGCATCTGTATCGGACCATTCGAACACAGTCATCAGCTGAAACTGTTGAAATATAGATCGATATTGTAAGATATATGAAAGAGGTGACTTATAGGAATTAGTAACAAGACAAGTGGTTTGTACAACAAAATAAACGAAGTCAGATGAAGGCCTAACAGAATATCAATCGATCCTGGAAATATATCAGATGATAATCTCTCGCGAGACGTTTACAATTCAGGAATCTGACTACGAAGGAGTCTATGGAATGAACACGAAATAAGAGTTGTACTGTGGATTCTATGGGACTAGGAATGGTGTGATGACGATGAAAATTCTTCACACGTCGTCCTCTATTATGGTTCAATAGGTACAAAATGTTAGGTATAAAACCTGACGTATTTTCCTGATATTAATCTAAATGCAATCAGTTTTATTTCACTTCATGATATAGAAAATCAAGGAATTATATATCTCTATAATTGAATTTAATAGTATCATCATCAATGTCAAACCAAGTTACTGTCGATAACTTCGAAGAAAACATCCTTTCCAAATATTAATGTTCTTTTCTCTGAAAGATAATGAACTTTAATTTCTGATATCAGTTCTTTAACTAAAATTGTGTTCTTTTCTTTTATTTGGGCCCAACTTGCTCATACCCATGGAGCGAAAAGTGCAAAGAGAAAGTGATACAAAAAGAACTTGAGACACAGCAGCGAACAGAGTGAGGAACTTAGTACTTGAATCAATTTGTGCATGAAGGTCACTATAAAGGAAGTGCACAGCGTTTTTGCATGGTCGTGGCTTATTTCAAACCATGCCAAGGAAAATGGGGAGAGTAAGAATGATGTTGATGATGAGGAGGACGTTTGCGGAATCTGCCGAGCAAGTTTCAATGCCACATGCCCTGGCTGCACTTATCCTGGAGATGAATGCCCACTAGTAGTAGGAGACTGTAACCATAGTTTTCACGTTCATTGTATATACAGATGGCTAGATACCACATCATCTAAGGGTTTGTGTCCAATGTGCCGACAACCCTTTCAATTAAAGCGGGGTTTGGCTATCAATGATTCTCACATCAAGAAGTTCCAAGACTTGCATTTGCGGCGAACACAGGGACAAGCGCAAGAAGCCCTAGCTGAAGGTGATGAAGAGGCGCTAGGCCGTGTTGCTGATCAACAGAGCCATGGAAACGGCATAATAGATGAGCAAGGAGATGTAATAATGGAACAGGGTCTAGTTGTTAGATAGATTGATTATGTAATGAGGGTAAAAAAACATGGTATGACAACAACTTGGTGTAAAAATGTCAGTACAGGTAATGCTTCCAACCAGAGTCGAACTGATGATCTCCACATTACTAGTGTGGCGCCTTACCAACTTGGCCATAGAAGCTATTAAATGTTTAAAAATTAATTAAAGCAAGTAACTCTTTATACAGATGAAAATATTAATATAAGACTATGAATGTGAGCTAGTCGAGGCAACATTTTTTGTTGAAATAGAGACTTTTGATTGGACAGAGTGTTTTCTTCGGCGTTGTCGATAGTAACTTGGTTTGACATTGATAATGATGTTCAATTATAGAGATATATAAGTCCTTGATTTTCTATATCATGAATTGAGATAAAACTAATTGAACTTGGATTAATATCTTGAAAATACGTCAGTATTTATACGTAACATTTTGCACCTATTGAACCATAATAGAGGACGACGAGTGAGGAATTTTCATCGTCATCACACCATTTCTAGTCCCATAGAATCCACAGTACAACTGTTATTTCATGTTCCATGCCATAGACTCCTTCGTAGTCAGATTCCTGAATTGTAAACGTCTCGCGATAGATTATCATCCGATATCTTTCCAGGATCGATTGATATTCTGTTAGGCCTTCATCTGACTTCGTTTATTTTGTTGTACAAACCACTTGTCTTGTTACTAATTCCTATAAGTCACCTCTTTCATATATCTTACAATATCGATCTATATTTCAAAAATAGCTTCTGAGACTCATTGTAGACAAAGATTGACTTGCCTGTGAAGTTGGAGTCTCAACCTCAACTATAACTTCAGGAGTCGTTAGTCCATCTGTTCCAATGGTATATGTGGTAACACAGTCAACAGTAGACGTGATTGTACCGGTCCATGATAGGTAAGAGGTGACCGTATTTGTTGAAACCCTAGCCGTTGAGTTTGACAATATCGAAGCACCTGCAAGTGTTGCCGAAGATAGCAAACTGCTCAAAGAATTACCGGATGAACAGATCGTAGGAGTCTCAACTTCTATTACAACAATTGGTGTGGTCAAAGAATCAGAGCCAATCACATAGTTCGTAGTGGTGGAATACGTGGAAGTGAACTTGCTGTCCCATGCTCTGAATGAGGTAGTTATGGTAGCATTGACAGTGGGGGTCTCGACCTCGATAATCTCAATTGGCGTTGTCAAAGAGTCAGATCCAATGACGAAAGTAGTAGAAGTGGAGTATGTCGATGTGAACTTGCTGTCCCATGGTCTGAAAGAAGTTGTTGTGGTGGTTGCTACAGTAGGAGTCTCAATCTTTATAATCTCAACTGGTGTAGTGCTGCCATCTTGACCGATTGATTGGGTCAAAGTAGTTGTTGTAGAGGTCACCCTAACGGTCCAAGGAACGGTCACCGTAGTGTAAGTTGGTGGAATATTGGGGTTTACAACAGAGCAACTGGGTTGGCTTGAAGTTTTTGGGAAAGAAAATACAAAGTTCGTTAAACCGGTATAGCGTATTCCGTTTGGCAAAGTAGTTGCAAAGGGCAGGTAACCGAAGGATTGGGCGTTGACGAAAACCACTTTTAGCGGATAGTAATAGTTTCTCTATAGATATACCCATGAACCCGCGTTACCTAACGCACCTTTCCATCTCTTGATACCATTGATTGTGAATTCGCTACTACCAATCGGTTGAGCATTCTGGTTACAACAATCAAAAGCCACTCCATTTCCTACCTGCAGAACAGCAGAGTCATCAATTCCAGTCATATCCACGTAATTCCAACCAGTTGCAGGTGCTAAAAAATAACCCCTGATTTCTGAAGTAAAGTTGGTTGGCATAATGGGAAAACCGTAAACCTGGCCTTGCACCGGACGGTACTCCCAATCATTGACATTACACGTATACCGCAAATTGATGTCATTGATTCCACTGACGGAGCCTACATACTGGCCGTTACTGTATCCTGAGACGAGGTATCTTGCATTTTGAAAATTTGTTGCATCATTAAATATTTAGGAATAGAATTTCACGTTGAAACCAGGCCTTCTCTCACCCAAAGGCAAACAGGCCTGTGGCACTTGGGCTTGTGTGAACCTAGCGAATATAAGCCCCAACAGCACCAACACTATTTGCAGCATCTAAATGTGATTCCCATTTCAATTTTTTTTTTTATTCACTATTAAATTCTTCTGATTTCTGCACAACTAGATTTCTCCAAGGCTCATTCGAAATTCAATCCTCTATATACTTCCGCATTGAATTCAAATTTTCCAGGTGCCACAATTGAGAGGCACATATAGCCAGTCTTCACCCACATGCACCGCCAGGCACTCTGCTCCAGGCAAGAATTGTGATCACAATGCATCTTTTCTTGTTTGATAGGAAAACAGGAGAAAAAAGCAGCGGTGCCAAGGAATTCACACTCACCTACTAAAACCATAGGCTATTCCGATAAGTAGCTTCGAGGAAAATATTTTAATTTGTGAACGAAAACTTATGCTCCTCTTCATTGGCTCGCCCACATTCTCCCAAATGAAATAGAGTTTTCCCGCCGTTAGCATGTTCATTTACTCAGATAAAAATTGCCTGTCTTTTCAACTTCGACATTAGTACACAATGTCCGGTCGAGTGTGATATCCACCACATGAGACGAGAGCAGGATAGAGATAGTAACGTAGACTAGTTGCCAACATTCGAGTGTCAGAGGAACATGTGCACGTCTTTGTGTTTCTCAGAAAGCTAGCTGATGACTGTGATTTACAGTTTCCTCATTGGGTAAAAATATTGAGGCTTAGAAGGTTCGATATCTTCTATAATCGAGAGGCGTCGTTTCTTTTTCTGCTCCTTCTATGTATCAGGAAAACGAATTTCGAAAGACAAAGGCCTACTTTCCTTAGAGGGCACTGTAGCAGGCACAATGGGCATGCCCATCAAAGCGCTATATACAGAAAAAGATCAATCTGCCTTGCGTCGCGTATTGTGTTTCTGTTTATGCCCACTGCATACCTTTCGCCAATGCATTAAGCCTATTTTTCGGCGTTACAATGTGTCAACAAGAGGATCTGGGATAGCGGATCGTGCGGTGCCTCTGAGTTGGGCGGTGCAACTTTCTGAGTGTTACCGCTTCGTACAGCACCAAATGCTGTCAATAGAGAAAAGTTCAGCCATGCTTCCACTCTTTTCAATGATAATGATGTGACTTCAACTTGCCTATTCGTCTAACGCTGTAAGGGCTACAGGGCAAAAAGGAAAAGAATATAATCACAAATCGATGAGCCACTGTCTTGTAAAACGACGCAAACGATATATCTGCGCTGAAGGAAACAAATAAACTGTAGACTAGAGTTGAAAAAGTAAAAAAACGGAAAAAGTTCTTTAGTACAGCTGCAAAACTTAAAGTTAACGTAAACAATGCAGAAAGAGATATGCTTCTTTCTAAATGTGAACTTCTTTTTCTTTTGTCTTTCCACATTTTTAAAGAATGTCGAAGGGTTTGCGTAGGCAAGCTGGGCGCCGATCCAATTTCCTATTTTCCTAAATAGGAAATGGGATCTGAAGTTGAAGAAACCGAAGACTTGCTGCTTTAGGGACAATGTGGGCTCAATCAACTAAGTTTCTGCACGTTTCCACACGTTTGCCGAACAGATCGAGTTAATCACACGCTTGGATTTCGGTGTTAGCCGAGCAGCTGCATCGCAGCGTTGCAGCCTCCGCATTACTGCAGCTTTGTGCTTGCAGTTGCGTTTTGTTCCGACTCAAAATACTTCTGGGCTGACTAATTCTCAACGTTCATGTTGCGTTTAGCGTTCTAAACAAAGCTTATGTAGTGTGGATTACTGGAAATGGTAAACGGGGTCTATGTAGATTTGTCGAGGAAAGATTGAAAAAAAGTCTTCTTGTCTTAGCTGCCTTGTCGGAATGTGGAATAGGCAGTCTACATTCTTCTAGCCCCAAAAAGACTTACCTGCTTCATTTTTATGGGAGATGCAGGTTGGCTTTGGGCATAAAGTAATCGACAATTCATTGATAGTGCATTTGCCTCAAGAGTATGCGGTCAGATTAATTATTCGATGGCTTTTCCAGTTGCTCAACTTTGTAGTTTTTATTACTCCATTCCTCCAAAGAGGCCAGGAGTGTACCGGCATTGTGAAGTGCTGTAATTTCATCACAGCCACCTCTTGATACTCCATTGATGACTAAATTTGGTACGGTACCACGTCCAGTTTTCTCTTCGATATACTTTTGCAAGGTTTTGCCCATTTTATGGATATCCAAATCGATAACAGCATAGGTTGGGACAAACGAGTACTCCTTTTCCAAAAGCGACTTCAATTTTTTACTGTAAGGACAGGTAGTCTTGCTAAAGATAATAACGGGGGATTGCTCCAGCATCATACCGTATTCCTTAGCGGGATCATGTGTGTTGTCTTGCAATGTTTCTTTTACCTCAACAGAGGAGCCCTTTTTCTTTTCCTTACCTGTCGATATGGGGCTTTCTGGCAAACTGTTGCCCTTGACGGAATCTAAAACAGTAGGACCAGCGTCTGCTGGTATTTCAATGTCTGTTTTTCCAAGTGCTGGCATTGTTGTATTTGCAGTTTGAATCACGAAAAAGACTAGCAAAAGCAGCAACGCCGTGATACTAAGCACTCTTAGATTCCTCTTGTTTAATGTAATTCCAGCCATGCTTTGTTTACTTGGGACCTATGTTACGTGCAATTTGCTATTTATCGTAAGTTTATGTTTTTTTTGACTTGATTCTTCTCTGTTTGTTTTCTTTCTTTCGATCTGAGGGCTCACAGCGGACCGAAAAAAAGGGAAAAAGCTATTTTTATATCCTTCTATCTATAATTATGAAATAGTGTTCAATTATTGGGTCTGCGAAAGAACTAGCTATAATAATACTTTATTTATATTTTATATTCATTAACGATTTCATTGAGAAGTGCCTGAGCCTATTGCTTCTTGATGAGTTGATTCCAGGAATAAAAGTCTTTCTGAAACATATGCACACATTGATTTCCACTCTTTTTCATCCTTTAAAGATTCGATCAAGTACTTAAATTTGATCCTATTTTTACATATTTCTGTATCCATCTCTCTGAAATTTTCCAATTCAATATCATAGTTGTTGATCTTTTTAAGTGCCGTAAAAGACCTAACATGCTTGCCATCATAAACTAGTTCATTTCCTTTCCATAGACCATAAGGTTCAAATTTAGGAGCGTTTGAATGTGCAAACATAACGTCTGCACGGTCGACTAAATCGCCGTCAAAATATGTTTTGTAAAATGCGTCCAACGAATACTTTTTATCATAAGAAATCCTTCCACTTGAACCGTACTTTGTCAATATCGCCTTTGCTGCTTTTTGATATAATTGGTAATCTTGTGAAAAATCATGTTGCAACATTGCAACACCACGAAATCCCTCATTGTTTGGCTGGTGATAGCCTTCCGCACCAACGACTGTTTTGACTTGATAAAAATGGAGTCCATAAAAAGTTGCGGCAGCTAAAAAAGTTTCCTTATCACCTTCGCCAGCTGCTTTTTGCGAAAACATTGGATAAAACCATTTTGGCCCATTTACATTATAATAAAGCGCTAGAAGAATTGTTGGTAAATGTGTAGATTTATTGATCATAAGCTGACCTGATTCGGTTGAAACATCCGGTATAGTACCCGCTAAATCATGAAATGGTATATCCGATAAATCATTGATATTCCTTGTATAGACTTGTGTTGGCGTTAAATCATCGAAGCAATTACGAGTGCGCTTTTTGGTGATTGGAATATCAGCTATATCATAGTAAATTGGTTGCGTGGTTCTTCTCCAATAATCTGGCCACAGCACAAATCCTGTAGATTTGTACGGCTCTTGATCAAAGATGTGATTCAATGACTTGACTGGGAAATTATCAGCATCTAAAAACAGAACATCCTCAAAGCTGGATGAAATCAACGATAACGATTTGAATTGATATCCGTTGAACTCAAAGCTATCCAATGTACTCTTTGGCAAGGTATCCGATAGATGAATACACTTCGCATTGAGTTTTGGCAACACGTTTTCACAAAAATCCGTTTCTCCTTCGTCATTTGGCGGTATGAAAACTTCTACTGGTAATTGTGTATTCAGCTTTCTCAACGTTTTGATGATTAGCAGCGCCATTATCGAAAACCTACCACCACCAACAGTCACAATACCTTTCCCTTTGTATGAATCTTTGGGCAATACCAGTGTACTCACTGCGTCCACATAGCTCGCATGACTCTGTTTTAGCATCGAAGCTTCCTCCCTGGAGACTTCTAAGCAATTGGATAAACTCTCCTCGGTGAGCGCCGACCATTCTGCGTAGTTTTCAGGTCTGAATCCGATATCGCCCTTCAAGCGACACGCTTTTCTGTATTTCTTCGCCGTGGCTCCCTGTGGAGAGTAAGCCTCAATGAAGCGAAACACTTCCTCATAGAAGTTCTTCAGTTTTTGTGACGTTTCCGAAGCTTTCTGCGCCAAAATTTTCCCATTATCCTCCGCTGTCGGTTCCATACTGTGGTCGCCATTTCCTGTGTCTTGCGACGACTCTTTCAGGTCCGTACCCTTCGCTTTTGCCAGCGAATTGCGTAAATAGTCGCGATACTCGCTCACTGAATCCTCCATGTACTCGCTGGTGAACAGGAAAACCACACAGACCACCAGAAAGAACAGCGACAGTTTCAATGCCTTGCCGTACCGTCTAGTAATCACAGCCATGCTGACCTCGCTAAAATCAATCCCTTTTTGCTTTACCCCACCTGATATACAAACCGAAACGACGAGAGAATCCCCTCACCTTCTCAAAGAACAAACAACTAAGCACGCAAATACAAACACAATGCAAATACAAACACTTAGGTGACTAGTACTGCTTGTGACAATGTGGCAAGAAAAAAACTTTTTTCTTCCCTTCCAATACTGCGCTCGAATCCGGTTCAAGATATGTTGATGATACCTCTTGTCTGCCTTAAGCCGTCTGCTACTCCGTGAAAGAAACGGTAAGCAAGAGTTACGAGTTGAAGTTATAAGTAACAATTGTCGGCGCTACAACGTACCATTCTTTGCTTTTTTGATTTCCCTCCTCCTCTTTATTTGACGCGACTTCCGCCAACTATGGCCTCATTCGATGTACCTTTTCGCGTCATGTCGCACGTCCTGAGGGGAATACCCTGAAAGTTCCGTCGTACAAAGGGACACTATTTCCATTTTCCAACAGACTGTCCGGACCTGGGTACCCGGACAATGTGGCACTTTTTAGCACGTTTCGCCACGAGCGGGTTTCGAACGCACGCAAACGGGAAGCCTATGTACCTCCCAGGGCTGCCACCACGGAGACAATCCATGTTTCGGACAGAAACCCGTTGAACGGGGCTCGGCCGTAGGCGAAAACGAAAACAAAAACGAAGCGCAGGAAATAGCAGAGCATGCGGCAGCAGTGGAAACCCTCGAGTCTGGCGTAATGAGTGGCACAGAAAAAAAAAAGGCGATTGGTTGTTGATGAAACAAATATATAAAGCGATGACCGGTTGTAAAGAAGCTGCAAGAGCGGAAAGCGTCAACTAGCAGGACCAGCACGGCAAGGAATCAGCTCGCATTTATCAATGTCCGCTCAAGAGTACTACGGCAGCGACAACAAGGCAACTGTATGTTTTTTTCTCGTCCGCCCCCCCAAGAAGTAGCAGCGCTGCTAGCAGCGCTGCTCCCGACTTTGTCCCATGTTTACTAACTGACAACGCAACAGTATTCGCGTCCGAATGCGCCACCACCGGGACAAGACCAAGGCAACTACGGTCAGGATAGGGGCTACGGCCAACAGCAGTACTATCCTCCACAACAGCAGTATCAGCAATACCAACAGCCACCTTATCAACAGCAGCAGCAACCACAGTATTACCCATCAGGTGGTCAGCAACCGGTGTATGTTCAACAACAACCACCAAGAACTGACAACAACAGCTGCTTAGCGGCGTGTTGCGCGGCGTTATGTGTCTGTTGCACTCTGGATATGCTGTTCTAGGCGATTTGAGTCTGAGGGCATCCAGCGGCGGCTAAACGGGGCGAGGACAATAAAAAATAGTAATTCCTAATGTGTGCCTGGATCAATGGTGTTTGTCCTGCATGAGTATATATATATATATATACGTATATGTATGTGGATGTATATTGGTATCCATGGTAGTAAAAGTGTTGAACCTTTTCCCTTTTTATTTTTCTTTTTCGTTGGACTAGAAGAATGCTTCTCTCATTTTCCCCCTTGATCTCAAACAAGCTCTGCAATTAGGAGCTGGGCAGGTCTTAGGTCCGTAGTTATCAGGGTGCGAGCTGCCCCTTAATTCTGCTAGCTTCTTCTTTGCCATTCTGCTCTTGGATCTGGCGTTATCGATGCGTGCAAAACACCTGCCGCAGAACGTATGTCCGCAGGAAGCGACAAAAGTTCTTTTGGATAGATCCCTATCCAATTGCGAAGGTTTCGATAAACTCTGATATGGACAGTGAAATCCGTATCGGTATACCAAGCATTCAAACGAAACGCCACGATCCACTTTACTGATGCCGTGAAAATCTTCCGGGATACCAATGCCCAACTCAACACCACAAAGGCAACATACTGGAACATCCTCGCATTTGCTCGCCAGTTCAAAGTCTTCTACAATAACCGTTTGCGGCTTTCCATCTTTCACGATTTCCATTTTGATTTTTGGCTCTGTGTCGAAGGACGCGCTGTATCCATCCGGTAATGCCATCGATTTTTTCATAAATTGATCCTGCTGCGATTTTGTCTTTTCCATGAATTTTTTGGTTCTCATATCATGCTCCATTTCTTCTCTCTCTTGTATCATATTCATTATGCTTTGCGTTCTGGCTTCTTCATCATTATCATCGTAGTCATGATCCCAGTTACCAAAATGATTTGGCGGTCTATTTACATTCATCATGATGTAACTTCCTAAACTTCCCCCTGCAACTGAGCTTTCTGTACCAACATGGCTTCTTAAAAATCTTCCATTATTACGAGTCGTCAGTCGATTGAAGCTATCACGGTTGGCTCTTGCCTCTTCCCTATTGGTTCTCACTCTATCTTCTGCCCAACGCTCAACCACTCTGCTCCGATATTCAGTGAAAAGTGCTATCAAGTCGGCATCGCATTCTTGCAGTGTAATGGGTGCAACGTTTTGCAAAATAGATCTGAACTCATGTAAGGATTGTGCATGCTCAAATGCGCTCCGAACATCTGGTGGATGTGAGTTAATTCTTCTTCGTATTTCAGCAAGTCCTGAATCACTGCTCTCGGTATTTGCATTTTCAGTTGCTTGTTCGTATCGCCTCCTTTGTGCTTGTCTCTGACGCAGCTGTTCCTGTCGCCTAAATAGCAGAATGTTTGGCGGTAAGCGAACAGAATCACTCTCTTCTTGAGAATCGCTGTCTTCAGGCTCAAACAACAACTGTCTAGCTCTTCGAGCACTTCTTCGCAGCATTTGGCGACGTGATTGCCGCAGATTCTGTTGCCATTCAAAAGATCTTCTGATTGGTCTGTCGGTTGGCGATGCGCTAATTTCGATCGTTTCGCCACCAGGAAGATTCAACCTAACCCTTGGACCTGCTGTTCTCTCCTGTATAATTTCCAATGCATCATCATCTCCTTCAGTTTCGTGATATTCTTCATTGAGAGGCCTGTGCACAAGAATTGCTGTTGGATGCCTCTGCTGTTCTTCAACTTCTTCATCCAGATCCACAAACTCAGCGCTAGAATCGATAGGTGTGTCATGATTCATAGGCCTATTCACCTCTCCCACTATTGCTAAATCATCATCATCATCATCATCATCATCACAACTGTTCCCGACAGTAGCACCAGCTCCGTGTGCATCATATGATATTTGTTGTAGTGCTATATTTGTCCCATTTGAATTTAAAAACCTATTCATCGCATCTCTTGCTCTACCGAGCCGCCTATCAACGCCAAGTCTGGTAGGTCTATTTTCTTCACGTATCCTTTCATCCTCTTCTTGATCACTCTCTATACAGATCACCGAAGAAAAGTTCTCATTATTGTTTGTGTGTGGTATCTGCCTGTCCACTAGTGTTTCCTGCGGATCCGCCAACATGTCCGCATACAATGTACGGTGCTAAGCGGGCGTTTTTTCTTCTTTTAGCTGCTTTTCTGGATGCAGCAATGCAAATACTTGACTAATATATACACCAAAACTCTTATTTGGAGTATTTAGCCCACAGGTCCTTTTTATATACAAACTATCTTCTGCATATCTTTAATGGTTCTTTTTAAATAATAGACTGTGGAAATTTTCGTTCAAAGTTATAGTAATAAAACCAAAATCCTATTACAAATATGTGGACGGCTGCATTGTACAACCCAACAGTTGATTCTTCTTCTTGATATATTCAACTATATATATGAGTATATATCTAATTTTATGTCAGTAATCGATCGACGGCAGTAATATCTATTTTACAAGCCCTTAAGGCGCGGAAGTTATAAAATCTTTAATCTTGGAGTTTTTTTATTATTTCTTCAAACCACTTCTCATATATCTACCAATAACGATACAATGATCTCTTTCATAAGGTTCCAAAGTCAGTTGTTCCAAAGGTTTGATACGTTCTTCACGCAATTTTTGGATTTCTCTTGCAAAGACAGTTTCTGCATCAACAGTGGAGTCGATACAGTTGGCCTTAATGGAGATAACAACACCACCTTGATCTTTCAAGAACATATGAGAATTCAAAGCGATGATACGAGCTTGATCTGGTTGAGCAACATCTGCGAACACACAGTCGACCATACCGACAAGCATTCTGTATTTTTGTGGATGTCTAGCATCTTCGATAATTGGAATAACGTTTGGTCTCTTCTTAGCCATAGAAATCAATTCTCTACCTGGTCTGTGAGAAAATTCGACGGCGTAAACAACACCTTCCGGTCCAACAACATCTGAAACATGGGAAACAGAAGTACCAGAGGCAGCACCTAGATACAAAACTTTTTTACCTGGTGCAATGAATAATTCGTCCAGACCTCCCATTATACCAGCAGCAAGCTTGGATCTGAAAGGATTCCACACACGGTATTCAACCTTTGTTGGGGGAACACCGTCTTCTTTGGATGGTTCTTCAACAGAAACTCTCTTTTCACCGTAAACAGACTCACCCGGGGCCATATTTTTGGTGACCAAAAGATCTTCTTTACCTCTGGCAATGTAGACACCAGCATGCTTATGTGGTTCAAGAACAACCTTGGCACCACCTCGAGCACCACCACGAGCACCACCGCGAGGACCCCCACGAGGACCTCCACGAGAGCCGCCACGAGGGCCACCGCGAGAACCACCACGGCCACCACCAAATCCACCTCTGGAGCCACCGCGGGCACCACCACCGAATCCACCTCTGGAACCACCTCTGGAGCCACCGCGGGCACCACCACCGAATCCACCTCTGGAACCACCACGGCCACCGCGGGCACCACCTCTACTACCTGGTCTAAACGACATCGCTAATAATCAGTATATTAATTTTAACTAAATGAAGTGCTCAATCGTCTGATTTCCACTGTAATTTTTCCTGCTACTGAAATTGGTATATCAAAACAATGCAAGCAATCAGTAAGTAAATCGTTAAATCTATCCAAAGCTACGCTTTTGAATTCTTACAAACCAATTTAATTTTGAAGTGAAATTTAAAGACGTGATGAGATGAGCTTATTGCCTTTCATTACTGAAAATTTTTTTTCAAAGCTCTATCCAAAATTTGAAAAGTTACCCGATCTGCGCTGTTCAAAACTGTATCATCAAACACGAAGATGCATGGCACTTCTTCCATCAAAGGGTAATAAGGCTAAGGCCATTCAGTGAAGAACAAGTGACTGGGGCATTACGATCGTATATCCGAATTTGGGATAGTTGAGGATAGGCAAATCAGGTTTAAAATGTCACTTGTAGTGAAATCGCGCTCCAAAAGTTTGAAAGATACTACAGTGGAATTAGATGGTAGTGACAAGCCTAGTTTAGGTAGCATCCTGAAGAAGGTTTCCGAGAATAACGGCAAAATAAATCCTAACAGGTTACGATTAACGTACTTGAAGGAGTCCAAACAGATTCCAATCAATAGTGATACCTTCTTTGAAGACGGTTTAAATGTGGGCGGCGCACAATTGTTTGCGAAAGACTTGGGTCCTCAAATATCCTGGAGACTCGTTTTTTTGGTGGAATACCTTGGCCCAATTTTAATTCATAGTTTGTTGTATTATTTGTCACAGCAGCCCTATTATTTGGAAAAGTTTCACTGTAAATCTGTCCGGTACAACCCACTTCTAAACAGATGTGTGTACAGTTTGGTGATGATCCATTACATCAAAAGAGAATTTGAGACCTTGTTTATTCATCAGTTTTCTCAATCTACCATGCCATTATTCAATATTTTCAAAAATTCCTTCCATTACTGGGTATTGAATGGTGCGATCGCATTAGGATATTTCGGTTGGGGATTTGTCATTAGCGACTCCAAGCTTTTCAGCTTTTACAGCAGTATACATTTGGCAAGCTTAAGGACTTTGATAGCTTTATTCCTATTGAGTGAGTGTTGGAACTTCTATGTCCATTTGAAATTGCGTTTGTGGGGAGATGCTCAAAAAGCAAAAGGAATAACAACCCGTGTTCCAATCGATAGTGGGCTATTCAAAATATTTGTGGCTCCAAACTACACTTTTGAAGTGTTTGCATGGATCAGTTTTGCCATGATTTTTAAGCTCAATGCTTTTTCACTTATTTTTGTAACTGTTTCATCCATTCAAATGTATTCATGGGCTCAAAAAAAGAACAGAAAATATGGAACAAAGAGGGCCTTTTTGATTCCATTTATCTTTTAAGTCTACCAAATGCATTTCATTTTTTTCCTACTCCATTTATGAAATATATAATTATTTAGTGCCTAAGCAGTTCCAGTAAATATGCAAAAAGATCAAGATGGTTTTCACCGAGATATTAGTAGAACATCATTATCTCGATAGTCGAGATCGCCATCCGCTGTGAGTTCGTCTTCATCAGTGCTTTCAATTTCGGTATAAACACCACTTTCATTTAATTCATTGAAGAATGCATCGCGAAGAAGCTCATTTGCGGAACTTCTTTTCTGCGGGTCCATTTCAAAACACTGCTCTAACAGCTGGAAACACCAATAGTGATCCGTCCATATTTCTTCTTGATACCTTTTCAGTTCATATGCCTCCGGTCCCTCGGGAGTTGCTTTGCAATCCGGCAATTTGGGTTCTATGGTACGCTCACCGTGTAATTCTTGCGACAAGTACTCATAAGTTTCAAATGCAATACTATAGTCAGGCAAAGTTCCCCCTTGACATTCTTTTTTAAGCAAATCATGAACAAAGCCTTTTAGACCATCAGGATATCCACTTTCCTTGATATATTTAAGTCCGCTGATTTCGAAGCCTAATCCATGTATGGCAGCACATTTGCGTATCTTTTTGGAACCAAATATGGCACATAATTCTAGTAACGAATCTGTGTCATCTAAGCTTTGAAACAGTGGGAATCTTCTTGACAACAAACTCGAAAGAATAACACCCACTGACCAGACGTCTATCTTTGTGGTTTGCGAGCCACATTTCATTAGAACTTCCGGTGCACGAAAACCACGAGTTCCTGCTCTATTGGCCCTTTTTATTCTCCGAGTTTCATTTTTAGGATAACCCTTGGTCAGGTTTACACCGTTTACATTATTAAGATATACAACCTTCCCATTCTGAATTGTAATCATCGGTGCGAAAGCGCCTTGATTGGTACCTGCAATGTCTCGCATAGAACAGGGACAAAACTGTTCTTGATTTCTACAGTTTTTCACAGAGAAGGTACCATCCTCCTCCAAGTGACATGTTGGAGTCTCAGTTTGCACTTCCGCCAGTCCAAAATCAACCAGAACTCCGCGCCCTAAATACGGATTGTAGAGAAAATTTGTAGGTTTAACATCTCTATGGATTATGTTTTTGGAATGGACAAAGCTTAATGCCTGTAGCAGTTCCCAGAGATACATTTTTATCCCTTTTATTGGTAGATCTCTGTAAAAATGTCGAAATTCCTCATGTGGATAATACGGTAACACGGCTATCACTTGGTCTTTAACTCTAGTGGCGTCACATAGAGGTGCTACTCGTGTGGATCCTGTAAGAATATAAAGTAAATTCAGCTCATTGTAAATTCTTTGAGGTGAAGACGTAACATATATTTTCTTGAGCGCAACAAACTTGGAATCTTGAGACCAAAAATGAGAGCTGTATTTACTGCAAATCTTACCTTTTATATCCTTGGCTTTGTAGACCGATGAAAAAGTACCTTCACCAATCTTGTCCACCAGTTCATAGTCTTCTTTCAAACCTTGAATGTCATTGTACAGTTGGTTCATTTCTTCTTTGATTTCAGCAGGAACATCTTCAGCTGTGGTCTGCTTCATCCTCTGAGCCTTGCCCTAAGTACCAAACGCGTTGCTAACAGCAGCAGCCCTGTCTTGTCAGGTTAGATTTGAGCTTCTGGCGGGTTTTCTCTATTTCGATGGTATTTGCATACACGCTGATGTTTTCAAAGGTGATGCGCCGATCTAAACAAACAAGACCGTGAACACCGCAGTGTAAACACGTCCCTTTTCATTCGATGCAAGGCTAAAATGAATGCGAAATGCATTGATTCTCCTCAAGAAATAGCATTAAAGGACAAACTAAGTGAAAGAAGTGGCATACATATGCTATCCCGGATATTTGCGATATCATCCTGCCTTTTAATATGCAGTTAAATATTTTCAAGGCAATTGGCACATGCCATACCAGTTGAAGTGTGCCATTCTACCGTGATATCTACATTGCATTACAAAAAATCACCGCTGAGCTGTCTATCTATCTGCCAACTATAAACGATACACAAACCACCCAACGTCTCGATATTTAAACTTAGCTGGATGTACCTTCTAAATAACGCTCTGATCAGAATTTCCCTTCCACTGTTGTGAAGATGAGCTCTGGGAAATATGATATCCATCATGTTGGAGACCGTGAAAACATCATCCTCGGGGGTAAAGGAGAACTCTAATTCACATCCTCAACTATCCCTGAAGTGTAGCTTGTAGTACAAAGCTTATAAAGGTTTACAATATTGAGCATAAAGTATCGTACCACATGAATATTTGCCCTTCAATCGCATTAGAGCTCTGTCCTCTACAGCATACGAAGGGCAGCCGTAGCTTTCCTCAAATTATAGAGAATATTGGAATTCTCTAAAGCTCAATTCAGAAGATATTCCACCCTAGATAGTAGTAGCCGCCGAACCTCTATATTTTTTCAACATTTGTAGTGAAATATTCAAATAATTGGTTATGTGAGATGAAGGCTCCAAGATAAGTTCGAAAGCAGTTACCGTATACTGATTTTTCGCTTAAAACACAAGAATAACTGATTTTATCTCTGAGTGCTTCGTCTGTTGAAATGCCTCAACAAGAGTTGCAAGGTCCATGTAGGAAGAAAATAGAACCTAACTGTACCAAGGACACATGGATAGCGTTTCCATAAAGTGCAAAACCCATTTATTATCACCAATTCTTTTGGAATCCTTTAAATTTTTGTCTTTGCGTTTACGGCTAATTCATCAAATCAACATGAAACATTTTTAAAAACCATTTCATTAGTTTTCATTGCGAAACAATAGATAAGAAACATGCAGTCATGGACTTTTTGGATTTTGTGGCTTGTAACAGCCAATATAAGCGCTGGTTCACCCATAACGTTTGAGCTGAAAAAGGGTCAGAAAGAATGTTTCTACACTCTAACGACGGACATCGATTGCACAATTTCTTATTACTTCGCCGTCCAGCAAGCATCGTCCAGTGACTTGAATGTCGACTATGAAATCTTTGGTCCAGGTGATAAATACTCCCCATTATTTCAGAGAAGAGGCGAACGTCAGGGAGAATGGTCATTTCTGGGGGAACACAAGGGTGAATACAAGTTCTGCTTTGATGGACGCAATGACGATAGCAAAATTATCGACCTCCAAATTAAGAGCGTTTGCAATCGGGAAGATGATTATCGCAGTAGCAAACGTAAGGCAAGAAAGGAGCGAAGGAATTTGTGGAAGTCAGATAAGGATCCATTAAAGGCATCCTTGGAAAATTCAGTAGATCAAATCGAAAGACGTCTGTACCAGCTTGAGAATACCATGGATTACTATAAGAAAAGGAACATACGAAACAACTATACAGTGCGCTCCACTGATCGAAGAATTGTAACCTTTTCTCTTTATGGTATTATATTGCTAGCACTGATGAGTTTGGGCCAAGTGATTGTGCTTCAATGGTTTTTCCAAAAAGCCAGAGATCAAGTTGTTTAGTTTATCAAATTATATGCTTTTTTTGAAATATGATATATACTCTTCTAATTGCATTATTTAAAATCTTGCTTCCAGAAGGGTTTGGCCGACTGGGGCTTGAGAGAATCCATTTTCGCTATCATAAATCTTCATTCCACGCAAGTGAGTACTCAACACAACACCTTTTGCAGTAAACCCATTATAGGCTGTTATCTTGTTCTTGAAGAAAACCCTTTTATCAGTTATCAACTGTTCTCTCTCTGGATCAAAGACAACGAAATCGGCATCGTGCCCTACACGAATAAAACCTTTACGGTGCTGCAAACCGACTTGTATTGCTGTATTCTCACAACACCACTTAACAATGTCGATCAACGAAGCTCGAGGTCTTATTGTACTTGCCTTGGTGTGAAGAAGAGCCAATCCTAAGCCGACAGAGGCTATTCCGCCCCAAGCGCTGAAGAAATCACCCTCTGCCAATTGCTTCAATTCTGGAGTGCATGGAGAATGATCACTAACAATCGATGTTATTAGTCCTTCGTTTAGCGCACGCCACAGACCTACTCGATTAGCTTCAGTCCTGATGGGGGGACAGCATTTGAAATAGGTAGCCTTCGTGGGGATGTTTTCTGCCGCCAAACATAGATAGTGAAAACACGTCTCAGCAGTTATGGGCAATCCATCGCGATGTGCAGAGCGAATCAATGGCAGGGCTTCCACAGATGCTAGATGTACGATATGCAGAGGTGGTGCTTTCCCGTTATTTGAATTCATACAGTTTTTCAGGCATTTTATCAGCAAAGATATGGCATCGGTTTCAAAAGCATCTGGTCTTGAAATCAGAAATGAAGAATACTTACAAGGGTCGATTTTTGATAGTCCATCGTCGATCTTAGCAGCAGCCTCCAACGCAGGAACAATAGCGTCATCATGGTGTACAATGTGGGATGGCTTACCACTTCTGGGTTCGGCAGGTGACAGAACGTGCGATAAAGCCAACGATTCTCTTTGCTCTGGGGTCAAAGCATCTTCGTTATGATTCATTTTTTCTAATCCTATATGGCGGCCATCTACAATTGTATGTTGGTGCTTGTCCACTTGCAATTCAGCATGAAACATCATCATGGTTTTATGATTGGCTAATGTATTCATAGCTTTTTCTATGTAATGTTGTTCAACCATGGGAAATTCATCAACCCCACTGTCAATCAGAAAACCTTTGAAACCACGTACTCCTGCTTTTACCAATGGAACCAGATCCTCAAGATTGTCTGGAACCATACCTCCCCAAAATGCTACATCACACCACAATTGATCTTTCGCAGCATTTAATTTGGCGTTGAAGTTAGCAAGTGTTGTCGTGGGAGGTATGGCATTCAACGGCATATCTACAACCGTAGTAACGCCACCACAACAGGCAGCTTGTGTTCCCGTTGCAAACCCTTCCCAATCAGTCCGACCTGGCTCATTTAAATGGACATGAGAGTCTACAAGACCGGGCAAAATAACATACGGTGTGACAATATTATATTTCTTCACGTCATATATCTTCAGTAGTGGATCATTCAATGACTCGACAACAATTTCGGGATATATTTCTATTATCTTGCCAGAGTCCGTCGAGTACAGTATTGTTGCCGCTTTGCACTGTGCTTCCAAAATAACATTTGTGGAAGCAATGGCTTCGATTGGCATATTAAGAAATGATATACGATCTTGAACAGAAATCCGACCTCCAAGTAATTGGTCTACATAACTTATCGAATGGTGCTTTCCATTTATGTGAGGTTTTAAATAGAAGGTTTCTTATATCGTCAAAAATAACCACGAACATTCGCGTATTGCCGAAGTCAGCTGAAAACGA
Source organism: Zygotorulaspora mrakii (assembly GCF_013402915.1). Classification (NCBI taxonomy): domain Eukaryota; kingdom Fungi; phylum Ascomycota; class Saccharomycetes; order Saccharomycetales; family Saccharomycetaceae; genus Zygotorulaspora; species Zygotorulaspora mrakii. The sequence continues at coordinate 500,022 of NC_050721.1, forward strand.
ATACACCATATTGCATGATTAATAGTATTTAAGTTGAGTACTAGCATATATCCAAAACTCTTTCAGAATATGATAAAACCAGGGAAAAATTATCTTATTAATTACTACTAAACTGTTGCAAGAGAGCGATTGCTTCTTGAGAAAGACGGAGAATCTGTATCTTGTCTGAATATTTCATCAATAATGCATATATGTCTTGAGCGAAAATAGTGACATCGACATTGACTGCTAATCCTTCTAATATGCTTTTCAACGTTTCATCCGTAATCGAGACATTATATCCTGTTAAATTAACGATCTTGATGAACCCCATGTATGCACTACTTTTTTCCTCAAGAGACTCAAGGTCGTTCACAGATAGACACCATTTGCTCCACACGGAATCAGAGGCGAAAGGGCCAGACGAAAAGACCTCTGGAAGAGTCATTCCAAGTCTTCCAATCGTAATGGCAAGATTTTCGGTGACTGACTTATCCAAAATTTGACTGGTCGTGGTGAATAGATCTAGGATCAAACGTGAAAGGTCGACGATATAATCAGTCAAGTTTATCCGTTCTCCTATCAATCCTAAGCACCAAATAGCATTGACCAATGCAGATACACCGTCTGAATCATCATTGTGCACCATCTCAATGGCAATCAACTTCAAAAATTCCGGAAGAGAATTGGCAAGCAGTCGAGGTTCATGAAAGTACACAATATCTCCCAGTAACGCAAAAGCACTTTGTCTTACCTCGTGAACGGGGTCATGCAAACATTTTATTAAGATGTTCAAAATAAGCGTGTTCTTGTTCCCTTGCGGGAACAGTAGTTGTTCAGATTGAGGCCCTAAACCTTGGACCAAACCGTCGATTAGATCCAACGATGTTATGACGAAATCTTTCTCTGGCACGACAATGTTTGGATCTTGGTGAGACCTCTCATCTAGCTCAACGCATTGACGAAGTATCATGTAAGCTCTGTTGTAAACTTCGGGGGCCATTGGCATAAACCTCTCCCCTAGAGAGGTCGCAACGTAGGATAAACACTCAAGTAAAGGCCACAACTCTTTATCATTGTCGGACAAAGACGACCATTTCGCTATCAAATGAGGGAGAATTGTTTGCATAGCCATATCGTCCAATTCGCATTTTTCTGCTAATCTACCTACAGCATCATACAAAATAATTAAGTTCTTCTTTTTGTACAATTCAAAGCATTTGCTGAAACTACTCAGCAATTCTTTGTATAATAATGTTTCGATGAGCTCGCTATCACAGTTTTCAATAAAAACAGCCACAGCGCTAATTGCAGCTTCTTGGACATCCTTCTTTCTATCCATCAAAGTATTTACGATTGGTTCCAAAACCGGAATCAAAAATTCTGTGTGGTCCATTAAGATCCAAGGCGAAAACCTGCTCAATGTCCAACACGTTATTTTTCTTACGGGAGCCCATGAGTCTTTCAATTGCTGCACCAGAAAGGGGACCAAAGCGGGAAGTTGATCATCGAAATATTTCACCCCACCTTCAGCCATTGCACCTAGCGCCAACACAGTAGCCTCTCTAATGTACCATCTTTCAGATGTGAGATGCTCTCTTAAAAATGGAATAGCGACATTTACGACATCACCAGGAAGGAGGTTGGTCAATACATCCAGTGTGGAAGCAGAGCATTTTCTCAAGTTCCATTGTGTATCTACCTCACTATCATCTGCATCCTCGTCTTCACTGTCAGCATCTCCGTCTCTTTTTTTAACAATGCGAGGAGCAACAGGCCTAATATCCTCATCTTTGTCTTCTTCAAAAGCATCGTCCTCGTTCGAAACTTCTAGAGCTAATATGGTCTCTTCGTTGTATACCATTTTGGCCAATAAAACTGGAACAACATCTTTGACGTATGGCTGTACAATGTGCTGTGGAATTTGTGAGTTTGTAGCGAAGGCATGCAAAAATTCACATGCCTCTATCGCCACTTTTTCCTCTAAAACAGAGCCTATCAAATGAAGCATGAAATGAATAATACCTGATAAGTGATCAATTAGTTTATCTGGTCTGAATTCCAATATGGTTGCGAAGGAGACGCATATTTGTGCTCTAACTAGATCGTTCTCGTCTGATTGTGCCAAATTGAAAATTATGTTCAAAAAATCATCAATTTTCACAATGAATGATTGAGATTGCAGAGGTACAATGTTATTCAGACATTTAATTGCTTCGGACTTAATTACGGGAGACGAAGCTGGATCCCCTGTTAACCTGATAAAGACACTTACAAGCATATCCATCGGCTTAATGTCGCCACTCCACTTCAACTGGAAGAATTGGGCGCTATCCTCCATAATTTTAGACAGAGCTTTGATACTGGACTCATTTCCATTTGAAGCTAGCTCCAAAAGTTGTGACAGCATCTCAATGCCTTGCGGATCTTCCCTATGCTGCCTGTAATAAGTCGAAAATAATGTTGTAATAACGATGCCTGTAACATTTGAGACTAATGCATTGCTAGAGTTGTACAGTCCATGAATGATATTACTTTTGACATATTGAATATCATGTGTACCTTTAGTCAGGCTGCCTTCTTCCAGCATTGTGTTCTTTAAGAGGAGGCCAGCGGTCGCCCTGTTATTCTGCAAGTCTAGCAATGAAAGGTGGGACTTCAGTAACTCATTCGTTTCACCCTCTATTAAAATATAGCAAAGATAGTTTAAAAATTCAGATTGCAATTGGAACGTTTTCAAGGCTTCCATGGCTTGGGAACGCTCTTCCTGATTTGGAGACATCGAGTTCTTTAAAAGAGTGGCTACATGAAGGAGATACTCTCCATTAGGCTGCCAGCTTGACATGTCGGTCAATGTATCTATTTACTCGACCTGGAAGCGCTTATAGATGCTTTACAGTATTTTTGAAGGTTGTATTTTGGTTACTTAGTCGTAAGCCATCGGTTTTTCTTAACTCTGAAGGTTTTGATGATACTTGTATACGATGTGGTGTCACACTAAAGAAGGTACTGTTACGAACAGCATGAAGCTAAAGGAAAGACGTGATTCAACAAAACTATTTCAAGTGAGTTTTTGATGCTATTAACAGGGCGTGTGGCCTTTGCAATGAACTCCTAAACATCTACAAATAGTAAATCGATTTATAACTACCTTCAAGATTATATGCGTAAATAAATGTAGTCTCAGGTAGTAACGGTTATGCAAATTTATGATTTATTTACTATCTCATCCAACTGTCTCATGAGATCGTCCATTTTGAGAAGAAGGGGGTTATACAATTGCTGCACATATGGATGACAGGCCTCCCCGCTTATCTCTGTGCTACGCTTAGGATTCGATATTTGTCTCGATACAGATGAGGTACTGTTGACGCTTGTTGAAGACGCCACCCTCTCTGAGTCCATGAGAAACTCTTCTGATGAAGATGATGAAGACAAAACAGAAATGCTACTTTTATTGTTGTGAGCAGCCTTGGCGCTTCCATTTTTTCGTGTTGCGCTTATCGTCCCATCAGATGCTTGATCAAGGGTCTCCTTACTGATTTTATTCGATGTATCATTTTTGTCGGAATCGGTGCCTACAAATTTTGAGAAATCTTGAATGGCTCGCGACGGAGGTATTACTGCTGAATCATCCTGAAACTTATCATTGGTTAGTTGAGGGGAGTCATTGGTCCATTCGGATGAAGAAGGTGAGAACTCTCCAATTGTAGAGATCGAATAATCTGAATATGAGTTAGCCATGTTAGCGCCGGTACGAGAGCTATTTTTGACAAAAGGCACAACTGGCGCTTCGAAAATTTTACGTAATGCATCCTCTTCGGCATCCTCAACTTTATCATAGGACACTGAGTCATCTGTGTCGGTTTGGCCTTCATATTTGTTCTCTTTCGGCACACCTTCCTTATTCTGAGGTCGCCTAACTTTTTTAATATCTAAAAGCGGCATAGAAGCAACATCGAAGCAAACATCACTAACCACTTCACTGGCATCATCATCCTCTTGTTGCCCATTGAATGACATGTCGACTTCCGTGAATTCATCGCGAGGCTTTGGATCAACCACTTCATCATCTTCTATTTCATTCCCAATATACCTATTCGCATAGCCAACAACATCATTGAAGCTAACTGACTTATTGCCTTTTATGTATTCCTTTAAAACTCGAGACCTATCGCCTTCTATTTTTTCATTTAAATGTTCCTCTATATGTTCCTTAATTTCTGTAGTCTTTGGGTGCTCGTTACTTTGTAGCGAGTCCGAACCTGCTCTTTGTGAACTAAACGATTGAGAAGACATGTTCTCGTTTTTCCAACAGTTTAGTCTTGCCAATCGCTCGGGAAATGTTTCTAGCAACTCTGCAGGCGCAAATCCTATCTTGTTGTCGCTGTATCTTTTGACCAACCACCAATATGAATCCTGATCATTCAGCAGCAAGCAAGATTCGTCTTGCTCTAGCTGACAATGTGAAGGATCAGGACCAAAGAAAGGATGTAACGCGTACAATTTCTCAGGATCTAGTTCTTTTGGAGGATATTGAGGCCCATAACCGTAAATTTCGTTTTCCTCATCTTCATCGCGGTCGTTGTCATCACTTTCCTGTTTAAAAACCTCCTCGTTGCCTTGCTTTTCATCCTTTTGTTCATATTCTTCTATTCCGTTATCACCCTCCTCCTCCTCAAATGACGACGCCAGATCAAAACCATCAAAGCCATCATCACTCTCACCATCGTGAGCACTTTTTTTACTTTCACTTCTTTCGAGTGAAGACGGGCTTGCACTAAGATTCTGCAAACGTTTCTCCATGTTGTCCTCAAAATCTGAATCTGAATATCCATAATCTTGAGAAGATTGTGATGATTGTGAGAATCCGGTACCGTCAACGCTTAATGTTTTTTTGAGATCTCCATGATCCAGTTCATTTGAATCGATATCTAAGCGATCGTTCTGCTCGTGTTTATGCTCGTTGTCGTCGTCGTTGTCTTCGTCTTGTGCGTTGTTGTGAAGGTTAGTGTCGCTATCGCCATCCCTGTCAATGTAGCTGCCCAGCTTGGATTGATCTTCGTGCACCGCAAGTTCTGATGCGCCTTGACTATTCTCCTTTCCTTGTTCCGCTAACTCTTGCGCTTTATTTTCAGATTCCACTCCCTCTAAATAGTCACGGACCTTCGTGCTTTCTACCCCATCTTCATCCTTTGATACACACTCACGATCCGCTCCTATTGAATAGCGACTGGAGGTATTGCTCACTAAGCTACTTCGTTGTTTTAGTGGGGACAAGCTTGCCGACTTTGGCATCACTACGACACTGCCGCTTGCACTTTCACTTTCATTGTCAGTATCACCTCGACTGGAATTCGCACCATGTGCCAATGGCCTTATTTTTAATATATCAGCGTAATTATCTACCAATGATGGATCGCTCAATAAGTCCCTCTCCACGTTATCCAAGCTTAAATACGTATTTGGTATACCTTCCGGTGAACCAAAACTCGTTGCCGCCATGGATACGGTGGGAAGTTTGTGCTCGCTAGACTCCTCCGTTACCATATCACCCAATATTGTTTAACGCTCTTTAAAAGTTCTCTGTTCGACTATCAGTGGTTCTATCAATACCTTCTTTTCGAAAGAACCCTTCCAATATATCAATAAAGTGGTGATCTTCCAAGATTTTTAGGCACACCAATGTCAAATTGAACCCTGGCCAATAGTAGAATCTGCACAGGTTTGGACAAGTTCAATATGAGGTGCCACTTTCTCTATGCATCCTTACTATCTGTGTTTATCGTTATATATTCATCACATTTGATCTTTAAGAATGGAGAGAATCAAACTCTGCATTCTCTAAAAACGTTACCCGACACAAAGTTTTGTCGATTACAGAAGTCAAAATTATGACTCGGTAATATGAAAAATTAAAACGATGTGATGGTTCATAGGCATATAAATTCGAGTATTGGGGAGATCTGAGCTTCATTGGTGTTACTTCTGACCAGGAGTACAAATCAAACATAAATAAGAATGAGCAAAACTATTGCCCAGACTGAATTGGATGGGGTTCTACCCTTAGTTGCAAGGGGGAAGGTTAGAGATATCTACGAGGTGAATCCTGAGACTTTATTGTTCATTGCTACCGACCGTATTTCTGCTTATGATGTGATCATGGATAACACTATTCCAGATAAAGGTGTTTTGTTGACAAAACTATCCGAATTTTGGTTTGATTTTCTATCCAAGGATGTCCGTAATCATCTGATTAAAATCCCAGCTGATAAATCCGTATTTGATTTCCTGCCTAAAGAATTGAGTGAGCCCAAGTATAAGGAACAACTGCAGGGAAGGTCTCTCTTGGTTCAAAAACATAAGTTGGTACCTTTGGAGGTCATCGTTCGTGGCTATATCACTGGCTCTGCATGGAGCGAGTATTCAAAAACCCGCTCTGTACATTCCTTACCTCAACCGGATGGTTTACAAGAATCTCAAGAGTTCCCAACCCCAATTTTCACACCTTCCACCAAGGCTGAACAAGGTGAACACGACGAGAATATATCACCTGAAAAAGCAGCTGAAATCGTCGGTAAAGAGCTCTCCGAGAGAATAGCTAAATTGGCTATCAAACTATATGTTAAATGTAAGGAATATGCAAGGAGTAAAGGTATAATAATTGCTGACACCAAGTTTGAATTCGGTATCGATGAGGAGACAAATGAAATTATTTTAGTTGATGAAGTTTTAACGCCTGACTCATCGCGTTTCTGGAGCTCTAATGATTATAAGGTAGGAGAATCTCAAAATTCTTATGATAAACAGTTCTTGAGAGACTGGCTCACTGCCAATAGCCTAAGAGGTGTCGATGGGGTCAAGATGCCTGAAGATATAGTTGATAAGACAAGAGCCAAATATCTCGAAGCCTACACAACCTTAACTGGTGAAGACTTTTGATAGTGACTATGCACCAAAAATTAGATTTGTAACTAGGTCGTAAGAAATGTATTTTCTTTTATCGATATCTTGTTTGCCAATGATAAGCAGGTCCAGGTAATCGTTTATCGTAGTAACGATGAATTGCTTCAGGAACTTTACCCATCTTCTTCCCTTTTACAACCTCATGCACGCGTTCTTCCACAGCCTGAACAAATTGCTCTTTCAGCTGTGAAACTTCTCGTTCATACTCTAGGGCCTGTTTCTCCAATATCTTCTCGATGTTAACAAGCTCGTTCTCATAATCGAGTAGGTTTCTCTCAAATCTTTCCAGCTGCAAAGATTTTCTGGCTGTTCGAATTTGAATGTCTTGTAACAATTCAAAGGTGGAAGGCCTCGTTTTCAAGTTAACATCCACCATAGAGTGGATCATCAAATTCAATCCACCAGAATAGTATTCCGGTATTTTTTCAAAATTCCCTTGTTTAATCTTATTTTGTAATTCAAGGTAATTCTTCGCCTGAAATGGCGGATGCAAGGAACACATTTCAAATATTACACAACCAAGTGACCAGATATCACTAAGGGGTGAATATGGTTGATCCATTAATACTTCAGGCGACATGTAATAAGGCGTCCCTACGTATGTTGTTGCAAATTGAATACTGGCTTCCAACGATTTAGCCAGCCCAAAATCACCTAATTTCACGACAACTTGACTATAATCCATACTTCTCTTATCTCGAATTTTGTTATCGCTTATATCAGTTTGATCTTCATTGCTCAAGAAGATATTACCTGGTTTTAGGTCTCTGTGAATAACAATATTTTTCCCCTTTGTTGGTGGCTTCATCCTATCGTACATAGTTGTCAACGACGGTAAATCATCACCATAATGGCATTTGTACAACGCCATCAGTAATTGAGCAAGTATACCCCAAATTATCTTTTCCGGTATGTATTTGTGCTCTTGCTTATAGTGCTTAATCATTTGACCCAAGTCACCCCGAGAACAATACTCCATGTACAGGAAAAGTACCTCTTGTTGTTCGTTAAAATCCCAGTTATAGAACTCGACAATATTCTCATGTTTTAGCTGCGATAGTATTGTGCATTCCGCAATCAACTGTTGTCTTTCTTTACTATTCATATGACCATACTTTATCTCCTTCCTAACCATAACTTTTTTTGTCGGGAGATGAACTACCTTACGTACTGCGCCAAAAGAGCCTCTGCCAATTTCTTCTTGTACTTGATATTCATTTATTGTCGACGTTGGAATCGAAGGTTGACGTAGGAATGGATGATATTCATTAGGAATTTGCCGCCTATTATACATAATTCTTTGAATAAAGCCACCACCTCAGTAATGAAAGTCTGCGAGAAGAATGTTGATCTCAGAAAATCACATCAAGATTGACAGGTGTCAATTCTTTGAAATTATCTCGGAACTCTTGATTTTTTTCACCTCGGTGTCATCGTGTATATACATGGTGATGTTTATGTTTTGCCTTTTTAGGTAAACAATTGAATTACATAAACATTCATATCATTCATATATACGAAATATTTATAAATATTTAATTCAGAACGCAGATGATGAAGGTGGCGGCAACCTTGGAATAACGAAACCATCCTTATCTAAATCTAGCATAGTGGTTGTCGGGGTGCGGCGTGAAGAAAATGCCATCCCGGGGGACAATAGAGCCTTAATATCATTACATAACTGGTGAATCAAAATTGAATCGTGCCCGACCTGGCCCGTTTCATTCTTCGTCCAATTTTTAGATAAGAAATTGATTATTTCTTGTAATCTGGAATGAATGATTTCTATTTCATCCCTGACATCAGTATCAAATTGTTCCAAGTACTCAAAGGACCGGATAAAAATTAACTTAATTAATTTCAATAAATCAATTTGAATTAATAGACTGTTTCGGTATAACTGAAAAAATGTGATACATCTTTCAACGAACTTCGAATGACGAATAATTTCTTGAGAAATAAAATCCAGAGGAGTCAGTGAGCAAATTTTCATAAATCTTGTAATGAAATTACCGAATCGAACATTATCTTCTTGTATTTGAAAAAAAGTACCAATCAATTGATCGGATGGTAAACTGATTATGGATCCATTTACATTGAAACATATAAAAATATCATCTTCAGAATACCTTATGAAACAACGGGTATGGTCGTGCAGAGACAATTGCAAACAGTTGAACAAAACTTCTAATGCATCAGTAATGCAAACTTCGCTAAAACTTATTAACTGAATTGATATTTCAAGAAGAATTGGGTTGTAAACTTTAATTTCATTGGACATTTCGGTAATGATAGGAAGCGACTGATGAATTATTGATGGGAGGCACTCCTCGTTATGATAATAACCACCATTTAGATAATTTTTTAAAATACTCAATATCAACTGAGGAAATTTTTCATTATAAATCAGTTTTTTGATCAATATTTTGTTCAAATGAACGGCATGGTAAAGGACGATAACATAATACTTCCAAGGGTGTAAATTCTTCATATGATAAAAAAGAGGATCATCCAAAAAGCTCAAAAACCAAGGTAAAAAATTTGTTGGCAAAGTTATGGATGATATGGGACTATCACGCACAACACTACTGTTTTTTAAATTGTCTTTTGCTGTTGAAGATAGACTTGAGGGGGGGGATGGGGAAGATGATGGGGATATATTAGATGTCGTTAACGACAATGATGAAGCTGGCGATGGGGGAATAATCTGAGATGATGGAGAGGTCTTATGAAATTGAATCAATATTGAAGACAGTACTTTGAAAATGACTGATAATGATTGTTGATCGAAATTTTCTTTCACAGGCTTTATTTTGAGGATATTAGTAATAAATTGTTGAGGGAACCACGATAAAGCTTCACTGAAGAACGATAATTTTAGAATAATTGCTTGAACAAATTTATTGGAAACGTTATTTTTCTTCAAAAGATCTGATATATCTAGGTTTTTTGAGCACCACTTACACCAAAATTGTGCCGAGTTTGAAACCTCCAAGTATTTTAAAGATAATTCAAATTTTACCGAATCATTTACTTTATTGAAATTGCAATTCAACATTATACCAGCCTGAATTAAATTCTCGAAAGAATCCTTGATGAAAAAAAGTTCTATTATTGAACTATTACTCAAAATAGTTGTTATGCCTCCGAGTTTAATAAAATACTGTTTAACTTCGGAGTTGTTGAAATTAATATCGTATTCAAATAGGGCAATCAGTAATAAATCAGAATTTACACTTTCTTCTAACGATAATTCAACTAGTTTAAGCGCCAAATCCTGAGGCGATAAATTATTAAACAAGACAGTTATCCTTGCTTGATCTATTGCTTTTCCACTAGTCATATTCTTGAAAAAATCTTCATTAGATATTGCAAAATCCATCACTGATAGGTTAGAGTTCGGTGTTACCTTGGTTTCTATCTTACTAACTCCGTTTTGATGCTGAAGCTTATCCAAACGATTAGTAATTATGTCAATTTCTTTGAAATCTTGATCCCATTTGAAATCATTATTCACTTCTTTATATTGTTCGAGCTTATCAGAATCATTATTAGTGCTTAACCATTTATGTTTCAATAGTTGTGCAGCAGTCGGCCTTTTGTACATATTTTTCTGGAAGCAAGCTAGTAGCAAATCTTGGGCTAGAGGTGACAAAAAACTAGGTGGAATAAATGAATCATTCTCAATTGCATAATAAATATTCAAATCAACCAAATTGTGGAATGGCGGGTTTCCCGTCAATAACTCCAACACGGTAGCTCCTAACGACCAAATATCACTAAGTGTCGTAGCACCTCTATTGGTGATGATCTCCGGAGCCATCCAATTCAGGGAACCCGCTAAAGTCATCGCCATCATAATGGTACTAACTTGCGTAGAGACGCCAAAATCTGCCAGTTTGACGACATTATTTTCATCTAACAATAGATTGGCTGCTTTGATGTCCCTATGGATTACTCCTTGTTGATGTAAGTAATGAAGTCCATTCAGTGTTTGCCTGACATAAATTTTCGCCCTTTTCTCATCAAGCCCGTTGCCTCTGGATATCAAATTTTTCAGGGAGCCGTGAGAGCAATACTCCAGGATGATATAAAGATTATGGGACTTCTGAATGAAACCGTGATATTTGACAATATTAATATGGTTCAAGTTCTTGAGCAGATCAATCTCTGACATTATATCTGTCAGTTCCTCATCATTGTCATAGTTAACTTCTTTTATAGCAACTATTTGTCGTGTTCTCTTGTTTACAGCTTTGTAGACGATACCGTAAGATCCTTTCCCAATGACTTGCTTCAACTGGTACTGTACTTGACTGCGTCTCTCATGAGCTGCCTGTCCTTGTCCCTGCGCTTGCTCCTGCCCCCGCGCCCGTCCTTGTCCCCCATGTTGATGTCGCTGTTCGCGTTGCCGCTGAATTCTTGCCTTCTGGTCCTGGCCCATGGGCACGTTTTGAAGATCCAATCCCCCAGAATCTGACGATTGAGGAGCGCGCAAATTAGGCTGATCCATTTGTTGCGCCGGCGTTAAATTAATCAGTTCATCGTCATCCATGGGCATGCTGTGATAATCCACGTCTTAAGGGCACTGGATTGGCACTGAATTAATCTGGATTCCTTTTAATATAAATATGAAACGAAATTTAGCCGCCAATGTCCATCCCAGATCTGCAAACAGGCCAGTTTCCCTTCCTTTGCCCTGGCTAGTCCTTCCTGCCTGCCGGGGATGGGTTACTTTCTGGAACTGCCGTACAGAAACATATCGTGTCCCTTTATTGTGTCAGGAGCGGAAATATAACACAAAACGATCTCCAGGTCGGGTAATCCGTTTCTGCTAGCCTGAATGGAAGCTACTAGCGAAGTAATATAGGTCACTTTGTGCTCTTTTCCTGAAGCTGCCTGAGAAGGAGAAAGTAAGCGAATGATAAACTGCGGCCCAACGGAGTTTTTTTGTTGAAGGCGGGGTCAAAGGACCCTTCTCAACATCCTCTCACCCCTCCTTCTGGAAGGTGCGTTTTGATGATTAACGTGACATGCCGTAACTACGAAGTTCCCCGCATCTTACGTCTTCTAGACGTACCAGACTAGGGCTGTATTTATCAAGTGGATGACATACCTGAAATGAACAGAATGAACGGAAACTATGAGGTATAAGGAAAATGACATATTAGCAGCATCCTGGCCAATGTCCGAAAAAATGAATGACTCCAGGGAAGACATCCTTCAACTCTTGTTTTCGATGACTTTCAAATTCATGGGGCTAGTTCCAACAGGAGGTGATATAAATACGTAAGATGTTTATTTACGAACCAGAGATTATCTGAGCAGTTTAAGTGGAAACGTAGACGTTCTTAAGCAAACTACAATATCATATTTACGGAACTTCGAGATGCCAAGTGTGGCTGTGTCTAGCTCTGGTAGTATCTCTAGTACCCCCAGTTCGGCCAGCAAACTCCCAATCATGAAGAGGCTGCCCATACCTGAGTTGCAGGATACGCTCAATAGATATCTTGAGAGGGTCGAGCCCCTCCAGGACGAAAGACAAAATAGAAAAACACGCAAATGCATTCTCTCTGAAGAAAACCTAAACATAATGGGAACTCTGGATGGGAAATTGCGAGAATATGACAGCGAATTGGCCAAAGAGAATCCGAAATCTTCGTATATAGAACAATTTTGGTATGATGCCTATTTGCTGTATGATGCTTCCATCGTCTTGAATTCTAATCCGTATTTCCAGTTGCAAGACGACCCAACAATCAAGGACTCATCTGAATCAGGCATTGGGCCTTATGGAATTTACACTAGTCAGGTCAAGAGAACAGCAAAATTAGTCGTTTCAATTTTAAAGTTCATCCAAGAATTGCGTCATGGAACTTTACAGCCAGATACCGTGCGTGGGAAGACGTCATTGTCGATGGATCAATACGATAAATTGTTTGGTTCAAGCAGGATTCCTCCAGGACCAGGTGAAAAGTCGTGCCATTTGCAAACAGATCATACTTCACATCACATTATTGTTCTTTATCAAGCTCAGTTCTATTGGTTTGACGTGCTAGACGTCAACAATATCCCTATTTTTTCCAGCCCTGAAGAGTTGGAGTGGAATTTATATTCAATTATAATGGATAACGAAAGAAACAAGCTCGAATTGGACGACAGCATTAGAATCCCGTTTGGTGTTTTCACAACTGAAAGCAGAAGAGTCTGGTCTAATGTTAGGGATTACGTCTTTCATCATTCAGATCCAACCAATTGGAAAAACTTAAAGATTATTGAAAGTGCACTCTTTGTTATTTGTTTGGATGATGTCTCTTTCAAAGATGATCAAGAAAATGAGTTGGTAAGATCCTTTCTTTGTGGAACTTCTGATATCGATTTGGATCCAACAAATTTGGCAAAACCTTTGGGGACACAACGCGGTACTTGTTTGAATAGATGGTATGATAAACTGCAATTGATTGTCACGAGAAATGGGAAAGCAGGTATCAACTTCGAACATACTGGTATTGATGGGCACACTGTTTTGAGACTCGCAACAGATATTTATACAGATTCGATAATAAGTTTTGCTCGTGGGATCACAAAAAATGTTCCCAGTGTGTTTGAGTCTGAGTTATTAGATGCAAGAACCAGAGGCTCTTCTGCAACCTCTCGTGCAAATCTGATCACTATCCCCAGGAAGTTAGATTGGAAAGTGGATTCTTTCCTTCTATCTTCACTGCATTTTGCAGAAACAAGAGTCTCTGATGTAATTTCACAATACGAATTTGCGACTCTTAACTTCAGTGAATATGGTGCATCCCACATAAAGTCACTTTTCAAATGTTCTCCAGATGCATTCACGCAACAAGTGTACCAAATAGCCTATTACGCTCTTTACGGGAAATTTGAAACGACCTATGAACCTGCGATGACAAAACTTTTTCAGAACGGAAGGACAGAAGCTATAAGATCTGTCTCACACCAATCTAAAAGATTTGTTAAATCGTTATTTGATCGCGCTTCAGATGATAAAGAACGTTTAGAATTACTAAGAGAAGCATGCAAAGAACATTCACGTATCACAAAAGAATGTACAATGGGAATGGGTCAGGATCGTCATCTATATGCCCTTTACTGTTTATGGAATGAATACTATAGGGATGAACTCGATTTAGCCCCTATGTTCGAAGATAAATCATGGTCATTGCTAAATACCAATGTGTTGAGCACTTCAAACTGTGGCAATCCATGCTTGAAAACCTTTGGATTTGGCCCTGTGACTGCTAATGGTTTTGGTATAGGTTATATCATTCGTGACAATTCTATTTCTGTTGTCGTTTCCTCAAGACATAGACAAACGCACAGGTTCCTTTCCTTGATAGAGAAATCGTTCCTAGAAGTGGACCATATCTTTCAGAGAGCAGCAGAACCTGGTATCAGCAAAGCACCACATACTGATACACAAGTCAAAACATTGCTTAGAGATGGCAAACGACTAAATCCCCCATCCAAATCTGAAGACTTGAGTTTTTTATTGGGCGGCTATGATTACTTCGACGTCAGCGTCTCCGGTTAGACCGTATCATACGTCTTTCCTAATTTCTATTTATGTTACACTTCATTATGTGATATATACGAGACAAATATTGTAGAATCTTACAAAAAACTGTTGTTCTGCGGCTTTCACATCTTGGAATCGTTTAGACTAGCTATCGTTTCTTGAACTTGTTACCCAGCCGTTTGTTATTCGTTATAAGTCAAATTGTTTTTGGGCAAAAAAAATTAAATGTTTGAAGGGTAAGTACAGCTTGCTACGCAAGTCAAAGGGGTTAGCAAATTAATTTCCACAACAGTGCTAAAGCTAGTTCAGGCTCGGTCGTGGTAGGACGGTGACAATTTCAGGGTACAAAAGTCGCTTGGGGATAGCAACGAGTTCAATTCTGCTATTTGTATTCGTTAGTTTGGCAGCACGATAAAAAATAAGCTCAAGGTTTTTGTTTTGAAAGTCTCTGAGAGGGGTTAAAACTCTGCTTGAGATCATGTCTTCAAAGGTCGGAAGTAATCATCATGAAGCGACCAAGTCATCTGGCATTCCAACGCCCTCTTTAGGACCCAGGAATGAAACGGACGTTAGTGATCTGAATAGCGGAAATGAAGAGAATCAAAATAGCCATGTAAGTAAAGCATTATTGAAACTAAAATTGTTGGATTCACTCCGTCAGGGCGATTTTGAGCAATTGAAACAGCTCATCAAAACTCAATTTCAGCCTGAGAATGATGCCAATGTTATCGAAGTTAGACAGCTCGTTCTACATTACGCCGTTCAAGTTGCTCCTTTAAGTCTGATAAAGGAAATTCTAAATAATTGGTCGAATGCCCTGCATAAGAGAAAACGGGCGCAAGAGTCTGATGTGGATATCCATTTGGATATCAATCATCAGGATGATGATGGTAATACACCGTTACACTTAGCTGCATTTCAATCTCGTGGTGACGTTGTTGCCTTTCTCATGGATCAACCCAACATTAATGATTGTGTTTTGAACGACTCACACTTGCAACCGGTTGAAATGTGCAAAAATCTAAATATCGCGCAAATGATGCAAGTCAAGAGAGCTAACTACGTTGCCGAAGTTGCTCAAGAATTCAGAACTGCTTTTAATAATAGAGATTTCGGTCATTTAGAATCGATATTAAGTGCTCCAAGAAATTCAGAAGTTTTAGATATCAATGGTATGGATCCCGAGACGGGTGACACTGTTTTACACGAATTCGTCAAGAAAAAAGATGTAATCATGTGCCGTTGGCTGTTAGAGCATGGAGCAGACCCATTCAAAAGGGATCGTCAAGGTAAACTACCGATAGATTTATTGGGGAAAGTAAACGAATCTGAAACTGCTACCAACACAAAAACTGCCATTGACATTGAACTGAAAAAACTTCTGGCGAAAGCTGCAAAAGAACAAAGTGTTATTGACGTAACAAATAACCTACATGAAGCACCAACTTATAAAGGTTATTTGAAAAAGTGGACTAATTTTGCTCAAGGTTATAAACTACGCTGGTTTATTTTAAGCAGTGACGGTAAACTTTCATACTACAAGGATCAGTCCGACACAAGAAATGCATGTCGTGGCTCTTTGAACATGTCCACATGCTACTTGCATTTGGACTCTTCAGAAAAGCTCAAATTCGAAATTATTGGAGGAAGCAATGGAACAATAAGGTGGCATTTGAAAGCAAACCATCCAATAGAAACAAATAGATGGGTTTGGGCCATTCAAGGAGCCATCAGGTTTTCTAAAGACCGAGAAATGGTAATAAAAAGCGGTACGGTGCCACCATCTTTAGCAATGAACAGAGCAGCCTCACCCGCACCGAATGTTCAAAAGTTGCATCCTTATGAAGGACCTTATCGCTCACAGTATATTCAGGGATCCAAATATGAGAAAATTGGTCAACCGGTGCAACAAAAACAAAGCAGAGCACCTTCCTCCTCTTCATCCTCAGCTCACCAACGTAAAAAGAGTACTTCAACATCTGTTACTTCGAGTGAAATTGGTTTTAGTGATAATTTAACTGAGTCTGGAAAAAATTACATCAACAAAGTTATCGAGAACCGTATCGAGTCCAATTCAAGAGGCTCGTCTGTGAAGAATTTCTCAACCAATCATTCAATGAATGAATCAACCAACAATAATTTGAATAAATACTCTTCATCAAAATCCACTGGACCATCAACAAACGGTGTATTTCAAAATTCAGAAGCCAATACGTCATCTCTCAATGACTTCGCCATTGATAATTCAGCAACCGCTAATGCGGAAAATATCGAAGGCATTTCCGATGATGAGGATGATGATGATGATGATATTGATATTGATGCAGATGAAGAAGATGTCAAAATAAAGTATGGGCCTTATGCGCAAAAATTAACAATGTTGCAAAGGTCAATATCTATGGAATTGAGTTCTTTGAATGAGCTGCTGGAAAATGATGCAAGTAAAACGGCAGATGAGGAAGTCTGGCGCATTGTAAAAGTATCTTTAAATACAATTGCCAAAACTTTCGAAAAATTGAATTCCTTGACATCTGAAAGGGATAAAAGGCTTGTCACCATGCTATCGAAACAACGCGACGTCAATAATGTTTGGATCCAGTCAGTAAGGGACTTGGAAATAGAATTAATCGATAAAAGTAATCGTTTAGCCTCCTTAGACAAAGAGAGAAGAAATTTAAAAAGATTACTGCAGAAAAAATTGACTGAAGCTGGTGAATCTGTTACCACTCCCAATGTAAAGGAAGTGGAGCCTGAAAGCATAGAAAAGGAGGCGTCTACAAGTGCTTTGCAGGAAATAGCTGAATTAATTGATGCTGCGAGAGGTGAAGAAGCGGAGTCAGATGGTGAGGAATTCTACGATGCTGAAGAGTTAGTTGAAGAAGCAGACATGGAGCGTGAGTTGATGGATAAAGCATCAAAGAATGACATTGCAAAGAAGAAAGAAATACAGCTCTCGGATAATAAATTAACTTTTGAGGATATCAGTCAAAATCAAAAATCAGGGCTCGATACACATGTGTCTAGAAGTAAATCTGATGCAACGTCAGATGAAAGCAGCGTAGCAGCACCTGCAGATGAAAAAAAAGCGCCGATTGAATATGTCGGGGAAGTGACCGAAGAAAGATCACAGGTAGAATCTTTACCTGTTTCTAATGAAAGTCAGGAGAAAATGAAAAAGCTTATTCTTTCGGAAGGAACATATCTTGGATATGAAGATGGCGTTAGGAAGCGCCTCAGGCTGGATAAAGATGATCGACCATCTATTAGTTTATGGTCAGTTCTTAAATCCATGGTCGGTAAGGACATGACTAGGATGACACTCCCAGTGTCATTTAATGAGCCTACTTCCTTGTTGCAAAGAGTCGCTGAAGATTTGGAATACACATCTTTACTGGATGAGGCTGCTGCATTCTCAGACTCTTCCTTAAGACTTTTGTATGTCGCCGTTTTTACTGCTTCTTCTTATGCATCAACCATAGGAAGGGTTGCCAAACCATTCAATCCACTGTTGGGTGAGACGTTTGAATATGCAAGAGCAGAGAAGCATTATCGCTTTTTCACAGAGCAAGTATCTCATCATCCACCTATTTCTGCCACTTGGACTGAGTCTCCTAAATGGGATTTCTGGGGTGAATCAAACGTTGATTCAAAATTCAATGGTAGGTCATTTGCATTCAAACATTTAGGTTGGTGGCATATCAAATTGCGCCCCGACGAGACAACATCGGAAGACATGTATACATGGAAAAAGCCAAATAACACCGTCATTGGTATTTTAGTCGGTAACCCGCAAGTTGATAATCACGGTGATGTTAAGATAGTAAATCATACTACAGGTGATTTTTGTCTACTGAATTTCAAAGCCCGGGGCTGGAGATCGAGTGGCGCCTACGAAGTCAAGGGAGAAGTCTTCAATAAAAAGAACCAGAAAATGTGGATATTAGGTGGGCATTGGAATGATGCAATATATGCTAAAAAGGTGACTGCGAATAACAATGAAGAGTTATCTTTAAAGAAAACAATAACCAAAATAGATTCCGATCCGAATTTCGAAGGATCTAAATTTTTAGTATGGAAGGCCAACCCTAGACCAAGTGCTCCATTTAATTTGACACCTTTTGCCATAACTCTGAATGCGCCACAGCCTTCACTGGTTCCATGGCTCGCTCCAACTGACACTCGTTTGCGGCCCGATCAAAGAGATATGGAGGAAGGCCTTTACGATAAGGCAGCTGATGAAAAGCACAGACTTGAAGAGAAGCAAAGAGCTGTACGCAAGGAAAGGGATAATAAAGGCGAGGTTTATGTACCTAAATGGTTTGTGAAAGAATTTGATCCGATCACAAAAAGCGATTATTGGAAATTCAAGGGAAACTACTGGTCGTTAAGGAAGGACCATAAATTGAAAGGTTGTGGAGATATTTTTTGATATCGTTGCCACGCACTTCATGAATCATATGTATCAATACATCTATAACTATACATTTTAACCCTAAAAATTTAATGAACTGCTGCCCGTATTCATCTTGAATCCAAGGAATAATATTCCAGGCGCCAAGCTTGTATACAGTTGCGAAGTCCGTAAGTTTTATTATCTTTTTTTTATGCTTTTTTTTTCTTTTTGGCTGTCCGAACACTTTTTTAAGCATGTTAATTGCGTCCTTTAACAGTAATTGATATTCTGATCTCTGAGATGCATAAACTTCGAAATCGCATGTTGAAATTGCAACGGGAAACCTAACAAGAGATACTCAACAGCGTGCGTCGTTCATCTAGCATTGATATTTCAGTAGCAGATATATATATGCTTAATAGAGTATAATGAATTGGGCTTTTGATCATAGTGATCAGCATATCGTTAGGAATAGGCCTACCTAAAGAATCAACAATGAATACTGTCAACATTAACACACCACCTCCGTATCTGACTCTAGCACACAATGAGAATCTACCTGTAATTATGACGGTTGCAGGTTCTGATTCCAGTGGTGGTGCGGGTGTTGAAGCTGATGTCAAGACGATCACAGCTCATAGATGTTATGCAATGACTTGTGTTACTGCGTTAACTGCTCAAACGCCGGCTAATGTTTATAGCATAAAAGAGACACCGAAGGAATTCATAGCTGAAGTGTTAGATTGTAACTTGAGAGATATGAAATGCAATGTCATCAAGACGGGTATGTTAACGGAAGCTGCTATTGAAGCGTTGGTAGCCAAATTGGACTCAACGGACGAGAAGGAAAGACCAAGATTAGTCGTTGATCCTGTGCTCGTTGCCACATCCGGATGTGCTTTGGGTGATTCTAGTTTATGCAAATTGTTGAAGACTAAATTGACACCATATGCCGAATTAGTCACCCCAAATATTCCCGAATCTTTTGAATTGGTAGGTGAAAAAATTGAAATTGCATCTATCGAAGACATTTGCAAATTAGCTAAAAGAGTTTGTAAAGAAACCAAATGTCCAAATGTTCTGGTGAAAGGTGGACATATCCCATGGGGCAATGGGAAAAAGAAACATATTACCGATGTCCTTTACATTGAAAAGGAAGACAAACATGTCGTCTACACAGGTAACTATTCAGATACTACTCACACGCATGGTACCGGATGTACTTTAGCCTCTGCGATATCCTCGAACATTGCTCGTGGCTATTCTTTGTGCCAAGCTGTCTACGGTGGTATCGAATATGTTCAAAGCAGCGTGGCTATTGGTTGTGAAGTGGTCAAATCTCACATAACTAACAATGGGCCAGTCAATCATGTTTACGCAATTGAGACACCCTTGGAAAAAATGCTTGAGGACGAATGCTTCTCAGCTCATGATATTGTGACGAAGCCTTCAACGCATTCTGCTGCGTTCGGAAAACAGGATTTCTTTGAGCGTATAATTGCTGATCCAAGGGTTAAGCCACATTGGGATAGCTATGTTCACCATGACTTTGTTAAACAGGTTGCGCAGGGCACATTGAAACGTGAAAAATTCCAGTTTTTTATTGAGCAGGACTATGCGTACTTGATCGATTATGCCAGGGTACATTGTGTAGCAGGCAGTAAAGCTCCTGCATTGGAAGACATGGAAAAAGAGTTAACAATTGTCGGTAGTGTGAGAAATGAAATGAAGCAGCACGAAACAAGACTGAGAGAAGAATTCGGAGTTGCAGACAGTGCATATTTCCAAAACATCAAAAGGGGTCCTGCATTGAACAACTACTCACGCTACTTCAATGACATCGCAAGACGAGGCAATTGGCAAGAATTGGTTGCATCCTTATCTCCATGCCTGATGGGTTACGGCTGGGCATTGTTGAACAACGAGAAGTTTATCACTGTCAAGGACGGTGATGTTTACCACGATTGGTGTTACACTTATCTCTCTGAGGGATACCAAAATGCGATGGTCCAAGGTAGATCTATTTTAAATCAAATATCTCAGACCTATCCAAAGGAACAGTTAGACGTCTTGATCACAATCTTTGCTGAAGTTTGCGAACTCGAGACCAAATTTTGGGACGCTGCACTCAACTACGGAGAATAGAGCTAGTTATTAGAGATAGATAAATGATAGAATGATAGATAGTTAGTTGATAAGACGCCAAGACAGTAGATAAAGATAGATGAATGAAAGTGTAAAGAACATATATAACGACAAGAAAGGAATTATTACCACGTGAATGTCACGTGACTTATTTTAGGCCAGGGTAACGACATACGCTGCAGCTTTTCTAGAATATTCCATGACCGCAAAAGAAATTCGGAGAGAAACGAAATAAGCGAGGTTTTGGGCGGGTACCCCAACAGTTTGATAGTTGAAAAAGGCCAAAAGATTTTAAAAGCCAAGTCGAGGTATTGAAATCCTGTAAGGTTTCATGATAACAAGTTTCATTTCGAAGATTTGATATCTTCTTCACCCTAGAAAGAGAAGAGTGGAAGGACAGATATTGAATCATTCAATTGTGAATTTGGTTTCTGTTTGTTTTCACTTGATTCTTTTGCTTCCAAGAGTGCTCTGATTTCCTTTTTGTTTCCGCTCTTTGTTTCGGTTAAGGCAAGTCTTTTGGGGCAGTCCGGAACGATTAGTAATAGTATAAAAGAAAGGGAAGATAGAAAGATACGAACGAAGAAGATTTCGCAAGGTAGCTTGGTAGAGAGACGCAAAAATATGACATCCACTGAATTGACATTGAACAGAACTCTCACAGACATCCTAGAGGACGAGCTCTATAATATGTATGGCACACATGGCTGTGGGTCTGAGCATTGCCATTCGTCAAATGTCTCGTTGAATGGGAAGAGCTTGATGAATTTACCACTGCCGGCTTTTGAAGAGTTCATGACAAACGAAACGCTTGCTACGGATTACAACTTGAGCCCCCCATATGCGAGCAATTTCTTTGTAGGGTCGTCGTCGTCGTCTAATATTGAACATCCAATTCCGATGGACAGCCAAACGAATGGGCCTGAATTATGCAGACATTCTTCACAGCATCAACACATTTCTCAGAGCCATACTCAGCAGCAAGCGCAGAGTGAGAACTTCACTATATTCAACAAATATGCGGACCCTTCACTGACGACTACTTCTATACATGATAACAAACCTCAGGATAAACTAGGTAATACTCCAGTACAGAAGACTATTAATCTCAACAGCATTATGAAGGTTCCAAATCCTTTTAATACAGTGAATATATCAAGGCTACACCCGCAACCCTCCATTATTCCTCGTGATATTAGGGTTACCAATGATGATTCTATGGACTCCTCAGAAAATATCTATGCGGAACAGGAGCATGACGAATTTCTGGGATATGAAGATTCATGTAATTTCAAGGTGAATTGGCCACTACAAGACAGCAATCTGGCCTTGAGCAACGAAGATGCTAGAATGATTTTTGATCATGAGTTTCAACATGATGACGATTTGAGTGACGATGATGACAATGATGAAGAAACATTCCAGGAAAATCCCAAAAGAGATATCTTTAACGTACCGTTTGCGTATTCTAATGAGTTCAATATGAGCAATAGCAGGGATAAGGAGATTAATGCTTGCAATTTCGTCGATTCCAACATCAGTACCAATAATAATATGATACCCGATGAGGTTATATTGGATGACGATGACGATGATAGCAATATGTTGGATGAAGATGATTTATATGAACCTTCATACAGAAACAGTCGCAAAGAAAGCGTGGTTTTCAATAATACAAGGGAAATGGCAGTCCCAGGTCTAGATAGAGACCAGGACCAAGACCAATACCAAGACCAATACCAAGGCCAAGACCAAGATCAAGACCGAAACCAGGATAATGTAGAGCAATCAAGGCAAAACGCTAGACAAAAGGTAAAGCTGAGGGAGGATCATCAACAACAGCCCAGAAGTCGAGTAAAGGAGCTAGAAATTGAGAGTGAAGTGCGAAATCGAAACCAAAGGCAATTGGGTAATAAAACCCAATCCAGAAAAAAAATACTCAATAATGAAAACAATCTTGTAAATACATCAAAGAGGAGAGTATCTAGCATGAATACATTGGAACCACTCCAATATTCTCAATCGCATTCACATTTAAAATCAAATGCACATTTGCATGATCACTCACATTCCCAATCGCCCTCTCCATCTCAACCGTACTCAAAGCAAAAGAACAGCGATGGAAGTGAAGTCTACACTTGTATGATAATAAACTCAATCACGAAACAAGTTTGTGCTGCCCAATTTTCAAGATCATATGATTTAACCAGACATCAAAATACAATACATGCAAAGAAAAAGAGCGTATTCAGATGTTCCGAATGCATCAAATCACTAGGTCATGAGGGTTACCAAAAAACTTTTTCACGTTTAGATGCTTTGACAAGACATATAAAATCAAAGCACGAATATTTGACATTGGAGCAACGGCAGGATATTACAAAATATGCAAGAGATAATATGGGATATGTTGTAGCTTAAAGGCATTAAGTCAACATGTAATAAATAGGATATAAAATTTTTTTAAAGGCTTAATAGATTAAATTCGTGCTTTTTTGTAAAGTAAGGATGAGAGGAAACGCTTGAAAAACAGGTAAAATAAGAAAAAACATTAAAATATTAGGATATCTAAAAAGTCTATCAAAACTAAAGTCATCATTTATCATTCATTATATAAAAAGGCACTAAACAGGGTTTGCGAAGGTTAGGGATTATTCTGGAAACCCTCTTGACGAACTTTTTGAGCATCAATCTTTGCAGTTTCCGGATCTAAGTAATATCTATTGATGAATTTGAAAGTGCCTTTTTCCAATTCAACAACTAATGGTGTTGCATTTGGTATATCAACATTCTTTATATCATCATCAGATATTTTTTGTAGGACCTTTAGTATTGATCTCACTGAACTTCCATGACCTACCATTAAACATGAATCTAGATTGTAATCTCTACTAAGTTTTAAAACAACGTTTTCTAAAAATGGCTCAAGCCTTTTAACAACATCACAAAGTGATTCACTATCTGGTAAAATATCACCAGCCTCTTCTTCAAGACCATATTTCAAACGTCTATTTGGCTCTTTAAAGTCATAACCTGTGGATGACCCTTGATCATCAACCTCTTGAATCATTTCACGTTTCAGATCTGCACTGGGTGGTTTCCCTTGGTAATCTCTACGTATATACATGTATTTTTCTTTACCGTATTCCTTTAAAATATCAGGTTTTCTTTGACCTTGCCACGATCCATAATGACGTTCATTCAATCTCCATGTTTGCAGAACTTTAACAGAATCCTTCTTGAATTCATCTTCGATTTTGCAATCAAGACCGGCTATAATCTGGAAGGAACCCTTTAGGTGTAGTTCATCAAGCATGACTTCCATGGTTTGTTCAGTTCTCACCAACCTGGAAGTGAACCCGATCTGTGGTAATGGAACATTTTTCTCTTCACAATAATCTTTGATGAGATCAGCAGCATGACGAGCTTGATGCTTGCCCTTTTCAGTCAATTGAGCATCTATCCAACCGCAAAATATGTTTTCATGGTTCAATTCACTTTGCCCGTGTCTTAAAAGAATGACTTTAAAAGTATTGTTTGTCAAAGTCATGCTCTTAACTGATTGCTTCGGTACTTGACAATCAAAGAAAATAATTTGTAATATGTGTATTAAACTTGAAAGGCTCCTTCATGCAGTTTTATTTTGATTATATCTGTTTTATGTCTTGACGGTACATCAGTTGATGCAACAACATTCGTTTACAACAGCTGTTCGCAAAGTAAGACAAAAATAAAAAAAAGAACAAGAGAGAAAAGTACAAAAAAAGAACTGTTCGAAAATGTAGATAGATATTATAACATGATTATAACGTGATATCTTGATTCTTTGCCTTCTTAGATTCACCGTATTTTTTAATTCTAATTGCTTGAATAGCAATGAAACCAGAAGTATCAATTGGTGAGAAACCAGTCAATTCATCCATTGACGATTCTGTTGGGTCATACAAATTCTCTGTTGAAGAAGATCTTCCGAGCACGATAGCATTACCCTTGTAAAGTCTCATTCTAACTTGACCATTGACAGTTTCTTGAGAAGGCTGAATCATTGATCTAATATATTCACATTCAGGAGAAAAATAGGAACCGTTGTAAAGTAGTCTTGAATAATTTGGTGATACAAATTGATCTCTCAAAGCACGGACCTCTTTATCAAGGGTCAAACCTTCCAGATCGACATGTGCTTTTCTCAAAACGGTCAAAGGGGCTTGTTCATAACAACCTCTCGATTTCAAATTGATATAACGGTCTTCTACGATATCAATTCTACCAACACCGTTTGCTCTCCCTAGATTGGAAGCTGCTTGGAAAATATCCAACGGTTTCGTAGCAGCAAAATCTTTACCCCCTTTTGAGTAAGATAGTTTAACTGGTAGACCACGGCTAAATTCAATGGTTAAATCTTGTGGAGTATCTGGTGCATCTGTTGGATCAACAATTAATTTCCACATGTCCTTTGGTGGAGTAGTATCAGGATCCTCCAAGATACCAGCTTCATAGGAGATATGAGCTTGGTTTTCATCAGTGGACCATGGTTTTGACTTTGTTTGAGCAACTGGGATACCCTTTTGAGCAGCATAATCTAATAGATCATTTCTACCAGCGAATCTTTCAAAAAATTCAGGTAGTCTCCATGGTGCGATAACTTCAACATCAGGCTTCAAAGCATAGAAACCCAATTCGAATCTAATTTGATCGTTACCTTTACCAGTGCACCCGTGGGACACGGCGAAACAACCTTCCTGTTTTGCAACATCAATTTGGGCTTTGGCAATGATTGGTCTTGCTAAAGAAGTACCTAAGAGGTAAACGTCTTCATAGACCGCATTAACTTGGACCGCAGGGAACAG
Source organism: Zygotorulaspora mrakii (assembly GCF_013402915.1). NCBI lineage: Eukaryota > Fungi > Ascomycota > Saccharomycetes > Saccharomycetales > Saccharomycetaceae > Zygotorulaspora > Zygotorulaspora mrakii. The sequence continues at coordinate 525,898 of NC_050721.1, forward strand.
AATTTCTTTTACAAAATCCTCACGACAGTCTACAAGAACATACTTGGTTGCACCGATCTTCAATGCCTTTTCTCTTGCTGCATCAAAATCTTCTTCTTGGCCGACGTTAGCCATGAAAGCAACAACTTCGTAGCCTTGTTCCAGTAACCATGCCAAAATAATCGAGGTGTCCAAACCACCCGAATATGCTAAACAAACTTTACCCTTAGACATTTCAATACAATTTTTTGCTGTGATTCGATGAAAGAAAACAACGTAAACCACCTACTATAGCTGGTCGATACTATCAACTGTATCTAGTTATATAAAAGTACACAAGCTGACACCCATGCTGAGTCGACCACCTTTTTTTTTTTTTTCATTGTACTCATTTCTCTTATCAGTAAAATGTAAAATTTTTCCACTGTAATCAATCAATACGGCAATGATGTGTCACTGCAAATGAGTAATCGACTAAGTAGTGCAGAGAATAGTAATGACAATGATGACAATCGTATTATATTATATTTCAAATATAAATAAAAATGCTAATATACACTAAGTAATAATGATGCTAATAATGTTTGTGGGGTTGTTGTTCTTGTTGTTGTTGCTGCTGCTGCTGCTGTTGTTGTAGTGGTAGCCCGCCAATCAGGCGATTGGATTGCAGCGCATGAATTGACGAATCAGACCTAATCTGAGGCGTCTGAAGAGCTGGCAAAGGTGTCCAATTCTTCAATCATCTCAGGCAACTTCTTCATTGGAACATTATTGTACACAATTTGGTAAACAGCCTCGAACAATGGGAATTCCGACAAGGAATTACACGATTCCAACCATTCGTGGACTTCTTTGCAGGTGATCAAACCCTGTGCGGATTGTCCGTTCAACAACTCCTTTTCAGCCTCTTCGGCAGATTTCTTGCTCTTGGCCATGTAGGTAGCGACTCTGACGTTCCTACCACCGGAACAGGTGGTGATCAAGTCCGCAACACCCGCGGACTCCTGGTAGTAGGTCTCGACCCTAGATTCCGGGAAAAACATCTTCCCGAACTTGATGATCTCACCCAGACCGACTCTCTGGATGGCCGCGGCCGCGTTGTTACCCCAGCCGAGGCCTTCGACAAAACCGCAACCTAGCGCAACTACGTTCTTCAAAGCACCGGCAATCGAGATACCAGCCACGTCCTCGATCACGCTCACGTGGAAGTACGGTCTGTGGAACAGCGCCTTCAACACCCTGTGGTCCACGTCCAATCCCTCTCCTCTGAAGTCCTTTGGAATGTGATAGGCGACCGTGGTCTCGGACCAGTGCTCCTTGGCCACTTCCGGAGCCAGGTTGGCTCCGGAAAGCGCACCACACTGGATGCCCAGCTCCTCGGTGACGTAGCTCGACAGCAACTGCACTCCCTTGGGGCCCACCTCGAACCCCTTCAGGCACGAGATCGCACGCACGTGAGAGTCCACGTGGCCCTTCAACTGCTTCACGATCCTGGGCAAGAACTGGTGTGGCACGTTGAACACGATGATGTCCACGTCCTTGACACAGTCCAGCAGGTCCGGGTTCGCAACCAGGTTCTCCGGCAGGTCGATCCCCGGCAAGTATTTGACGTTCTGGTGCTTCGTGTTGATGATCTCCGTCAGCTTCTCGCCCTCGATCATCTCCTCAAACACCCACATGTCCACCCGGCGCGCGAAAAGCTGAGGGTTCAGCGCCGTGTTCTCCGACACAACCTTCGCGATCGTGGTACCCCAGTTACCGGACCCGACCACGCACACCTTGAACGGCTTCTCCAACGCAGCCAGCGACTGCGACGAGTCCGACTGCTTCATCGATTGCGAGATGATGTCGGAGGTTTGGTTTAGTCTATCTGTGGCAGCCATTTTGTATTTAGTAAAAAGCGAGCTCGAAAATCGTCTGTTATAGCTGTGTATGCAAGTCTTCCCAATTGGTATTGATCTGGATACTCGACACAACAATGTTTGTTTGAACATCTAAGACAAGAGGAACTCCAACAGAAAACCCGAAACAACCCGTCCCCTACCTGCTAGACCTGCAGCGATTGTAATCGTTTATATACTTTTATTTGCGACACAAGTGCAATTGGGGCAAAAAACCCAGGAAAAAGAACAACTATCATATCTGCGATCAAGAGACGTTTTTTTTTTCTAAAGGGACAATGAGACGCAACGTAATGGAACGTAAAGAGCGACTGCACGAGAAGCGAGACTTTTGTTGGTGATGATGATGATGATGATGATGATGGAAAAAGAGCTAAAACAGCGGAAACTGAAGCGATGGAACAAAATCGGCGAATGGCAGCTGATAGGAAAAAGGATAAACAAGACAAAGCGCGGTGCTGTGCAGAGAGGGGCAGAGGGGGGCAGAGGGGGGCAGAGGGGCCAGAGGAGGGGCCAGAAAAAGAAACGGCGGTTGCGAAGTGGGCGGATTGGGAATTTTGGGCCGGATCGGGGGGCGCGGTGCAGGGGCGAGGCCGGTGTTTTAGGGGCGAACGTGGCGACAGGATCTCTGACCCAGGCCGAAAGGACAGGAGGGGCGAGAAGGGGGACAGACGCAGGCCACGGACAAAAGAGGACAATGCGGCCAAAAGAGGACGCGCGGGCGCGATGGTGGTGTGGTGTGGTGAGGTGATGTCGGGCGGCGTGTCGCAGTTTGCGGCGGACAACCGGTAAAGGGACAGCCGTGGTGGCGGGCGTGGGCGTTGGGCGCGTTGTGATGACGGAGTGTGTGGTGGGAGCAGCCGGAGAGCGGCCTCACGTGTGACGTGTTGACGCGTGATGCGGGCACGCGTTTGGCCTCTCAGGTGAGCGGCGTGAAAAAAATATCGGAGGCCGATTTCGGGGCCGTGGGCGAGGGGCGAGGGGCGAGGGGCGAGGGGCGAGGGCGATGGGCTCGTGCGGAGGGACATGCGGCGTCCGGGGAGCAGGGGGCCGCGCGGGCGGACAGAACCCGGGTGTCTGTCCGGCCACGTGCGCGCGCAGACATCGAGGGTGCCCTGTTGCCGGACAGCGCGCGCGCGCTCATCCGTTCAGGTGAAAAAACTCCATCTGGTTTAAAGGGAAGCGGTGGACCTCAGGTAATTAACTCAAACCCCAGTCAGGTCACAACGCAGCGTCCGAAGCACAGAAAACCATGGTGAAAAATGGGATAGTCAGAAGGGCTATGATGCAGGTGCCGTTGCTGATCTCTCTGCTACATGCGACTCCGCTGTTCAACACAATAGATGCGAACAATCTGCCGAGGGCCTCCGACAGTTCTGGCAGCAGCAGTGGTAATCTCGGTGTGTACCATGCAACGCCGGAGACCAAGGGCTCGGCGAGGTATCTGATCATCTCGGTGGTTCTTGTTATTCTTGGCGGGGTGTTCGCTGGGCTGACGTTGGGGCTGATGGGCCAGGATGAAATCTACCTCAAGGTGATCAGCACGTCGGGCACGCCGAGGGAGAAGCGAAATGCGAAAAGCGTGCTTTCGTTGATTTCCCGCGGTAAACATTGGGTCTTGGTGACACTGCTTTTGTCGAACGTGATCACGAATGAATCGTTGCCGATTGTGCTGGACCGTTGCCTGGGTGGGGGGTGGCAGGCGGTGGTTTCGTCGACCGTGCTGATCGTTATCTTCGGAGAGATCATCCCGCAGAGTCTGTGCGTGAAGTTTGGGCTGCAGATCGGTGCGTTTTTCGCGCCCTTTGTGCTTGTCCTGATGTACGCGATGTTCCCAGTGGCCTATCCGATTGCCTCTCTGCTGGACTACTTGCTCGGCGAGGATCACGGCACCGTGTACAAGAAATCGGGTCTGAAAACGCTGGTAACGCTCCACCGAACCATGGGGGTCGAGAGACTCACTCAGGATGAGGTTACCATCATCTCGGCTGTATTGGATCTGAAGGAGAAGAAGGTCAAGGAGATTATGACGCCAATCGAGAACGTCTTCACGATGAGCGCTGACAGAACGTTGGATGAAACAACTGTGGAAGAGATTTTTAATTCGGGGTTCTCGAGGATACCCATTTTCTTACCGAATGAGCCGAGAAATTTCATCGGCATGCTTTTGGTGAGGATCTTGATCTCCTATGATCCGCAAGATTGTTTGCCAGTGTCTCATTTCCCGCTGGCAACTTTGCCAGAAACGTCGCCCAACACTTCGTGCCTTAACATTCTGAATTACTTTCAGGAGGGTAAGTCTCATATGTGCGTTGTGAGCGAAGAACCTGGCTCTTCTCTAGGTGCTATCGGTGTTCTTACCTTGGAAGACGTGATCGAGGAGCTGATTGGCGAGGAGATCGTCGACGAGTCCGATGTCTTTGTTGATATCCACCAGAGAATTATGCGTGAGCAGCCTGGTCCTTTGTCGAAAAGGCATATCACTTCTTACTTGCACCATCTTTACACAGACCAAAACAAGAACCAGCAATCCAGCAACCAGCAATCCAGCAACCAGCAATCCAGTAACCAGCAGCAACAAAACCACCGTTTAATAGATCACAGTTCAGATAATTATTCAAGAAAATCTGTAGAGCCCGAGTCAACCAAACTGTTATCACTATCTCCTGTGCACTCATCGTCGCCACCACAGTTGTGTCAACCAGAGCCTCATCCACATGAATCTCACAATCAAATGGTTATTCCGTCGAATTTAGCCTCCAACCCTTTAAACGTCAATAAATCATTTGTCACAATTAAGAAACCGACATCTCATCAAGCTTCTGCCACACCCGTGCCATTATCTCCGCCCAGAAATTCGAATATTAATCACGGCGAGCATCCCCGCCCTCAAAATCAGCAAACGCCGTTGTATGGAACTTCAAGAACGACTTCGCCTCTGGACTCGCCGTCGCGAAAGGAGAGATATCTCATGAAGAAACATTTGCAAGCTTCAAAGGCAGCTATTGATATCACAAAATCAACTGGTGAATCCATCCAGGTAACTACCTCTGTTCCTGGCAGGGAAGCTTCTAATGAATCCACCAGTGATAAGAGCTACAATTCAAATCGTGATAATCAGAACGTTTTAATATCTTCCTCGTATAAATCAACTAAAAATGGTATCGTTGAATCGATTATTACCGTCAAGGGTGTGCCAAAAACAATTATTGAGCCAGCTCACAATTGGGATGAGAATTCAAAATCTATTCATCCTTCAGATAGTCAAGGTTCTTTTCAAGGCTCTTTTCAAGGCTCCCATCAAGATTCGTACCAAGATTTTCATCATTCAAATAATGATCGGCAGTATGATAATGCTGAAGACCAAGTAGCAAATTATCTTGACTTGGACGATGAAGCAACCCCTACAAGGTCAAATCTAATCGCGGTTTCTTCTACAAGAAATGGACCTCGTTTACGTTGAGTTCACATTACATACAATACCATACAATTGAACATCTCATACATAATACATAAATTCTTATTATAGGGATTACTGGTCTATTTTCCTGTTTCACTCGTTACCCTGCGTTTTCTTCCAAATTGCTATTATTTGAGACTGTTCGTTGAAAGTTGATAAAGTTTACGAGAAAAGTTGCAATTTGATGATAGTGATGACACATTTTATAGATCCGAAAAAAACTGTAAACACTTTGATAGGGTATTCTCTTTTTGTATTAGTGAATATCGTTTAATAAGTGCGAAGGTATACTTCAAACTTTATGTAAAATTGCCAAGTCTTGATTGATTGATTAGTTACTATCGTGCACATCCTTTTTTCTCATTCTTTCTTTTTTTCGTTTTTCATTTTTTTATTTCACTATCAACCCCTTCTGCAAGTCGTTATTAGAAAATTAAAGATTAGTTGTAAGCTGGCCGTGCTGTTTTACCATTGCATTGCTTGTTGAATCCCATTACCATGCCCACTAATCAGTTAGAATTAACCCCACAGGGCAGTGGCAATTCTACATCTTCCAATTCCTCATTATTTGGTAAAAGGAACTTGAAGGGTTTTAGAAAACTTTTTGGTACTCATAATAAAAAGAATAACTCGAGTTCCGATTCCTATTCAAGTTCAAATCACAAATTTCATTCTCATGCAGATCCGAATTTGCATAATAACCATAATTCAACCCCATTGAATCAAGGTGCAGGCCACCCCAGTTCTAAAAGAGGTTCTGAAATTGATCATCATGCGGCTGGTAGAGAATTGTTAAGTCATTTGTTATCGCCAAAAGCATCTAACTCATCAAATTCTTCTTTTGGTAGATCATCGAACATGACTCCTTCTCCGCAGCAACATGATACAGATGGAATGAATAGTAGTTGCAGCCGTCATGGCACGGAATCATCGACACATGAGCATACCCCTTTGACAACAGCAAACCCATTGTCACATCATTTTCATAATCCACTAAACTATTGCACAACTTTGAGTCCTACATCTTCATCGGAGTATTCTCATATGCATCCAGTTGAGATTCTTCAGAAACAGATTGAAGACCAACAGTTTTTCTATAACTCACGGACAAATAGCAATTCAATTTTACCACGGTTGACTTCAGACAGAGGCTCATCTCCATTGAAGGACTCAACAAAAAGGCCATCTTTAAAACTCAAGAGGTTCTTCAAAAAAATTAATCAGGACGATTCACATCATATCTCAAAATCTAAATCTAAGGAACAACAAGCACGTCCACCACTTCATGAGTCGCCTTCATCACATGGCATATTTGTAACGACAGATGAAAGTAAAATGACTCGTAAAACTATTTATGAAGCTGATAATGCTAGAGAATTGATTGAAAAATATGGTGTCCCAGGGAGAAAACTAGGTGAAGGTGCATCTGGCTCAGTTTCTGTTGTGGAGAGATCTGATGGTAAACTATTCGCTGTTAAAATGTTCCGATGGAGATCAAATAATGCAAAACAAACATTAGCAGCGTATTCAAAGAAGGTTACTGCAGAATTTTGTATAGGGTCTACACTACATCATCAAAACATCATTGAGACTCTTGGTATGTTACAAGAAGGTGAAAACTTTCTAGTTGTTATGGAATATGTAGCCTATGATTTTTTTACATTGGTAATGAGCGATCTCATGAGTAAAAATGAAGTATTTTGTTATTTTAAACAAATTTGCAGTGGTGTACAATATCTTCATTCAATGGGGTTAGCACATCGTGATATAAAACTGGATAATTGTGTGGTAAATGACTTAGGAATTTTAAAGTTGATCGATTTTGGAAGTGCTGTTGTTTTCCAATATCCATACGAACCTGATATTGTCCTTGCTCGTGGTATTGTAGGATCAGATCCCTACTTGGCACCAGAATTGTTACTTCAACGCTCATATGACCCACGACCAGTCGATGTTTGGTCAATTGCTATCACATTTTATTGTATGATGTTAAGAAGATTCCCATGGAAAGCTCCTCGTCAAAGTAATACTTCTTTTAAATTATTTTGTTCACAACCGGACTCAAAAACTGATACAAGTAAAGGTCCTACGAAGATATTGAAATTGCTGCCTAGATCGTCAAGGTTACTCATTAGTCAAATGATGAAGCTCGATCCGAAAGACCGTATATTAATGGATGACGTTATGAAGGATGAGTGGTTACAATCAATTAATTCTTGCGAACAGGATAAAAAGGGGCAACTAGTGAAAGCACCAACAGATCATGCTCATCATTTGATTACCGAAGAAGAACTGAATGAATTGAATGAAAGGCGTAAACTAGAAGTGAAGAAAGCTAGAGAAGAGGAGCAACATGCCATAAATGCAGAGGATTTAGGTGATCATCATCCTCATCACCGCCATCACAACCATCACCGTCGCCACCACCATCATCATCATAGCGATAATAATAAAGGTGGACATAACGATGAAGAAAACAACGTGACAACAGAAAGCTCAAAGGTCTATAAAGATACAGATAAAGAAGAAACTCCTCCGGAATCAAATGAAAAGAAGGGGTTAGATGCAGGATCTCTTATTAACTAAACCTGTAAAATATCAATCTAGACTCTATTTTTTTGCACTTAAAATATATACATTCATATGATATCTCGACGTTGTTTTCTCAGATGTATTATCTAATTAAAAAACATGTCCCATGTGCAATTACCATCCATGCTCAAAGAGCATTGAAATCGATTCACCGTTATGAATTCTTCTTATAGCCTCGGCCAGTACTCTTGAAACATCCAAAACATCAACTCGGTGCTTGCCTAAAAACTCGACAGTCTCTTTTTGTGGAACAGAATTCGACACAATCAATTTGTCGATAGCACTCTGCTGAATTTTAATGAGCGCATCGCCCGAGAAGATACCATGAGTAACTAAGGCGTAAACCTTTGTTGCACCCTGATCTTTCAATAGCTTTGCAGCCCGAGTAATTGTGTAGGAGGTATCCACCAAGTCATCTACCAATATACATACCTTATTTTTGACGTCACCGACGAGCATGGTGGTTTGCACATACTTAGACGTGGAAGTAGATGAACTCATTTCTCTAGAAGAGAAAGGTGTGATCAGCGGAGCTGTGACGGGAAGAGTGTTACCTGATGTTAAAGTTGTGCTAGGGGGACCTTTTAATAACTGAGATCTCCTTTCCTTATGAATCAGAGCAAATGACAATTTCAAAGAATCTGCAATGGAAGTCGCTCTCTTGGCACCACCAGCATCTGGAGAAACAATAACGGCCTCTTTGTAATTGGGTATATGGTGCTGTATGTAACTTTGAGCTATTGGCTTGCAATACAGATTATCTACCGGAATATCAAAGAAGCCTTGGAATTGAGGGTCATGTAAATCCATAGTTATTACGTGATCCGCACCTGATGTTGTCAACAGATTGGCAATCAATGTACCTGCTTGAGCTACCCAAAGTTTATAACCGGAATTTTGTGCGTTGAACAATTCCCCAGCATCCGTTTTTGAAGAACCCTGCTCTTTACCACCCGGAATCATCGGGATACGAGAGAAGGATGTCGATTTGATCAGATTTGTTGAAGAGCCAACGTTGTTGAATTGCCGTAGTCCCGAATCGTTTGCTTTTAATAAAGTTTCTTCCCCAGGTTTGTGTGTCATCAAAGTGAAAGCCTGGCCACCATTCGAACTGCTTTGAAAGGAGACGTTCTCTTTTTGTTTTGAAACCAATGGTGCGCCTTTAGCGGTATATGGGATATCAGGTTGTCTGGAATAGCAAAAGTAAGGCATCACTGCTGTGACTCTAGATGCTGAGGCTGTTTTGCAGGCACTCAAAAGAATCAATAGCTCCATGAAATTATCATTCACATGACCGCAGCCACTTTGAATAACATATACATCCTTTTCACGCACGGATTCATGTACGCTAATACTAGTCTCACCATTTGAGAATTTACCAAGCTCAACGTGGGCTGGCTTAACACCCAAGTTTTCACATATCATATTCACCAGCTGAGGGTGAGATCCCCCACCAAATACAACAATATTATTGCTACCCATCGTGTTTGCCTGATTCAACCACCTTTCTTCTGTCCAACTTTACTTGGCTGCTTGAACATGCTTTTTCAGAGTTCGAAATTGACTTGCCTGATATTTTTCAAGCGTCTGCCGAGACGCAAAATAAAAATGAAAGGATTCCACAAACGAGGGCAGAACTATGTAACAGTCAGATTTATGTTCAACCTTACAGAACGTTGATGAACGTAGATCGGTAGTTGCATTTTGTAGATTTGCGTGATTCGGATGAACTGCTGCAGTCCAAAGTATTTGCGTTCCTATAGGCTAACGAATAAGCCATGTTTACTTTGAACAAACATACTTCTCGCAGTGACGGCAAAGCATTGCGTGAATGAAATATTTAATACTTCCATGATTGCCATGTCGAAGCGTGCTCAATCAAGCGAATGGTCCAGATTTCTTCATCTTAGCATATAGACTGAAAGTGAAACACACTTTGCATAATGTCAGGAGAGCACTGGCAAGTGTTGCGATAAAATCTCTATATTAAACAAATGATCATTCTTTTCTTTGTACTCAGTGCTCTTTATCCTGCCGAGCATCTTCGCAGGTTTACTCATTTCATCTTAATGCTTCTGCGTGCGTTTCTCCTTAACACCATCTATTTACAATAAATTCTCCTCTTTCTCACAAACTACTTTGCTGTTTTGGTTATCGACAAACGATAAACAGTGTAGCTTCAGAACGAGCTACCACTCGACTCCATCGCCCACTTATCACCCTTTAAAGAGGAGCCCCGGTCATAGATCATACGGGTTATCATTGTGGTAAGTGCTAATCATTTTGTCGATAGCTTTTCTGAGGATCTCCACATATTCAAGCCTACGTCGATAGGAACCTCTAGTTTTGTAACAACGATAAAATGCTAAAACTCTTTAGCCGCTATGGCTATTTTACCAAGAAATTGTCTTATCTCCTACTACGATAAATTTGTCCGAAATGCCAAAGCTTAGTGTGATGAATAAACATATTGTGCTCCTATAAAATTGGTAACACAGTGTCAACTGGTAGTGACGGTATTACGTTTCAACTGGTCTGATCTACAATGATCAATGCTATTCTGATTTTCTCACCTCGCGGTGAATTAATAGTCTCGAAACATTTAAAGAGTTCGTTGAAGAGATCGATCTCTGATGTTTTTCGAATCCAGGTCATAAACAATCTTGATGTGAGGTCACCTATACTCACTCTAGGCTCTACTACATTCCATCATATTAGATCAAGTGGTAGCAATAGTCTGTGGCTGGTAGCTGTAAGTAGAACCAACGCTAACAGTGGTGCAATATGGGAGTTTTTATGTAAGCTGAACGACATCATGGACGCTTATGAGCTCACAGAGGAGAATAATTTGAAGGAAAACTTTATGATGTGCTACGAAATTTTGGATGTGGTGCTTGCAGAAGGAGGAATACCTACCGATACAGAGATCAACTCGGTAATTACGAAGCTTTCTGAGAAGCCTGAGAAACAAATCCACAATACCACACTGGAAAGGCCAGATCGACTTAACCTGTCATCTATCAATTTACCTGCTCCCAGCAATGGCTATCCCTCACTATCAATGCATAAATTTCTTACCAGAAATAACAGATCGATGTCGCAAGACTTGGGGACTAATTATCCTTCAAATCTATCTTGGAGACAGCATGGTATAAAATACAAGAAAAACGAGGTACTTCTGAATATGAATGAAAAGATAAGCATTCTGGTTTCCAAAGATGGCTCTATATTAAAGGCGCACATCGATGGAACCGTGGATTTAACTACACATTTAAGTGGCATGCCCATCTGTCAATTTGGTCTAAATGATTCGTTAAGTTTACATTTTGACGAAGATGCTTCATTAGCTGAAGAAGATTTCATGAATAAAAAAGCTATCCCAAAGGCCGCAGCTGGTCGAGTTCTGCTTGAAGACTGCAAGTTCCATCAATGCGTTTCTCTTGATAAGTTCAATAGGGATCGTGTCATCAAATTTGTACCACCAGATGGATCTATGGAACTAATGAAGTACTGTGTGCGAGATAATATAAATTTACCATTTAAAGTGACTCCTATTGTAACAACAACTGCTATGGGAAATTCTTTGGAGTACAGAGTAACCTTGAAATCGTTATTTCCCAGTAAACTGTCAGCGGGAGACGTTTCATTACGGATTCCAGTCCCAAAAGGAATGATAGACTGCAAAATCAATGTTTCAAATGGTAAATGCAGATTTGCTCCCGAAGAAAACGCTATGGTATGGAAATTCGGTAAATACAACGGTTTGACAGAAAACACTCTAAGCGCCATAAGTATCCCAGCAACAGATACCACACAGTTGATGGTGCAGCAGTGGCCAAGACCGCCAATGTCACTGGATTTCAAAATTATGATGTTCAGCAGCTCCGGTCTAGTAGTGCGGTACTTCAAAATCAGCGAAAAGAACGAGAATTACAAAACTGTGAAGTGGATAAAATACATTTCAAAATCTGGATCATATGAAGTGAGATACTAAGCACCGAATCGGAGCAGTGTGGATCGTCTCCCGCTTAGGCGCTCTTATTCTGTTATGTATTTTGTCCCATTTTTAGTACGTTCGCACGATATACAGCTTGCGAGTTATATTGAATAAACTCATCTTAAAATAAAGCAAGGACACATTCTCATAGAAACGTTATTGAAAAGCATCATCATAAGCCACTCTAGGTGTCTTTCTGTGACTCTAACAGTGAATATGTCAATTGTAGGACCAAGGACTAGCTTGAACTTCTTCAATTTTGGAAGATCCGCTGCTCAAACAGGAATATCGGCATTACTGAGACCACAATCTAGGTTCGCGTTTACAACGCTTAAACCACAAACTGTCAAATGGATCACCCATGGAAAGCCTCATTCAATAGCTCTTGCACCAATCCAGCGCTCTTCTTTCCCTTTTGCTGGTCGAAACAGCTTGCAGAGCAATAAAGGCTTCAACGTACATTTGAACATGTCAAGCAGAAACTTTCATTATAGCACCCCCAAGGGCATCATCAATCCGCGAAACTTTGGCGAAAAACAGCCTCGATTGCAAATATACAAAATTTCTCCCATATTTATCTTTTTAAGTGGACTCGGTTTTTTTGTCCTTTTATTTGCGCTTTTGCCCTTTATATTCACTACCTTCTTTCCAATCATCATCCTTGCAATTGTTGTTTATCAATTCAATAGATGGAGAAGAAATGCATTTAACAAACAGTTGCTGAGGGCCCTTAGAAGTAGTAGTTTGCACACAAAAATGGGCACTATAAATTCTTTGCGTGTCGGTAAAATAGAAGAAAGGCTGAAAATGAATAGTGGCAACCATGATTTATTGCAAACCATCCTTAATAACTCACTTTCGGACGCCTCCTCCTTTTCGAATAGCTTCAATAGCTTACAAGAGGTGAAGAGACTTCAACAATTTGTCAAAAATCGAGTTTTGGAAGCAATTGAGACTGATGAGAATGGAATTCGAAATTTCTTTCTGGGTAACGATGTCAAGACGTGGCTCGACCAGAATTACGACATATTAATTGCAACGGACGAATATGCCTCCTTTTCGAGAGGCCACCACGGCAGCATTATCAGTCAAATCAAATTTCCCTTATACTTAAAATCATCAAAGAATCCAAAGAAACACCTGGCGGACGTAATTGTAGCATCTTTGGCAGTGCGTAAGAACAATGCAGAGCAATCCAACTACTTTATGTTTCTTGGGGATATGCCTGCTCCCGACACAGATTGTCCGATGGTAATTGCGGTGCAATCTGTGGGTCTCCTAGCTTCGAGGCAATTCCTCATCACCACTCCCGGAAAATCCGGTGAGTGGCAATCAAAATACGACATTTCCACTACCACAGATGGATTTAATGAGTATACAGTGCGCAACAAAGGTTCAATTTGAAGACTCGATAAAAGCACTTGCAGAGTACATGCATCGGGCATTCGCGTTTAATTAAGCACTGTTGCCTTGGCATTAGTTCGAGTGAGATCGCTTATACAAGATAAGAACATTGAAACGGCATGAAGGGAAAAGGAACCTTATGTCAGCCATCTAAAGGCCGCCCCGTAAAGTACACCTTTTTTTTTTCATGGATAATTTTACAGTGAAGTCAGTCAAAAAGCCCGCTCTTACAGAATGAAATACCGATTTCGTTGAGATCTACAATGGCCTGCTCGAGACACACTAATAGGTCGCCACATATTCAGCGAATGCTAATTTAACTGCGGCTTCTGAAGCGTTGACAGCGTCAAGCTTTTTTTTGTGAAGTTCGAGAGCTCGATTGTTTCCTTCATTCATCAAAGTGAAACTGCCTTCAGGACTGCGGCATCTTGCATGCCTCTCAAAACAACACGTCCTGTCCTTTAGATTATATACAATGAATGCGGCTCAGCTGCAATTTAGTAAATCGAAATAATTTATAAAATACCAATATGATAACGAAAAGAAGCTCTTACATATCATATGCGAATTATTCAAGTTTTCGCTTCGCTCATTTTGTGTTTTTAAATGCGAAAAAAGGTAAACATTAAAAAAATGTTATTGACCGGCAATGAAGAAAGGAAGTAAGCAAACAAAAAATCAGTGAGCTTCAGTGTTTGTTGGCATCATTGATCTTTATTGAGCCAGTTTCTCATATAAACTTCTCATACTCAGTCGTTTTCAGTGCATTATATCCATATATGTTAAGATTTCTGATATAGTATTATGCTCAACGATTCTATGGGAAAAGAACGAAAAAAGGGCTCGCAGCCTCATTCCTCCTACGATTCAGATGATGAGAAAATTCTTGGGCCGCCAGAATTGAGCAACTTTGGAGTAGCGTTGCTCTCAGAAAAGGAAAAGGAAAATCACGTTGAGTCATATAGAAGAAGGGATGCCCTAGACCACCATTCACAAAAGCTTAATAGGTTTGGATCCTCAAACTTTGATTCTTCCTCTGGTAGCTTCAATCAACAAGCAACGGGTCAAACTCATGTATCTGTACATTCGGGGGAACCATCACAATCCACTATGTTCGCCTATTTCAGAAGCAATCAACAGCCCAGCATAACGACAATGAATACCAATGATATACATATCGCTGATAGCAGTGATCTAGAAAAAAGTTTCCGAAGAATTAAAAGTATGCAGCAATCTATGAGAGAAGAGCTGACTTCGAGACATGCGGAAAGAAGGAGTAAAAGATTTTTGAAAAGTAGTCGAATGGGGGTGCTGGGCCCTGCCAAAAGATCTGCATCTAATACAGTAGCAGGCTACTCTGATCTAAGTGCTGGGAACCTAGAAGCTGGTCAATTTGATACCAGTGAGACTGAACCAAAGCCCAATAATAATTTTGATAGTTTTGCTCAAGCTAAAAGCTATAGAAAGGGTGATGAGGCGCTCTTTGATAGAGAGAAGGATAGCAATAGCATCTTAGTAGATCACTCTCTATCTGAACTTGGTACGCTCAATCCAGTACAGTATTTGAAGAAGTATAACTTGCCAAGCTCTGAACTCCCGAATATTTCAAGAATTTATTTTGAGAAACAAAGAGAAGAAAACCATCACATTGCTCTTCAAAAGCACACTATATCGAGAGAAGCCTTGAATAGTAGGATTGCGCGTTCTTTCTCCTGTACCTCAAGTTTAAATAATCCTGACAGACGAGAAACCTCAGCGCCTGTATCAAATCCAAGACGAAAACTATCAGACACATCTGTTTCCTCTACCACAAAGACGGCCTTCTTAAAAGCAGCATCATCACCACTAGTTGAGTCGTCACTGGCTAAATCAACATTTGTAGAGCAAGAGAAGTCACAAGGAGTTCCATTCGATTTCCAGCACTCAAAACCGGAGTATCAACATACGTATGCCAATCAAAATACCGTTAAAAATTCTTACAAAAAGAGGGAAGCACTCGCTAACATAGATGTAAACAGAAACAATCAAGACCCCATCCTAGGAACCAAGCGATTTAAACCATTAGAAAATAAAAGCATCCCAGCATTAAGACTCTCCGCATCGTTTCCTCAGGAAATTAACGATGATGCCGGTGCTCGGAAAACTAAACGTGTAGAAATCATTGAGCCTAGGAAGTCACAGACTCAGTTAAGAAGAAACTTTATTACAGTGAACGATATCGAATACGAGAAAATCGAATTACTAGGTAGAGGTGGATCTTCCAAGGTTTATAAGGTGAAAGGTAGCGGAAATAAGGTATTTGCATTAAAACGAGTAGTATTTGATGAATTTGATGATTCAAGTGTGGATGGATTCAAGGGAGAAATTGAGCTATTAAAAAAATTAGAAAACCAAAAAAGAGTTGTAAAATTGATCGACTACGAAATGGATCACGGTGTTTTGTTTTTGATTATGGAATGCGGTGATCATGATTTATCTCAAATATTAAATCAACGGTCGGACATGCCATTAGATTTCGAATTTGTGCGATATTATACTCGCGAAATGCTGAAATGCGTCAAAGTTGTACATGAATCTGGCATAGTTCATTCTGACTTAAAACCGGCGAATTTTGTTCTTGTCAAGGGCGTACTAAAGATCATTGATTTCGGCATAGCAAATGCAGTGCCGGACCACACCGTGAATATATACCGAGAAACTCAAATAGGCACTCCAAATTATATGGCACCAGAAGCTTTAGTAGCAATGAATTATACACAATCTGACGAGAGGAAAAAGCAGCAAAATAGATGGAAGGTCGGTAAACCTTCGGATATCTGGTCTTGCGGCTGTATAGTTTATCAAATGGTTTACGGCAGACCCCCATATGGAGGATTTCAAGGACAAAATAGATTACTGGCCATCATGAACCCAGAAGTCAAAATAGTTTTCTCAGATAAGATTTCAAATGGCCAATTAATACCCCGATCAGCGCTGGATTTGATGAAAGCATGCTTATCGAGGAACCCTGAAAAAAGATGGACGGTTGACGAGGCTTTAGAGTGCTCTTTTTTGAAGCCTGTTATGGTGACACCATTCTTCATCCGAGATTTGATAAAGAATGCTGTTAAATATGGCTCTGATCAAAAAGAAGTTTCAGATGAAAAAGTGAATGAGCTGGCGGATGATGTTTTGACTAGATTGGAGGACTTTAGATTGTAGTTAATAATTTTTTGACTTTTTTTTACTTCTCTTTGAGTTTTATGTTTTTCACACCCCCCAAATTTAATAATGATAATTATCATTTAGTTTATATAACTACATATCGGAAGATTGAAACAAAAAACCTGTTCAGGTCAAGAAAAATATGTTCTAAATCGATTTAATGTCGTATTATCTTTTATGAATTCTTTTATGTAGGTTTAATTTTTCTTCCACTGACTGCTTTATCAGGCCATTACAGGTCGCTTTTATCTTGGCCCAAATTTTGCCATCGCAGCAGGGCCATTTTCATGCCATTCTTGCTTAGAGAGCCACATATGATCTTTATCAGCCATGATATTGGCTAAAACAGCTCCACCAATAAAAACCATATGCTTCCTTCTGGGTGGATCTTCTATTCTAACTTTAAATTTCTCTAGTCTCGAAGGATCCTTGTGCAATACTCTAGTAAACCATAGTTGTTTCAGTTCTTTCTCCAATCTTGATGGTAGTCCAGGATACATACTTGACCCCCCTGACAAAACTATGGCTCTGTACAGAGCGCTTCTAATATCGACATCAGCTGACTGTACTGTATTGAACAGCATTTCGCCCACTCCAGGTTGCTCAACATCGACAAGACTTGGTTGAAACAGACATTCAGGAGCTTCGAATCGTTCTTGGCCCACTTTGATCACTCTTCCATCCGGAAGTTCATAATTCTCAACCAAAGTTGTTGTTTCTCTTGCTAACTTAGAATCCAAATCCAAATCATAAGAAACATAGCACACTTTTTCCTTCATTTGACGAACAGTTTCAAAATCTGCACTTCTATTAAAATTGTAACCACGGCGAGAAAGTAAATCAATCATGTGTCTTGTTACATCCCTTCCTGCAACATCCAATCTTCTAGTCAAATGATTAAGAACCACAGATTCATACACTGGAACAATATGTGTAACACCGTCACCTGAATCGACAACGACCCCTGATGACAAACCTTGTGCGTACAGCGCCAACACAGCTTGAATTGCAACGTATACACCACCGAAATCATATTTCTCGAACATGACCTCGCACATTTGCTCTCTGTTTTTAATTGGGTTCATAGGAGGCTCGGTTAATAGGATTTTTCCATTGGACGTTGATGGCAGTTTCATCTGGTTATAAAATGCATAGTCCCACAATAACTCCATATCCGTCCAGTTTTTAATTATACCATTTTCCATCGGATAAGAAATTTGAAGGTACGAGCGTACTTCACTGGCCTCATCACCGATCATAATATCCTTTAATGGAGTACTTACATTGGCACGCTCTTCCGCTCTCAATATAGGTCTACCAACGATGGAGGGAAATGTAAAATCTGGAAAATTCTCACCAGCACGGCCAATTTTCACAAAACCAGTACCTTGGTCGAGGACTGAACTCAAATTTAAAAAACTCTAACAGTTAGTATGGTTTTAATTACACAATTTGTGCTCTTAAAGCTATCAATGTTGCCCGGCGGTAAGTTACGCATAACTTACGAGAGAGAACTACAACATACCAATTGGGTTATGAGGATCCATCTTCGTTCTGTAGCAATAATATTGGCTTGAATTCAATACGAATCAGCCTTTATAATCCTCTATAATCGAGCTAACGAAATACATCTCATCTATTCCAGATATTGTAGTTAAAGATCGATATACTCGCCCCTTTTAATGATGGAAAAATCGAAAGTTTCTCAACGTACAAAGCTATGATAATACCAGTATAAAAAGCTTCCATAAAATATATATACACGCATCAACTCAAACGAGTCCCTGCTTCTTAAGTTCCTCGTATAGCTTCTTTGACATGACATTCCCATCTTCATCCTCCATTTCGATATCCATATCTATGCCCTGTTGGTGCCTTCCACTCGTTTTAGTCTTCTTCAGAGCCCCTACCTGATTTGACAGTTTCAATGCTGCCTCAATGCTTGTGATACCCTTGAAGATGGGCGATGGCTCTATACCGAGACAACGCAAACGGAGCATGTGTGTAGGTTCAGTGAAATGCTTTTCGAAGGCTCTCCGACCTTTGAATGTCAGATTTCCACAAATCTCGCAGGTGTAAGTTACATCGAGCCCTTGTAGTTTGTATAGCCAGTAAGGCATGGGCAGACCATCAGGCCCTAGCGGTAAATCAACGGATGATTCGGAGCCATTCTTGCTCTGCAGCGCAAGGTCATTTTTGGTATCTGCACTATTCTCTTCCTCTTTCTCATCGGCGCCATAATCAGGAGAGTCATAACACTCATTTAATTTCGCCATCTCTTCTATCCTCTCTTCAGTGGTGAAAGCCAACTTCCTTTCTATAAATTCTCTAGTGCGGTTGAATTCTTTCTGAAGAAGCTTCAGATATCTATGAATTTTGTATTCGGATAAGAGACCATTATATCTTTTGGTTACACTCTTTTTATGATTCTTTCCTGTTAAGTAGCTTTCGTATACCGCCTGTGTCTTAAACCACTTCCCAGACGCGATCGAATAATAACCTTTATTCGCTCTCTTTATTGGCGTATCTAAATGTGATAGAAAATCAGTCTTAATCGTACTATCCAATAGTTTGTTATCCAGTAGAATATTACATTTACAGAAATATGTTTCAACGTAATTGCTCAGCTTTCCCAGAAATTGTAAATATCTTTCATTTTTCCTATCCATAGGTGGTTTTAATAAATACTTTTCATCATCCAGGAAAACACTCAATATATCCAGGAATTTTAATAAAGTGCACTCTGTGCTTTGGATGACCTTGAACCATTCAGAATGGAACCTTTCCAAGTCCATGTACTCACCGTATTGTTCATCTCTAGTGAAGAGATCATTCAATTGTAAATCAAAGGCCCTCTCTGATTTTATTGTTGTCGGATGTTCTTTAGAGCTGCTTGCAGAAAACATTGCATATTGTGATATTTTTTCATTTACTTCTAGAGTGGAGTCTTCAGAATTTCTGCGCTCTCCATCTACCTCTCCCAACTTATTGATAAAAGCCTCAAAATCACTCTTTTCATCCAGTAGACCCCCCATATCAAGTGGTCCCTCCAAAGAGCCAAGCTTTCTAAGTTTCTGGAAAGCTTCCCTTAAAAAAAGATTGATTTCATGCTGCTGAAGAACCAATTGTTTTCTACTTCTCTTCATTCTCTTAGATTTGTATACTCTATTAGCCTGCATGGCTGATATTGACGGTTTATCCAGAGTTTCTTGTGATATAGCCGCTCTTTTCTCAAGGTAGCTATAATATAATGCAGGATTCCGGCAAAATCTTGAGGCTATGGCATCTTCAATAATCTCCAAATCTTCTAAAAGTGCTCGTCTAGATTCTAGTACCTCCATGTTCCAAAGTTTTCTATGTTATCTTTACGTAATTCTTGAAGGTTCATAGATATGAATATATTAAAATTTCACTTCGCTTTTCTGAAGCTCATCGCAGTGTGAACACCGAAACTATGTAATAGGAAAGTGAAAAAGGACAGCTTAGTACACGTACTAAAAGCTTTCATTATGTTGCAGGTTGATGAATCAAAACCTACTAGGAGGTAAAACTCAGCATAATTTTAGCAATCTTTAAATATCGCATTTTTTATCTTTAACTACTATACATGACACTTACTATATGTCTCTTAAAACTTCCTTTTTTTGCTTGGACGGGAATTTTTGGCTTTCTTTTTCTCGTTGATTATTCTTTGCTTTCTTATTTGTTCAATAGAGTGTAGTTCATTGCCAGCACCGGAAGTCTTGTAGCCTTTAACTGGAGTACCCCTTTCCAGAGCCTGTTTAACTTTCTTCTTTTGTTTCTCATAATCATCTCTATGTCTATCAGGTACTTTAGGTGCCTTCATTTGCTTATGTTTGAAATTTCTACCAAAACTACTACTTGTATCCGATTTAGTTGGGTTGCTCAACATATTCGTTCCAGTTGTTGATTCCCTACTGCCTACCTTAGGTTGTTTCAAATTTCTAGCTTTTGACCATTCGTCATACTTACCTGATCTGAAAGAGGCAGGGATTTTTTGTCCACTTTCACCAATAATATACTTTTTGTTGTCTAAACCTTGTGAGTTGACGTATTTCTTTCTCTTTTTATCCCATTTGACAGTAGCAGTTTGCTTGTGTACCTGAACTTTATCATCTGAATTAACATCGTATGCAACTTGAGCAGCATCCGTTGTAAATCCACTTGTAAGTTGCATTTGATCATTTTGTGAGCCATTTGCGGGTGCATAATGGCTGAGAAAGAAATTTGGATCTTTGAAAGACTTGGGTCTAGCATTTTTCTTACTTTTGCTACTATCTGAGTTCAATATTTGGTCTGCATCTTCAAATTGGTCCAATACTTCTGCAGGTATATCGTAGCTGTTTTCTTCAGCTTCATTTCCTAGTACTTCATCCTCAATATTGTGCGAGAGACCTGCTTTTCTTTCCTTCTCTTGTAGTTCATGTCTTCTGCGCGCTTTTTCTTGAATTGGGGCAACTTGCTCTCTTCTTTTCTTCATCAGCATTGAAGTGTCATCATCCGCATTTCTTGAGAACTCAAACACCGTTTCCTTATTTCTTCTTCCTTGGAGTCGAGCTAGGAAATCCAATTTTTCCTTTTCCAAATTTTTACCAAATATTACGTTCTGTTCGTCCCAACCAGAACGCAGCACTTCTTTGCTTCTTTTCACGGATTCAGCAGAAGCAGGCGATCTGGTCCGCATATATAACTTTTCAGCTTTCAGTGAGACGCCCTTCAAAGTTTGCATTTCAAATTCGGTCATAAGGTTCTTGTGTAAGTCACCCATGCCCTCCAAATCTAGTCTTGGAGCTGAGCCTAAAACTATTCTGCCTGTATAGTTGACCTTTGGCGGCTGGAACAACAACTCATCCTTGCCGTTTTCAATCCACTTTTCCTTCAGCAAATCACATGTTGATTCATACATAGGTGTTGTGAGTATCTTTTTACCTAGGAAAAGTTCCAGGTCCAGCAAATAGGCTAACTCTGACTCCGAAGCAATCGAATAAGCCCAACCTCTGTTACCAGCTCTTGCCGTTCTACCCACACGATGGATAAAGACTTTTGAAGAAACTGGTAATGTGTAGTTGATGACATTGGCAAGCATTGGAATATCGACACCTCTTGCAGCAACATCTGTGACAACAAGAATAGATGTAAAGCCCGCTCTGAAATTGAAGAGCTGCCTTTTACGAGCATGCTGATCTAATGTACCATAGATATATGAAACCAGATAGCCGAATCTTTTCAAAAGGTTTGTAATATATTCGACGTGATGTCTTGTAGGAACAAAAACAATAGTTGACTTTTCAGACGGAAGCTCGTTGGCATAGGCTAATTTCACTCTCTTCGACTTCTCCTTCTTATGCTTCCTAATCTTCTTTCCATTTTTTTCACGATGATCGTCATCCTCATCACTATCATCGTGACTTTTGGCTTCATCCCTTATCATTTTGAGTTGTTCTTCAGTTGCTAATGGTACTTGAATGACCTCCTGCAGCAAATGAAGTAAATTTGCCTCTCTTTCATCATTTTTGGAAGCCAAGAACAACATTTCCAAATTGTCTGAAATTTGACTCTCTGCATCCAAACGTACTAAAACAGGATTTGTGAGACCAGCTTTTGCAAAGTCGACTAAAGAAGTTGGCAAAGTAGCCGAAAATAATAAAGTCTGACGCGTAGAAGGAAGAGCGGCTAATAGTTCATTTAATTGCTCTTTGAAACCCAACTCGAATAATCTATCACTCTCATCAAAAACAACATATTCGACACTTTTCAACTCCAAACTCATTTCAACCTTCAAATGTAAAAACCGACCTGGTGTAGCCACAATGACATCAGGATTTGACATCATCATACTAAACTGCTCTTCAAGGGAATCACCACCCGTCAACAAGACGCTACGTAGATCCGAGCCCTTAGCGAAATCCTTAAAAACTTTGTACGTTTGCATTGCCAGTTCTCTAGAAGGGGATAAAATAACGACACGAGCACCAATTTTACCAGAATGACACTTGAGTTTTTCGATCATTGGCAAAATAAATGCTGCCGTTTTACCGGAACCAGTACGTGCCATCCCCACAATGTCTCTTTTTTGCAAAATCAATGGAATCGTTTTGCGTTGAATTGGAGTTGGTTGCTGAAATCCCTTTCTCTTTATATTACTTATGATAAACTTCGAAAAACCAAAACTTGGGAAACTGCCTTTCTTGAATTTCTTTGTGGCCTCCGCAGTAGTGGAAAAATACTCATTCACGTCATCATCATCACTTTTGGCAGCTCTATCGTCCTCATCGTCTGAAAGCTCCATAACGGGAAACGCTAGATCCTGTTTCCTTGTCTTCTTCTTGGCAGGCTTTGAGTCTTCTTTTTCGTCATCACTGAATTCTATAATATCCTGGGTTTCTTGATTAACAAGATCATCGTCATAATCATCGCTATTTTCATCGCTGCTACTATCACTAGAGTTCAAAGCAATGTCACCAGCGATATCAAACGCTTCACCTTCGTCATCACTGCCCTGCGAGATGGTCTCCTGGCTAAGCTTTCTTTTCAAACCTGTAGCCATTACTTCTTTTCACGTAGATTAAGCTAGCTCTGAGGTAGTAGACAGCTCGAGCAGAGGGTTGTATACTTGATATCAATATATAGTACTTTCTACAAAAGTATTTGAACCCAATCACTTTTTTTCAGCTCATCGCGATGCCTAAAATTTTCATTGTCAGCAAAAATGTAAAGGCGCCAGAATTTCAAGCAGTGAATAAGTCAAAATACAGATTCATGAAAAAAAAGCTGTAATTACATAATACCTATGCTATCGAATCTAGCTAAATTGGCAGTTAAAAGGAATCCAATTGGATACAAACCACAAGTATGGCCTGGAAAATTTGACAACATTGTGATTGCCATGTCGTCTGGGGTGGACTCGTCCGTGTCGGCGGCACTTTTTGCTGGATATCCCAACGCCAAAGGTATTTATATGCAGAATTGGACCAAAGAACAATCTTTAACAGACCCATCAGACGAGCCATGCTATGAGAGGGATTGGAAGGATGTGGTGCGTGTCGCCGAACACTTAAACTTGCCCGTTGAAAGGGTCAATTTTGAAAAAGATTACTGGATAGATGTTTTCGAACCCATGCTACTGCAATACGACCAAGGTTTGACGCCCAACCCGGATATCGGATGCAACAGATTTGTGAAATTCGGGAAGCTACGAGAAGTCTTGGATCAAAAATATGGCTCCAACAACTATTGGCTTGTCACAGGCCATTATGCAAGAGTTTTAGCTGATGTACGTGCTGGTAGTCATCAACATCTTTTGAGGAGTTTTTACACAAAGAAGGATCAAAGTTACTATCTGTCACAAATCAACTTTGATATCTTGGGACAGCTGTTGCTACCAATGGGTCATTTGACGAAACCGGAAGTGCGACGTGTTGCCGACTCGATGCAATTGCCTACAGCGAACAAACCTGATTCTCAGGGGATCTGCTTTGTAAATAACTCACAGCATGGCAAATTTAACAAGTTTCTGCAACATTACCTACCCGATTCCACTGGTAATATAGTCACCGTGGATGAGTCCAGTGGCATCAAAAGAGTGTGGGGCTCACACCAAGGCTTATGGTCATACACAATTGGACAAAAGATCGGCCTTTCAATGCCACAGGGAGATCCAAGATACTCTGGTGCGTGGTATGTAGCTGAGAAACTGAGGGACACAAACGAACTTGTCATTGTGCGAGGCAAAGATCACGACAGTTTGTTGAAAAATCAAGTCACCATTCAGAATTTCAAAATTCTAGGCTGTAGTCCAGAGGAATTTTACGACCTCCTAAATTCTACGTCGGTCAGGGGACATATCACAATGCAATATCGTTCACTTCAGGATCCAATTACTGTCCATTCGTATGAGTTTACGCATAAAGACAAGGGAGAACTTGCCCTTAAATTGAAATTGGAATCCAAGCAACGGGCAATGGCTCCAGGACAATACTGCTGCCTCTACATGGGAGCTAGGGTTCTAGGAAGCGGTCCAATCACTGAAACATTATGAGTTTCATCAACTTATTGACCTTTTCATGATTCATTATGAAGTTAATACCACGTGAGGTTGCAGAAGATGACATAAACCCACACCTGGTGTTATACCAACCAAGAAGAAAGCTCAACAATTCAATCGATTGCATATAAATATTTAACGTTCAATAGCGCTTTTATAGTCCTGCTCTTATGCATACACTCAGCAGTCATAGTAAGTTAGTAAGGATGTCGTTCGAGAGAGAGCTATTAGTGGCAACGCAGGCCGTCCGCAAAGCTTCGCTGTTGACAAAGAGAATTCAGGCACAGGTCATTGCTCATAGAGCTTCTACAACCATCACTAAAAGCGACAATTCGCCAGTAACTGTTGGTGATTACGCTGCTCAAACAATTATCATCAATGCTATCAAGGCAAATTTCCCAGATGATGAAATTGTCGGTGAAGAATCTTCCAAAGGTCTTGAAGATTCATTTGTCAGTGATATTCTACGCGAATTGAACGAGAATGACAAGGTTTTCAATGCCGAATACGACGTCGAAGATCAGAAATTACTTTCCAATTCTGCATTTCCATTGAAGACAATTCAGGACGTGAAAACTGTTATCGATTTTGGAAACTCTAAAGGTGGCAACAAGGGCAGAATTTGGTGCTTGGATCCTATTGATGGTACCAAGGGTTTCTTAAGAGGTGAGCAATTTGCTGTTTGCCTGGCACTGATAATAGATGGTAACCCTAGAATTGGAATCATTGGCTGCCCTAATCTGAGTCTTGAAGATTATGGCGGCAAAGATCTGGAGGGCCATGAACCATTTGGATACATATTTCGTGCCGTAGAAGGCATGGGATCTTTCTATGCTTCAGCAGCTAAAGTTTCCTCTAAGGACTCTACCTTGTGGGCTAAAACACACGTGAGGAAATTGACTAGTACAAACGATATGGTTTCCTTGGAGGGTGTAGAGAAAGGTCACTCTTCTCATGACGAACAATCGCAGATCAAAAGCTCATTAGGTATTTCAAGTTCATTGCATTTAGATTCCCAAGTTAAATACTGTCTTTTGGCTTTAGGTTTAGGAGACGTGTATCTCCGTTTACCGATCAAACTCGACTACCAAGAAAAGATCTGGGACCATGCCGCTGGAAATGTCATTGTAATCGAAGCCGGGGGAATTCATACAAGCGCTATGAAGAACGAACCTTTAGATTTTGGCCAAGGGAGAACTCTACTTACAAAGGGAGTTATAGCCTCTTGCGGCCCTGAAGAACTTCATGATCTGGTCGTTAGAACTTCTGAGAGGTCGATTTCCAGTAGATGAGTATTCGATATGTAAGTTCTTACATATAGACTTATAGACAACTATCTAAGCGGTTGAGTGGCAAGAAATGTCCATTACTTCCTTGTGAATTATCTCAATTTCAAGAGTGAAGATAGTTCAGCAAAGCATTCCCCTTGTTAAAAGCGTTTACATCCAGAGAATGATTCGTTTTCACACATTCAGCTACCGGCGAATTAGATACGGTAAAAAGGAACACCCTGATGTGCACTAAGTATATGCCCGAAAAGTATTTACTATTTCAACAGGTAGTTCTGCAATGCAAACGTATATATAAACTCAGTAAGAACCTACTATCATCGGGTTCATATACGACATAAAGGAAGTTGTAATGAGTACCGAGAGCAGAAACACTGAAAGCTCCAAATAACTGCATTGATCCTGCTGGGAAGTTTACAATAACAAGATTAAAAACTAAATAACAGCCTTATACAGTGCAGGCAGGCGAAACGCAGATACATCAGAAGTTATGCCACCTAAAAATGAGTCTAAAATGGCTAGGGAGATGCTCCTCAAAGCTGAAAAACCTGGGATGGTGAACAAGATCATAATTTATGGCACATTGAAGCAAGCAGACAATAATGGAAAATACCAGTTAATAGAGATGAAATAAGCACTATAATAGGAACTTGTCCTGGTGGATTGAGTTGCTTTAAAGGTTTCCGAATTCTTTATACAATGCTTGTTGCTAAAATTATTCGTGCTGTTTGTAGGTTTTTCATATCGGCCTCAGGTGAGGTCCCTCATAATTTACAAATTTTTGCAAGATATGAATGAGGGTCAACTGAAATATAATTAGAAAAATTCAATATATTAATCTGTAGTTTGGCGAGTATCGGGGCACCAGGGATAGTTTGCAACAAGGGTCTGCAAGCTCTATTATTTTCTCAGCACAGCGAACTATAGGTGATTCAGGAAATTTGCCACCTGTTTTCGCGGTTAGTAAACTGGCGTTGGTGGACCAACTGAATACAGTTGTAGTCGAGGTTGCCGGTAAATCTCGTTTACAGTTCACTAAGCTTCCTGTGAAGTTTGTGGAATTGCGTTCCTTTGTGTGTTGCTCAAACATTAATGTCATCAAGAGAAAAGCGCTGCAAATTTATAGTATAAAGGTGTAGAAAGGGACTAAGATTGCTACATTGATGCCACATAATACCTTTTTCGGAAATTTGGAGGTACCAGGACCGAATGGGACATTGCCAGTACCTCCACAACTTTTGCATAAGAATACCACAACGGTCAACCAGATTCTAGGTCTTCCGGGGATGTTTTCGACATTTAGTGGCCATGACCTCAGGAACTTACGAATATTGGCAATCACGGCTTCATCCTTATCAATAGTTTCATGCGTTGTATCCGTATTTTTTCTTCTGAATATTGATAGAAGGAGACGAACATTCAGGCATGATTTGGTTTTTTTTTTATTTATCTGTGATTTAGTGAAAGCATTCGTGCTTATGATATATCCTTTGGTGATATTGGTGCGCAATGATGTCTATTCTAGTCCCCAATTCTACAATACGTTGGGCTGGTTTACGGCGTATTGCGTAGAAGGTGCAGACTTGGCCATCTTTTTCTTTGCAATTCACTTTGCTTTACTTATATTCAAGCCATCTTGGAAATGGCGTAACAAGAGGTCCAAAAATGTGGAAGGTGGTCTTTACCAGTTCAGAGCATACATCTGGCCAATAACTGCATTGGCTCCCCTTGTACTGGCTAGTCTGGCGTTTGTTAATTTTAAGCTTATAGATACTCAAGACCTCATCGACAATACTGTGGTAGTTCTCGACAATAATAATTATCACTTCGACGATTTCGCTAAATTAGGTGGTTATAAACCGTACAGTGCATGGTGTTACTTACCACCGTTTCCACTTTGGTATAAGCTGGTTTTAAGTTGGGGACCAAGATATTTTGTGATTGTTTTCATATTTGTTCTTTATTTGTCCATATACATCTTCGTAAGAAGACAGAGTAGTAGGATTAAAAGCCAAATTCATGATTTTAAACATAAGCAAGAAGCCGAAAGGGAGAAGGCAAGAATTAAAACCTCCTTAGGCATGCTACTTTGGGGGATTCAAAAATATGTGCTTATCCCATTTTTGCATATTTTGAAAAATTTAAGGAACTTCCTTTTTCTCTCTTTAGAGGATTCTTCAGATTCATCAAGGGGCAAGAGTATTCCGAGCTCTTTGTTCTCCTATCGAGCAGAGGATGATGCTTCTTGCATTTCCAACCATGCAACCAACTCTAATAGAAAATCTGAATATTATGCATCAAAAATGAACGAATCTTCTATTCGGTATGTACCAGGCGTTGCTATGGACGAATCAAAGAACGGTGAAATTTCAAATAATAATAGGGGATTTAAGAGCCTCAGCGATCTTCAAAATATCGCACCAACTGAAGTGAATGCTAATCCAAAGAGGATATCAATAACAGGAAAAGGTTTTTACCACTACAGTGAAAATGATGTAGTGAAAGTTACCAATGAAGCTCATCACGAGGTTCCTGGGCCAAACCAAGGTGATAACTCTTTCCAGACTTTCTTCTCACCTATTGAACAACCTTTTATTAAGAATGATAGTGTAGAAGAGGACAGGATATCTAACGGCCATCAAGAAGTTGGACCTCAAACAGTTGTTCAAGGAGAAAGTACCTTCAATGAAGTTCAAGCTACTTTCCAGAAACAAACTTATGCGGATATGAAAAAACGTAGAATGCAAATTCAAAAAAATTTAAGGTCTATATTCGTCTATCCGTTTTCATATATTGCCATTTGGATTTTCCCTTTGATTGTAGATGCCACACAATACAATATTGAACCTATTCATGGTCCTGTTGTTTGGCTCGTTTACCTAGCGACTATAGCTCAGCCCTTGAATGGCTTTGTGGACGCTGTTGTATTTTTATACAGAGAAAAACCGTGGAAATATTCATGGCGTGATGTTCAAGCGAAGGAATTAGCCGAAAAGTGTCACGCAAAGGGTGATATGGATAGAAAAGACTTATATGAGCTTTATAATAGCGATTGGGGTAGAAAGGGATGGTATTACTGTGGAAGGTTCAAAAAGAAAGAATGCTTGCGTCATAAACCACAAAGATGGAAACGTGCAATATGGTTTGTGAATAGATTTTTCGTAGGTCTCATCAGGAATAATTTCTCATATGAAGATAATTGTGATGACTCCTCTTATTGGAGCCGGTATTACTTACTAGATAGAAATTGTCAACCGACTGACGGCTCAAAAAGCGCCCCTCATGAAAGGCAACTATCGTTCCCTTCGGACTCAACCACGACGAGTGACTGTTTCATCAATGGATTAAGCTACGTCGAGGTTCCCATTTTCTGGAGATTTATACATTTGTTCCCGATGCTGAAGGGCGTCGATTTGGATGAATTAAACCGTGAGTTGCGTTTGAAAACTCTCGGCGATGAATTCTCTGGAAGAACTGCCCCAAGAAATTTGAGCACTCCAGAATGCAGTGCTAATATGAGTATTTTCAAGCCAAATTATTCCGTCGGTGGCTCTGGAAAAACAGGATTTTCCCAAGAGAAGTTCCACCTTGAACCCTCGTATACTCATGATAATTTCAACTTGAATACTGATTTTAGCGATGTAGTAAAAAATCTGGCACCAACTTCCATGGATGCTCATAATCATGATGATGAAAACAAAGTCCAAACCAATGATGATATGGATATGATGGCATTCTTAAAAGGTTCAAGTTCATTAGCATGAAAAAGGACTATAAAAATTAATAATAGTAATTAAATAACAATAATCTAAAAAAATAATAGTAGTATATAACAAGTAGCTCCCCTGCTTTCTTTTAATGATCAGTCTTCCTTTGGACAAGCATATTGGCTTTTGTTAAATAAATCAAGATTTCAGAAGTTCGAAATAAAGGGTTACTGAAGTCGGAGAGCTCAAATAAGACAATAATGGGATATCTAACAGAATAAATAAAAAAGAGAAATGAAAGAAGAGAAGAAAACCTATATTACCAGCTTCAATTGCGCTAAAAAGTTCCCTTTCGAGGATCAAGATGCCTCATCTAAGATACTGGCACGTTTGCTACCGGAGAGTTCAACACACGATGTCTACGCTTTGGGGTTTCAAGAGCTGGTCTCTACTTGGGAAGCGTCCTTTCCAACTGTAGTGAAACCATTGGTTGAGCACTTATCTACTCTGGCACTGAACTCTATTAATTCTCGCTCTCGGACTAGGAAGTATGAGGTGGTTGCAGCTACATCCACGGGTGCAGTTGCTCTAATGGTCATCGCAGATGCAACTTTCAAAGTACAAGGGGTTGTCTCCAGCAATTACAAATGTGGATTATTCAACTCAAGTCTCAAGGGCTCTGCAACAGTATGTTGCACGTTAGGAAAGCCCCAACAGGCTACTTCGAACGAAACATTTACATTTATTTGTTCACATCTAAACGCTAATGAAGGACCGGAGAACGCGTTGCTTAGAGTTTCCAATTATAGAGAAATTATGGGCTCTTGTGCCTTAGATCTTAGATCAACACTTTTCAAGGCAGGCCATGTATTTTTCTTGGGTGATTTGAACTTTCGTGTTAACGGTTGGCATGATATGGAAACGGATTATTCGGATAGTACCATCTTAGCTCAGATGTTAACAAATCATGAGGAACTCAATCAGTTGCGGAAAGATGGAAAAGTATTCGAAGGGTTCACAGAGTCTCCGATAACTTTTCCGCCAACATACAAATACTTGACGTTAAAACAAAGTGCACTTAACCACAAAAGGACACCATCTTGGTGTGATCGTGTACTTTATAGGAAATACCAACCAGGTACTTATAGCTGTACCAAATATGAATCTATCGACAGGTTTCCGGAATTGCAATTTACTGATCATCAGGCTGTTGCGTTAGATATCAATGTACCCGCTATAGCATTTGATGAGCCGCTTGTTATTGAAGCCACCGTTATTTCAAGTAACCAGAAGAGCGTTGGAAACATTGCGGATCTCTGCATAGGCTACATCGGATGGTTCATTTATTTAAGAGTATACTATGGACTTTTGTTTGGATTGGCGTTGTTTATTTTGTATAAGGTTTTTTAGAGCTTTAAAGTACATACCACAAGAAATTCACGGGGAGGGAAGGCCGAATAACTGGTAGCTAATAGTTGCATTTGAAATTTTGAGAGTAGCGTGTCTCATTCTCATTTTCAGATTACTTTTTTTTAGCACTTCGAGATTACAAGTATAATTAATGAAAACACGAACAATTTAAAAATCAGTTTCAACTTTCGTATTAAAGTTGGCCATTGTGATAATACATGCTCTCGAGAGCAATCAAGATTGACAGATTTTGGGCTAAAGCTATGTCAGAGAGTAAGAGCGTGATTGGCACTTTATCTTCAACAAATGTCACGGAGAATTCTACAGATGACTTTAACCAAGTACTACAAAAGGAAATAAAAGTAGCAAAAGAAGAGCAGCGTAATAAATTCAAAAGGAAAAAAATCAAGAAAAGATCTACTGAGGAATTTCGTGATGAGTCTGGCTTCAAGATACGATCAGTCGACATTAATCGTCAAAAAAATAAACAAATTGATCCGGACTATGAGGTTATCATTGATGGGCCTCTGAGGAAAATAATACCGTATTATTTCACGTATAAAACGTTCTGTAAGCTGAGATGGAGAGACAGAAATCTTTACGAGGTATTCATTGATGAGTTCAGAGATCGGGAGAGTGCTTATTACAAGAAGACCATTGCTAGTGGTTCAGTATTCCTCAATGATAAGCCTGCAAACCTTGATAGTATTATCAGGAATGGGGATCTCATCACTCATAAAGTACATCGCCATGAGCCCCCTGTGACATCGAGACCCATAAAAGTAGTATTTGAAAGTGATGACCTTCTAGTCATTGACAAGCCATGTGGAATTCCAGTACACCCAACAGGACGTTTTAGATTTAACAGTATCACCAAAATACTTGAGAAGCAGCTAAAAAGAACAGTCCATCCATGCAACAGGCTAGACAGATTAACAAGTGGTCTAATGTTCATGGCAAAAACTCCCCAGGGCGCTGACGAAATGGCTGACCAATTGAAATGTAGAGAAGTTACAAAAGAGTACGCCGCAAGGGTCATTGGCGAATTTCCCTTGGGAGAAATTGTTGTGGATATGCCACTCAAATCAGTTGAACCAAAGCTCGGTTTAAATGCAGTTTGCGACATGAGTGACGAGAGTGCCAAACATGCAAAAACAGTTTTCCAGCGGCTAAGTTATGATGGCGAAACGAGTGTTGTCAAATGTAAGCCTTTGACAGGAAGAACTCACCAAATAAGAGTTCATTTACAGTATTTGGGTCATCCAATCGCAAATGATCCTCTTTATTCTAATGCGAACGCATGGGGCCCAAATCTGGGAAAACATGGTCAGGCCGACATGAAGCAGGTGATGACTGAGCTCAACGAAGTTGGCAGAACAAAACCAGCCTCTAGTTGGTTGAAACCTGATTCAAAAGGTGAAGTGTTGCTCGGTGAAAAGTGCAAAGAGTGTGATACCGATCTCTACACTGATCCTGGTCCAAATGATCTAGATCTATGGCTTCATGCATATAGGTATGAGTCGACCGAGATAAACCCAGATACAAATGATTTAAAGTGGAGTTACCGTACTGAGCTTCCAGAGTGGGCATTAGACTCCCACAAAAAATATATGGAATTGGCAATCAAAGAAGCAGCCAAATGCGGCCCCACAACGACTGCTTTCAGTGTTGGTGCAGTGCTTGTGAGTGGGACTGAAATATTATCTACAGGGTACTCTAGAGAGTTACCGGGCAATACCCACGCTGAACAATGCGCTCTTGATAAATATGCTGAAAAGACCGGAGGTAAAGATTTGCCTGAGGGAACGGTAATTTACACTACTATGGAACCGTGTTCATTCAGGCTAAGTGGTAACCTGCCATGCGTACAAAGAATAATAAATACCAAAAAGATAAAAACAGTATTCGTTGGCGTTGTGGAGCCTGACACTTTTGTTAAAGACAACACTAGTTCAGCTATTCTTCAAGCGCATAATATTGACTATTTTCAACTGCCAGGCTATGAAGATTTAATCACCGCAATTGCATTCAAAGGACATGAAGATAAGACTGGTTGAGTTTTATTTTTTGAGGAGTTGTTTCTTCAATTAGAAAAGTAGAACACTCTTTGAATCCTTCGTGTCTCACACTTGGATTCCTAATTTTCATTGACAGCCAATAACTGGTAGAACGAATGAAATGAGAGATATTGGCCTATGCCATTGTATATATAGCTTGATACATCGTAAGAACTTATTAATATCAGTATTATAGTTTTCAACGAGGACTTTTCTCTTGGTTTGAGCGGTCGCACTTTAATTGGAAATTTCAAATGTTTAAGGCAATGCAACTTCGAAGACAAGCTGATCTCTAGGAGTGAGAGCCCAATTGAGTTAAGAATACACAAACCTGTTCTGCAAAGTCAATGTCTAAAAAAAGAGGAGCAAAGCCGAAGGGGCTTCCTCTCTTTGGAAGAGGGAAGGAACAAACACAGTTTCTTGAAGCGCTGAAGTTGTATGAAGGCAAGAGCTACAAAAAATCCATCAAAATTTTGGATGGTGTGCTAAAAAAGGACTCTCATTTCGTGGATGCATTGGCACTCAAGGGATTGGATTTACTCTCTACTGGTGAAAAGACTGAAGCAAGCAGCTTGATTAAGAATGCATTGAGCAAAATTGAAGGTACCACGGCGTCGCCTATTTGTTGCCATGTTTTAGGTATTTACATGCGGACATCAAAAAATTATGCGGAGTCTGCTAAATGGTTTCACGCATCTTTGAATAATGGCTCGAATAATATGCAGATTTATAGAGATTTGGCCTCATTGGAGTCACAAATCGGGGATTTTAAAGGTGCACTAGTGTCAAGAAAAAAGTATTGGGAATCATTCCCAGGCTATCGTTCTAACTGGACGTCGCTTGCCATAGCCCAAGATATGAATGGAGAGCATCAGCAGGCCGTCAATACTTTAACTCAGTTCGAGAAGCTTGTTGAGGGAAAAATCGGTGACAGTGAACTCTACGAGCATAATGAATGCCTTCTTTACAAAAATGACATATTATACAGGGCTGCAGGTGACAACAAGGGTAAGCTTGTTAATGCTATGAGTAACCTTAAAGCGATTGAACCTTCTGTTTATGACAAATATGATCTCCTAGAGTTGAAGGCTTCTATTCATATGAAGATGGGCGAGCTTAAGGAAGCTTCCAAAGTTTACAGAATGCTGATAAAGAGGAATCCTGATAATTTCACTTACTACCGTTTGTTGGAGATTTCTCTCGGTATTCATGGTGATAACAACTTGAGGAAGACCCTTTATGAGAAGCTACAAAAGTTCTATCCCAGGAGTGAACCACCTAAATTTATGCCATTGACTTTCACCGAAAATGTAGATGAATTAGAGACTAAGTTGGAGGAGTACGTGAGACCACAATTAGCACGCGGTGTCCCTGCCACTTTTTGTAACGTGAAGCCGTTGTATCGCAACAGAAGATCGATAGTTGCTCCTTTGCTCGAGAAGATAGTCTCCAATTATTTTAAGGAGTTGAACCCAACTAATGATCCACTACCTTATATATGGACATGTTATTACTTGGCCCAACACTATTTGTTCATGAAAGATTTCCAAAAGTCACAAGACTTCATCGATAAAGCAATCAAACACACCCCAACTTTGGTTGAACTATATATTTTTAAAGGCCGTGTACTAAAACACCTCGGATTATTGGATGAAGCGGCTGAAACTTTGGAAAGAGGAAGAAAATTGGATCTTCAAGATAGGTTTATTAACACCAAGACGGTCAAATATTATTTGAGAGCCAAAAACATCGAAAAGGCAGTCGAAATAGCTTCGTTGTTTACAAAGAATGACGAGTCAGTAAATGGAGTTAAGGACTTGCATCAGGTCGAGGCAGCTTGGTTCATAATAGAGCAAGCTGAAGCATACTACAAGCTTTACAGAGACTCCGAAAGAAAATTGAAAGAATATCTCAACGAAATGAGCACCAAAAAATCTGCAGAAAAAGAAGAAAATAATAAAAACGGAACTGATGAAACTGGAGAAAATTTCATTCGTGTCTTAAAGAATTATGAGTGGCAAGTCAATAAGTACTGTGGATTATCTTTGAAGAGATTTTACGCAATCAGCAAAATTTATCAACAATTTGAAGATGATCAAATGGATTTTCATTCATACTGTATGAGAAAGGGGACACCAAGAGCATACGTAGATATGTTGAAGTGGGGTAAGACTATTTACACGCAACCAATTTACGTTCGTGCTATGAAGGGTGCTTTCAAAATTTACAACAAGCTTTACAATGATTCCAAAAATCTCAATGAGAATGAACAAATTGAAAATCTTGTGGAAAAGGTGATGCAAGAGCACTCCAAGAAGTCAAAAAAAGAGAATTCTGTCTTGAACAAGCGTAAGGAAGAGGAGAAGAAAACTGTTATTGCATATCCTGAATCGGATGATAAAGATCCGTATGGTATAGATTTAGTCAAATCTAACTCACCAATGGATGCGTTTATGGAACAGTTTTATGAAAACTATAATCGCCAGGCCAAGGAACAAGAAAGAGACTATGAATTTGAGTTCGATTACCAATATTCAAACGGTAAGTTAGCTTTGTGCCTATCTGCCTTATCAAAGTATACAAAATATGGGCATAATTCAGGCCTCATTGGTGCTATGACAATAGTACTTTTATTAGCTACAAAAGAAGATACCAAGTTTGATACCATTGCCAAAAAAGTTGCCTTGAAAGGTTGTGAAAGCATCATCGAAAAATTTCCAGTTCATGAAAGAGACAACAGTGATTTCGACTGGCTAGATTTCTTCCAAAAAAATTTCGATTATCACAATCTACATGCTCTGTTGTTTCTTCATCAATACAAAGTTGTGGAATCTTCAAGGACAAAAGAGTTAATTTTGAACGAGTTAGCAAATAAAGAACCACTCATACAAAATACAGTTTTGCAATATGAGATTTGAAGCTATATATACAAGTACAAAGACACTTCATTCGGTTCAACGTCGTTGAAGTTTATGTTTATACTTAATTTTTTTTGTATCTGAAATATCATTTAAGATCCGCCGCGAACAAAAAGGCACTTAGAATGGTCAAACAACGTAGGATAAGATAACGCTATAGCAGTTCGATTCCGCAACAGGTCTGCTCATAGATCTACAAGCTACTGGAAGAATGACTTCTTTTCCAGAATCAGTACCTTCGTCGGTAACTTCAACGGCCAGTAATCAGATAAACAAGATGGACCGAAAACGCAGGGATAACATCAATGACAGCATTCAACAACTTTTGACCATGATACCAACTGAATATTTTGAGGAATTTTACAGGAAGGCTTCGGCACAGCAGGACGTGGAATCTCTTGATGGTGACACTCCACTTAGTGCAGCGACTCCCAAAGGAAGTGTTGGCAATAGCTCTAAGGTGAAGGGTTCAGGTACAAGGGACGGTAAACCGAACAAGGGTCAAATCCTGACTCAGGCCGTCGAATATATCACACGGCTCCAGAACGAAGTTGACACAAGGAATAGAGAAGAAGTTGAATTGATTTTAAAAGTTCAAGGACTGAGTGCCAAAACAGGAACTATTGTCAATGACGTCAATCTTGAGAATACCAGTGCAGAAGTCGCACTGGCAAAAATTGGTGTAGGTCCTCTGGCTGGTGAGATACCTGCAACGAGCGATCGCGGTGAAGACGCTGAATTACAAGAAACTCAGTCAATATCGCAACCACCACAGTCACAGTTTCCACAAGACTCACACCCGCCTCCGCCGCATGTTAGCAGTTTTGAATACGGCGGTTACTCAGAGTATGGAAACGGTAACTAGAGAGATTACAGACTTTTTAGACTATCAAGATGTCCATAAGTGCACCAAAAGTAATGTCGTTTAATCACATATCAAGATACTATTCATATAATCGTCACTTCTGACGTTTCATATGGACTTCTGGCCTCTAAAAAAAATCTTTGAATCACGAAAAAAACAGAGGATGAATAATTATAGATTATCTTTAATCTTCGAAGGCCTGTTGAGTGGTCTCAGTGGAATTTAGGGTCAAAATGGAAGGCAGAGATGTTGTAGGGAGTATTTCAACCCCCCCGAGTTCTGGTAACGAGCATCAATCAGCCAAAATTTCGCGTTTTGTGGGGGTGTCAGAGCACGACTCATCAGCGGTGAAGGAGCTGGCTAATCAAAGTGATAAGATGACAGATGATATGGAACCTTCAAGGAAGAGACCCAAGTTGGAGCTCACGGATATCAATGCTCCAAATAAGGTTGCAGTAGCGGAAAACGGTACCACGGTAGCGGGAACTACTTCGGAACTCTTTACTGACGGTGACGACGATATTGAAGAGAAAGGCCGAATCCCTCACACAGGTGAATTAGTTTCGTCCTTGAATAATGGCGATGGCGATGTAGATTCTATCGAACTACCGGCTAGTAGCACTGGAAAAAATGATATTCTGGCTCCGATCGTACCTTCAAGTACCGTTTCTATAGGTAAAGATCCGACGACGGGAAAATACGTATTACCACAGATAACAAAAGAGGACTCTATAAATGCGCGAATGTATCTGAAATACTATGGACTCAGAACATTTTTGGACACTTACCTACCGGAGGAGTTGAATTCTTTATATATCTATTTTCTGATCAAGCTTTTGGGCTTTGAAATCAAGGACCGTGAAATGATGAACGTAATTTATAAATATGTGCAACCTACGTGGTCAATGAATGGGACTAGTGGTGAAAACATAGAATATTCCAAGGTAACTTTTGATGACCCTTTGGAGAAAAAACATGCAGTACGTTTGATTAAAGATTTACAAAAGGCGATCAACAAGGTACTCTGCACAAGGTTGAGACTTGCAAAATTTTCGACCATTGATACATTTGTTGAAAAACTGAAAACTGCTAAACGAATTGTTGTATTAACAGGTGCAGGTGTTTCGACGTCGCTGGGTATACCAGATTTCAGATCATCTGAAGGTTTTTATTCTAAAATTCGACATTTGGGTCTTGACGACCCACAAGATGTCTTCAATTATGATATTTTCATGCAAGACCCTTCTGTTTTTTATAATATAGCTCATATGGTTTTACCACCTGAAAACCTGTACTCACCGTTGCATAGCTTTATCAAAATGCTACAAGATAAAGGAAAGTTATTGAGAAATTATACACAAAATATTGACAACCTGGAATCTTACGCAGGAATCAAACCAGAAAAATTAGTTCAATGTCATGGTTCATTTGCTACTGCATCATGTATTACTTGCCATTGGAAATTACCGGGAGAGAAGATTTTTGCGAATATTAGAAACTTAGAATTGCCACTATGCCCGTATTGCTATCAAAAGAGAAGGGAGTATTTTCCAAGCACGGATGGTTTAGATAGTGAGACTGCCAATATCGGGCATGGTAATATGCCACATCATGCTCTGAAATCATATGGTGTATTGAAACCAGATATAACATTTTTTGGAGAAGCTTTGCCCTCAAAATTCCATAAAACCATTCGAGAGGATGTTCTGAAGTGTGATCTGCTAATCTGTATTGGAACAAGTTTGAAGGTGGCCCCAGTTTCTGAAATTGTCAATATGTTACCTGCTCATGTACCCCAAGTTCTAATAAACAGAGACCCTGTGAAGCACGCAGAATTCGATTTAAATCTTTTGGGATTTTGCGATGATGTCGCTGCATTAGTGGCTCAGAAATGTGGATGGGATATACCACATGAAAAGTGGGACACATTAAAGCAAAAAAAGTTCTCTTGCAAAGAAACTGATAAAGGTGTGCTGAATATAACTCCTGATGCCTCCTAATGCATTTGTAATTAGCCATATACTTATTCTAAATAACTAGAAAATGCAAAGATTTAACGACAACATAAATACTTCCGTTGGCTCTACAAAATTGTATCTTATGAACGCGGACTTAATTCACACAGAAAAAAAAATGAAAGTTATAAGTTCATCTCATCTCATCGATTTAAGGCACAAAATAGGAGCAAAGAGTCAAGATGGATTACCAAAATAGAGCTGGCTCCAAGAAGGGTACTGGTGGGCTTGTTTCCGATGCACAAGAGAACTTGTCTAGACGGAAACAGGTAGAAAACTTATTGCGAGATGGTGAAGAGGTTCCATACACATTTCAACAGGAGAAAGGCGAAGATGATACATTGAAGAAGAATCCATATATTTACAGAAACCATTCCGGAAAGCTAGTTTGCAAACTTTGCAATACCATGCACATGTCATGGTCCAGCGTAGAACGCCACATCAACGGTAAGAAACATGCGCTCAATCTTATTAGACGTGGAAACCAGTTAGAGAAGCATATGTCACAGAGGAGCGGGGTCGAGCAATCACAGGAGGAAATAGAGTTCAAGCATGAAGTAGAGTCAAGAAAGCTAGCGCTAAAATCTAATGCTATGGTACCGAGCTTGAAAAAGGCATTTGTCCAAAATCAAGAGAATAAAAAAATAGGTATCGCTGTTCAGGTAGATTACAGCAGCATTCCAGCAGACTACTCATCTGTTGATGGAGCAGCATACTCCCCACTCATACGTATAGTTACTGGATTGGAACTATCAGATGAAGAAAAAAAGGACAAGAAGTATCTCGTAATTGCATATGAACCATTTGAGAACGTCGGAATCGAGCTGCCTTCGGACAAAGAAGTTATTATGAATGACAACCACCTAAATTTTGATGCCGTCGATGAATTAAACGAGAAATGTGCACTTTGGGACAACAACTCAAAGGTGTTCTATGTCCAAGTTTTCTTCCAATAATTTTACATAATGCAGCGCGGTGCATGATATATAATGAATAAATGCTACTCTGAACTCATATTTTCTATCATAGATTTCATATATTTATTGATATGACCTGCTAATAGAGAATATTCCAATTCAACGGAATCCACTTCTTTCTGAGATTCTGCTTGGAGATCTTGCATTTTTGTCTCAAAGTATTTAAGTTCACCAGATAAGATGTCATTTTCAATACGCGATTCGGTCTGTTGAAGCTCAGGAACTACTTCATCTAAATATTTTCTGTGCAACTGCTTAATTTCAAGGGAGTTGTGTTCATAATCGGTTCGTGACTTCTGTACGAGCTCCTCCAGCTTTGTCTTCGAACTGTCCAGTTGATCTTGAAGCAGGGACACCTTTGTTAAAACACCTGAGGATAATAAACTAGACATCTTATCTTGCCGTATAGTCAGCTGTTGTTTGAGTTCTTCAAGACCAAGTTCCTTTTTATGAGCTTCCTGTAATTCAATTGTCACAATACGCAAAACGTCATAGAGCTCTTCAATAACGCGTTGGAAGGTGAGCTTAGAAATATTTAAGTTTTCCTGCAGGCTGCGAAGTTTAGATAATTTTGTTTTATTTGTGTGAAGCAGGTCTTTAAGCTCTTCTATAATTTTTTCTAGACCTTCGATATTAGCTTCTGAATGCCTTTGTAGTTTTTCTCTTTCCGACTCTAGTTCAACAATTTGAAATCCGAGCGACTCCAATTCCTTTAACAATTTCTGCTTTTCTCCTTTGTAGTTGTTATAGTCGATCGAAAGAGTCTCCTGGATTTGGGTCAATTTTTTCAACTGAACCTCTATGTTTCTATTGTTGGCCTCCAACGCTTTAAGTTCATCTCCATCATTCACACCAACAACCGTTCGAACCAGTTTTTCGTCATCTTCGTATTGTTTTATCTGCTGCTGAAGCAGATTAAAATCGTCAAACCTCGATCGTAGTTGCCCCAAAAGGGCTTCTGTCTGTGAGATAAATCTGTTGCAGTCGAACATTCTTTCTTCACGAAATCTCGCATAATTTACAACAGCACTCAGAAGTCTTCTTGTCCTCTGAGCATCAGGTTTGTAAAGATCCAATATATTAAAATCAGTAACTCCTATATTTTGGAAGAATTTGTAACAAACTTTGTTCAATACCAACACCTGTAGAGTATCTGAATAAGGACTATCATCTTCATTGTAATCTCTATGTTCCGCGCCAACTTGATTGCCATCATAAGATTGTCCACCACCTTCTCTAATCATTGCAGCATCAGCTGATACACCCATGAAACTGTCAATGATCTGCTTATACAGTGTTATCATCCATTTTGATGTTGGTCTGGAAATGCTCTCCTCAGTTGCAAGTGAGAAGTCACAACTTTGTAAACATATGGCTAACTCAGACGTATCCAGCAATGGAAATACATCATCGCTCATATCTATATGGAATCCTTAAGCCTCATCTACTTTTCAACAGATTATTACCCGTTTGTTTGTTGTTATGAATATTTATTTATGTTTATAATTGATTCGCGCCTTACTTAAGAAACTGCAAGATACTACTATATGCGTATGATAATACAAAAGTTTTCCAACTATCCTTGCTGAGTATAAAATCGCTATTGAGTAAACTTGGAAGTTGCATTGAAGTTACAGAGGTGTAAGTCACAGAAAACATATTCAATTGAGTGAACTAATTCTAAAGATTAAGAAATATTATATCAATTGCAAATTTGCTGGAATTAACACCAATTTCCCAATATCTGAGTTACAGTATCCTTATTTGCTATGATCAGAAAAGTTGCTGTCATTGGAGGGGGACCGGCTGGTATAGTCACAGTGTACAATTCGATCAAAGCTAACGAAAAGTCAGATTTCCCCATCGAATGTATTGGATTTGAGGCTAAAGGAAAGCTGGGTGGTGTTTGGAGCGATACTCCTGGAGAGTCATTTGAAGACTATCCAACAACATTTCAAAGATTGGCTTCCTTGAATGATGAAAAGTTTGCGACCAGTGATCGCGATCTTTTTTATTCCAAATCACCCCTCGTTGCTCCAAATGGACATACGATCAATTTGAAGGGGCTATCAGATACCTCTCACTCCAGACCATTAAAACTGGCTAGGGAGAGCGACCTTCCTAGAGATGGACTCTTCTTCACAACAAAGACTGGTTTGTACGACAACTTTTTCGGCAATGTCCCAGACGAGTTAATGCGATTCGAGGATACATCTGTGCACGATCCGCAATATGATGCACAAAACTCCTCCTTGTCCCCACTTATAGATCTGGCAAGAATTCAACAGCATCTCCACAGGTTCATAAATCAAAACAAGTTGAAAAACAGCTTTCGATTGTATACGAGCGTGGAATATGTAGACAAGCTGGGAGCCGACAGTTGGATTATAGTCGCTAAGAGATCTCTTCCAGAAAATAATCATGATGAATGGTATCTAGAAAGGTTTGACGCTGTAGTAATTTGCACAGGGCATTTTCAGATGCCTTACGTTCCATTCTATATGAGCCGTCCTAATGAAAAAAGTACCAGCGGTACTGGTATTCATCAGTATAACTGTAAATTTCCCGGAAACCTCGTTCACGTCAGGGACATCGATTCATGGAACCATAGGACCTTGCCACACTTCAAAGAGAAGGCAAAATACAAGCGGATTTTGATTGTTGGTAAAAGTTTCAGTTGCATGGACGTTCTCAAAAAGATCATAAATCTCAGAGACTCAGTTGGTTTGGAAATAGTTATATCTACAGATATACCACCTTCTCCTGAAAATAAACAGAATCCATTCTACTGGTTCGATGTTTGGCTTTCTCAAACGGATAAAGTTATACTGAAGCCACAGATTTCCAAATTTATGAGCGATACTCCATCACCTACTGTACAATTCGTCGACGGAACCGAACTACAAGGCATAGATAACATAATATTTGCCACGGGGTATCTATTTAGCTTTCCCTTTTTATCGAGCGCTTTACTAGATAACTGTAAGGTACTCATAACGCCTGATCCAAGAAACCTGGATGGCATGCCTTCAAATATCTCGAGAATCACCGGCCTGTATTTGCACACCTTTTCAATTGCCGA
This sequence comes from Zygotorulaspora mrakii, assembly GCF_013402915.1. Classification (NCBI taxonomy): domain Eukaryota; kingdom Fungi; phylum Ascomycota; class Saccharomycetes; order Saccharomycetales; family Saccharomycetaceae; genus Zygotorulaspora; species Zygotorulaspora mrakii. The sequence goes on from NC_050721.1 coordinate 568,820, forward strand.
ACCTACGCTTGCTTTCTGCGGGGTGTCAAGTAATGCGAACTTCCAATCGTTTCACATATCTGCGAAGGCTATTATTGGTGCTTTTACGAAATTCAATAAACTATCCTATGAACAGAAACCGCAGGACTACCCATACTACGATTCAATTTGGAGGCAGATTTTACCACCCATCGACAAACAACTGGAATGGTCTAGGAATAGGCTTTCTCAGACAGGCAATAATGGCTCTTTCCATTTCTACTACCCCTTGCCTTCCTTATTAAAAGACTGGCTACAGCCGTGCAGTCTATTATTTCCAGAAGGCGATAATGCTGCAAAATTATTCCCTACAGATTCTCAGCAATTATCAATCAAGGGAATTGAAAAGCTACGTGATATATTTCTCGAAGTCATGGAGTAACTGATTGAAAAAGTATTCATTGCTTCTTTATAGATATTTATTTTAGATATGTTAATATATGATTTTTTGTTTTTGTTTACTGTTTCTATATCAGGAAAAATACGAAAAATCAGATCAAGAATCACATTTGAAGAGCAGATCTGAACCAAAAGAGCTATCACAGTTCTTGATCACAGGGGGTTTTCTGCTTCAAAGCTGCGTCAACATAGCACTTAAAAGTAAACAGACCATATTGACCTATTGAAAACCTCACCATGGCCATGTACACTGAGCGGTCGCCCCAGAAGGTTATGTTGAATTCCCAACGACTATCTGCGATGATTGATTCATTAAATGACTATAAAGATGATGATGAGCATATCCTAAAATCGTTTAAATCAACCAGTCCATATAAAGAGATACGTGAGATTGAGCAACTCGGAACTCCAAAAGCATGGGAAGCCACAGGGAAAATGATGTCGCCCGGCGGCGGCCAATCATCCACAACTTCCTTCGACAACAGACACAGCATGATATCGAACTATTCTGGGGTTGTGCATGAAGGTGTTGAAGTTTCATACATTGTTCAAAATCAAGGCACAACTCCACCGAGTTTACCAGCATTGCCTTCCCAGAAGGCACTCGACGAACAGGAAGAAGTGGTGGTTCGGACAATACCTAATGCCAAAGCCGTGAGTCGTCTAGACTCAACCGCCTCTACCGAATCCGCAACCTCAAACTATTCAGAGAAAACTAAGACGGTAAAAAGTAGTGGAGATCAATCTTTGAGACTCTTGCCAGTAAATAGACGTCAAATGGCTGCATCATCCATCGGATCCGGAAATCTAGCAAGCGAAAGTGGCTCCTCATACTATCAGCATATCAAAGATGAAGAGAAGGATCAAGTGTTGCAAAAGATAAACTCTGAAGACCTGACAGGAGATAGTGCAGAAATACATAATAAGAATGCTACTACTGGGACGGATAGCAGTGATAACTATTCGATTGCAACTAGTATTATCCCGCCTCTCTCAACCAGTGTTCAAGGTAAAGACGAAGGCAGCCTTCCAGTACGCTCGGAGACAAATTCATTCAACCCAACGATTCCTCCCAGAAATAAAAACAGGCCGAATTCAAGGCTCTTCATTCGCGACACACTAGATGATATTGAAAGTCAGCTAATGGAACAGATGAAAGATCCCATTGCAATGACGAAGAACTCAGCTGAAATAACAAGAACGAGTTCTACTACCAATAAATCAGACACATACTTCTCCGCTGCAAGTTTTCAGGAACACGATGATCAAGACATTCATGAGGACATGGAAAATTCGGTACACGTGGATCCTAAAAATACAAGTTGTGAAGATCAAACGTACTTGCAAAGACCGCTGCCTACAGTTCCTGGCGAATCGGGATTGGACAGGGATTCGACTATTCGTGCAAAATCTTCGAGTTCTAGAAAAACAACAAAGGATGAAACAAAGTCAAATGCTTCTGACTATGAGGACCAGTTTGAAGATATTGAAGATCCTGACCGAGTAAACATTGATCAGCATTCAAAGAATCCTCGAGGCCCTTCAAAGAAAATAAGCAGAAAGGGACAGTCTACGAAAAAGAAAGATTATAAAAAGAGACAGGAGATAAGGTCATTTGACGTTGATACACTATCTCAATTATTAAATGTTACCAAGGGAACACTTATTGGTGCTGAATTCGCGAATCTAGGAATAAAAGTAGAAGAAAAGCGGGCTTTAGAAAGGCTGGTTGACTCACTATCAAGACTTACAGCTGACATGGTTTTGGATCCCGAACGCTATCAAGAGGGTCTGAAGAGGCTAGACAAGGCAACTCGCGCACTAGAAGGCTTTTAATCACAACTCCAGCACAGGGCCAAAAGGGCTCTACAATGAACACATCGGTTTCATCTCACATCCACTAGACAACTCTCCTCCCTTCTTAAAATTTCATATTACAGTTATATTATGTACTCTATTGATTTCAGTTTCCTTAATTTTTTTTCAATAATATATAGTCGCTTGATCGATACTCAATTATCAATTTGATCGAAAAAAAACATAAGTTAATTATTAGATATCTGAAACTGAGAAATTAACAAAAGGTGTTCTAGCACTAATGCTACGCATTAAGGGTTTGGTAAGACTTTTTGAATGTCGCAATCTCCACCATTGCAATGTTGCTAGACAAAAGGTCGACCGGCCAGATGCAAGTCGAATAGGACAAGCAAATCATTTCAAAGATGAGGAGGATGTGACTAGTGTCCAAGAGAGAGCCCTGTTCGAACAAGTTTTTGAGAATATTATGAAAAAGGAAGAACTGCGTAAAAAAAATTCCAGTGACATTTTTCTGGATGCATTTTCGATCGATACAAGCGATGGCAGGTCAGAAAATGGAAGTGATGGAAAGCGGTTGCAGGTGGTGTTTGAAAAGAAAAATGAAGAGATACAAGCAACGGATAAAAAGCTTTTCGACTTCTTCAAAAACACCAGTGGAAATAGCGGCTCGGGTGATATAGGGGAATCCGCTAAATTGACGACGGACGATATAAGGAATTATCCCGTCTCATTGGTGTCAAGCATATTCGCCGATACGCATGAAAAAAATGCCAATGAGACAACATCACTTTCATCTGGAAAGTTTCTAAAAAATATGGTTGAGTCGCCAACGAAGGAAATTCGATTCCAAACCGGATTAGATTTGAGACTGAGTAAAGAAGTTCTCAAAAAACTTGAAGCCAAAGAAAGATTCAAAGCTGCCATTGGAGATGTTTTAAAACCTTATCTTTCACTAACCTATGAGAAAATTGAGACAGATTATGACTTATTAGAATACGTACGAACTCTGTTGCATCAGTATACGAACAGAGACAAGTCAAGCGATGTTACCGAGATCAGCTCACCGGACAGTATCCTTACACAAATAAGTGAACAATGTGAAGTTAACAATAAAGTGTTACCGCAGCCTTACAGAATAACATTACCGTACATTTTAGTGAATTTACTGCAATGCAAAGAGTTCAATTTCCCCTCCGAGAGAAACTACACCATAGCTTCATATATTTACAGGGAATGCAAGAGAAATGCGGACATATCACTATATCTTAATGTTTGTAATGTCGACTTTTACAATTTATTACTCAAGCTGTCCTGGGATAACTTTAGAGAAATACATCAGCTAAAACAGCTTACTACGGAAATGAGTATAAATGGGATAAGAGGTGATATTCATACAATAGAAATACTTGACAAAGTTGTTCATGATCTAAGACATTTAAACGACGGTATCTTCGACGAAGAGACGGGGAAGATTGAGGGGAATCAATTAGCCATCGGAGTAGTATGGTGCAGAGAGAATAGCATGGACTTGATGACTGTGGAAAACTATTTAAAAAAACTAAAAGAGAGCCTCATATAAATTTCGGGACTCATAGCTTGTATATAGACATATGTCGTTTATCTATTAATGGTTCAATATTAAATTCACGTGATTTTAATATTGCATATTAATAATAATTACATGAAATAGTTGTCGGCTATCGTTGTAAATAACAGCAATGCTCTGTATATGTGCCCAGATCTAGTTTAAATGCATCATAATGGGGTTGGGAAGTGTCTCCGAGTTTTGCTACAACTTGACAGAATCATATCTTAGTATAAAGAACAACACTGAGATAATAAGCGAGACGCAAAATGCAATCAGATTGACTAGACGCTATCTATTGGAGGATATCTTCACTTTATGGAATCCACTTAACTCTGAGATATCATTTTCGTACAATGGGGGGAAGGATTGTCAGGTATTACTGCTCATTTACTTGGGCTGTCTGTGGGAGTTCTTTCAAATGCATACGAGGGCATCACAGTTTGACGCTAAATACCACCAATTTCCATCAGAAAGGCTACCGGCTGTGTTTATTGATCAGGATGAGATATTTCCCACGTTAGAGCAGTTTGTCACCGATACAGTTGATAGGTATTTCCTATCGCTGTATGAGTCTCTACGAGATGGTGGCAAATCAGCCGATATGTCAGAAGCATTCCGGCAATTTTTGAAGATGAACCCTGAAACCAAAGGAATTGTTATTGGAATTCGACACACAGATCCATTTGCACAAAACCTATTGCCTATCCAAAGAACGGATCCCGATTGGCCTGACTTCATGCGATTGCAACCTTTATTACACTGGAAACTTGCCAATATCTGGAGTTTTCTACTTTATTCTGGTGAACCAACATGTGGACTATACAAGCTTGGATTCACTTCTATAGGGAATATCAATGAGACGAACCCGAATCCGTATTTAAAAGCCACTGAGCACACAGTCGACGACTGTAAATTTCAATGGGAAATTGAAAATGCATACAACAAATCTTGCAGTTCAATAAGCTGCTCCGCTCTTCATGGGGATGATATAGAACGAGCACAGAAGCTCGACGACGATTATTTCCCAGGATGGTTTTTGACTGACGATTCACTGGAAAGGGCAGGAAGAATAAAACGCAAACCCCCAAACAATTAGCACGGTTATATTCGTGATTATATAGTCATTTAAACATTGTATATACAAGACAGTTTGGCTCGCAGAATCAATCGTGCGGTTTACCATTGATTCTACCGTACAATCTAGCAGCGTGATAATTAATATTGCTCTTTTCGACCTTATTTCCTTTGCCCAACGCTCTATCTTGTGTACAGTTTTTCAATTCACTAACCAGGTTTTCACATGCAGCATTCATATGTCCATTAGATGACCAGCACTGCAAAAGATTCGACATTAACAACAGACATTTGTTCGTTTCCTGTTTTATGATTGGTTTTTTCACCTTCAGCCTGGGCAGTGGTGGCAGTCTATATACTGGTGGTTTTCCTGACATATTCAAAATACTCTGGTTGAGACGTTCTCAGGACATAAACCCTGCTGAAAGTGTTATAGTTCGACTTTTGAGTGTCTAATAGTTCTTGATCTTGTTCATATGACAAAAAAGCATCTTTTCATTACGTCGTGAGTGATGAATATACCAATTCATTATGTAAAAACGTGAATATATACATAGATAGCGGAGCTTGTGTGCGAGCATCCTCCATTTGTTGAACGAGGACCTGTCTGGTGCCTTCACTTAAACCGATCAAGTGTAGGCATTCTCAATATTTCTTTTTCTTTATTTTGGCTAAATTCCTGCAATCTTTCAAGAATCTTTGAGTTCTTCCATTTCTCTGGTAAAGGACTTGTCCTATAGTTTCTTGTAGCCCAATAGTAAATGTCCCAATCTAACTCGTTCAACAGCGAATCATATTCATCAAGCTCTTCCGGGGTCATAGTTTTCAAATACGCAGCTGCGAATCTCGACAGCAGCAAATCCGTCTCCAAAATGCCCCTTTTCCTCGACTGGTAGATCAAACGAGCCCTTTTGTTATCCAACGACTCGTTTTCCCTAACTATTGGCTGGACCTTGACTCTCAAGAAGACATCATCTTCCTTGTCATTAACCTTGGAGCTTGACGAGTAGTTCAAGATAGACGGTGGAATATTAATGCGGTTTTGCAATAACATATTGCAACGTGGGATTTCCCGTAAGACTAACCTAGCTGAAAGCATATTCACTCCCTAATACGTGCTGCCAATATCGTTTTTGGATCTTTTTTGGAAGTCTTTCCAGCACTTGCGTGTGTAAAGATACCTATATATATATCGCAACTGAGCTGAAAATCCAGTTTGCGGGGATACCAGAAAGTATTCAACTTAGCAGTGAGGTTCAATAAAGAGATAAAAACGTCTGATTACAATAACATCGTGCAATTATTAAGAATCGATTAGAAGAATTAGAAAAATATATGTAGTCTCAATATGTGGAACTTTTGAAGCCAAAATTAGCGCGCATAGAAAGTTATCGAACTATTGAGGCCTGCCTCATCTTGAAGCTAAGCAGCGGGGAAAGTTACCTCACCAGTAACACAGGTAATCAGATCATCACCGGCAGAATACGCTCTAGCTACGATGACGTATTTTCCGGGTGGAACCTCAGCAGGGACTTCGACTTCCTTGACTAAGCTGTACTGACCGGATGACAACGGACAAGTCAAACCATCAACGTCATTTTCTTCCAGAGATTCACACAGGTCGTACGTTTGACTCAACAGTTTGATGTAACCCAGACGAACTTCGACGTCAATATAGGAGCCTTCGTCGACGGTTTCAAGTAGCTCACCGACAGCGGAAATTGTCAAGTTTTCGCCACGAATTGGCGGATTAGGTGATAGAACAATATTTTCGATCTTAAGCAGTTGTTTCTCAACTGTGTCACATTGGAATAATGGGGAACCACCAGGGATTGGTTTGTCTTGACCCGGTGCATCTGGGAAGAACGCTACAACACCCCCTAAAGCGAAGGCTGATACTAGTGATAAAAAGTTTATCAAGGCAAAAAGGTAATGCATAGCAATGAATGGCGAAGGGATGAGGGTTGTGGGTAAGGCTGTTACTGGGAGTAATAGCTGTCTGAATCGATCTGTAGAAAGAATTCCCCTTTTACAATGTTACATATATTTTCGAAAGTTTCGGAGGGAAAGAACGCGCCTTAATTATAACTGAGCATGTTGAATTTTGCGACCAAATTAAATATGATAAGCACGAGGAAGCATTTTCCGTGCTACGCTGCATTTACATTACGGCACGTTGGCATGCAAAGATGCATCGAGTTTAGAATGCTGTCGGTTTTGGCGAGTAACCGCTGAATAAGCTGTGCACTTCCTGCCCATGACTTAGGTTGATACCTCCAACATTTTTGGCAAGGTGTGACTCTCTCTGTAATATTGCACACCCCCAGACTTATATGGTGATGCTCCGAGAACAATTGCTTTGCCTACTCAGGAAGCTGCAGTGGTACGGCGTATTGTGTCGCTGTCGCACGGCTGTCGTGAGGCCATTCTGTAGATCTTATGAGACAGCCAGGGCCCACTATTATGGGATGCCCAATACTTGAATTTGCCGAGAAAGTCTTGCATTTCATGGCATTTCCGAATTGACCGTTAACTATTATTTTGTCGAGTACGCCTAGGGCAGCGATCCTTCCTGGGGTTTCTTCATTCGTTGCGAAAGCTGGCATTATACGCTTGATAGATTTATTTCTCATTCACGAATTTGCGTTCGGTTGAACTCTCAAATATATCTCATCACATGTAGCGTGCATTTCTATGATGGTTGCCTTTCGATTAGTTGGGGCCGAATCTCTGTAGCTCAAAGCCTCTACTGAACGAGATATTATTCCAAACAGAAGCAAGACACGACATAGCTGTAAACTACACCAGAGGATTTGTGGTGCCTGCAGTTTTAAATTGTGCCTATCTATAAAATCTTATCTCTCGTAATTGGAATGCTGCATTGGACCTAACTTCATTGCTCTTTGAAGGGCATTCTTGCGAAAGGTTGAATTGAAAACCATTTTTTAATGATAAGTAACTAAACATAGCGACCTTCCATACATTGCTACAGGCGGAAACTGCTCCGGTCACATAAAATTTTAGGCAATAAACCCCCAAACTTCAAAACTGGATCAGCTATCTATAATACACCTATAAAAGCAGTCTTGCGAGTTTTGTATTTGTGAGAATATTAATAAAATGGAGTTTATTATCATTAAACATTTCAAATGCAGAGCATTATTATATAGGTTGGAATATACAAGGAGTCACGATCCTCTCAATTTCAAAATGGAATACGGATACAATTTACTTTTATTCATGACAGAACAAATTTCTATAAGAAGTAACCACCTCTTTGGTTATTATGACTTGCTGCAGCTTCTTGAATGTAATCATCAGGCACAGCAGAAAATATTTTGAACGAAGGTTCTAAATCTTCTTCAACTTTCATAACACTGGCAACATTACCACACCTATAACAATAATTCGGTGCGGACCATACTGTTACTACATCTTTTTCTGGAAAGTGGTATTTAAAACCCTCCATAACTAATTGATGAGCTCTTGCAACTAAGTTCAACCCATTAACATGGTTGAATTCATGAGCTACTTTGCTACCAAAAAGCCACCCGGCACCTCTTGGTGAGACTTGCCATGCTTCAACGTTATCAGGATCACTCCAGAGCAAATCTGAAAATCCGCCCTCGTGTGGTACCTCTTGCGCTCTTGACAGAACACGAATTTGGTCAAGCATTCTGATCTCTGGTGACAGACCCCCATGAACACATAATATTTTACCATCTATTATAGCAGCCAAAGTCAAAAAGTCGAACACCTGGCAACAATACTTCCACACAGTCGTTGAACCATATTTATTTAAACACTCTTCATAAAACCCGTAAACCTGAGTAATCTGTCTTGATTCATGATTACCTCTGACCAGTGTTATCCTTGATGGATATTTGACCTTCAAACACATCAATAAACTAAAAGTTTCAAGACTGTAATAGCCTCGATCCACGTAATCTCCCAAAAAGATGTAGTTGATATGATCAGGAAATCCGCCTGCTGTTCTAAATAGTTCAAGTAAATCGTGAAATTGTCCATGTATGTCACCACAGACTGTAACAGGGGTTTGCACCGGTTGAATATTGCTTTCCTCCATCAAAAGCTCCTTTACCATTTCGCAAAGTTGCTTCATCTCATTCTCAGTAAGCGATTGGCATTTCTTGACCCGTTCAAGCCACTCGTCAGGTCCTTTCTCCGGCATTTTGTCGTTTTGATTATCCTACACCTATTTGGTAGCTTCTAGCTTCGAAACTCCAGCGTAGTGGCCCACAAATTTCCTTGTTAACTGCTTTTTATGCTCACAATTTTTTATTTTTTTTCACTTCAAAGTTTGGCTTCAAGTTGCTTGATGGCCGAGCGAGCCCCTCGACATTTCTGATTTTTTTGCATCGTCAGAGCACTAAGCCCGATACTGATGAGAATTGTGCTATATACTGCAAGGTATAAATATACCCAACGTCGACAGTTTATGTAGGTATCTATGGTGCTTGTGATGTGATTCGAAACATTAAGTTCTGAAATGAAGCATGAGTAGTAATGGAGCTTATTGGTTGTAATGGTAGCTCCTAGAGCATGCCATAATAATCACTATTCACGTGATTATTTCGAGATGGGTCTTCTATATGACTAATCATTTAGCCATGAATCATCGTCGTTGAGTGCGAACGAGCTCAATATCCTTCCTTCAATGGATGGCAGCACTTCTTGAATCAATGCAGTTTTCTTGACGACACATAATTTTAGCTGCGGGAAGCAATTACCTCTCAAGAACCCCAGATTGATTAGGGTCACCAGGACGTTTTCCACATTTCGGGAACGATGTATCCCGTTGTATATATCAAAGTGCTCATCACTGTCATTAGAAGGATCGCCTATGGAAATTTTCAGGGCGTCGTGGACTGTTGAATACGGTATTTTGCCTGAATTTTGCGGTATGATGCACTGCCTCACGATTGACCGGACAAGATTACGATAACATATCATTGGCAACTTTTCCAATTGTATCACCAACAGATGTCTCTCGCACAGTTCTCTCTCATGTGACTTTAACCAGATATTGAGACCCTTGACATTACCTGTTTTTAGAGTTTGACTCAAATTAGCATATTTGTCTGATAATGACACATCTATTTGTGTGATCATTTCAAATTTTGGCAATTTGCCTATCATTAAGCCGGTTGGTATAAGATATCTCAATATCCTAAGTAAGTTTCTTCGTACTTGATCATGCCCATACAGGTTACATTTATCACATAAATTTCTCAGTCGAGTATAGGCGTCATTCAATTGAACAAATGCATTAATAACTCTACCGTTTAAAAGATAGTATCTCCCCAAAAGGTACTTGTATTCTATCTGCTCTTTAATTGGATATACACCGAACTCAGTTATCATACTCTTTGGCTTGAAGTTCTTGAAAACATTGAAGCATAGCTGCGGCGAATCAATTCTGAAGTATATATTGTTCAGTTTATTAACCAAATATAAGAGGATCTTTTGTTTTTGGGGAAAATCTATCAAATCGCCGCTTTGGATCACATTACCATCATTTGTTCTGGATGGTTTAACACTATTGAACAGCTTCGAAATAACAGATGATGCAAATGAAAGGAATTGATTCTTTTTTGTACCAATACGCAAACAATTTGCATCGAGTTTCGATGCAATTGGCAACACATATTCGGTCATGTTTCGAAATATTGGTACTAATGGATCTAGTGGATAGCTGTCGTTGATCAGACAATTGTTGAAATCTTGATAAAACTGAAAGATCAAATCGCAACTGTCCCATATAGACCACGGATTAACATCTCTGCAAAAACCTAAAAATGATACAAGCATGATATTAAACCTCGCCCAGCTTCTTCCTTCGAACTTGAAATTTTGTTTTTCAATAAAGTTCTCTATAGATTTGTTTGACATGACTGAATTACTTTTGTCCTTGAAGTTGTGCAACTCTAGCTGCAACGCAGCTATTATATTTCCATTTTCTTGCAGATTTATCGAAAGAACATAGTATTTTCCATTGGCAATATCTTTGCAAAACTGATTGAGCGAATAGTTTAGCGATGTGCTTGAGTTGACATCAGAAATCATCCTGCTATTGCCCCTGATACATGTCTGCTTTTTGGTTAAGATACACCTTCTATTTATTTTTGAAATAAAAACTAAACATTCAATTAGTTTTGAGAAAAATTAAGAGATGTCCATCCGAAAAAAATCGATACAGGAGCTTGTAAGATAGCACATAATACTTTGGTGAAGTGTAGTTGATCATGGAACAGGCCAACTCAAAGAAGACCAAGAAACATCTCAATAAAGATAATCAAAAGAGCGCGAAAAGAGGCCAGAAAGAAGATAAAAAGAACAAGAAGCCAAACGGTTCACAGGCTTCAAATAATGGAAAGACCAGTAGGAGCTCTAGAAACAGGAAACGGGACCGCTTCAAGAGAGAGAAGGAGTCCAATGGTGTCAAGCTGGTTTTGCGATTGCTTCCTCCAGGTTTAACCGAGGAACAATTTACACAAACTTTAATAGCCAATACTGGTAAATTTTCAGATTTCAATGTAGTTGAATGGTACTATGTTCAAGGCTCCTATCCACTCAAGCTCTTTTCAGAACCCACTCATTCTCGATGTTATTTCTTATTTGGGGCGATGGATCAATTAAAAGAGTTTTCGGCAAAGGCAGAGCAAGTTAAATTCACTGATGATAGAAATAATAGCTCCTCTCCTACTTCAAGGGTATCTCTGTACCCAAGAATGGTTATCAAAGAGACTAAAGCAAATAAACGAAACTCAAAAGATATTGAGGGGAAAATACAAAAAGATCCTCTTTTCAAAACTTTTGTGGATTCATTGAAACTACTAGAGGAACATGGATCGGAATATGGTCTTGAAAATGTTAGCATATTGAAACCTATGAAGAAGGAGCTGGCTAAGAAAAGGAGTATTGAATCGGAAATCAAATCTAGATCAGAGCTAGCAATGATTGAATTGACCGGTCATAAGAAAAATCGCAAGAGTAAAGGAGATAAAGAGAGCAAACAGGACAAGAATAATAATGACAAGGAAGGTAAGAAAAAGAAGAAAAAATCCAAGAAGGGTACTGCTATGGATGGCTTACCCGAGAGCAATTCAGTTGATGAGAAGAAAACAAGACGGAAGAGATCGAAAAAGAAGAAGAAAGCAGCAAAGGAAGGAATTGATTCGCAGCCGCAGGAAAACGTAGTCATCTTGGAAGCTGCTGGAAAAAAAGAATTGCAAAGGAGAAAAAATCAACAAGACGCCAAGACTAAATCAAAGAAGGAATCTTCGAGAATTGAGGGTTTAGAGTCTTTACTACAACCGAAAAAAAGATTCTAGATTAAGCTTTTGAAAAAATTAAAAACGAACAATTTGAAAAAGTGGCGCGGTCTCTTAAACAGATACGTACGACAGCTAATTGTCTTTCTTGATCGAAGGTTCATCCTTCAATTTTAGGAATATATTTTGAGCCGTTCCAAGGAAGGCATATGCGAAACTGAAGAATATGGACCATTTTTCCGGTTCAATAAAATTCTGAGCTATCGATACTAACACGGATGTACTAACCCAGCTCGAAGTTAATATCTTGAGATATTTTGATTTCAATCCTTGCTTAATGGCTCTCAACATTGCCGGTATGTCATTATTAACTTTAGAGTTTAGCAGCGTGAGCGTGCTTACAAGAAATAGTACCTGCAACGGCGCAACCATGGATAATGATGCTAGCAACTGAACCGTTTTTTTGATCCTGGCAGACATCATCCGTTTATTGGTGGCATTAGTGATCCATCCATACATGTAGTGGTTTATTGGGGCATTTATAAGACCGCCATAGCAGAACATAAAAAAAACTTTTGATAATTTCAAGTCAGCTAGTATTTTCCTAATCTTATTAGGTGCATGTAGACTTGCTTTTTCAGCGTCTTCTTCATGATTTCCAGTTGAAGCGGCAACACTTACCGTGCATTGACTTATCAGCTCACCCATGGATGAAAGCACTGCGCCAGTAAGGGATTTCACTAGGAGAGGGCTCCGGTACAGCTGATCATTATATTGTACAGCAATTGATCTACTTCTTGACATTTTTAGGCAGTGAGTGGGTAGTGGTCGCAGCTGCACTAATGACATTTATAATGAGGAATAGATATTTTTTTTTCCATTCATGCTTATATACGTGGATAGCCGTTCTGAGATGATAAAGCTGATAAGACAATAGGCAAAATGCGAGAGCCCTTTATCGGGAAATGCGCTATCAAAGAGTGAAAACTTCCAATTTAAAGACTTATCGCGCCCACTAAGCAGAATTATATGCTGAAAACAGGTTGAAACGGTTAGCAGACTTCGTATCATTAGTAAAAGGACTCATCGGTCTAAGCTATATAGAAAGGCTTCCTATGGATCTTTGAGCCGAGTAGAAAACAAGTAGGTAGCCCACTAAGATCTGTCAAGACAGCAGCTGCAAAGTGCTCCACTGAACCGTGTATACCGAACCTCAATGGTCCTTTTAGTCCTTCCTGTGTTAGCTTGTTTTTATCCTTTCATCGGTATGAGCTGTATGTGATGCACAGATTTTTCCGGTGTAAAATGGAATACTAATTTTTCATAAATATCATAAAAAGATTAACTGAAATTAAAAGATCACCATTCTTCAGATACCACAGACAATTAGACAGTTCCTTGCTGATATTCTAAATTATTATCCTCACATTTCACCCCGAATGAAACTTGTAAACTTTCTGAAAAAACTTAAAAATGAACAGGTTACTGTAGAGCTGAAAAACGGCACAACTGTTTGGGGAACTTTGCAAACGGTATCTCCCCAAATGAATGCTACCTTAACAGACGTGCAATTGACTTTGCCGAATAAGCGGGCAAATTCAGAGGGAAATGCGCTGGCAAGCGTGTACCTTGCGAATGGGGAATTGAGCACGGATACTTCAACGAATACTACTACTACTTCACTGCAGTACATAAATGTTCGGGGAAATACCATCAGGCAGATCATACTGCCAGATTCACTGAACCTAGATTCGCTTTTAGTGGACGAGAAACAGTTGAACAAGTTAAGAAAATCGGGCAAGGTAAGTAATGACCTGAGTAGGAAAAGAAGAGGAGATTTCGGTAATGGCTCGAATAAGAGAATTAGAAGAGGCGTGTAAAGTTTTCAATCAGTTTCACTCTCACTCCTACTTTCACTCCCACTCTCGCTTTCACTTTCACTTTCATCTTCAGTGCTAACGTTGTCCTCTTCGAATATTTGACACCATTGACATTTACCGAGTGGTATCCCCCAAATTTCCCTTTGGGTTGCGAGCCACTCGACCAGCTCATCCATATGCACAATAGAAATCTCCGGTCGCTGTGACAGTGACCAGCAATCCATATTCATTGAAACACTTTTCAATTTTCTATAGTCATTTAGTCTTTCACTGAATGTATTCCTGAGATCTTTCGCCAATGCATCATCTTTCTGCAAAAAGAAATACTGAATTCTTAAATATGTCAATACTAATGCCACTATGTATTTATTATTGAAAATTTGGGTATTATCACCCTGTAGCATTATGGATAGTTGTTCCCAGGTTGGTCGTAGTTCAACCATTTTCATCAGAAGGCAATTAAACTCCACACCACCCAAGATATTTGCTTGATTTATCGACTTTTCTGTTAGGGTTCCCAAATCGCGCACGATGACCTTAGCAAGACTGTTCATCGTATCACCTCGCATTGCCACGGTATTCAGGTTAGTCTTATAATACATAGCATTGTGAATCCTTTCTCGAGTAAGTCTTGGAATGATCAAAGAAACTGATTGGTGATTCAACTGCTTAGTTGACAGAAAGGATTCCACATTATATTCTTGAGGCATATCCGTGAGATACTATATGACTGAGAAGTGTGGGATACACGTTTTTAGCTTCGCTATCAATAGAAACGGCTCGTGGCTTGATCGAATAAGAAGAGGAAATGTTCATGATATATCTCACTCATGAATCTATCACGTGAAAATGCCTTTTTAAGGGCTAATTCATTATTATATATACATATCATATTTACAAGATAGCTAGAGATTATAATTTCAGAACCAAGTGGTTGCATCATCTCTTTTTTTTTTCTCCAGCTTCTTTTTGTATTTAGAGCCCTTCACTTCAAGGATGAACCTATCCGCATTAGAGATTGCTTCTCTCATTTTTGCAAGTTTCGCATCACGGGCTAGTTCATGTTTATGTCCCTTTGGTAATAATACACCCTTCATCATCTTTTTATTCTCGTATTTCTCTTCATAAAATTTCTTCTTCATTGGAGGTAAAAAATCCTGCACACCGTACAAACTCGCAACTTTATACAAGTCACTCATACGCCTTAAAGAGTACTTGGGCTCGTGGTATCTTTTCGTTATAGGATGCTTATTTGGCATAAAAGGGTTTGCTTCAATCGCATGCGTTGATGTTGGTTTCGTTGAAAACATGATTGATGGTGGATACTTCTTGAAGAAATTCTTCAGCTGTGTAGGCAACATATCAAAAAATTGAAGGGATGACATTACAGATATCCTTATGTGTTGACTGATTCTGAGGGTTATGTATATTTTTTATTTTTGAATTGTTATGTAAGTAAGTTGTCTTGCATTCGGTTTTTTCACATTTTGTCTTTTTAGTCGACATGAAAATTGAATTCGAGATTCTAGTGATAGGAAGAAAACTGGCCAAATGATAGAGTGATCATAGCAGAGCATTCAAGGGTACCATGTTGGCATACCACCATTTCAATGCGATATCTGATTTACAGGACGATATGGTATCCCACATAGTGCAGAGGACATCACTACGCTGTATTGCTGTAAAATTGTTTTTAGCAAGTAAATCTTGACATGTGTCAAGCCACGTTATGAGATATGGTTCGGTCAAATAGGGCAGCTGGTATATTATACACTTCATGAGAGTCTTTTTTTGTTGAAGTTCACTTCCCTTGCAATTTATAGTCCTGAGATAAGTGTAATGTAAGCTATCTCTCAATACATGCTTACTTAGTAGCCTCAAATATGGCACTCTAGAAGCCATTTTTTGATAAATTATTACAAGCTGGTTTCCCTTAATATTACCTCGCAAAAATTGGTCCACAGAGATGCTTATGTAGTTGAGAAAGTTTTTCGACTGCCACTCAATCAGCGCGGTACATTTGTTGTTCATGAACAATGACAGCACAAATAAGTGAACTGACTCACGCAACTCTTCATTAGGAGAGTCTATATACCTCCTTTTGAGGGGTAAAATTATTTCTGATATCTGATGCGGATCTAAGTTATCCAGTTCATTTAGAGTTGTTCCCATATAACTAAACATGAAAAACAGCCTCGACGTATTCACTTTATTTGTTGTTCCTTCAGTGCTGTGCCATATATTCCCATTCATGGTATTTAAAATTTCTTGATATATCTTGTAATTATTGTCCGTAGCAGTCGCTATGCTTGTGATTTCATAGACCGTTTCATAGGAGTCCAATCCACTACTTCCGATATCATGTGTGATGAAGTTTATGTAAAATAAGCACATGAGACTTTGATAGTATGATGAAAATGGAAGAGGAGTCGATGTTTCTAACATTCCCCGCAACGTCAGGGTTATTGTAAATAGAATATTGGAATAGTGTACTGTTGAGTAGTCTTTCTCTAGCACACCCCTTGATTCAACTATCGAAAGGTCATAACAATCTCTGCATAGTCTTGATAAAAAAGCAGATACTACCTTTCTTGAGCTGCGAGCAATTGAGATTTGCAAAGTTTGGGCAAGTCTATTCATATTTCCAGCCAAAAAATTGTCATTCTGACCCGAATGTAGCATATATGCAGAGAGAAAAGCAGATAAATAAAATGTCACCATATCCCAATTACCTACCAAATCTTTAAAACTATCTTCCTCTTCACTTATGGTGGCATACATCAATACTAAAGTGCTACAGTCTGCATGAGGCAGCGATAAAAAATGATTCATAATTGGTATGAAATATGAGACCCTCCACTGGTTATAGTATGATATAACATTTCCCGTATCATCAACAAATGCATTTGATTGAATTCCAATAAATTTTCCCTTAGTGCTTAATATCCCGCCTAGAATAGAGAGTTTCGGCATTGTCCATGAATCACATTTGGCAAAGCATGCATTCCAGACATCATAAAATGAAGAGACGGGAATAGAGGGCTCTGATATTTCAAGTTTCCAGTACATAATAGCTTCTGCCATTTGGTATACCTCCCTTAAATCAATATAAGACCAAACATCACTTTGAAATATGCCTTCCACCAGAGCGACTAGCTGCGGCAATGATTTTATTCTTGCGGTGCGATAAACTAGGTTATTCAAAAATGTGGAATCTATAGCTTTGCTCTTAGAGGCAAGTAAAGCCAATAAATAGCTGATAGCTCGTTGATCCATTCCAACTATCTCACGCCGGGACTCTTCATATAGTCGTTATCATTTATTTCAGATTTGTTTAAATAATCAAGGGCGGAGCTTCAATTGATATGTGTTTTCTGAAATACTTTTCAAAGAACAAGGCAAGTTATACAAAAAATCACCATAGAAAGAACTGAAATATGTCTATGGAGATGCCGACGGGTTTATTCCAGTTCCCGGTTACCAAATTATGTATGATTAGTACCGGTGCTGTTGCGCTAGCTGCATCTGTTTCAAATTGTAAATATCTCTTTATTGCCAAATATGATCCATTTATTTCACAATATCACCAATACTATAGACTAGCAATATTCCAACTGGGTTGCATTAACGAAACGGATGTCGCACTTATTATTCTAATATGGTATCAGTTCAGAAGTTTGGAAAGGCTTATGGGATCCTATAAATATCTCAGCATATTGTCCCTAGCATTTATTTACACAACTTTTTCTCTGGCAGGTCTGAACATATTATTGAACAAGCTTCTACCTTGGAAAATATGGAATAGTCTATCGACAGGCTCACTGCCGCTTGTACTGTCTATGTTTCATTTTTTTAAAGAGTATACCCCCGAAATATACCAGTTTCAGGTCCTGCTCGCCCAACCCTGGTCCAAAAAAGCAAATAAAAAGCAGCACGTATGGCATTTGAATGATCAATTTCTCGTAAATACGCTCATTGCGTTACTTTTGCTTAACCAAGGACTGGTAGGTATCACATGTGGTTTTATAAGTTGGTTATGCGGTGTATTCATAGATAAGGGTCTATTTCCTGGTATTGAACGTTGGAGACTGCCGTTAGTCAAAAAGTTCTTTACACATGATAGTCATGCGTCAAGAGACGTTGCCAGAGATAACTACAGGGAAAGTAGTGATGTAGGAGAGGAAATCAACGCTCCTATAAGAAGATACGATACGGCTGAGGCTGGTAATACCAATTCTGATGCTCTACCGTTGGATGACGAAAATGCCAATGATGAACCACAACGCTCGTTAGGAGTGCAATTTTTAGACACATTCAGGCGCTAGCTTTTTAAAAATTAGGACTATTTACATTAATTAGATCTTTAAATTTTCTGTACCCTTTTCGGCTTGTTTCATAGCTTGTCTTCTCTCTACGTCCCAATTATACAGCCTTGCACAATTCACTTCCATTGTTGTAATATTTTCCCTCAGAAATTCCACGTCCTCTGTGGATACTCTGAGATTTTCCTTTGAATCTACCAATTTTGTGCCCAGTAATCCAATTGCCTCATCTACCGGGTACTCCAGCATCACATCGGCACCTAACCAAAGACCGACCTTGAGGTCTTCCCCAGAATCAAGAACTGCCTTCGTATACAGGGTTTCATTCAATTGATAGCTAGTTTCAACAGGCTCCTGTTTGTTTTTCAGTGTGTTGCAGATTTTTAAAGTGTTTACAATATCGGGAATCCTAGATTTTAATTGCCTGATAGTGCTGTTTTTAGACTCTAGCATGAATTTGTACTTGGACAATCTTTCTTGAAACTTATTAAAGCACAGATCGAAATCATTGGGATCCTTTATGAAATCTTCGACATTTTCAACAAATGGTGCTTCAGGAATTCCTCTTGGATTAGTCTTTGTAGAATTGAAAATGGTGTCCATGTTTCAAACTTTCACACAGCTTATCTGACGATCTTTACCGAATTCTAAACCAAACCTATGTGCTATTATGCATCAGTATATAATCTAGAATGCACTGTCTTCACGACTTTTTTTTTCGCTTCAATTAAGGTTTCAGATACCTGAACTACCATCACGTGGATATATAAGAAAGAGCTAAGAACCTGGTTCACTGATAAAGCGTAGTAGCTGTTGTGCTCCGAGCACCCTCGGGCTGATGTGTAAACTCAACTGGTGGTTAAATCTGTTCCTCATTTTTTAGAGCAGCTTCTGTGTGAGCAAAGAGTGTACGCTGTCATCGCTTAGCGAGGCGGATATATCGTTAGCAAAAGTAACAAATAATATCTGCAATTATAATAAAAATAAACTGTCGACTTTTTTTTGGCTATCCAAGTGTGGTAAGGTTGAAGGTCAGCATAAGTGATGGAAACTGAGCTGGTTCAGAATGACTTCGGCTTTGCGAAAGCTCCATCCATCGAATTGCAAGTACGAGACTTGTCAATCATTGCTTCTAGGTCTGACAGCAGGCTCGTTGACTCTTTTTCGGTTGATATACCGAGTGGATCAGTAATGGCAGTGATGGGTGGGTCTGGTTCAGGGAAGACGACATTACTGAATGTTCTGGCGTCAAAAATGGGATCTGGACTGAAATATGAAGGCAAGATCCACTATTTACTAGATCAAGATCAGGAAATTGATGAAAAAGATGCCAACATGACCTATTTGCCGCAGCAAGATGTACTTTCAGCTAGACTAACCTGCCGAGAGACGCTCTTGATTGCGGCCAATTTGAAACTAAGGGCAAGCAAGAGCGAAAAGGAAAAGATTGTGGAGCAATTGTTAACAGAACTGGGACTCAGAGATTGTTCAGAGACTTTGGTCGGTGATAATAAGAATAGAGGACTTTCTGGTGGGGAGAAACGAAGATTGAGTATTGCAACCCAATTGATTGCGAATCCATCTATTATGTTTTTAGATGAACCAACTACTGGATTGGATGCTTATTCGGCGTTTTTGCTTGTTAAGACACTGAAAATGCTAGCAAGGCATGGTGGCCGGACGTTCATACTCTCGATACATCAGCTAAGGTCAGACATTTTGTTCTTACTTGATAAATTATGTATTTTGTCGCAGGGGAAGGTGGTGTTTTGCGATCAGATGTGCAATACAATTCCCTATTTTGCCTCACTAGGGTACAGTACTCCAGATATGGTCAATCCTGCTGACTACTTTATTGATATCTCAAGTGTTGATGGTCGGACTGACGCTTCGAAGAAAATATCTCAAGAGAGACTAAATGAGCTGATTCAATTTTGGAAAAAGTACGAGAGCGAATATGTGCACTATAGACAGACGAACATTTCCAAAGAAATTCGCGTTAGGAATCTTGCAGCCAGTGTATCTTATGGACAACAGGTATTGGTCCAAACGAAAAGAAATTACAAGTTAAATCTCAGCGATTACGTTACGCTATGTGCAACATTCGCAGAGCCAGCTGTCATCGGTGCAGTGGCAGGTTGGATATTTTACAAGCCAGATATGAGTACATTGGAAGGCTCTAGAACTTTGACTTCATCTCTTTATGCCTCGGTGGTTCTTCAATGTTACTTATACCTACTTTTTGATACTTATCGACTTTGTGAGCAAGACATTGCTTTGTATGATCGCGAAAGAGCAGAAGGAACAGTAACACCTGTTTCTTTCATGTGTGCCAGAAAGCTGTCGCTCTTTTTTTCTGATGATTTTTTGATGATTTTAATCTTTGTTACAATAACCTACTTTATGTTCGGACTTGAACCCGACGCGAACAAGTTTTTCCTTCATTTTGCTGTCGTTTTTCTAATTCAGCTTTCATGTTCTGGAATGGCTCTTCTATCTGTTGCTGTTTCCCGGGATTTTTCCAAGGCATCACTCGTTGGTAATTTGAGTTTTACATTTCTATCTTTGTCCTGTGGTTTTTTCGTTAATGCAAAATATATGCCAGTTTACGTTCGTTGGACAAAATATATATCTTTTACGTGGTATGGTTTCGGGGCCCTTCTTTCAAGTAACTTCACCGAATCCTGTGGAATAGAAGAAGGATGTATGGGCAACCAACTGCTGGATAATTTGGGATTTGCTCGTAACTGGAAAACCGTGCCATTGGTGATTCTGTTTTGCTTTGCATTATTCTATCACTTCGCTGCCTTGATAATGTTTTATGTCAACAAGGTTGATATTTCACTACAGGGCAAAGAAAAATCGAAAAAAGAAAAGAAAAGGAACCTTAAGAGCGTAAAAGAAATCGACAGTTCTGATTTAGAATCAAGGACTGTTCAAAATAACAGTATTACAGTGGTATTAGATGATTTATCTCTAGCTGTTGATCAGAAAAAGATATCAAGTAATTGGAGGCATGGGATAATTGAACATGAGTCAAAGGAAATCCTGCACAAGGTGAACGCTGTATTCAAACCTGGTATGATAAATGCTATCATGGGACCTTCGGGATCAGGTAAATCATCTTTATTAAATTTAATATCGGGAAGATTGCATTCATCAATTTTTTCTACTTTTGCAACAACAGGTTCGATAATGTTCAATAACACTAAAATATCTGAAAAAATGTTCAAAAAAGTTTGTTCTTTTGTTTCACAAGATGATGATCATCTGTTGGCTGCACTTACCGTTCGAGAGACATTCAAATTTGCAGCAGCGCTGAGGCTTCACCATTTGACATCAGATGAAAGGACCTCTAAAATAAACGATTTAATAAGAGCGTTGGGTCTGACTCATTGCCAAAACAACATCGTTGGCTGTGAGTTTCTAAAGGGAATCAGTGGAGGTGAAAGAAGAAGAGTCACAATGGGTATTCAACTTTTGAATGACTCCCCTATACTTTTACTTGATGAACCCACGTCCGGCCTCGATAGCTTCGTATCAGCGACAATTCTTGAAATTCTGGAAAATTTGTGTTTCGAGTCTGGAAGGACTGTTATAATTACTATTCATCAACCTAGATCAGAACTATTCAAAAGATTTGGCAATGTTTTGCTACTGGCAAAGTTTGGAAGAACAGCTTACAATGGCTCGCCAGAAAACATGGTTAAACATTTCAGCAGTTTGAGTTATGTGTGTCCAGCATTTACCAATGTCGCTGACTTTTTCCTTGATATAACCTCTGTCAATACGCAAAATGAGCAAAATGAAGTTACATCAAAAGCCCGACTGCAAATCATTCTGAAAAGTTGGGAAGATCATTTAGATACTTCAAAGGCGGATTCACCGTCTTTTTCTGAAGAAAAAATGATTTCTCAGGAGAACTTCCTATCAGAATATGCGTATTCTATTAGGATACCGTGTAATATTGCCTTGGCCTATGTCATCAATCTCAGAAGGCAATTCACCACTACTAGGAGAAATTTTGATTCCCTTATGTCAAGAATTGCTCAAATTCCAGGCGTTGGTGTTATCTTTGCATTATTTTGGGCTCCCATTAAGAACGACTACGCGAGTATATCTGATCGGCTAGGTTTAGCCCAGGAGTCCACTGCATTGTATTTCATTGGTATGTTAAGCAACCTAGCGTGCTATCCAGCGGAACGGGACTATTTTTATGAGGAATATCTTGACGAAGTTTACGGAATTGCACCTTTCTTCCTCGCATATATGACATTGGAACTTCCTTTGGCTGCCCTCGCTGCTGTGGTATATGCAGCTTTCACCGTCATGGTCTGTGGCCTACCTAGAACTGCTGGCAATTTCTTTGGGACCATGTACTGCTCGTTTCTGATTGCAACATGCGGCGAGTCGCTGGGAATAATGACAAATACACTTTTCGAAAGACCGGGTTTCGTCGTAAACTGCATCTCTGTCATTTTGAGTATTGGCACACAACTATCAGGACTGATGTCTTTGCACATGTCTAGGGTTTTAAAAGGTATAAACTACCTTAATCCGCTGAATTACACATCTATGATAATCATCAACTTGGCATTTCCAAGTGCGTTGAAACTCACTTGTGAAGACGCCGGCCGTAATCCAGATGGATCATGCATTTTTTCAAACGGACAAGAGGTACTTGAAGGCTATGGTTTGGTTAAAAACGTTCAAAAATATCTTGGCATTATTGTATGTGTCGCCGTGATATATCGTTTACTAGCCTATTGGCTACTCAAAGCAAAGCTCCAGTGGGTTAAATGGTAATACAGTAATTTACAAACACTTTTTGAACACTCTCAGATGGCTCTCAGATGGCTCTCTGAACGCTCTTTTTCTATTACTCAGGCATCCGCTGATAACCGGAATTAATAGGACGTTAGAAGTTTTATTTCCGGCGCCTTTTTTTCAAAAATATAAAAGGATGTGAAGATCTAAAAAAATGGGGGATTGACCGATCTCTTTGTTTACACACATTAATCACAAGATCAACTCCATCATTTAAGAGAAGATGAGCACAGTGGAATTGGATAAAAAACTATTATCAAGACTTTCCGCAAGAAAAGTTTCTTTGGAAGAACTAGAGTCGTTGGAGAAGAAATGTGTTTTAGAGTCCTTTCATTACGAAGATGCCTTTCAGCTAGGTATGTCCGTGAGAAAGGCAGCCAAGGACCTGTATCCGGAGAGCTTTGTTGCTATTGACGTTTCATCGAGCAATGGGCATTGTCTTTTTCGTACCATTACGTTCCAGGGTAGCTCTTTGGATAATGATTTCTGGATCGAAAGAAAGAGAAAAAGTGTTTTGAGATTTGGTCATTCTAGCTTTTATCTAGGTAACAAGATGCAAGGTAAGACACCTGAGGAGAAGTTCTTCGTCGATTCCAAAGAATATGCATTTCACGGTGGTGCAATTCCTATTTTCCTGGAAAAGAGTGATTATCCAGTTGCATGCTTGACTGTGAGTGGTCTAAAGCAAGAAGAGGATCATTTACTTGCCACAACATGCGCAATAAACTATGCTGAGCAGGCTGCTCAACACGGTTTGGAATTAGACTAAGCTGTAAAACTAAAAGTTAAAAAATCTAACGAATATGCGATTATATCTAAGAACCTATGTAATTTTTTAAGTGGACTTAACGAATTATGAATGACATTTCTGTATTTTTAATTGCTACTCATATGCTTAGAATCGTAATGATTTGTCAAAAATCGAGGCAATAATCCACTTGCCCTCCATCTCCACCTAATTTTCTTTTTAGCGTCGAGGAACCACGCCATTGTGGGACAGTCGAACACATCTTTTGCGTTTTTTCTGGAAGAACTTTGTCTCTGAGACTGGACTTGTAGCCTTCTTATCAGTTCCTGCGAGAATCTATCCTGTGTTTGTAATGTCATCGTTGGGGTAGCAGGTCGTACAGGTTCTTCCAGTACGCTTGTTTCGCCATGCGTAAGTTCTAATGCGCTATTCATACTGCTCAATGAGGAGTCAATGCTGATTTCACCGGACGTCTCAAACTCATAGTTTTCAAATACTTTGGCCGCTTCCTCATATTTTTCAGTACAGTTACCGCAAACGATCTCCTTGAAATCATCAGCATCTGAAATAAGTGAGCTAATCTCATAAAGCGGACTGTCACATATAACACAAGTTCTCAGTTGTGATTGAATCCGTAGATTACTTAAGTATTTATCGTTTTCCTGAGTTTTTGGTTTCATAATGACATCCAAAATATTTCGCACACTATCTGAGACGTTCGAGAGGTCTACACCAATATCCACTTCATTTTCGCATGCATCCTCTTTATCGTAGTCATTATCATTATTGCTAGACCTCTCGTTTCCGTTTAATGTCTGATTGTCAGAGACCCGACCCGACGCGAATTCATTCCTAGTAGATTCTTCTCCGAAGACATAGGGAGTTAATGTCAGTGAAGAGCTTGATGACTTGGACAGTGCTGTTTTAGGGGTCTTCAGTTTAATCGGAATATGCATATCCTTCCTTTTGCTCATTTTGCTTTTCAAATCAGCGATTGATACTTTCTTCTTGGTACAGCGTTCATGTGGCCCACCTGAGTATTTTATGTAGTCTTCGATTAGAACAATTGGATGTTCGTTTTCCTCACCATCCTCGTCATCATTTCCAGATTCACCAGCTAGCAACAATGGTATTCCATAGCTTATTCGTCTATTCTCCATATCGGTATGTATGCGGATTTCATTCACGGGATTTAACTTCAACCGCTTTACATTCAACGAGCTTCTCTCACTACCCCTTGGTGGGCAAATGGGCAATGTTGTGAGTTTATTTTCATCTAATAAGTCCAGCTTTGAAGTCGCATGATGTAGCTTTGATGTCGTATGCTGTAGCTTTGAGGGAACCCTAGGCTTAGCTCCCATTAATTGGGAGCGCCTCTTTCTGTTGTGAATCAGTGGCTGTAAGATACTGTCAGTCTTTTTGGAAGGGGTACTATTACTCTCGAATGCGAATTCTTTTCGATCGAATTGCCATTTGTTCTGTGACGTTTCTGCGCTTTCGAACAGAGGAGGACTCACAGGACGGATGAAGGAAGGCTTATTGAGATTTTCTGAAACATTCTCTTGAAGGTTGGAAGCTGAAGACAGTGATATTAAAGATAATGAATTGGAGTCTATTGGTTCAAGAATTCTAGATTGAGAAGTGTTTTCCATTGGTTATTTGTTCTACTCTTGAATGAAAGAGCCCGACACTGGCTTAGGTAGTGACAATGAGGATTCAAAAGATTGAATCTGTATATATGGCCATATCAATGTCTTCAACGGACTTGCTTAATTTAGCCTGTTTTAATTATCTTGAATCAACATTTTTCCTTATGTTTACATGTTCCCTTAACTGGAAATGCGATGTTCCATCGCATAGAAGCGACAGCAAGAACGACACAATATTCTTGAAAATATAAATACGACGTCTATAAATATGATTGTCTTACATTATAGGTTCCGAATAGTTTTTTGGACAGATTGTATTGAGCTCTTGATTGGTTCAAGTTTTATAGGCGTGAAATCCAATGATTTTAGCAGAGCATGACTGTCACCTCTGGAAAGAGACTCGCAAGCCGAAGATAATTGTGAAATATATACAGCATATGAATCATCGCAGTTGTATCTTAGATCGCTTAGTTTTGTTTTGATTAATTTTTTAGCTTCATTATCTTTAATTCTCTTGAAGTTGTCGAGAGTTTTTAGGGTTTGTATTTGAGTTAAATAAACGTGCGACAATTTCCAGCAAGTGCTCAACTCAGTTTCCGTTTTTATATCACGAAGATGGCTAGTTAGCTTTGAACCATCTGTTTTGTACAGATCGTAAAAGACATTGAAAGACCACATGTCTATCTCATCAAATGATTGTTCTAAAGCAGTTTGGAGTTCTTTTCCACTCAATGTTTCCGTTAGAAGTCTATCAATAAATTCGTCATTCACTTGCTTTGTTGGAATTGCTTCTATCATGAGTTCTTTAATACAGTTGAGTGCTATAGTCTGTTCATTGATATTCAAATAATCAAGTGTTGATGGTAGGTTATCCTTTGTGACGTTAGAGCCGAATAATGTCCAATCTCTATTGTCTGAGAACTTTAAACTTCCTCCGGCCTCCAAATACCTGAAGTCATCGTGCAGGGTATGAAGTAGATCGCTTTTTTTGTCATTACACAATCTTGCTAATTGAAGTCTTTCATATGACATCATCCATTTCATGCTTGATCTCTGTAATCTGTCTCTAAATTCGATCAGTCCAAGTATTTTACTATAAGCTTTTTTCTTCAATGCCAGTCTCATGAATTGAGAGTATCTCTCCATAGATGCCCGATAAAACCTATCTTGTGAATCTTTTAAGCCTCTAAGGAAGTCGCTGTCCTTGGAAGGGAATAAAGTAGAATACCGCGAAAACATGATATAATCGAAACTATCAATTTGCATGTTTTTTGATTTGAACTCCAAAAACAACGAAAAAGCCAAAGGAACGCATCCCAAATGCATGTAAAGTGATATTAAGCAAACCCCCGTATCAAAATTATGTGGGTCTAATCTTTGGTAATTTTCAAGTAGGGAAACTGCAAGTAATACATCTTTCAAGATTGGTTCATTTTGATTCTTAAATAGTATTGATTGGACTTTATCCAAGATAAACTTGGAGCATGTTGAGTAGTCCGTCGTTGGTTTCGATTTTAAGGATTCCTTGTGTTTATTGTAAAGATGTCCTGAATCAGATTCAGTTAGATGTAAATCAAATGCATTTGAATCATGAATCAAACTCTGATTATCCAAGGAATCAAATACCGATTTTAGTGCGTCACTATCGACAGACTGCATGTAGCGTTTGATGTCGACAATACAACACGGTTTTTCATGATATTTTGATAGATAATGTAACAATGACGACTCAGATATTCTTCCGTCGAAAATTTTATCGTTTTCCAAATATGAAAGTCTACTGTTCCTGGAATCACCGACTAAAGAGTGGATAATCTCAATTATTTCTGTTTTTGACTTTCCCAAGTGATATCCTGAACGTGACAGCTGCATTATCAACTCATAGTCGTCAATCTTGGCCAAAATTCTACGGCACACGTCGAACATGGTCTTATAATCATCTTCCGGAATATGTTTTATCAGAAAATTCTTCAAATACAAATCCAGTGACTTATCTAAATGAGGCTTAATTTCAGAAACGACTTCATTCGACTTCGAAAGATCTCCGGGAAACAATTCCGTACAGACCAGGCAAAACACGGTAACCTCTTGCGTCGACTGAAAAGGTTTAGCTGTGCATAGTGTTCTGTATGCTAGTTGAGGCAATAACCTTGCTTCTTGATCAGTGACTTGATCTCGTTGAAACTTGAAGAGGGCCAATATAGAAAGGGCATACCAGAAAGAGTAATCGCGTGAAGTCGGATTCGAAACATCGCCATCCACGCATAGCTTCCCCATCTTTTGACTGGCGCGAATAAGGTGCCTGAAATTCGAGTCCTCCAAAGATTTTTCAAACCATTGCAAGGCTGAATTGAATGAAGGATACTTGAAATTGGCTCGTTCGTATATTTGCAAAGCTTCATCGTATTTGCCCAGTTCAAAAAAAAAAGTATGAAGCATGTTCAAAGCTGATAAATCGCTGGTAATTGTTGAGCCTTTTGGTCCATAAATTTGACCCAATGAGCTTTCATAATCAAATTTTTTGGGGGATTGACGATATTTCACGTATGTTTCCAATACTTTCAAGTATGAGTTATTCGGATACTGTTTTCTTAAAGTACCTATCTTTTCATGGCACCGTTTAAAATTCTCCTTCTCAATGAGATCCAGTATCTCCCGATCCATTTCCAGAGACCTTACCAGAATAGAGACCAGCTGAAGAAATGCTCATTCAACATTTTAATTTAACCTTGTTATTGCAGCTCTTTTTTCAAATACTACCTGCTAATGCTCGCTACCAGTCGTATTCGGCGACTCTCTCTAAATATGCTGAAAAATTTTAGCGATGAGATGCGATGAGGTCAAATAGTTTCTTGATAAGATGAAGACAAAACTTCATTGAACAGTTATTTACTGTCATTTTAGTTACCGAGGGTCAGGTTTGAATAATAAGAAAGAAGCAACATGTCATCAATCTTCAAAGCATTGGCCGGTAAGGGGAAAAGATCTCAACAAGGAAAGTCGCAAGAGCCTAACGAGAAACAGTTCATGAATAAACAGCGTACCCTGTTGATCTCCAGTAGGGGTGTGAATTTTAGACATCGTCATTTAATCCAGGATCTTTACTCGCTGTTGCCACATTCAAGAAAAGAGCCCAAGTTGGACACGAAGAAGGATCTACAGCAGTTGAATGAGATTGCCGAGCTATATAACTGTAACAACATTTTGTTTTTTGAGGCAAGAAAACACCAGGATCTATATATGTGGCTATCCAAACCACCTAACGGACCTACAATCAAGTTCTATCTGCAGAATCTTCATACGATGGATGAGCTGAACTTTACAGGTAATTGTCTGAAGGGTTCACGTCCTGTGTTGTCGTTCGACCGCAGATTCGAGACCTCACCACACTATCAATTGATCAAGGAACTACTGGTGCATAATTTTGGAGTTCCTCCCATGGCGAGAAAGTCCAAGCCATTTATTGATCACGTTATGTCTTTTAGTATTGTCGATGACAAGATATGGGTAAGAACGTATGAAGTCTCTCACACAGCAAGGAATAAACAAGAATACGAGGATAAACCTGAAGAAGAGGCTGAGGATATTTCTTTGGTGGAAATAGGTCCAAGATTCGTCATGACAGTTATCTTGATACTGGAGGGTTCATTTGGTGGTCCCAAGATTTACGAGAACAAACAGTACGTTTCACCAAACTTTGTAAGAGCTCAAGAAAAGCAACAAGCCGCAATTGAAGCAAAGGCAAGAGCAGATGCTGCTGTTCAAAGAAAAATAAAGAAAAGGGAATCTGTAATTGCCGCTGATCCTTTGTCCAACGAAGCAGTTTTCAAAGATTAAGTATCCCTACAGTATATATTTGTAAAATAGACAGAGAAAAGAACGACGGGTATCGAAAAATTTTTGAAAATTTTTTAAACTGAATATATATGGGACTAAATACATGTTCTAGCTACACTAAATCTCATTAATAGTGGTATGGCCCGTCATCAACCTTAAACCCTTTTCAACTACTGCTTGTGAGGTGCTCCGGCATGTTTTGCCAAGTATTCCTTGATGAATTTTTCCTCATCCTTAGAACCAGCATTGAAATCAATGCTCTCTCCCTTCTTGGAGGAGAACGGATTGGGAATAGCAATCAAGGCTACCAAACCGATAGTTCCAAGCGCTAAGAAATGAGAAGGAACGGTTCTTCCCATAATATGGTATGCGGCACCCATTTTTACTTTATATTTGACTTCGTTAATGCTAATTGGCTCCTTGTCTAATGCTTGAAGTACGAATGTGTTGTATTTTCTCTTGTCCAGATAAACAAGAAGTTGTTCTACTTCGGCCTACATATAAAAAAAAAGTGGCCAATAGGAGGGCACTATTAGTTTTTTAAATGGAAAGTTTGGAAAAAATGGGTCAGTTGACCTTCTGGTCAATCTTATTATGAGTTTAGCCATGCTGAGTTGTCGATAACAAGTGTTGTCTCTATCTTATGTTCATTTCAGCCTGCTTGGATTTCTTTGTCCCTTGGCTGCCGTCATTTATTTAGGCGATAAGTTTAATGTTTCCCCTAACTCTTCACTTGAAACAACGAGAAGTACTACACATACAGACTCTTTTCGAGAGTACTTAGATAGTTGGTGTGATGAAGTTGTTGAAAAGTGTTGCGTTGACAGCACTTGCAGGCCACGTTGGGATGGCAAGTGCCCTTTCTCTATTTGAAGATGTAGTATCTCTACCCAAATTTGAATTACCACGGCTTCCAAGAAATGCGTTTCAAGATATCAGACCTGGTTCAAATGATGAGGGTACTGTTACTTTGGCATCGGATATAGACGATAGCTACTCTTTGAGAATAAAGAAGGTTGATCCTTCGAAATTAGGGCTGGACACTGTTAAACAGTGGTCCGGTTATCTTGACTACGAAGAGAGCAAGCACTTCTTTTATTACTTTTTTGAGAGCAGAAACGATCCAGAGAATGATCCAGTTATCTTATGGCTCAATGGGGGTCCAGGGTGTTCGTCTTTAACCGGCCTTTTCTTTGAATTAGGGCCTTCATCGATTGGCGCCGATTTAAAGCCAATCCATAATCCCTACTCATGGAACAATAATGCGTCGATAATCTTCTTGGAGCAGCCGCTAGGTGTTGGATTTTCATATGGTGATGAAAAGATTGTCACTACTAGAGCAGCAGGAAAGGATGTCTATATTTTCTTGGAATTGTTCTTCCAAGCATTCCCGCAATATAGCTCGAACGATTTCCATATTTCAGGTGAATCATATGCTGGACATTATATCCCGCAAATAGCTCACGAAATTGTACTGGAGCATCCAGAGCGCTCTTTCAATTTGTCTTCCATCTTGATTGGAAATGGCATCACTGACAGTTTGGTTCAGTCAGATTACTATGAACCGATGGCTTGTGGCTTTGGTGGCTACCCTGCAGTATTATCTGAGGATAAATGTGATAAGATGAATAAAGATGCTAAAAGGTGCCGCGTGCTAGCGGAAATTTGCTACAAAACGGAATCAAATCTGCCATGCATTGCAGCTTCCTCCTATTGTAATGCTGTTCTCTTAGATCCATATCAGGAGACAGGATTAAATGTTTATGATATTCGTGGACCTTGCGAGGATCAAGACGAGGGCGACATGTGTTACTACGGTTTGCGTTATGTTGATCAGTATTTAAACCAAGCATTCGTTCAAGAAGCTCTTGGTTCTGACGTTCACAACTACACAGGCTGTAGTGAAGATGTGTTTCTCGGTTTCGTATTGACAGGTGATGAGGCCAAACCATTCCAACAGTATGTTGCGGAATTGCTTGATCGTGATATTCCCGTATTGATATACGCCGGTGACAAGGATTTTATCTGCAATTGGCTAGGTAATCGTGCTTGGTCTGATCAACTCGAATGGAAGTCCAAAGAAAATTATGAATATTTGCCTTTGAAGCCCTGGAAGAGTAAGGATACTGGTGAAGAGATTGGCCAAATTAAAAAGTTTGGGCCTCTTACTTTCCTGAGAGTATACGACGCAGGTCATATGGTTCCAATGGACCAGCCAGAGTCCTCTTTAGAAATGCTCAATGGTTGGATTCACGATAAGTCTAGGTTGCTATACTAAGCAAACTCTGGATAAAACCGTTGCGCCTTCTAGAAAATACGTAAAAGTAGATAAGTCGTTTGTTCAGAATACTACGCTATAGAATAATATCGTGGTCTGTAGGTCAGCAGATGTTACAAACTCTCAATATTACCCATGCGTCTCTAATGCATGAAATTACTTGTTCAGAGGGCAACGTGGGTTTCACTTTTTTTGCAACAATTCCAATCAAATCAGTAATCATGACGAAAACGTTTGACTCGTTTTCAAGGGCCATGTGGCATGCAATACGCCAAGAAACTGGTATATAAGCCTTTGTGGCTAGTCATTCCTCTGCTACATATCTTGAGCCATCTCGCATGAATGCCTTGCTTTAGCTTTGATCCTAGTTGATTAAGCGAATCTTTTCTTCGAAAGAAATAAATAGATTGGTGCGTTTCATTGAGCCACGGAAATAGACGTCTATTGAAACCTGGCAACTATGAAATTTGGTAAAACATTCCCTAATCACCAAGTTCCAGAGTGGAGTCATCAATATGTCAATTACAAGTCTCTGAAGAAGCTAATCAAGGAGATTTCGTTGGCTCAGGGGAGACTATACGCTGTGGAACACGATAAAGATGGTGATATTGGGCGAGATGAGAATTCAAGAAAGGCAATAAATTCATCTCAAGTAGATGAGACGTATTTCGATCATACAGATGTTAGAAAATTACTGGCTTCTTTCTTCTTTGCATTGGATAGGGACATTGAGAAAGTGAATAGTTTCTACAATATGCAATATCTGGAATATGATAGGAGACTACGTCGTTTGACGTCCTCCATGCAATTTAATAATATCAACAATTTCTTAAACACTTATCCAGGAGGATTTGTGGCATCAGAAAGACAACCTCGCCAACCGCAGACCAGTACTTCTAACCTACGAAACGAAGATTCCCAAAATAGTACTATCTGTCAGAATATGCCACTTGTTTCCTCACACGTTCATGATGTGTCTGAATCTTTGGAAGAAGTTATAGGAATGCTTGTCGAATTGAGATCTCATTTCCGTAACCTGAAATGGTATGGCGAATTAAATAAAAGAGCTTTCACCAAGATCTTGAAGAAATTGGACAAAAAAGTTGGAACGAATCAAAAGCAATCATATTTGCAAGCAAGAATTCTCCCATTGAGTTTTTCTAATGACTCTGAAATTAGTAGAAATCTAGCAATCATCAATGAATTTTTAGACAAAGTATCATACAAAGCAGGTAGCGATCCTGTTTGCAACAGAGAAAATAGTGTTGGTGAAAATGGTCTGCGAACTTTAAGTAATGCTCAAGACGTTGTTTCCATGCTCATTGAAAAGGACGATGGAAAATCATTAATCAATGAACTTATCGGTGCGTATCGTTCAGTTGTTTTGATCCCTACTAGAATACTAGTTAATTTGTTGAACAAATCCGCATTATATCAGTCATTTCAATGCATTGATGAAATATTGGAGATAATACCTTCATTGGGGGATCCCAATGATATTAATGTTCGTAACTTTTTCCATCATCATGTTATTGCTTTAGGTAAGAATTTGACGAAGGATAAAAGAATGAATGGGAAAAGCACATCATCTGCAACAGAGGGCAATAAAGAGGCAGCAGAATACCAAAAAGGCCAGGATGATGAAGAAATCAACAATATCAACTCTCTCATGAAAAAAACATTGAGTTTCGAAGCTGCGGCCCCTCCAGACAGACATGTGAGATTGGTTGGTGCATTTGGACCCGATGGAATAAATTCTAACGATGCTCCTGCATCCTTGATATATATTTTACGGAAGTTACCGGCACATTTAAGACCTTGCTTACTGCAACGCGATAACTATAAACGTACTCCTTTACATTATTCTTCACAGTACGGTTTAGTTGAAATAACTAAAATTATCATCGAAAATTTGAAGACATGGGGAGCGTGGAATTCAGATGTCCCCATTGATGATGTTAGTTGGCAAGACAGTGAGTCTTTAACCCCTCTCCATTTGGCTGTCCTGGGAACTCACCCAATGACAGTCAAGACACTACTCTCCTTTATGAATCCAGCTACATCTATAATCACTCCTCAGTTACTCCATTTGGCGACAAGATTGAATTCACCTCCACTTATTGAGGTTTTATTATCTATTAAAGGGATCAATATCAACTACCAAGACAAAGAGAGCTGTGAGACTGCCCTTTATTTAGCATGTAAGTCTAACCTGAAAGAAGCTGCTGCTACTTTGCTGAAAAATGGTGCTAGCACTGAAATAACTGAGAGACTCTTTGGTTGGACCCCCATTTTCGCTGCAGCTACGGAAGGTCTAGAAGAAATTGTCCAGTTGCTTTGTGATTATGGAGCTGTTAGCGTTGTTTTTGATGAAAGTGGCTGGACACCAATGGAGCATGCAGCTTTACGTGGACATTTGAGCATTGCAGGGTTGCTAAAAATAGTTGACTATCCAGAAATAACACATCCTCATATTGCCTCTGCTAATGTCAAACCCCTCCGCCCGGATTCTCCAATCTCAATTCCAATGACACCCACTTGGTCAAATGATTGTGACAATACAGGCACAAGAGGTAGATCACTTGTCAGATCCGATAGTCAGTTATCCATTGAGCATGTTTCCACTAATAACCAAAGCACTAAAATCAGTCAAAGAGATCTGTTAAAGACATCTGTAACTGGTAATGGATTCCACAACAAGTCAAACCCGGTCTCGTTACCTCAACCTGTCAAATCCTTTGGTCATAAATATCTGGCTCAGAACGAAGCAGTTCTACTGATTACCCTAGGTGGAAATGACAGCCGTAGTACAAAGTCAAGTATATCTCTAAAGAATGTCCCAGTGTCGGAGGTCTCCTCAACTGAGCTTGATACTGCACTATCCTTGGTTATTAGTTGCAATGATGACTTAAACGAAACACCAATTGTGCTTGATTTACCATTAGATTCTAACCTGGAATCTATAAATTTCAAAGTCCCATTCCAGAATGACAAGACACATATCGTTTACTTTGATATTGTACCAACATATGGCTCTGTTTTTCTGAATCAAGGCCCAAACTCCTCTAGTGCTAATGAAGAACAAAATCTCTACTCGCCTTACCGAAACAACTCCATTTATGATTCACGAAGTTCATTGAGTTCATATAACTCAAATGCTACCGATCACAAGCCATCTAAAGTACTAGGACGTGCAGTTGCATTGTTAGGTAGGACGAATGCATCTGTTGGAATCAACCGTCGTTCGCTTAACGATATGATCACAGTTCCAATCATTGCAAATGAATCACTAAGTGTACTGGGAACGATAACGTTTGAATATATGATGGTGACACCTTTTGATCATCCGAAAATGTCATTGGGCCGTACTGAAACGTATTGGAAATCCTTAGTGTCCACTCGTGTGATTGGTCATCGTGGCTTGGGTAAAAATTTTAATTCCAAAAATTCTTTGCAATTAGGTGAGAATACTGTTGAATCCTTTATTGCAGCAGCTTCGTTGGGAGCCTCATATGTTGAATTTGATGTTCAGTTAACAAAGGATAATATTCCTGTTGTTTATCATGATTTCTTAGTCGCCGAAACCGGTGTAGATATTCCCATGCATGAATTAACGTTGGAACAATTTTTACATCTAAACAATGTTGATAATCATATACAGTCGTTTCATCCAAATGAAAGACGTCGTTCAGTGGATGATTCTGATAGTGGGATCTATAACAGATCATCAGATGGGAAAATAAGGGGCAACGCATACGCAAATGTTTCCAAAGTTTTAGAAAACAGAATGAAATTAACAAAAACTTACAAGAAGAACAATTTTAAGGGTAATTCTAGAGGCCATTCGATTGCATCTTCATTTGTAACTCTAAAAGAGCTTTTCAAAAAAATCCCATCGAACGTCGGATTCAACATAGAATGTAAATATCCAATGGTCGATGAGGCGGAAAAGGAAGATATAGGTCAGATTGCTGTTGAGATGAACCATTGGATTGACACGGTATTGAAAGTTGTATACGATAATGCAGCTGGACGAGATATTATCTTCTCTTCATTTCATCCCGATGTTTGCGCTATGTTATCACTAAAACAACCATCGATTCCAATCTTATTCCTAACGGAAGGTGGAAATCAAAAAATGGCAGATATTCGCGCGTCCTCATTACAACACGCTATCAGATTCGCCCGTAGTTGGAATCTTTTGGGTATCGTATCAGCAGCTTCACCTATAATTCGAGCACCAAGATTAGCCCAAGTAATCAAATCAAGTGGCCTAGTTTGCGTCACTTTTGGTACTGAAAATAATGATCCAGAGAATGCAAACATTGAAATGGATGCAGGCGTAGACGCTGTTATCGTTGACAGCGTTTTAGCAGTTCGACAAGGTTTGACGAAAGATGCAAGAGAAGATGAAAAAAACATTCCTAACAAAATATAATATACCTAATCATATATAGCTAGATACTAGCTCTACGTCATACTGCTTCCCCTCCCTACTGTCATACGTATGTTTTCTTCTTTCAAGAAGTCGTCACCGAAAGCCTCCTCCCCGAAAATGAAGAGGGAGGCATTGCATTGTTGTCCATCTTATGGGAGCGGATCAGGTCATTTTGAATTTCAATTAAAGCATCCAAAGTTTTGTCCATTTCGAAAAGGTCTTTCACATAATTAACTTGATCAGAGTTTTTCAAAAACAGCTGTAAACATCTGGTGGAAGCCTTGTCATTGATGCAATGATAAGCATCGGGAAATGGCTGAATATGTTCGATATGAGCAGCATGACTTTTGTCGTTCAAAAATTTCAAAATAGTGACGTCGCTGACACAAAGAGGAATATTAGAAACTACTAAAGATGCCATAGTGAGAATTTGGTGAGGTAAAACCGCAAACCAATTGAGGTAATAGGTGAAGATATTTAAAAAATAATAACATAAAGAACATGGAGATATCTCCTCGATATTTCTGTCATTTTTATATTTGTCGTTTTCTTGCCGGCACTTTCTCGCTTTTTTGACCCCGGATTTTCTTTACCAGGGATACATACAGGAGCTTCCATCCATCCCTCCATATGACCGTTATCGTTGAGAAAATAAGCGATAAAAAGGCAGCAATGCTGATTGAAACCTAGCTTTAGCTATGTTTCACGACCGTATCTATCATTAAGTGTATTTTGAATTCGCAGCTTTTCCAGAAGGCATCCCCAAGTTTTGAGTGCTCGCGTTTCTTGGTCTTGGCGAATTAGCTCTTGCGCCAGCAGGTGGTCTTGTGAGTTTAGTAGTATGTTGACGACTCTTGGAACAGCGTATCCCGGTTTTTGCTTGAAGTCGAATCAGCTCACGACGTCGATATATTTTATGTTTTTGCTCTTCTGAGAGCATCTATTGTAGCGCTTTATCAGTTTCTTCATATAGTTTTTATTAGGGAGCATGGCAAACCCATCGGGCGCAGACCCAAAGGAATAGATCTCAATGTTCCCGTGCTGATTTTTTAGTGAATCGACGTCTGTTATGCGGTATGGTCTACCATATTCATCAATACCTGCTGTTGACAGTTTTGGAGTTTGAATGGTTTGCTCAATCGAGAAAAGCTCCCGTATCTCGTAAAGATCCGGTCTCTTTCTCCTTCTATTTTTCATAGGTAGATACTTCTTCAGTCGTAGTGGTTCTGAGCCTGGAAGTATCGATTTGCCTAACTGGTTCCAATGTTTCTCGCATTTCAGCAGAAGCACATCGCATTTCCAATGAATTGGTTCTTTAAAAAGGTTTATTCTATCAGATACGTTAATGGGTTGCGACCCCCTCTTTAAAGTCTGGTTTGGCTTTAACAAACTCTTCAATATAAAGCAATCGGACCTTTTTATGTCTTTTAACGTTTTGGGTAATTCCCAGTTCTTCATTGCAAGTGCTTTCATTAGTGGATAATTCGCGGTTTCAATTTTTCCCTTGTTGATCCTCTTCAATGCATCTTTAAAATAGCAGTATGATTTATAATTCAATGATTTGCAAGTAATTGTGGTGGGCTTTATGTCAAAATATCGGTACGACATGTTAGGTATATATCTTGGGGAAACATCGCTTAAAAGGCCATTTTGGCAATCTATATTAACAACATATTGAAATTTCTGATTCAAGTTGAGTTTCATGTCCACTATAGGTTGAAAAGAGTGCACGGGTTCATCGATTGCATATCTGGAAATAATCTCCTCATTTTTCAAATGAACGATAGGATCTATCACGTAGATTCCGGATTTATCAAGGTCAGGAAGGCGCAACTCAATCCAGAAATATGGCTGCAGAAGATCAGTATCGAACCTGTTTGGAACGTTTCCAATACCATTTGTTATCTGCCATTTTACATTTGAGCAGGATATTTCGTAATCATGGAGGGGCAAAGCAAAACAATAAGAAAGTACAATTTCATCAGAGAGTACATTTCGTAAAACAATGAGAAAGAATAATGAAAGAACGTCCCTGTTGGCCTTTCTATCTCTTGCCATCTTTCTGATATTGTCTATATTATCTGTCCCTTCTGGTCTCACCCCATAATAAATTTGTTGGTTATTGAGAACATTCTTGTAAGTGGATGATTCCTTTCCCTTCATGAAATATGCAATTAGGTACTGCAAACGATTAAAATTCTGTCTAAATCCATTGCTATTAATCTGATAATGATTTCGAAACCACCAGATAAGTCCTAAAATCAAGGTCCTTAAACTATTGAGCTTAGCAGTGCTCGATTGCAACTTCCAATTTTTGAATTTCTTAACAATCAGAGTAGGAATTGATCTTTTCAATCTTCTATTTAATCTTTCATCTCTCGTCCAAAACAGTCTTTGCTTCATGACTGCCAAATAAATCTTAACTGAAGCAATATGAAGGCCATATTTTAACTTCTGATATTTATGTTGCTTCCTCGGGTGCTTCTTATCTGTCGTTGAAGTGTTCGATGGCTCGGCCTGCAGCATAGTAAAAGATACACTGCCATTCAATGGTACATCCTCCCATTCTCCCTCGTCAATGGATATTTCATCACTATCGTCAGTAACAGCCTCCTCAAAGAACAAGCCCGCTACTGCAGCATGTTTTAAAGGACTCTCTTTGTCTATTATATGAGATTCTGATGACCTCTTGGGCATAGATTCTTGTTTTTTGTAGCCGATGTGGAGGAGCTAACATCGCAATAATAGTTCATACAGTAATTTAAAGAGTGCCTAAAGAAGTTCAACGAGACAAGAAGCGCAAAATAAAAGTGCAATTTGGTGAATGATCAAGCAATGCACATCGGTAATCAAAGATTATTTGAACCCGTACCACCTGGAGAGATTCCATTCATTATTAAAAGGCAGAGTTTGTGTGCCTCAAAGTTCTCAAGGTTTGCGCCTCGGTGATCATCTGTTGTATTTCAACCCCATCAAGAATGAACTGGATCGGGATGGTTATTTTTCGTATCAGACTCCATCTGTACTACTCGATAACCCTCTTTTGACTTATCGAAGACGACTATGGGCACAAGGTGAAATAACTATGTATTGCGCGATGAACTTCAATAAAATCTACATCTGTAAAGAGAAGATAAAGTTTGTTAAAAGAATCCAAAATGATTACTACGTCTGCATACATAGATCCATGTCTGATGGGTTTGATACCCCTGTTGCAAAGGAGCTGAGAACCCTTGTATACACCAATGACATGGCAAATGACAGTCGCACTAACTCAAGCAATAATATGATCCATATGAAAGGCACCCTTATGGGAACGTTCAAATTTGAAGAAATGGACATTATCAATTATGGTAATTTGTCGCTGAATTCACATAGGATCCACTGGGATAAAAGCTACTGCGAGACAAAAGAGGGCTATAAAAATATTATTGTTCAAGGACCTCTAGCAGTGCAAGTGTTGATGAAATTCGCTCACCGTTATTTTGACAAACCCTTCTCAAGAGTTAAGTATAAGAATACCAATCACATAT
Source organism: Zygotorulaspora mrakii (assembly GCF_013402915.1). Taxonomy (NCBI): domain Eukaryota; kingdom Fungi; phylum Ascomycota; class Saccharomycetes; order Saccharomycetales; family Saccharomycetaceae; genus Zygotorulaspora; species Zygotorulaspora mrakii. The sequence goes on from NC_050721.1 coordinate 608,524, forward strand.
ATTCAAATACGGAGGTTGAAATATGGCATGAGCACCCGTTGGCCAGTAACGCAAGGTCGCTTAGAATGTGGATGAAAGCTACTGATAGCGAAAAGGTTTTTTTGAAAGCAGAATTAAAATACTAATTCGCATAGATTTTACTATTTAAGTCACGTAGCTGTGTCTCAGTTTTAAGCCAATGAACCCATTTCTCTTTTGGTTTGAGATCTACGTCTACGATTTGACAGCTTATATCACCGTCAACATGCCATTGCAAGAAGCATGTTACATCTTTTAGCGTCATTTCGAGAAGCAAATCATCAGTGACATCATCATTATTTCTTATTTCTCCAAGCACTTGTGTATGTGCTTGCTTCTGAAGATGATACAATTTTCGTAAAACATTTTCACCATTCTCAAAATAAGCTAGTAGATTCACAATGAAGGCTTTGTCTACACCATTTTGAAACGTCTCCCTCAAACAAGTAGGATCGTTCATCACTCTTCTATAACAATATTTGATATTTCTTCCTTTCAGAACATTGTGAGAACAGTTTCTGCAGTAATCGGACGAATTATAGAGCCATTTTGGCTTGAACTCCAAGCATAATTTTGATTTGCCTTCAGTAGTGTAGAGTCTGGTGAAATGGTCAGAATACAATACAGTGCTGAATTCCGAGGGTCTCAAATTGCGCAGTTTCGTAACTATCACATTGCTGTCATCGATTATTTCGCCAAGCTCGCCTCGAATACTTTCTAGGAACTCTATTGGGATTACTTGCAGCTCCATCGGGCATAAAAGATCGCCTAGCAATGGTTTAATGGTTTCATTGATGTACTTGAAATTTTCGAGAGTATACAGATTATTCTGTCTTAGTGAGCCAGAGTACCTCACACAGCATCTATACAGGCAGCTAGGCTCTCCATAATCTATCAGGATATTGGCATTTCCCCGAGCGACTATCCTCATATTATCCAAAAGTTGCCGAAGAAAGCCTTTTTGGTTGCAAACGTTCTTTTAGTCATTTCTGCTTTTTTTTCGTTTATTAGCGTCATTTAATGTTCAGGCTAAAAAATATTACATTTTAAACAGATTAGAGCGAAACACTTCATAAAAGAGTTCTGTCTCTCTGTCCTTTGAATTGCATAGCGGAAAAAGTTTGTAGTATCAGTAAGAATGTCTAGAGCTAATGAGAAGCTGCCAGATATGCTGGCGGACGCAGTCCTAAAGGAATCTGTGCCGATTCCCGAAGACTTTGTCAAAGTGGAAGGTATTGACTATTCCAAACCTGAAGCAACTGACATGAGGGCTACAGACCTGATTGGAGCTATGAAAAATATGGGGTTCCAAGCAAGCTCTTTGGGTCAAGCTTGTGATATTATCAACGATATGAGATCATGGAGAGGCAAGCATATCGATGAGTTGGAAGACCATGAAAAAAAAGGTTCATTTGACGACAAAGGTTATCAAAAGACTACCATTTTTATGGGCTATACATCTAATCTAATTAGCTCTGGTCTACGTGAGACCTTGAGGTACTTAGTACAAAACAAAATGGTCGATGCGATTGTTGCAAGTGCCGGTGGTATCGAAGAGGATTTAATCAAATGTCTAGCTCCAACTTTTCTTGGTGAGTTCTCTTTGAAAGGTGCATCCTTACGTGATCAAGGTTTAAATCGTATTGGTAACCTTCTGGTTCCAAATGACAACTATTGTAAGTTTGAAGAGTGGATTGTTCCAATATTGGACAAGATGCTGGAAGAACAAGAAGAATATGTTGCTAAACATGGTTCTTCTTGTTTGGATGCCAACACAGATGTTGAAAGTCCTATTTGGACACCTTCAAAGATGATTGATCGCCTTGGTAAGGAAATTAATGATGAGTCTTCTGTTCTGTACTGGGCTCATAAGAACAAGATTCCTATCTTTTGTCCTTCAATTACCGATGGCTCTATTGGTGATATGTTATTTTTCCATACTTTCAAAGCGTCTCCAAACCAGCTAAGGGTAGATGTCGTGGGCGACATCAGAAGGATAAATTCTTTGTCCATGGAGGCTTCAAAAGCCGGTATGATCATTCTCGGTGGTGGTTTAATCAAACATCACATCGCCAATGCTTGTTTAATGAGAAATGGGGCTGACTTTGCAGTTTATATAAACACTGGTCAAGAATTTGATGGCTCTGATGCTGGGGCAAGACCAGATGAAGCCATTTCTTGGGGTAAAATCAAGGCAGATGCGCATTCCGTGAAAGTGTATGCTGATGCTACTATCGTATTTCCATTAGTAGTGGCAGCTACTTTTGCCAGCGGTAAAAATATCAAGTACAAAAACTAACTGGCATTCGTAAATAGCTTATAAACAAGTATAGATTTAAACTACTGGAGATTTTTTCAACGATGTGCATAATAATTAGCATACAACATTAAAAAAGAGAGATCCGACAAAATTCTTTTAACAAAAAAAAAACAGTGTATATAATTGTACTGAGCAAACCGCGAGGAAGTACAGATCTCCGTTGGGTACTTTAATGCTCAAAGTTCTGATAAGACAACCAGCAAGGAGAGCGGGCTGCCTTTTCAGTTCAGAGATCAGCTCAACAAATTGCAGATACCAAAGTAATGTCAAAAAATTTACACAGAAGCCAAACATCAAAATCAGACGCCCCAGAACAGCCAAGCAGCTTGCTCAAGAGAAGTTTGAAGAGCATTTGAATTCGAAAAATCGATTCATTCGATGGGGTGCAATAGCAAGATCGGAGAGTTTCAGCAAAGGTCTAACAAAGTATCTCATTGCGTCGTACATCCTATTCCTTGTGTACGGGATTTATTTCATGAAGAAACTATATGCTAAAGAAAAGGAGTTGGAAAGGTTGGAGGAAAAGAGTAAAAGTGGTGAAGCCAACGAATACGAACTTTTAAGAATTAAACAATTGAGAGGTAAATTGAGAAGGAGAGATGAATTAAAACTAGCCAGTTACGAGAAAATGCGAGAGAACGGGACAGATAGTTTTGACGGCATCACTCTCGATAATAATGACCAGAACAAATTGAATGAGAATATTCTGCCGGCAAGGGATACTACGGAGTTTTACGAAGGTAAAGCTGAGGAATACGATAAAGGAGTGAATTTTGAGGAAAAGATTATTTTCATGGGCAGCAGACGTAAGTGGTTGATGCGACACTGTGAAGGTGATGTATTAGAGGTTGCCTCTGGTACTGGCAGGAATCTCAAATATTTGGATGCAAATCACATTAATTCAATAACATTTCTGGATTCATCGGAAAAGATGATGGAGATTACTTATAAAAAATTCAAGAAGATGTATCCCAGCTTCAAAAAGGCAGCATTTGTAGTCGGTAAAGCTGAAAATCTCGTTGATTTAGCCAAGGCAAATGTTCCTGCAAATGATGATAAACATTCGATGGAAGAGATTACTAGTGTCAAAAGTGATACAACGAAGGTCAAATATGATACTATAATTGAAACCTTCGGTTTATGTTCACATTATGATCCTGTTCAATCTCTGAAAAACTTTGCAGCATTACTGAAGCCGGAAGGAAGAATAATATTATTAGAACACGGAAGGGGAACTTACGAGTTCGTAAACAAAATTTTAGATGATAGAGCTGAGAAACGTTTGAAGACCTGGGGGTGTAGATGGAATCTAGACATTGGTGAAATTCTAGATGACTCCGAGTTAGAGATCGTTGATGAAAGTAGAGCACATTTTGGAACCACTTGGTGTATTGTAGCGAAGAAAAAAGGTTCAATCAAGAAGAAAGAAGAGGTTGGATTCTTTGAAAAGTATTTCGGCTCCTCTATCAAGAAAAAATTAGAATCGATGGATGCTCCCTCCACGCAAACTCCTACAGAAGGAAAAAAATGACTCTCGTCTTTATGCTACTTGTATATATCCATTAATTATATTGTTTTTTAGGTTCATGTAAAATATTAATTTCCTAAGCCTCTCATTTTTTCTCCATTCAAGACATCATGCCCAATTGCTTCCATTGTATCTCTTTCGATCAATGACCCAACATTTGAATACACCATGCTGGCCTCATATGCATTGACTATGCGCTCTTGAGTTATGCCTATTTCGCAAAACGCCAAAGCTTTGATGACATTGGAATAACGACATATCGTTTTCTTGATGCCGTTGGATATTGAAGGATCATTTTCATCAGAATATATTTGCCAAGACGACTCTTCCTCCAATCGGGTGATTGAAATGTCATCTGCAGACCTAAGAGAAATGGCACCTGTAGGACCGCTCTTTGCAGCCGCACTAGCGTTACCAATTGAGGGTGCATCCCTAGCGGAATCCATTTTTGATGTTTTCCTGAGCCAGATAAATCCGTTGACGCCAAGAACAACTGTTACATTACCAGGTAGGTTATGAGTTTGATTTTTAGATCTTACAATCAAAGAGCTTGGCACTTCGCAAAATTGGCCGTCCCTTAACTTCCCATATTTTAAAGATCTTGTGTGTAGGGAAGCACTTCCGTCTTGAAACAAAGATTGGACTTCAGCATTCAACAGATCACCCTCCTTCAAAAAGCTTCTCATCTGAAGTTCATCACTCTCAGATTTTCTTCTCAGTATACCACCTGGTAGATTAACAGAGCCCAGCATAAGAACAGCATGTTGCTTACCTCCAATATCGACTTTCCATCTCTTATTTCCTACTTCGGCAACTCTTCCAACAACATGGTCACCAGTTTCCGGGGAATAACGACTTTTCAAAGGTATTACTGACAGTAACCTGTTTACTTTTGATACCGTACCAGCTACAGACGAATAGGTCATATTATCGAGAAAATATGTGCCATGACCCCTCATCCAGATTGGATCATCTGTTACCAGCTCACCAGGAGTCACGATCTGCATTCCAGAGTTGGCTACACTTTTCTCCTGAGGCCTATTTGCGTAAGTTCCATCCTCGTTATCTGACATATAAACGTCGCCTTCTTCATCTTCCTCCACAAGACTTTCGCCACCAAATTTTTGAAAGTCACCTCTTCTTTTGACTACTGTTATAACTTCAGACATATCTGGGTTGAAAATGAGTGTCAAGCGTGCTCTACAGTATGCCCTTGCTTTTTTTATGCTTTAATTCATAACTGTAGTTTTCAATTATATGTCTCTCTCGGAAAATTTTCGTGAAAGCGATGAGCTTCCTACAGCATTTAATGAAGAAATAAGATATAGTAAAAGTACTAGCTTGTTAAAGCTTTGCTCATACTTTCACAATCTGTTTAGCGATTGGGAAGTATATGCTTATTGCGAGTTCGAGAGTCTTAAGAATATACTCCACAATGAGCACGATTGCAGGATATAAATATCAACCTCCGGTTGCTCGGAATATGAAGGAACTTGATAGATCTTTTTTCGTTACGAAGATCCCATTATGTGCTGTACAATTCCCTAACCCTAGTGATATCAGTTTTTTTGCCAAGAATTACAAAGACAGTATATTGAGAGTCCCACGTATACCACATGTTGTTAGGCTTGGGCAAGTTGCGGACAGCATACCAAGCAATAACAGCAAGACTCTGAGTTGTGACAACGGAATTGTTTTCAAAGGAGTTCTATTAAATGATTCTATCAGTACCCCAGATGAAATCTCTGAAAAATTATCACAAGAAGCTCGATCGTTTTTGAAGGAGTCTGGGGCCAAAGTAATATCATATGAATATGTGTTGGACTATAATTTCTGGAGAGCGGAAGAGATATTGAGAGCTGTTTTACCAGCTGAATTTTTGGATGAGATTCCAACCGGTTTTACGGTAACAGGCCATATTGCGCATCTTAATTTACGTCAAGAATTTAAGCCATATTCATCAATAATTGGACAAGTTATATTAGACAAGAACAATAAAATTGAGACTGTCGTCGATAAAGTTAGTTCCATTGCCACCAAATTCAGAACATTCCCTATGAAGGTGATTGCAGGCCGTGATGATGATTTGGTTGTAACGCAAAAGGAATCCAACTGCACATTTAAATTTGATTTCAGTAAAGTTTACTGGAATTCAAGGTTACATACAGAACACGAAAGATTGGTGAAGGAGTATTTCCAAACGGGGCAAGTCGTCTGCGATGTGTTTGCCGGAGTAGGACCATTTGCCATACCTGCAGGAAAGAAAAATGTAATTGTTCTGGCTAATGATTTAAATCCAGAGAGCTTCGTTTACTTGAAGCAAAACATATCACTAAATAAAGTCGAAAAACTTGTAAAGTCCTTCAATCTTGATGGTGCTGAGTTCATCAATAGATCACTAGGGCTGCTGAAAGAGTGGCGGTCTGAAGAGACTAGTTCAACGATCACTCTTGAGCCAAAAATAAACAAATATAGAAAGAAGCCAAAAACGGAAAACCAAGCGAAGTCACAAGTCGTACAAGTGCCAATCCCCTTTAACATCCATCATTTTGTGATGAATCTTCCCGACAGTTCAATCACTTTTCTTCACAATTTCGTTGGTCTCTACTCCGGCCATGACGAAGTCAAAGATCTACCGTGGATCCATGTCCACTGTTTTGAAAAGTACGCCAATGACGAGGACCCTTCTATGGAAGAACTTCACAAGAGAGTCCATAAAAGAATACTAGCTGAGTTCAATGCGAGCGCCCAAGTTTTATCGTTCGATGACCTGTCCTTCCATCTCGTACGTAAAGTGTCGCCTACCAAACCCATGTTCTGCGTCAGTTTCCAACTTCCCAAGCTGGTTGCATACTGTTAAAACCTCTTTAGTCACTATATAGTCCTCATGAAGGTCATCATGTCTCTATTGTCGTAAAATGCATACGCGTTACTACCTCCATCATCAATCAACACATCTACCATTGTTCAGTCACTCTTTGCATGAAAGTATTCCTTATGACTAAAATTGTTCTTTTCTTTTCATGCGGGATGCGTCATAGAAAGGCCGCGTTGAGAATCGCATATAAAGAAGGAACTTAATGAAAGACAGGAACTACTTGTATCGTAAATACATTCAGAATAAGCACACATCATTATCTGTAGTTTCCAGCAACCGCTGCATTTGACACTTCAGATTGAAGAGAGCGTGAAAAGGTTGTTTTGAATTTTTGGGATATCACTGGTACTAGCAAATATTGTATTGATTTATAGGAGTACCTATCCAGTCAGGCATTGATTAGCATTTGAGCACAGCTGCTGTTTTTGTAATTATATTGTTTTTGTTTTTTTGTTGGCATAAAGGTAAATCTCAAGATGGTTTCCGTCATTTAGACTTCTCTCGGGAGGCTAGAAGAACTGAATACCGGATTTTCATGGTATCTGTATGATAAATTAGTAAAAGGTTATATTTATAAGAGTGAAGAATGCAACAGACTAAAGAGACTGACAGTTTAGATCACTGTTTAGCTTATCAAACACCGCCTTATGACACTAAGAAGCAATATGAGGCCACATCACCGTCGCCGAGAACTTCGTGCATCCGGTCCCCCGAGTTATTGATTGATCAGATAGCGATTCTGTTATCCAGCTTGACGATGAATCGGTGCACAACGAAAATCAGGAATGATTCCGAGGTTTTAGGTGGGTTTTTGAGGGAGATTTTAAAAAGGTCCAAGTGTAATAAGAAGGTGACTCTACTGTCCACGCTATATTTCCAGAAAATCAATAATTCACAAAAAGATATAGATGACTTGCCGGAGTTTGCAAAGTGCTCTAAAAGAGCTTTTTTGTCGTGTCTGATATTGGCTCACAAGTTTCTCAACGACAACACTTTTTCATTGAAGACTTGGAGTCTTATCAGTGGCTTGAAACAAAAGGATTTGTCTTGTATGGAGCGCTGGTACCTTCAAAAACTTGATTACAAGTTGTTTGCTGCGGAAAGTGAGTTAGAAGATTTGGAGGTACGTCTATTTCCCAAAAGGAGGAGATCTTTGGACGAAAGCCTCGCCGAAGAACTCGTACCTCACCATAGGAAAATCTTCAAACTTGCAGTAATCAATAGTTGAAATCGGTCTGAAATCGGTCTGAAATCGGTCTGAAATCGGTCTGAAATCGGTCTGAAATCGGTCTGAAATCGGTCTGGAAGCGGGAAATAGATTTGTTTATAAGTAAATATTTATATAGAAATAAGGAGTAGAAAGATAAGAATTGAGAACAAAACGCCCCATGTTATGTTGTGGAGTGTCGAAGGTAAACGAGCATAATGATTGTGATTGCGTACTTTTCCAACTAACTTACAATCCGTTTTTGAATAATTGTGCGTATACAAAGAATGAAAACTACTCGTGTTTTTCAAGGCATGTTTAACCTGTCGGATGAACGTGGGCTCAAAAATAGCAGCTTGTCCACTGTGCGGTCATGGTATTGACAGAAAGTCAGTAATCGGCAACCAAAGTTGCGACACTCCCTTACCACTTCAATCTGTCATGAGTGGAAACTTTTAATCCTATGAGATCTTAAAAAAAGAAGAAAAAGTAAATGCGAATTCTGTGGATCGAACACAGGACCTCCAGATAACTTTTGACCGAAGTTCAAATTCTTCAGTCTGGCGCTCTCCCAACTGAGCTAAATCCGCATATTAATTTGATTATTTAGGAAGTCTCCTATAGGGATCATCCCTCCATTACAATAAAAAATTCACAGTATACAAGCCTGCTGAGATTGGCCATATCTTCTTACATAAGTATGTGAGGATGGTGATAGAAGTTTTGGAAAGAAGCAGAGGGTGGAAAATTCTTGTGCAGTACGAAAAATCGCTCGAACGTGTATATATGTGTGTGGGAATTGAATGTCTTTAGAGCATCAATAAGGTACTATATCGACCTGATCTGGAGTCTCTTGTTCGAATTTTAAGCCCTTCAGCCAAACTTTTCGCATTCTAACAAGAACAAACCCCGCAGAGCCTGAACCCAGTTCAGCTAGAAGTCTAAAGAAGGTCTCCACTTTGATTTTATCTGGCTCCTCAATGCTGTTCAAACCAGCAACCAATATCGGCCATTGCAGCAGAAAAGAGCAATAAGATTTTGAGGAATCGTTAGTTGCATCAAGGAAGAAAGCCGTGTCCAGCAAATCTCTAACCATCCCCTGGACCATTTCACACTCCTTTTTCATGTTCAGAAGTTTGGTGGATATAGTTATCAAAGAAGCTAGTGTGTATGACCGATGGACTATATCTAGCCATGAGACCGCAATTTTGTTTCCATCGATGGATATTATCTCAATGTTGGCGTGATTTAAATTATCTTGCCTCACATTTTTAGGATGGTACTGGTGGGTCTCTGGTATAATTCCGGCTCCACTAATAACCTGAAAACTCAGCTGTTTATTTAATCTGGCGAGCAGGTCAATAATTTTACTATAGTGCACTCGGGACTTATTCTCGTTTCGAAGCAGCTTTATCAGATCTTTCAGTGCAACGACCAGCTCCATAGAGTATCCGTGGAACAGGCTGACTCCTTCGGGGCTCACAATTTTCAACTCACGAAGAGTTGCTGCTTCCTTCTGATCGTTTGGTAGAGTTAGAAGATCGAGCTCTTCATTGGATTGCAACGTGCCGCCGTTTGCCGATACTAGGCCCGCCAAAATCTCAATAGAAGAATACCATGCCCTGCACAACAAAAATGTCATAGATTGTGGCTTCTGGTTGGTGTAAGATTTTTTGAAAAGTAAGTCTTTAGCACCATGCAGATGAGCTCTCCATGCTTGACTTTTATTAGATGCATTATCACATGTTAAGACTAGGATCGTCAGGAGAATGGAATCCAATTTAGAGTTGAATTGCTGATCCATCGCAGTAGTTAACGATGTTAAGCAATGTCTTAGATATGCTTTATAACTACTCAAATCTTCAGGAAGAGAAGTCTTACGATGCGATGTGCGAGCACCACAAGCCAGCAGCGCATAAAGAAGATAGTATGAATCCCGTGCGTGAATCATTAATATATCTCTCACCGGGTTGCACGTTACCCCGTTTTCTTTTGCCTGCAAGGGCAAAATAATCTTTGAAAAATCGTTGTAGAACTCTTTCATGTAAAAATGGTTCAGGCCACTTAAGCTGATGTAGCTCATTGGTACATTGGTCTGAAATATTCTCTCACTGTCAAATGGGGGAGAACTCAGCATTATCCCGTCGGGAGTTGAGTAATGAGGTGTTGTAGATTCTGCAACAGTTGCTAATTCATCTAAATTCAGACTTATCAAATCGCTCAGATCATTCGCCAAAATAGAGCTCCCAGGCACAGGCAGAGAGTCCTGAACTTCTTCGTCAAGAGACTGGTTCAATACAGAGTTGTTTTCCGAGAAATACAGCAGGGGGCTTAGTAGATTGCTCCTGGCATTAGCCATATCATCTTGATGTCTTTCAAGATCCTTGAAAACTTCATTTCCCATACTATGTCTGTTGTTTGTCTTGGTATTATATTGACATCGCTTGTTTAGTCTATCGCATTGCCAGCAAACCGGCTGTTCTTCATCGCACTATTACAATATAAGGTGTTAGTTGCAACCTTCGCTATCTAATAATGAAGTAGTCGTACGTCACATACTTTAATTTTTCTTCGTTTGCACTCCTTGCAGCCGTTGTGGCTATATTTTTTGGTTCGTTTCCTAATTACTCTAGCCATCGGTAAACATAGCAGCTTTTGAATTCTTGAGATTCAGCTACGGAATAGAGCTAGCTTTTCTTTTATCAGTTTCGATTTACGGCGATCGTCACATTTGTTGATACTGTCTGACCTTAATCGGTAAAATATTACCCGGTATGATTACAGCATGTAATGCAGGTTTTAGTCTTTACGCACTGAGATATGATATATAATAAAGAGCACAAGAAGTTATTCTTAAAGTATTTCCATAGGAAACTGAATTGTGAACAAACCAGATTTTTAAAAAGCTGAGGTCTACATCGAAGTATGGCTACATATAGAATTGCTGTTGAATCAGTTTTCACCAATTGAGGACTCGCCTTGTAAAACCATCAGTGAGATAATGGAGTCGGCAACTTGGGCGGCAACAATGGAAGTGATTTCTGCAGCAGTATCGAAGGGTGGGGAAACTTCGACAACGTCTCCTCCTATAACGTTGAGGCCCTCTAATCCGTCAAGAATGGTGAGCAATTCCCGAGATGTCCATCCACCTGGTTCGACAGTCCCACTGGCAGGAGCTACGGAGGGATCCATTGAGTCGACGTCCACAGTAATATAAACAGGACCATTTCCAACCCTTTCTTTGATTTTCCTAATTATTCCATCAGTGCCGATTCTGTCGATGTCTCTCGCCAATATTCTGTCAAATCCACAGCTGATATCGTGCTCCACATCTCTTTTTCCAGGGTAGGGACCTCTAATCGCAGCATGAATGGAAGTATCCGTCAAAAGTCCCTTTTCATGTGCCCAATGCAAGTATGTCCCATGATTCAAAGACTGGTAATCTGTGACGTTTCCGCCGAAGTAGTATGGATTCCATGTATCCAAATGAGAGTCGAAATGGATGACGGAAACCTTCCCCCAATTCTCGTATGCAGCTTTGATAGCTGGTAAAGTAATAGTATGATCGCCACCGAGCGTGAAGATCTTGGGGTGTTTGGACTTATTCTCTTCCGTAACAGCATGCTTTCCTGCGGCTCTATTGGCTCTGTAAATTTGATCAATGGCGATTCTGTTATCAAGAGGTGTTACAGGAGGGGATCCACAATCAACAATTCTTGCCCAATTTTTATAAGGGTTTAGTTTTTCGTTATACACCGAATAAGCTGGTGCCAATCTTCTCGATCCAAGTCTAATCCCCGATGGCCCAAATCGAGCGCCCGGTCTGTACGAGACTCCCGAGTCAAATGGGGCACCGATGATAGCAATATCGAAAGGCTCCTCTTCGTACAGATCAGGATCAAAACAGCTGACCAATGGAAGATGAGCAAAAGTATCAATATATCCAAATTCTCCACCACGATAAAGGACTGCCGAGCCATTGATGTCTCTTAGATCATTGGGGTCTGGATATTCATACTCATCATGAACAGCTAAGGCGCGGTAGTGATCTGCTAGCGGAAGAGGCTCATGTTTGTCCTTAGTCATGGACATAAAATCTTCAGCGACGCCGTCCAGAAAATTACCAAAATAAGAATCTAAAAATGACTTGTTAACTGTCGGTTTAGCAGTCGCCGCTTCGGAATCTTTACAATTACAGCTGAGAGAAATTTGTTCTGAGATTGAGAAAGCACATGCGGAAGCCGCTGAAACCAACAGAAGGCAATTTTCTGAAAACTTCATATTGTTCGCTGGTGTGTTTCCATGACAGAACAGTTGACATAGACACAATTCATTGGGTGGGCTTTTATATCCATCCAAATTTATTCAATGAACACTCTACTCTCTATTCATTTAATAATATCATCTCCATATCAACTTTCCCATCTAGTTTTTTGGCACTAAAGCGGAATTTCGATGTTCGGAAAAAATTCCGAGTATCTGTCAGATGCGCGCCCGCGCATGTCAAAGTAACAATCAATAGAGAAAGAGAGAGCGATTAGAAATTTCGTCGCTTTCTCAGATGAATGTTTGATACGCTTGGGTATGATCGGTATCTGGGGGTCCTTCTTACTTTGGAGCGGAATATTTCGCAAAATTGTTGGCGGTTCTTCCAACAGTGGAAAGGGTGGACGATTGTTTTTTTTATTTGAAGTTTTCGCTTCATTTCACGACCTGCTCTTTTATGATATAATTGCAGTCTGTGGGCCGACAGGGTATATTCGTTTGAATTTACTACTCAGTTGATCATTCTCGCGACATTATAGAATCATGGAAACAACTCCTTTACTTCAAAACGTAATAAGTAAGAGATCTACATCTGCACTTATTACACACGGAACTTACAATGAGCAGGAGCCTGCTGGTGATATCGTGGAAAAATTGGATACAAAGGACGAGGTTTGGACCATATTGAAGGCTTCGCTACCACTCGTAACTACATTTTTCCTCCAGTTCTCACTGACGATAGTATCGATTTTCTCAGTGGGACGTATTGGTAAAAATGAGCTGGCCTCTGTCTCATTGGCCATCATGACATTCAATGTCAGCGTTTCTGTGTTTAATGGAATGGCAACTTGTCTAGATACTCTCTGTTCTCAAGCATATGGAGCAAAGCGCTATGATCTTGTCGGAATTTATTTCCAGAGATGCACCTGCATGATAATTGTTGCCTCGATTCCTTTGGTATTGATATGGTGTTTCTCCTCACATCTTTTTCTCTTGATAGTGCAGGATCGGCAGCTAGCATTATTAGCAGAGAAATTTTTACGAGGAATGTCATTTGGTGTTCCTGGATATATCGTATTTGAAACGGGGAAGAGGTTTCTGCAGGCGCAGGGCAACTTTGTTGGTGGTCAATATTGTTTGTTCATTGCTGCACCAACAAACATATTATTGAATTATCTGCTAGTGTGGAATGAAAAACTTAGTATAGGGCTTCTTGGAGCGCCATTGGCGACTTCCATCTCCTACTGGCTGATGAGCATCATGTTACTTTGCTATATCAAATTTATTGATGGCAAACAGTGCTGGTATGGATTGAACATTAGAGAGGCATTCAGAGGGTGGAATACCATGCTGGCCCTGGCGCTTAATGGAACAGCTATGATGCTCTCTGAGTTTATTGCTTTTGAAATTTTGACTCTATCTGTTTCAAGATTAGGTACTTCGTCTCTTGCTGCACAATCGATAGCATCTTCGCTTGCCACACTCCTGTTTCAAATCCCATTCGGAATATCTGTGGCTGCGTCGACGAGAATTGCCTATTATGTGGGTGCTGGATCTATTGCCATGGCAAAAATAGCTAATCGCTTGACCCTGTTATTGGCACTTGCTGTTGGCTTCCTCAGTTTTTCTATCGTCTTCATCTTTAAAACAGAAATAGTCCATATTTTCACCGATGATGAGGAAGTTGCGAAATACGCTACCGTTGCTGTTGGTATTTTGGGAATTAATCAGATATTTGATTGCCCGAACGTTTTGCTTGCTGGGTGCTTGCGTGGGCAAGGTCATCAGCATATCGGCAGTGCGTTGAATATTTTCATATATTATGTCATTGCTGTACCGCTGGCATTATACTTAGCTTTCGATGCCGGTCTGGGGTTGAAAGGTCTATGGATTGGCATTGGGGTTGGGGTGTTCGTACTTGCTATGAGCGAGGGTTACTTCGTATTGCTGAAATCCGACTGGTCTCAAATTCTATTGGAGGCCAGAAAGAGAAATTCTATGACTTCCCAGATATAAACGGTACGACAGAACTTAAATTTTGTCATGATGGAGAAAACGTTTTCTCGAGATATATGACAAGTTTTAGATTATCAATTGAAAAGGGTTGCAAGCCAAACTTTGCGATTTGTTTTCAAATAACATTCTTGACTAAGATATAGTGTAGTTTAGCAAACAGCTTTTATTAATCAACACATAGCATCCAAATTTCGTAGTGAGAACAGTGAAATATACAAAGTCGTGTTTCAAATATCATTTGGGCCTGTAGAGTATTGCTTTTACTGCATACGAAGTACTCACTACATTTCAATACACACCATGTGAAATATGACGGCTAAGTAGATTTGTAAATGCTTACACATAATTCGATTAAGATTAAATGCAGGTAGAGTAAAAAACAATAAAGCCGCTCGGGCATTTGAAGGCACTAGATATATATATATATTACTTAATCTCAATTTTATCAAGCTTTGAAATTTATTTCCTTCCCTACTTCGTTGGTATCACCCTCGATTCCCTCAAGAGTGGTGAGCTTATAGGAATATTTTCCATTATTTTCAAGGTCATCTGTGGTGAAATCTTCATATACACCTTCTTCATCAACCATTCCGAGATTTTTCAATGGGAAAATCTTGCAGATTATCACGTACAATATCAGCGGACAGAAGAACGCGAATATAATATTTCCATAAAAGAAGTTTCTCATTCCCTCTGGAAATCCACTTATTGGACTTACTGCATCTGCGAGTCCAGGAAGTCCGGGAACCACACCACATGTCCAAGTGAATATTGCCCTGAAATTGAACCCCTTTGTGAAGTAAAATGTTCCATCAGGACTTGTACTATAAAGATGTGACAATGGCAATTTACCTCTGCGGACAATATGAAAATCAGCAACTATGATTGCAATTATCGGAGTGACTATTACACCAAAAGAACTCATGACAGTAATGAATACTGAGGACGAGTTGTAGAAATTCCATGGCTGAGTTGCCCACGATATTAGCGCTGTAATGACAGCGCCTCTTCTTATGTTAATGTAACGCGGTGCCACTCCAGCCAGATCCATACCTCCAGCAAAGCCGTTGGCGATCACATTAAATGTCATCTGAGAAGACATAAAAGCAAGTCCACAAAAGAAGGAAGCAGCTCTAGCACCTGGTGAATAATTATCAGCCATCCATTGTAGACAGATATCTGTTGGAAGCCAAAGTTCAGTGCCATAGAGTTGTTGGGTAGCAGAAGCACAAAGTAATCCCATCAGAGGAACAACTGTACCTGTTAACATAACAGAAGAGATAATTCCAATGTACATCTTCTTTTTAGAACTTGCAAATCTTGAAAAGTCGGACTGATTGGTACAATCCGGGGAGAGAGCACCATACCAGATAGTCATTGAGTAAAGCCACATCCAGCCAGTGTACCCCTTACTTAAAGTCACTGGCTGTGAATAAATTGGTCCGGCTCCATGATTCTTAGCTAGAGTCGTGATAAAAACACCGCCCATGGCAATTATGGTAATCAAACAAGAAAAGTTGACCGGTTTATTCATCTTTTCTGGCTTTAGAAAAAAAAATCCGTATTGCACTGCTTGGAACACGAGAAAGCCAATAAAATCTCTAGTGGTCATAGCCAGACTCGAGGGGAAGGTATCTTCCATATTCATATAGCTTTTGCTCCATGAAGAAAACATAACGACAAATCCTAGACCACCAAGCCAGCTTTGGGAGCCATAGAAAACGATAGAGAGGAAAATTCTGATCAATATACCTATTCCGGAACCGTAAATGCCGAAAATCATACGTTGGCAAACTGTATATCCAATTTTGTATCTAGTTCCAGGTCCCGAATTAAGGCATGTATAGAGACATATCATCACATTACCTAAGGTCAAAGCCCCCATCGTATGTTGAATATTTAGTCCTAGAGAAAGCATAGCGGACCCTGTACTCCATGTCCAGATTGTAATGTTGGGAACACCCCAATAACCAAAGAAAGACCAGATGCCCCATATTCTTCTCTCCGCAGGCATCGGCTCAAGATCCGGATTCTTAAGCACAGTGAGATCTTCTCCAGCATCATGAGGTACTTGAAAAAATTGGTCCAACTTTCTAATTTTCTCACCGTCAATCTTCAACATCCTTTGAGATTATTGAAGGCTGCCGTAACGAGACTAAAGCAGGTTCGAGGTAGATACACTCACAAGGCCGAAAAATTCGTCGCCCTATAGTGTACTTTATACTAATCGGTATCCATTTTTATGCTATCATTCACTCTGCATAATCAGTACAGCGTTGGATGATTCAACTCTCATTGATCCTGGAGCCCAGAAGAGTATCTTGATCGGTTCTTGATCGGTTCTCAATAACTTCTTGATAATTCAATATCAATATTCCGCTCTTGCTCGATTTTTTGCGCGTCTGTAAGTGAAGCAGCTCTAGCGCTTACCGTACATTTGCGCGGGGATTGAACGCATCCACATGCAATGCGACTTATCAGTAAGGTTTATCACAATCTTGGCGAAAAGCATTGTAATGACTCTGCCATCTATGTTCCCGTAAATGTACACAATAGTTCAAATTACAATTCCAATGCCATCCGCCTGGGTGATTGTCGCAATTTTTGAGGAGGATTATCTGTCTTTCACCAGGGGGGGTAGGAAACTGCATGGTGCCAACAGCACTGTTTATTCGAGCGCTACTCCGTGACCTCCCACTCTCCTTAGGTATCCGACGCTGTCACTGGCTGATTTGGCAAAGAGTTTCAGCAGCTAATTCTGACGATCCTTGGACAACTTGACCACGTCCAATGTAGACTGTAGTTTGTATCTCACTGAGTGACGACAGTAGACTTTCGGAGCATATAGCGTTCGCGGGGTCACGATAACATGTTCAAGTGTTCAATGTTACCAAGCTTCCCAGATAACGTTTGAGCGACATGATCAGCCTTGATCAGCACTTTTTTAAAGGTTTTATGTAGTTGTCTGCCTTTTATTTAGCAAATTGCCTGCAAAATGCTAGATGCTGATGTAGTAACCTCTGAGGTCACTACAGCGATATACCTTATTTTACCACGAAACTCCACATTCTAATATAGTTCTCACGTGAAACCATAAAACAGTGAGCACTCAGGATGGATGGACGACTTGCTTACATGGACCCTTGGCAGTAAAATGTGTTGTCTCTTATAACAACGCCGGGATATGGTTGTACAATTGGTGGACGGTTTGTAGACACATGCATTACCAGAGAGGAGTATAACATAAAAGGACTTGCTTGAAATCTGACTCAATTGGAAAAGTCTAAACTGGAGAAGCACTCGCGGATCAGCCTATATTCATGAGACCATTTCTCAGTACACTCTTCAAACTAATGGACTTCAAGGTCAGGCATCGGTATCTTTTGTGATATTTCATTTTACGTTTGGGTTATATAATTCACATTTCATGTATAAAAAGTAGATTGACATTTAGAAGACGCTAAAAGTTAAAAAACGGCTGCGTAGCAATATTAGACGAGCATGGTAGATTCCGAGACTACTTACAATTACCAATGAGTTTCATGTGGAGAGATGCGTCTCATTCGTATTTTCTTCTATATGGGCGTCAAGTATATGCTGATCATAAATATTCGCGTCACAAAAAAATCTGTGGTTTTAAGATATTCCAAAGGGTAAAAAGAGCTGCGAAATCGTGCACATGATTCCCAACTATGATGTTTGGGAGGAATTATACAGACAAGAAAGCATATTGTAGCTGCAGTTACCAATGATAACAAATAGTAATTTGGCTTCAGTAAAAGAAGCGCGTTTTAATGATAGTTTTTTGTTTTTTGGATCCACTGGATTGATTGGATCTATGGCACTCGAGAACCTTCTCAATGTTGATCTGTACCTGTACAATACACAAGATCTGCAAAGAAGGGTAGACGGGTCGGCTCAAAATACACGCAACTTCAATTTCGATAAAATTGTATACTGTATGAATAGGCGATTCAATACTACCGAGACACCCCATAAAAATGAACATATTGCGAACAATTCTAGGATTCAAAAGAAACAGATTACACTAGGTAAGGAGACATATTTCCTGAGAAACAGTACATCGTCTTCGCCGCCGCAGTCACAATCTACAAATATCTCCTTGACAAATGATGCCCTGCAGGAGAATGGAGTCATCACAGTCAGTTCAAACATTCACACCTATGGAACCTCATTTATTTATCGGTTATCCAAGAGGAAACATCAACTGGAGTTTCATTCCGGTGGAGGAAAGATCGTATCCATAGTTTTCCAGTTTTATCATGTCGAAATCGTACATCCAGAGTCTTCGGAATGGGGTGACTTAATGCCCTTAATCTTCAATGGAAATCATAAACTGACGCCTGACAATGCCAAGAAGAGCTTTTTTCAGGGTCCGCTACCTAGCCTAGAGCAAATATCTACTATGGTCTGTACCCTTGGTTCAAACGCCAACCGAGCAAGGAAGAGCGAATTGTCCAGATCTTACGTTGATTATCATTTGACGTTTCAACTGGTTAAAAACTTTGCCGTGTCCAATGGTAAGCGGTTGGTGATTGTGACTTCCTTCAACAATTCAGTGATTAGGCACATTTTCCCTTATTTCAAAACAAAATCAAAATTAGAATCTGATTTACAGGAAAAAATCGTTCCAGAGTTGGCTCATTTGACAATCGTAAGGCCTGGTCCACTTATCGGAACGCACCCTAAGCCTAAAACAAATGAGAAAACCTTGGTCCTTCGAAAATCGTCATATTTCCCCATGCAATTGCTCTTATGCAAAAAATTCTGTTGGGATTATAAGAAGTCATTGTTAGCAGATATCAATCGTATTGGACTCAAAACAAAAGCTTCTGAGCTTATCGCAAGAGCAATGTATCGCAAACCAGGTTCTTGGCTACTGGGTTACTGTATCCCCGCTTCTAAAACAGCTCTAGTTGTTTCGATGAGGGCCATTGAGCCTGTCACGGACCATTTAGCCAAATCGTGCGAGATCATCACTAGCGAGCAGCTCGATTACATTGTGTAAACTGTATAGTCCATATATCGCGTTATTTCTGTTTTCACTTAATTTCTGGTTTGTTAACAAATACTCTTATTTAAGTAAACCGAAATTAGTATTTTTGATACTCAACTAGGAAGATATCGTTTTAATGTGACGGATGCCATACACTGTTTTCAATGGCGGAAATTGGTGATTTGGAACAAGATATCGAGGCTCTTACAAAAGAGAGTATGATGCTGTGACCTCCCTGACTTCTCTCCCAGGCAGCTACTAACGACTTGAGATGCGTAGTCGACTTTTTAACTGATAAAAGAGATTCTTTGAAGACAAAAGTAAAACTAAATAACAGATCATTGCTTACAAAGCATCCTTTGGTTAAAGATTTTCAATCTCTTTTCGACAGCTTCCCACATTTATTCGACACATTATCGAACCAGGTGCCTGAAACAAATCCCGATGATTATGAAGTTGATAGTTTGTTACTCAAAGGTCCTGAGATAGCACGACAAGAAATATTTAAAGAGCCGAACGATGTTCAACGAATCGTTGAGCATAAGGTATTCGATGACAGCATTTCTAACTTGCTTGGCAAGAATATTATGAGTTCGGTCCCGAAGCACAAATCCTGGCCGACCAATCCAATAAATAGCGGTTTAATCGAAAAAATACGTCTAGAAAATGCCTACAGACTGTTTGGCATTACTTATTTTCCTGTGGTTGATCCGAGTGATCTACGAAAAAACGAAGCTACGAATGAAATGATAGTGACCAGAGACATGTTAGGCATACGATTAGAAATATTCAATGAAAGAGACTCAAAGTTCGAGAAACCCTATTATATATTACTGAAGAAAAATTCAAAAACCCTTGCTTGGGAGCTATTCAAACATACTATTCCCGTCTATATAGATGTACAGAATAGTTTCCAGAATTCTACCACTGTGCCGATAACAACTTATGAAGATGTGTACCTTTTCGCAAAGGAGGTTTATATAAATTTGGCAAAGGGTAGTGAAAGAAGACAACAATTGATTGAACTGGAACAGGAGGGCCTCGTTACAGATTTACAAGTGGATTTAGAGTCTGCACAAGTAAGCTTTGTGTTAAATGGACTCCAAATACAACTGCTTCTGAACGATCAACATGTCGTTTCTTGCTTTGCCAAAGACCATGGGGACTCAGAATTAGGAAACATCGAGCAACTGTTTCTAGGACCTCTAAGAGAGCTGAAACATACGATAAGGCATCTGAAAAACTAGTTATTGGTACAGCAATTTATTCAATCTTAAATTTTTTGGTATGATCACAAACATGACAATAGGACAAATATAACCCATGGCGCAGCCAATAATTTTTTCCAGGACAGTATGGTAGTATATCGAGGTTACCATTAGTATTACAATCCACATGATAAGTACACTTACTGTGCAACCGACAATTGCCTGGCACCATGTGTTGAGCGCGAATTGAAGTTCTTGTTCCACAATGTAATGTCGAAGTTGTTGCAGTTCAAGCCACAGAATCATGCTTATGTTAACCAAGAAGCAGAAATGACCACTTATATCGAATCCTCCTTCCCATTTACCACCATTCGCTTTGCATCTTTCTGCTGATCTTATCTTACTGCCGCTAGAGCACGAACCTCCAGTAAGAATGAAAGTCCTATCTATAATGAAAAAAATAAGTAGCAGCAGGACGTTTTTTAGAATGATCTTGCTCACATATTGTTTAATGCAACCTTTAACAGGATTACGGCCTATCATTCTTGCATCTCGAGGTAAATCTGCGGAGATACGACTTTCAAGATATGTTCGTGCGACGGCCAATCCAATAAACAGAAATGTCCAAATCAAGTTACCTTTGTATGCAAAGATCTGATTGATCATGTTCCCGGATTGAAGTAAATACCACTCATTTCTCTGCTTAGAAAGCGTCTCTTCACCAAGAAGCCATGCTATGGTGCTTCCTACAAATAATTCACTTGGATATATGAAATTTATCCACCTACAGGTTATCTTTGGGACTTTCAAAGCCATTACAATTCTTGAGTGGATCTCTAATCTTGTGCTGAGCTCATTATGTCGTTTGTTATTCATTCGTTAAAGGTTACAGTGCAACTGCAATGTTTTTATCATCGCGATATATTTCGGTGTTCGCTCGTTAAAGATTGGCAGCATCAAATCACTAAAACTTGATTTAGCTCGAGAAATTCATGCCATTGAGTACCAATAATTATCCAAAGGGTATCTGACGATGGCTAGATATTATTCCGACGAACTTGGATTGGAAAGAACCGACCCGTATTTATGGAGACTGCGGACTGATGAACTTGGTCGTGAGAGTTGGGAATATCTGTTGCCCGAAGAAGCCTCCAAAGAACCACAGTCAACTTTTACGCAATGGCTTCTCAAACTCCCAGAGTTTCCTACCCCAGAACCAGAGATATACAACGGTGTCGATGGATTTACAGCCAAAAATGCCTATGAGAACGGTGCTTCTTTTTTCAAGCTTTTGCAAGATCCTGAATCGGGTATATTCCCTTGTCAGTATAAGGGCCCCATGTTCTTAACAATTGGCTATGTGGCTGTAAATTATGCTGCAGGAATCGAAATTCCTAGGCATGAAAAACTAGAGCTAATGCGGTACATTGTAAACACAGCTCATCCTGTTGATGGTGGCTGGGGCTTACATTCAGAGGACAAATCAACTGTATTTGGTACTGTCCTGAACTACGTGAATCTTCGCCTACTGGGGCTCCCAACAGATCATCCTGTTTGTACCAGAGCTAGAGAAACTCTGTTGAAATTAGGAGGGGCCACTGGTGCGCCTCATTGGGGAAAGGTATGGCTGAGCATTTTAAACCTCTATAAGTGGGAAGGTGTAAATCCGGCACCTCCGGAAACTTGGATGCTTCCTTACTGGATGTCTATTCATCCCGGTAGATGGTGGGTACACACAAGAGGCGTTTATTTACCTATCAGTTATTTATCCTTGGTTGGATATTCTTGTAAACTCGATCCACTACTAAGAGAGTTGAGAGACGAGATTTACACAAAACCTTTTCAGAGCATTGATTTCAGCCAGAACAGAAACAACGTTTGTGGTGTTGACTTGTATTATCCGCATTCATCTCTTCTTGATGTTACTAATAACGTACTTGTATTCTATGAAAAATATTTGAGACCAAGATGGTTGAAAGAAAAAGCCAAATCAAGAGTCTATGATCTCATCAAAAAAGAGATTGCAAACACCAACTTTCTATGTATCGCTCCAGTCAACCAGGCATTTTGTGCATTGGTCACCTTAATTGAAGAGGGTGCTGAGTCTGAAAATTTCAAAGGGTTCCAGTATAGATTCAAAGACGCATTGTTTCATGGTCCACAGGGTATGACGATAATGGGCACAAACGGTGTCCAAACGTGGGACTGTGCTTTCACCATTCAGTACTTTTTTGTGGCTGGGCTAGCCGAAAGACCAGAATACCACGATACCATAAAGGCTGCTTATAAGTTCCTTTGCCGTACGCAATTTGATACTGAATGTCTTCCTGGAAGTTTTAGAGATTCTCGTATTGGTGCATGGGGATTCTCCACAAAGACACAGGGTTACACTGTTTCGGACTGTACAGCAGAGTCTGTGAAGGCAATAATTATGGTGAGAAACTCTCCGTCCTTCGAGTACCTTCTCGACGAAATAACAGATCAAAGATTATGTAAGGCTATAGACGTCTTGTTAGACTTGCAGAATTTAGGAGAGTTCGAGTATGGGTCCTTTGCAACTTACGAAAAGATTAAGGCTCCTTTAGCTATGGAGAAACTGAATCCAGCTGAGGTTTTTGGAAACATCATGGTTGAGTTTCCATACGTTGAATGCACGGACTCTTGCGTGCTTGGTCTGACTTACTTTCATCGCTACTACGATTATCGTAAAGAGGAGATTTCTCGTCGTATAAAGATCGCTACTGATTATATCAAAAAATCGCAGCAGAGTGACGGTGGTTGGTATGGCTGCTGGGGTATTTGTTTTACGTATGCTGGTATGTTTGCCATGGAAGCCCTTCATTCTGTCGGAGAAAATTATAGCAACTCTGAGTATGTCAGAAAAGGTTGTGATTTCTTTGTTACCAGACAAATGGATGATGGTGGTTGGGGTGAATCAATGAAATCAAGCGAATTGCACACTTATGTCAACAGCCAAAGGTCTCTTGTTGTGCAAACCTCGTGGGTTTTGATTGCACTTCTTTTAGCCAAGTATCCTAATAGAAGTGTGATTGAATCAGGAATCAAACTTTTGAAAAACAGACAGCTTTCCTCGGGCGAGTGGGAATACGAAAGTGTTGAAGGTGTGTTCAACCACTCCTGCGCTATTGAATATCCAAGCTATAGATTCCTGTTCCCAATAAAAGCATTGGGGCTTTACTGCAAAATTTATGGTGACAATGCACTTTAGTTGGGGTACATATTAGTATTTATTTTTTTCTATCTCAACTATCTGATGGTTATATAGAAATGTTAGTTCATCTTATTCTCCAGCTTGAACTTTTCCCACGCAACACTAAGTACGCTAAAAATGTTTTCGGCTATCATTTTCTGCTCCAATCCCAAAGAAGCTGGAATTTTATCAGGATGTGTCCTAGCGACCGCTTTCATGTAGGCAATTTTCACTTTTCTTGGCATGACCAGATCTGATGGCGCTACTTGCTTCCAGTCAGACCAAGTCAGGATGCTTGACAGATTCGATAATAGATGACGGATGTTATCACCTTTACCACTTTTCCATGCTTCAATGCGTTCGAAAACAACATCGTATAGTTGACCCCTTTCGGATTCTAGCTTTTCGTTTTGTTTATTCTCTTCTTTTAGTCTTTCCACATTTTCATATGTTTTGGAGGAGCGGGGCTCTTTTTTGGTTTTGATAATCGGGGTTTCTGCTGCCTTCTGTATATTACTTCTTTTGTTTTGTTGTTTCGATTTCTGGGGATTCAGAAAGTGTTGGCATCTCCTTTTACCTGCCATCACCTTATCACTGAAAAAATTATAGTCGATTAACGACTGATATGATTCCAAAGCCTCTTGGTAGTTTTCAATATGTTCAAAAGCCTCTGCACGCCTTGTGAGAAGTTTGGGCCACATTTCCTTGTACGTCCTAACTGGATCACTATTCGGTATTGGGTTGGTCCACACTTTGCGATCCTTAGAAAACAATTCCAGTGCTGTATCACAATCATGAATGATCTTTTTGTATTCACCAAGTTTAAGTTGAGAGGCTGTGATATTCGAATAAGCGATTATACGCAAAGAATGATCATTCGGCAAAGAATTTAGCGATTTTTGGTAGCTGTGCAGTGCAGAGATGTAATCACCGTTTTTGAAAAATTCTGATGCATGACTTTTGAACTCATTGTAACCCGATAGTTCGATATCTGATATCTGCTGAACGGATAGCGGGGTGTGATCCTTATCGAGTGGGAATTCCTGGTGCGAGTCAAAATCTAGTAGAGTTTCCTCCACAGTTGCTTCCAGCGGAGGCTGCGCAACTTCAGTCTTTTTTTGAAAAACTTCAAACACTTCCTCCTCATTATGAGTTTCGCGTTGCACCGGCTCAGGCTGCAGAATTTCTTGCTTAGTATCCGTATATACCTTACCAACCACTGTAGTAGAATCCTTCTCCTCCAAGTTCCGATATCGGCTCATTCTATCTTGCTCCTCTGGAAAGTTCGTCAATTGGTCAACAATCTGCTTCCCTTTATTCAAAAAATCAGAAGCCATTGAAAAGAACCCATCAGAGCTCCTTCCACTATCAAGCAAGCTGGAAAATGAGCCGGAAGCATTTTTTGATGTGTTTTGCTCGCCAAATCCATTCGGAGATGGCATGAGTGACTGTGCGGCCCTCTTCTGCGTGCTTTTTTTCACCATGTCTTCATACAGCAAACCTCTTTCGTGAAGTGCAAGGGCACGATTGATTGAATACCCCAGTGACATGAGCCTCGCTACCTCCATGTCCCTGACCTCATCCACCACTTCAGACTGTAGCACTGTTGCTGGCTCCACATTTGATAGGGCACCACCTTCTTGCAGACCAGGAATCTGCTCAAACACGCTAAATGCGGCATCAAGATCGTCCTGAACACCCGAAACTTGGTGAGCTTGCTCGCTTACGGTGCCCTGTGGATTTCGTTGTCCTGGCCCTGTGAATCCAAACACATCATCCAAATCATTGCGTCCATCTGCCTCACTGACTTCAATAGAAAGACCTCTATACGATAGATCCTCCCCGCCGAGCTTTGACGGTACCATGGGCTTCAAAGAAGACATCACTGTCGGTCTACCCTGGGCTTTCGATCTTGTGTTGGAATCCGCATCACCTTTGACACACTCTTTCCTCGGCTCGTTCTTGAACGTATCCAGTAAACTAGCAAATGGATCGGACATATTGAGAGCTCCAATTGAGCTCCAATCAACCTCAAACGATTGCTATCCCGTTCTATCAGGTGGTCTTGTAGGTATTATGGTCTTAAAAACAATCACCTTTCACGGATCAAATTTTTTAAAATGCAAGACAAAAATATGGTCAAGTTCTGAGATGTCGACGATGAGCAGACTCATATTATAGAATGTAGTTGATAAATAGGATCACATCATAACAATATATAGCGATGCATCTGATGTTCACTTTGGGGCCAGATGGCAAGAGGATCTATACTTTGAAGAAGACCACCGCTGAAGGTGAAATCACAAAATCTGCTCACCCAGCAAGATTCTCACCTGACGACAAGTACTCCAGACAGAGAGTAACTTTGAAGAAGAGATTCGGCTTATTGCCTACCCAATAGAGGGTGGTGCTATATTGTACATTAGACTGAACACAGTATATATTATGTAAAAACGCTAATAGACGTTTTTTTTTTTCTTCTTTGGTTCGTGTTCTTTCACAGAGGAGGCTTTCTGTTGCCCGTTGCATTTAGATTGAACTGAATACTATTGTGATAGTTTTCGCATATTTGGCCCATTATCTCCAAGTTGCGGTTTTTCGTATTGATGCTATCTAGCTCTTGATTGAGCGTAGTCACGCTCTGGTTTAATTTTTCGATGTTTCCAACTATTCTTGAGAGAATGTTGACTTGAACTTGTTCATACGGGTTTTCCATCGCGGTTGAGACCATTAGAGACAGTTCAAACAGGTCAAACTCGCCAAATCTTCTCTTTTTTGTCCCGTTTTCACTGGGCTGAGCTTATGTTCGTAGTTCCGTTGCTATCATGTGGGCAAACTCGTCATGGAAACTAAACGAAGAGACTGAATACTGGAAAAAAAGGTTGAAAGATTGAAAATTGAAATGCCAAGCGATCGTAATTAAAGAGTAATACAGTTTGGATCTGGACAATTCAGCTGATTGACATTGAAACAGGCCCATTCGCTGCCTCAAGAAAAGCATTGACCTTTTTTTCGTTTGGTCAAGAGTTGATTTCTTACTTGCGGCAGAATGGAAACGATTGATATTCAAAATCGGTCCTTTGTGGTAAGATGGCTGAAGGGTTCTCGAGGGGATGTCATTAATTACCAAGTCAAGCCTTTAAAGAAATCTATTGAGCTAGGGATCTACAAGAGACCGAAGCAAAGTGTGGATGGTCATTTTGGATCTCAGGTCCACATTGCTCCGGACACCAAGACGCTGTTGAACTATACAACGCGATCACTATTGCAAAGAAACAATTCGATGAGTGCTGTGGACGATACACATACGTCGGTAAATGATGGCCATCACCATGGCCATCAAAATGGTCACGGTAGTTCGGTGTCTACGCCTTCGTCTACGGAATCGAAAAAGCTTCATGGCTCGGTATCGTTGAGCGATATTCAACAACAGTCACAAGAGCTTCCATTACGTGAGAGGCTCATTAGTTCCGGTTTTACAATGGTCAAGTCGATGGGTAGCATATCCGGCAACAAGATGATTCAAGGCGAGCTTGAAGTTAAGGATGAGGAGTATTATTACGCTTTCATATTAGATAACACCTCTGCCAAAAACGCCAAAAAAAAGGTTCTATTCAAAGCGGCGATTACCAATAATGACGACACCCATTCATTGGTTAGTAATAGGTACTCCTTTTCTTCAGATTCAACTCCAAAAAGCGCGGTCAAACCAAAGCATGACGATCCGCTAAGTGTAAGCAATGGGAGATATTTACAAGGGTTTCTGTTGAAGAAAAGAAGGAAAAAATTGCAAGGATTCAAAAAAAGATTCTTTTCTCTGGATTACAAGTATGGAACTCTATCATATTATTTGAACGATCATAATCAGACATGCCGTGGTGAGATTGTCATTAATTTAGCGACCGTTAGTGCAAATAAAAAAGATAAATTAATTATTATAGACTCTGGAATGGAAATTTGGGCTCTGAAAGGCAAAGATACACTATCCTGGGAAGTATGGGTAGATGCATTACAACGTTGTTTCGAAATATCTTTTGAGAAGAAAAAAACTCACAATTTAAACGGCATCAAATACAAAGAAAACGACAATTCCAAAATCCCACATAAGAGAACTGCAAAAAACGAGGGTCAAAATTTAGAATGGTCACAGGAGAGAGCTTTGCCATACGTTGCTCCGCACGATGAAGTTTATAATAAGCTTGAAGTGAATATCAAACTGATTCAGCAAAGAGTTGAACAATGCCGGAGAGAATCAGCTAATTATATTCTTAAGGATGATCTCAGAAAAAATCAGTTTGCTTCGGTGGCTTCAGCCTCGTCCTCCCTTGATCATGAGAATTTCAAAGATAGCGAAACTATTGACAAAAACGGTTCTACTGACTCTTTGCATAATTTTGCATCACCAACAAGTCCTGCTGATAAGGGACACTTGTTGTATCAGAAGCTATTTGAGTTGGAAGTATACCTTGATCATTTTGTGGAACAGACGAAAACTATTCTAGACGACCATCAATATATTTCGAAACACAACCAAGAAAGAGAAAAAACTAATACAACCGCATTATCCGTTTTCAGCGATGACGAGTATTTTGATGCTGAAGATGTGATAAGCCATGGCGTCATCCTCTTGAACAATGATGAGACCCATGAAGACGTGACTAATAAATTGGACCCAAGAGCCTCAGAATCCGTCAGCGAACTTGAAGATGACGACGGCACAGAAGAAGAAATTGAAATGCCGAGTATTGAGCACGAGGAGACTCCCATACAAGGCTCTCCAATTGAAAACAATCTTTATCCACTACCGTGGGAAGGTATCGTAGAGAGACGGAATGACATTTTGCCGGCTTTCACTTCACCACCTAGCCTTCTGTCTTTCTTAAGGAAAAATGTCGGAAAAGATCTAAGCTCGGTAGCCATGCCAGTAACGTCAAATGAGCCAATTTCCATTCTGCAGATGATCGCAGAAACATTTGAGTATGCTGATCTTTTAAATAAGGGGACGAATACAGTTAGTACCTCTCAATTGTTGTCATATGTTTCCGCATTTGCTCTGTCGTATCTCTCAGTGCATAGGGATAAGACAAGAGCATTAAGGAAGCCTTTTAATCCATTACTGGGAGAGACATATGAACTGGTTAGAGAAGACGTCGGTTTTAGATTAATTGCAGAAAAAGTGTCACATAAACCTCCTGTTTTTGCCTTTCATGCAGAACATGAGGATTGGGAATGCAGCTATACAGTCTCGCCTGTCCAAAAATTTTGGGGTAAATCTGTGGAATTGAATAATGAAGGAACCATAAATTTGAGATATAAAAATAGGAAAGACAGTTTTGAATGGGTACAGCCAACGACAATGCTGAAAAATCTCATAGCCGGTGAAAGATATGTTGAACCAATAAATGAGTTCGAAATTCTATCTTCAAAGTCTGGCTCTTCAACTATTTCATTCCGTGCAGCCGGTATGTTTGGCGGTAGATCTGAAGATGTTGCTGTTGAGGTCAGGCCACACAACGAACCTAAACGAATACTTTCTGGTAAATGGACTGAATCATTAAAGGACTCTCAAGATCAAAGTATTATCTGGAAGGCTGGTAGCCTTGTCAAGGATAGCAAGAAGAAATACGGTTTTACTGAATTCACCGCTAACCTAAATGAAATAACAGCTGTAGAAAAGGGAAGATTGCCCCCGACGGATAGCAGATTGAGACCTGATATTAAAGTTTACGAAAATGGAGACATTGACGCTGCCGAATCCTTGAAGCTTGACTTGGAACAAAAACAACGTGACAGACGTACAAAGGGTATGGACGTTAAACCAAAATACTTTGAAAAAGTCAGCAGCCGTAAGTGGAAAATCATCCGTGGTCCGAAAGGCTATTGGGAGAGAAGAAAACGGCAGGATTGGTCAGATATTGAACCTCTGTGGTGAACTTTATATCGCTTCTTTTTGACTATTGTCTCTCTGCATTTAAGAACCTCTAATGATCGTATAATGTATGTATATATGTACTCATGAAACATTATTAAAACACAAACTGACAATGTGGCCCTGAACAACTACAAACCAGGTGAAATGAAATATCTCATCATCTTATTTCATTTTTTTCAAATTCTCAGAGGTCTTATTGGCAATCTGAACAAAGAAAAAACATGCTACTGATAAGATTCTATGCTATGTCTAGAAAAAAGTATAGCAACAATTAATATAGGAGTTAGATATGATTAGCGAATCACTGCAAATCAAAACAATATGTTCTGATGCTGAAAATTCTGTGTTTACGATTGAAAATACCGCCTTAGACACTCATCTGCTTGACTCTGCAGAACCGACAAGCCAGCATCGTACGCTTCCCAGGATCAAAATTCTTGGTACGGGAGGTACGATCGCTTCAAAGGCCGCCCAGGCATCTCAGACAGCAGGATATCATGTTGATTTGACCATTCAAGATTTGCTTGATTCGATTCCAGATATTTCTCGTATTTGCGAAATAGAGTACGAGCAAGTTTGCAATGTCGATTCGAAAGATATGGATGAGGAGCTACTTTTCAAAATATATAGAGGAATTTCAAGGTCTTTGCAAACATTTGATGGGATTGTAATAACTCACGGTACAGACACACTTGCAGAAACTGCCTTTTTTATTGAGAGTACAATTGACAGTGGGGATTTACCAATCGTTTTTGTTGGATCCATGAGACCTTCGACAAGCGTATCAGCAGATGGACCGATGAACTTGTTTCAGGCTATTTCTATTGCAGCAGATCCAAAATCTAGAGGCCGTGGTGTCCTAGTATCGTTGAACGACCAAATATCCGCTGGGTATTACATTACAAAAACCAACGCAAACTCTTTAGACTCTTTCAATGTTCGTCAAGGTTATTTAGGCAATTTCTTCAACAATGAGGTTCATTATTACTATCCACCAGTGAAGCCTTTGGGATGTCACAAATTCAAGCTAAAATTATCTTCGGACTCGAGCACAATACAGCTTGCAAAAGTGGGTATACTATATGCTTATCAGACAATGGATTCAATGCTAGTCGAATTTATGAGTGAACAGTATGATGGCATAGTAATTGCGACAATGGGTGCAGGTAGTTTACCAAGCGGTGTTAACGACAAATGCCTGGATGTACAAGTCCCAATCGTCTACTCAAAGAGGACGATGGATGGCATGGTACCCAGCATAAATCTACCAAAATCCTCCAGTCGTACTGAAAACTCCATCATAGCTTCAGGCTATTTGAATCCTGAGAAAAGTAGAATACTGCTACAGCTTTGCCTTGCGAACCATTATACAATGGAAGAGATCAGATTCGTATTCCGTGGCGTCTATGGAGGGTGAGTAAAACAAATAGGTCCCATAAATAATCCTGCAAGCATCAGTAGCCAGATGCATACAAAGCTATGCTTCTTTGTCTTATATTATATTCTCTCTTCATTTTACTCTTTTCTGTCACCTTTTAGGCGCCTGTCGCCTTCCGCTCCGAATAATAATCTCGAGATGTGAAGCGAATAAGAGATAAGCAGATAACAGTCTCAACAAAGTGCAGATGACTATAGACGTCACCGAATAAATTTATCCAAAGTAAACTCTACAATTGTGTTTGGTAATAATGGGATCCTTGAGAGTAGTAGACATTTCAAAACCAAGTGGCGAGACTACCAGTTCGTTATTTGAAGCTGCAACGTTGCAGGGTTTTCTTTTCATTGATGGGCACGATTTTAGTCAGTTGGAAGTTGATGAGCTATATGCAATATCACAAGAGTTTTTCTGCACTGTTCCTGCCGAAGTTAAGCAGAAATATAGCATCCGGTCAAATAACATTGGTTATACGGATTTTTGTAATGAGAATCTGGACCCACGCAAGGCTCGAGATTACAAAGAAGGCTACAATTTTGGGAATATAAATTTTGAGGATGGTACACTCAACAGAAGTATCGCTGAGGGAGAACCTGAGGACTCCATTCCACCTTACTTCAAGGACAGAGAGGTGATCATACAAAATGCTGTGAAAAAGCTCCACGCAAATGCGCGGAAAATATTGGGACTTTTAGCGATTTCGTTGAAAGTGGAAGATGTTAATTTCTTTGTCGAAAGGTTCCGTCCAGCTGAAGTCTCTGGCACAGTTTTGAGGTTTTTGCGGTATCCTCTTATCAGAGAAAGCGATCTCGACGATATGTTCGACCCCACAATTCGTGCTGGTGCTCATACGGATTATGGGGCTTTGACGATGCTATTTCAGCGTCAAGGCGAGCAAGGTTTGCAGTTACAAGTTGATGGGGAAAACTGGACGGATGTGGACTTTGTTGCGAGTACGCATCCTGGCTCAGCACCACCCTTCATAGTAAACATTGGTGATCTTATGTCATACTGGACCAACGGTCTGTTGAAAAGTACAATACACCGTGTGAAATTCTCACCGGGAGAGACACGACAATCCGACCGCTACTCGATAGTCTTCTTCGTTCATCCAGAAAACGATTCAACGTTGATTCCAGTTCCAAGCAAATACATCAAACAAGCTGCTGTTCTTAAACATGATTCTTCCAGCATGACAGCTTCACAATATCTGCAAAAGAGGCTTGCTGAGACATACCAGCATAGAATCACTTGAGAAAACTATTTGGCCTTTGGATACATGTTGCCAGTATTTGTAGAACCGTAGTTACGACCGGACATATGCACAGTATGAGATGGACGCATGCAATAATACAGGCCGACTTTGAAACAGCGAAGCAGCCAGGACAGATCTTCGATTAGAACATCAGTTCTTCATTCTGCTTCTTTCTTGTTGTCGATGCGCTATCTGCCATCATGATGAACGGCCTATCCAGTTATCTATACATTTGAAAGAAAGATGTGAATTAATAATACCCTGGCATCGAAAGACATGACAATTAATCACGTTGTGTCTTTAATCGTTAACAGCCCATCTGATCGTAGTAGCTATGTCACAATTAATCACACTAGCAACGTGCAACCTTAACCAATGGGCACTGGATTTTGAAGGTAATAGGGATCGGATCTTAGAATCAATCAGAATAGCGAAGGAAAAAGGAGCTCGTCTTCGTGTTGGGCCTGAATTAGAAATTACAGGTTATGGCTGTCTGGATCATTTCTTGGAAGGAGATGTGACACTCCATTCGTGGGAAATGTATGTTCAAATCTTGAAGCGTCCGGAAACACACGGTATATTGCTTGATATTGGTATGCCTGTTATGCATAAGAATGTCAGGTATAATTGCCGTATACTTTCATTAGATGGCCAAATAATGTTTATTAGACCTAAGTTATGGCTGGCCAATGACGGTAACTACCGTGAAATGAGGTTTTTCACTCCGTGGATGAAAGCGGGAGTAGTTGAAGAGTTCCAATTACCGCCTGCTGTTCAAATGGTGACTGGACAGAAATTTGTCTCATTCGGTGATGCTGTGATTCGGACTCTAGATACTTGTATTGGTGCAGAAACTTGTGAGGAATTGTTCACGCCACAATCACCGAACATTTCTATGTCTCTTGATGGTGTGGAAATTATCACGAACTCTTCAGGGTCGCATCATGAACTTCGTAAGTTGAATAAAAGATTAGATTTGATCATAAACTCTACAAGTCGCTGCGGTGGTGTGTATTTGTATGCTAACCAGCGTGGTTGTGATGGAGATCGTCTTTACTACGATGGTTGTGCGTTGATTGCCGTAAATGGTAAAGTCGTTGCACAGGGGTCACAATTCTGTCTGAAAGACGTTGAGGTCGTCACGGCTACCGTCGATTTGGAAGAAGTAAGAAGTTACCGTGGCTCAATAATGTCTCGCTGTTTACAAGCTACCTCTTCTCCTTTGACATACAAACGCATTGACATACCAATTGAGTTGGCTCCAATGAACCTTCGATTTGATCGTAATGTCTGTCCTACGAAGACACGTGAAGCATTTTACCACTTACCAGAGGAAGAAATTGCTCTCGGTCCGGCTTGCTGGCTGTGGGATTATCTCAGACGTTGCAATGGATCTGGTTACTTTTTGCCGCTGTCCGGTGGCATAGATTCTTGTGCTACTGCAGTCATCGTACATTCTATGTGTAGGTTGGTTGTCAAAGAGGCCAATGAAGGGAACCAGCAAGTCATTGAGGATGCACGTAGAATTACTCGCGCATCAAGCGATTGGTTTCCAAGTGATCCAAGAGAATTGGCTAGCAAGATTTTTCACACATGTTATATGGGAACTGAGAACTCTTCTAAGGAAACACAGCGTAGAAGTGCAGAGTTGGCTTCACGTATAGACTCCTACCATGTTGACTTGAAAATGGATAAAGTAGTAACAAGTGTTGTTTCTGTTTTTGAGATAGCAACTGGTAAAAAGCCAATATTCAAAATATTCGGTGGGTCCCAGATTGAAAATTTAGCATTGCAGAACATTCAGGCAAGAATAAGGATGGTGCTAGCGTATCTATTTGCACAGTTGTTGCCCTGGGTTAGGGGTATCCCCAATACAGGTGGCTTATTAGTTTTAGGTAGTGCCAATGTCGATGAATGTTTAAGAGGTTACTTGACAAAATACGATTGTTCTTCCGCCGATATTAATCCTATCGGGGGTATTTCAAAAACCGATTTGAAAAAATTTATTGCTTATGCCTCCAAAGAGTTTGATATGCCAATCTTAGACGAGTTTTTGACTGCTACTCCAACTGCAGAGTTGGAACCGATTACAAAAGAATATGTTCAGTCTGACGAAATCGACATGGGAATGACCTACGAAGAGTTGAGTGTTTTCGGTTACTTACGCAAAGTGGAAAAGTGCGGACCTTATTCGATGTTTTTGAAATTATTACATCAATGGTCTCCACGATTATCAGCCTCTCAAGTCGCCGAAAAGGTTAAAAAGTTTTTCTTTTACTACGCCATTAATAGACACAAGCAAACAGTTCTAACTCCAAGTTACCATGCTGAGCAATATTCCCCAGACGACAATAGATTTGATTTAAGACCCTTTTTAATAAATCCTAGATTCACATGGGCTTCCAAAAAAATAGATCGTGTTGTTGCCGAGTGTGAAGGTAAGCAATCAGGTAGTCCGTTAGACATTATGTCGATTGATTAAAAAATTGAATGACTTGTAATAGACACTGATTACACTCTCTATCTCTATATTAAATTTCCTAATCTTAAATAGTATGTTCACTTTTGTGAACCCCAATTGGACTTAATCGTCACATTTTTAAAAGAATTGCGAATGTAAAAGTCATGCAGAGTTAAAGCTGTTTTAACCGGGGTGTCTTCTTGAATGAAGTGACCGGATTCATGAAACACCACCAGTTGATACCTTCCTTGCATTTGACCTATAATGAGCTCTTTATCCAAATTTTCATTCCCAGCGAGCAACAAAAGTCTACTACAAGGGAGCATAACAAATTTGTGAGATAGACCTTCGAACCAAGTATTCCAGAATGGTTCGAAATCTCTCAAGTTTGTGATTCTTTGCACTTTGTGAGACTTAGTCAACCTAAATAATGAGGGAATGGCAATTTCAGCACTATTTCTGTACCTAGATAGTCCATTTTGAACATGCCAATCGATTGCATCTTGATAGTTCTTGAATATGTTTGGGGTTTTTTGCAAGAAGTGATTAACATTTTTCAGGGCTAAAATAGCGCCTTCTTCCACAATATCTAACATAACAACCCCCAAAGCATCCTTTCGTAATATTTCTGGAAAAAATGTATACGACGATGTACATATGCTGCCTCCCAATGAGTGTCCAACGAAGACGAATGAA
This sequence comes from Zygotorulaspora mrakii, assembly GCF_013402915.1. Classification (NCBI taxonomy): domain Eukaryota; kingdom Fungi; phylum Ascomycota; class Saccharomycetes; order Saccharomycetales; family Saccharomycetaceae; genus Zygotorulaspora; species Zygotorulaspora mrakii. The sequence continues at coordinate 643,972 of NC_050721.1, forward strand.
TATTTGGCTTTAGCAAGCCTTAACAGCCTGTTATGGTGAAAATACTCTACCACAGCGACAAAGTCCTCAACAAACGTATTTAGATCGTAAGTGACCTCTTTTCGGGTATCAATCGGCCTTGTCTTGCCATGAGCTCTTGCATCAAATGCAAATGTAACGCAGGCTTTATCCATTTTTTCATACAGAGCCTTCGACAAAGTGGCAAATGAAAGACCTGAAGAGCCAGCACCATGGTGAAATAAAAAGACCGGAACTGTAGCACCAATCTTTAGAGATGCTGGTAAATTGTAATATGTATTAAAAGTGAAATTTCGCTGTTCAATTACGAAATCTTCATTTTCGCTGAAAAATTCTTTCCAGCTTGTATTCAAATCCACAGGTCCTTCATTTGTTCCAAGTTCATGCGCGTTTCTTGAGCTCTGATCTACCCTTCTGCCATTGAATGGTAAATCACCGACGGTATCTTGGCGTTCATCGGCTTCCGGGGAGTGCGCTTTCTCTACAACACCACTTGCACAACCCATCTGCCTTAGGATCAATTTCCTTCGCAAGTCATCTGCCATCTCAAACGTCTATAGTAGCTCAAAATTCATGACATTGAGATTGCTAAACTTTCCTCCATCTTTCGAAATGCAATTCTAAAAGAAGCTATATCAAACCCTGAATGTCGTCTAAATGGATAATAAACACGGAGTTGCAAAGCACCTTGATGGCTATGTTTTATTCCAAGGATGGAGCTGAAATTCATACAAATATGATATCTGATATATTGTGAGCTCGGCGGGACGGCAGGTGTATGCACCACCTCTGCCCACTTTCAATGATAAGACACTTGCGACAAAATCCACGATGTCACCACTCAAAATTTCAAACTTCACTCGTGTGTCATGTAATCTTGGCAGCTGCCATTTAAAAAGGCTCTGAACCAACATGTACAGTGAATGCATTTAGTCAGAGACCGGAAGAGATGATTTTTACATTCAAATGGTGTCTGGAGATACTGATGAAATCAAGAGTTGCTGTTCTTAGGAATACAGTTCAGCACTTGCAACAGATATCGTCTGCCCGCTTCGTCTCGTGAAGGTATAGAGCGTCTCCTCAAGACTGATTCTAGCTCTGTGAACATCATCAATATTTCAATTGAGACAATTGCGATTTGCTCGTGTCACAACAGAGGAGGCAGATATGCGATGTAGTTTTTCAAGCTGAAAAACCTTGGATGGAAGATCCCTTAGTTTGGTACGAGTCGCAATCTTGGCTATTGTATTATATCCTTATTGACCTGCAGGAGACCTGTCATATAGAAGGATTGTTTAGCCGATCATGTTCCTGAACAAAAAAAAATGCTTCATACCTCATCCCTTTGCTCACTACCACCAATTCACACCAAAGAAAACCTACCGTGTGCTGGCGAAGCATTTAAAACTGACAAGAGTCGTTTGTAGTTAGCCAGCAACCTGTAAATATCCTCACCTTTACAAATATTCATTAGTGAGTGATTCACCTGATAATAACCCGGATTATCAATTCTTATTATTACTATTTTTTTTTCACTTGAACATGAAATATTTTATGATAGAAGTATTAATTGTGAAAAACTAACATAATGGAAAGGACGTTATCCGTGCCATATAGATCCCAATTTGCCTCTGATGTTTCGCAGATCAATCCATTCGTCTGCAAAGACAGCACAACGGTGCAAAGTGTGGTCTGAATTCAGCGACAGGCCAAAGTCTCTCGGGATAAGATCCGAAGCAGTTAGAAAATCTATTCTGGAGGGGGGACCAACAATAAAGCCACCGTCCATCAAAAGGAGGTTTAATCGGATCAAATATAATTCACCGGAGAAGATAGACGAAACGTTCAAAACGTGTTATGAGTTTTTAGAATCTCGAGCAAGCGAGACATATTCCAGAGCACGAGAATGCACTAATCCATTACTGCAAGAAGAGCTTTTGACTCAGGCGGAAATTAATAATCCCGAAGTCCAATATAACTTTCAATTTCACAAAAAACTGGACAACGATCCCACTATTATCGATTATGAGCAACCCGTTTACAGACACCTGGGCAAAAAACACTGGGAGTCATATTCTCAAATGCTGTTAATGCAAAGATTGGAGACACTGAGTGTGATCCCAGATACTTTACCAACTTTGGTACCCAAAGTAGAGGTCAATGTCAAGTTTCCATACTCTACTGGTGTAAATAAATGGATCGAACCGGGTGAACTTCTATCATCGAATGCAACAAGCCTGCCACCTGTTTTCAAGATTCAAGAATTTGAAAAAGTTGACACAAAGGAGCAACTCTATACGATCCTGGTGCTTAATCCTGACGAGCCAAATGTCAAAATGGACTCGTACAACACAAGCCTGTGCTACGGTTTGGCCAATGTCAAGGTGAGTTATAACGACAACGTTGTTGACCCAAGGAGATTCAACGAGTCCAATGTAATTGCGTCGTATTTGCCGCCTGTACCAGAGAAGAACGCAGGTAAGCAAAGATTTGCAGTTTGGGTCTTTAGACAAAAAGTTGCCATCGCAATCAAACCCCTCGATAGAAGTGATTTCAATATCAGAGAATTTGCCAAACAGCACGCGCTAAAACCAGTAGGAGCGCATGTCTGGAGGTCCGAGTGGGATTTCAACGTCAACTCCATCAGAGCCAAATACGGATTACCAGCGGCAAGAGTTTTCGAAAGAGTCCGCATCTAAACTGTTTATATTTTATATTTTTTGATGTCCCTGTACATATTTACATATTTTTAGCAATGCCTACACATGCACATCGATCAGTTCTCGAATGTATCATCATAGAAAGTCATAATTTCCAATATACTAATTCTAGCTCAGTTCTTTAGCGAGTCGACTGCTTGCAGAATAACTGAACCGAAATCCGCATTTGGGTCTTCCAAATTGATTGACTTGATTTCACCTGCCTTGGAGGCTGGTGCAGCTTCCTTGCTCTCTGCAGGATTCAGCTTGGCATACTCTGCTTTGGCCTCCTCCACAAGCTTCATCTTATTGTCGTACGCTTCCTGTTGCTGTTTTTTGGAAGCTGCTTTCTTCAACCCAATGTCGGTTTGTAGTCCAAAAAAAAGACCCAATCCCAAAGCTGAATATCTCAAAACGTTGACAGTAGACATTTCGACCTTTTGCTGATCTTGCTAATTCACACAGAGACCCCAAATTTACAAATCTAAAATATTATTCCAGATCAACCGTTCCTTGTAACTTGGCCCTCTTTACAACTTTTTCATGTCTTTTAATTTACAGAACCAATCAGCTTTGAGAACAAGCTTATTATCACAGTCTACGATACAAAATAAGCTGAACACCATCAGATTATCTTATAGTATTATCGAATCTATAATATCAATAGTTATGACGGTTAATTTAATGTTCAAAAGATCTTCCAAGACATTGCTCTGTTGATGTTTGTTCCTGTGGGATTGAGGTCTGCAAGGGCCAGTCTTAACGGACCATGGCAAAGTATGTTGCTGTTTGTTGTAGTTTCTGCAGTCGTGTTAGTGTTTGCTGGACTTATACTAATACCTTTGGAATCCAATGGATATGCGTTGTATGCAGGAATAGGAGTGAATAATTGCTACAGAGTAGCCAAGCGATATTTTTTGTCGGGAAATGGCAGTAGCGGCAGCGGAAATGGAGGTGGAAGTAATAACGGGCAGGGAACGGATATCCTCAGTGGCCAGTTCAGCTACAAGACAGCTGTGGCTTACCAGCCCAAGGATAGAGATGATCCGATATATAGGAAACTGAAAACGAGCGTGTCATCGCCAACCGGAGAGGACAACTTCTTTGTTGCTGTGAATGGCCCGCACGACGTGTATGCAGGCATCGCAGATGGAGTCGGTGGCTGGGCAGAGCACGGTTATGACTCCAGTGCCATTTCTAGGGAACTTTGCAATGCGATAGGCGAGTATAGTTCCATGCTGGGAACAGTCAAAAACGGTTTTGATGTATACACCCCGAAAAGTTTGATACAAAAGGGCTATGATAAAATCAGGAAAGACGAGATAGTAAAAGTTGGTGGTACCACATCCCTGGTAGCACATTTTCGTAGTAATGGTATTTTGGAAGTTGCCAATCTTGGGGATTCCTGGTGCGGCGTCTTCAGAGAGAACCGATTAATCTTCCAAACTAAATTCCAAACCGTCGGATTCAATGCGCCCTATCAATTAGCGGTTATTCCAAAAGATTTGCTTGAAAAAGCTAAGAGAAGTGGTAGTTCGTATATTCAAAATTCTCCGTCAGACGCGGACGAGTATGTTTTCCAGTTGGCGAAGGGCGATGTTGTTATGCTTGCAACAGACGGAGTAACCGATAATATTGGTTATCAGGATATGGAACTGTTTTGGGGAGATCACAAGAAAGAAGTAGAAATGAATTTGCAACAGGTTTCAAAAAAATTTGTTGATAATGTTGTCAAATTGAGCAAAGATCCAAACTATCCGAGTGTTTTTGCTCAAGAAATCTCAAAATTGTCTGGTAAAACGTATACCGGAGGTAAAGAGGACGATATTACATTGGTAGTAGTTACGGTTAATTGAATGTCCGAAAAGGAAGAAAAGTAACGCATCACTTCGTACTCATATATATGTATGCTATTTTTAAAACTCACTGCATCTTTGGCCTTGTAGGTCAAGAGTTATTAGCTTATTTTCAGTCGAATGTTCGCTGCAAAACGATGTTCTTTATTTTTTCACGCTCATTTTTCAGCTTCTCACCTTCTTCGATGACTCCAGAGACAAAATCAACATTTGAAGGTAACTCTAATTTCCGTGATTGGGTTTTCTTGCCCGATTTACTCAAAAATGTAAATGCTACCTTTTGAGGTTGGTTCGACTCCTGGTCATCTCCGCGACGCAAAATAGTGGGTCTAGCAAAATCTCCGCCTACTGCAATTGATGTGGGAATATTACAGGTTGCGATTTTTTCGTTTTTTCTGGAATCTATTGACTCAGACATTATTTGCTGAAATTGTTTCTCCAATTCTGCCTCTACTTTGCATTCCTCTTTATCCTGCAGCCTGTTTTGAAATTGGTCATATATTCTTTTTCTCTCAATTTTTCTCTCCGCCTCAATATCTCTGTAGTTGTCATCTTCGTCGCGCTCATCTTCATCGTCATCCTCGTCTTCATCTTCATCCTCATCTTCATCCTCATCTTCATCTTCATCTTCATCTTCATCTTCATCTTCATCTTCATCTTCAGCTTCATCTTCATCCTCATCCTCATCTTCGTCTCCCTCGTCATCATCATCTTCATCTTCGTCTTCATCGTAATCTTCTTCCTCATCGTCATCTTCTTCTTCGTCTTCATCCTCAACTTCATTTTCATATTCAACACTTTCATATTCCTCCCTTTCAACGCCATCGTCGTCACCATCCTCTACCAGACTTGATTCTTCTTCGTTCTCATCATCATGTGCAGGGTAAACGCATTCCTCAGCCGCAGTGCCATCACTTTTGTAGTCATCATCTTCTTCGATTTCAGAATCCTCCTGGGAGTTGCCATCGTTGACTGCATCCTCAGCTCTGTTGTCTTTTGTTAGATCTTCTTTTGTTAAATCTTTTTTTGGCACATCTTCCTTCGTATCATTGGTCAACTTATTTGAAGCCATTGACTGGGAAAGCCTGGTAGCACTTTCTAAAATAGTCGAGGATCTCTCTAAATTTGGTATGATCAGACCACCGTATTTTTTAAAGGTTCCTTCAATCTTGAACTGCGTTTCATTTGGAAGCGGCTGAGTTTTGGTAAAGGTGTAGTATTCGAGAAACCTTAAAAGTAAAAGAAGCTTACTTGCAAATGCCGCAGGAGTTCTGGTTACATTTAGTAATATAGTGGTCATCAGCTGAATTCTAAAATAGTTGTCGGGTGGATCAAACTCATTTGGTGAGAATAGATACGGCTGTGATTCTGTATGACGGAATTTCATAACATGGTAAATAGTATCCACTAAAACTAGGGGCCCTATAAGTTCATGATTGTAGATTTCAGTAAGGTATTTGGCCTGAGCAATCCGGCGCATATTTTGGCTGTAATCATTAATCTCTAGCCCTCTTTCCACACTTTCCAAGACCTGATCAATGCACATAATGGCAAAGTTTTTATGATAGTTGTATAATTCCTTTAACAAATGCGCTAGAAATTGAATATGTTGATAACTCACATATTCAGGTTGTGAGAATAGCTCGAATAATGTTTTATGCGTTTTCTGATCTCTCCAATCCGCTTTGCGCAGCAATTTCACAGTGTATTTCAAGGGAAAATTTCCTAGCTCTCTTCGCAGAAGTATATGGTAGAAATGTTGCTCAGCTGAAAGGGGTTCAGTATCAGCGTTCAGTTCGCTCACTGAAGGTGGGTAAACAAGATTCAGCAAGTTTTCCAAACTTGCTTTCAAATTCATGTTAAGTTGTCTGTCTTTCTTCTTATCGTTTATTAAATCCGTCATCTTTTCCATATGTGACCGGAACTCAGGTTTATTTATCAGAAATATCCCCAAATTTTCAAATACCACGGTCAAGATTTCAATATTATTCGGCACTTGTAAATTCAAAAGTAATGTTCTTATTTTGTGAAAGATCATAAATGTTGGTATCATCATAAACTTAACCATCTCGCTGAAGAAGATTATGTTTTTAACGTTTATCCTATTCGAATGAAGTTGATGCCTGAAGCCGCTGTCTAAATAGGAAATAATCTCTTCAATTATGTCGGAAAAATAGATACCATTGGTTGCTAAGAATCTAGCATAGAGACTTAATTTGCTCCAGTCATGTGTTTCTATTAAAAATTTTACAAATCTTTTTCGCGTTGCTTTATTATCCAGACTGTTCTTCCAATAATCAACGGCTGCCTGGTCTATCATTTCCTTTGTTTCGGCATTTTCCAAAGAAATGAAAAAGTCGTTGATAATTGAGCCACTTGCTTCAGTTTTGTTGTTGGTATATTCTTTGTATATGTCTTCAACATTGGGCAACACCTCGTAAAATTTTCTTGCATCCTCATTCTCCCACGGGCCCCTTTTACCTGAAACCACCGACGCATTGGATATTACTGCAGTAACGGAAGGTTCATTGACAGCTTGCGGCTCGATATCCGTTTCGAGCACGGGAGGTGCGACTTTAAAGAATTCGGCCAGTTGAAAACTTGCCAATTTGAATCTTTCAAATACAGGTAGCAACGAATCATGCTCCTCAAGATACGAATCGGTGACTTTACCGGTACGAATTTGACACTTTTCATGTTCTTTCATGAGCTTCTTGGTTCTTTTATGTAGCTCCGAAGCTTTGTTGAAAGCTGCTTCCATAAACACCTTGAATAGTGTGCACAATAAAGTTGTCAATTCTTCCTCACATATAAGTTTGCTCCAACCTTCCTTCTCGCTATCGAAAAGCTCTGGGAACTTCCGTATAAATGAAGTAGCAATGCCGGCGGTATATCCTACTTTGAATTGATAGCTTAAAACTTCTTTCAAAATACTGGAGAGGAGTGGCTCCTTCTTAGAGAACTTCTTTTGTATAAACATGGGTAAATCAGATTTTGATTCGATATCATTTAATGTTGTGAACACGCCAACTAAATACAACTCAGTGAATACGCGTAGATTTGCTTTCAACCTGATTATCCTGGGAGGTTCCTCTTTTTCAACAAATAAGGTATCAATAGGATTGGCGAAGTTATTCAAAAACAATCCCAATAACTTACTGGTGAAAGTATGGCCAAATCTTTGATGCAGTCCGCTTATGACTTCGACAGCGGCCACTACATCTTCATTCTTGTTAGAAACGTTAGACAATCCTTCATATGCAGTGTTAATGATTTCTGACAAATACTTCTCCAAAGACACTTCTCTCAAATCCTTGAGCAACGATGCCTTGGAGTCCTTCGTGATTCCTTGCTTCAACTTTTTTATAAATCCCGTATTACGTTTGATGCTGGAATCAAATTTCCTTTCCTTTTCTGGAGCTACCTCCAAGCCACTCCAGGCCCTCAAATTTAGCTCACGTAGCTGCAATCTTCTCTCATCCTGATATCAATCACAAATAGTATGCAATATCAATGTTAGTCAAACTACCCAATAATTAAAAAGAGCTTTAATAAACGCTTAGTTGAACATACATCCATAACTGAGACAGTCAGCTCCTCAAAGTAAACACAAAGCTACAGGTTACTATATAGACCCTCCTTTGCTGGTTGTGCAGTTCGCTCTTTAAAAGTTTCATTGAAAGTTTGTACATGCCTCATGAAAAAAAATGTAAAAAAAAATAATACTCAAATATTCTAAAATGAAAAAGGCTATATAGAGAATATGAATTTGTAGAAAAATCTCGTCATTCCATTCCTGCGTGCCTTATTATGAGTTAGGTACGTCCATGTCATGTAGGTCAATGGAAACCTTGTTCACCGAGCCTGTTTTGAATTTCTTCGATTTTACCTTTTAATTCCAATAAGTTTCGATCTAGCACAGCTATTTCATCAAACTTTCTTTGTTTTTTCGCATTTTCTATCATAGATTCTACTAGAAACTTCTGTTCCTTAAGCACCATTAACTCTTCACGACAAACTTTTATTTCTTTTATTGTGAGGTCATTGAATACAATATCCGAAAGTTTTTGGACTTCGGGAGTACTCTCATTTGAACCTCTGTTCTCATTGACCCGAGGGCTAATAATTGGAATAGATTTCAGTTTCAATATCTTCTCGGTTATAAAAATTGAAGATGCTATCTGGAAGGATTGCTGAATCTTTTTTTGGGCGGCATTTCTTGGTGACATGGACGAAATTTGTCTGGTCAAAATATTATAGGATTCAACAGCTCTCAACAATTTCTTCCTTAGCTTCGTAGCTTCTGCAATAAGCGCTGGATTTGGAGAAGCATTTTGTTTCTGAGCGTTCTCAATCTCCTCTAATCTTGAGTTGAGTAAAGGCCAAATATTGGATATGACTTGTGAAAGATTATATATACTCTCACATCTAGCGAGCAGGATGGATGCGGGTTGTTCTATATCTCTTCTGAATTTTCTGCCAACATACAAAATGTGAATGCATTGAGAACATATTCGTATTGAATAGTCTTTGTCAACTGTTTGCGGGTTAAACTCTTTAAAAGGCAAATCAGTAGCAGCATTAGCCAAATACGCCAAAGGTACTTGGTTCGAGCAGTTCGTGGTCTTATTATCACAAACAATACTGCCGCATAATCTGCAGTGGTGTTTTCGAAGTGTTAATCCGAACGACTGAGAGCAAATCGGACAGTTCAATGCAGCTCGGTCATCTTTCCATGCCGTTACAGTTCTTTCTAACAACGATATTTCCTTGGAAACACGGTAGCTCATAAAAACACCGTTACCATTTTTTTTGAGTATCCTGCTGATACCATCAATAAGTAATACAAGTCTATTTTCTAGTTGTAGTTGCATTAATTTCTTGTCTTCATTTTTCTTGTGTCTTAGTGTCTTGAACTGATCAATAAGATCAACCACGGATCCATAATCATTATACCCATCTCTCCGAATAAAACATTGGTAGCAACAATTGACCCATCTACCATTCAGAGGATCGTATTCCGCATTTGCGTTTAAGCGCATCACATTTCTGCAGTCCATCTTACAAAAAAGCTCACCACATTTTCTACAATTAATACATCCATTGATTTGATTTAATGGTCTTTTACACACATGACAATTCTGATGCTCTGGGCTTGGTTTTTTCCAGTGATTTCTGATCATTAGTTTGTTTTGATGTCGTACCCTTTTGTTATCAGCTTCAAGACTTTCTTCCCCCTGACTTATAAATTTGCCACTAGAGGTACCGTTACCGCCCTTACTTTCATCGCCATCAAATCCATGGTCAAAATCTAGGTGATGATTCAATTGCCCTAGATTGTCAAAAGTCTTGGAGCATACTGGACACTCCAGTTCATTATTTCTGACCGGCCGATGGCCTTCAGATAATACCTCTGACTCCATGATCTGTTGACTACCAGTTCCCAGCAGCACCGTCTATCACCAGGCTAATCCAAGTTCGAAGTTGGAAGCACTTGTTCAATATAATAATAGTGCGCAAATGGTTTTTTCTGTATATCTGACGAATTTCATACTGAAGATGCACATCGCGATGTAAGTCGATATCTTTCAACACATGTAAGGAAGAAGACTCTTAAAGTGGCTGACGGGAAAAATTAATAAGCAAGGGTACTACCGACCCTTCTGTCGTTAATGAGCTACCACTGAGAATAATGGAAGAATACTTTGTGGCATTTGTGCTGGTTGTTAGCGCGGTAGTGGTATATCAATGCTCCTATCATATAATATGGTTCAAAGTTGGGTCACTGTTTGACATTACAATGGCCCCATCTAAAGCCATACAGTCTCAGGAGATACCGAAATGGGAATTGAATGATAGCACATTTTTCTACAAACTTTACAGCGAATACTCGATATCTTCACATAGAATTAAAAATACTGTCAGGATTTTATTCTCAATTGCCATGGTGAGCTACGCCATGACGGTTGAGATTGTCCTCTGGCAGATAAGAACTGCAGAGGTTGATCAGAGGGCAGATTTTCTCACTAAGATGGTGTGGCCGTGTGTATCAATACTTTTGTCGATGTTGATCATTTTAACACAACCATTTTTAATTGTATTATCTCTGCTAAACAAGTTTTACAAGGACAGGTTCGATATCGAAAGACTTTTGATTTACACTTGCATGTTGATTGCATTTTTGATAGCTTGCTTGAGCATACTTAGCTTTGGACCCTTTAAATATACAAAAAGCATGTTAACAAAAATATCCATGGTTGGCATTACGGTTATGGCCTTCCTTTCAGGTGTTGCATCAATATCAACACTTCATTATACTTTTTTATTTATTAAAAAGAGATGGTTTCCAACGAGCGTCAGAGAAGACGATCGTGACTTAACTGCAAATACATCTAGGGCATTGCTATGGACCGGAAACGATATGATTAACGAACGAATTGCGAGCTTTCAGCAGAATATACAGGAAGACCTTCTCATTTTGAAAAAAGTTGAAAACGAGAAAGATGGGGGGTCTCTTCCAAGAAGGGATCAAGTAGTTGAGAGGATTGCGGAATCTCATTTAGAAATTGCCAAACTAGAGCATAGAATTCAGCAGTCGCGTAAGATTTTACTAATGAAAAAAGCATTCCATTTATCATTCTTGTTGTATTGTTTGCATAAAGTCATATTTACGTTTACCAGGTCAATTCCCAATATTGTAGGGAGTTGGTCCACAAATCGAGATTCTCAAAGTCAGGAATCTGCCCGAGGACCTTCGGAATGGGTTGCAGATCCATTGGCGATTACCCTAGCAAAAGTACTTGACTTTCTTCTCTTCAAATTCAATTACCAGTATGAGCTCGACTCCTTAACCAAACAGATATCACTGCTTCTTTCTGTGTCTCTTTTTATCTGCTCATTATCAACAGTGGCAACTACTATCTCGATTGTCATCACCATTTTACCAACCAAATTCAGAGCCCTGGCGATGTATACAATGCAGAGTACCGAGAAAGGAAGAGAATTACCTAAGTATAGAAAAGAAGGGAATCATAACCGGAAACCTCCGTCAATAATCAAAAATTTGATCGTATCCGAGTTAACAGGGATCTATGTTGTTGCAACTGTATTGTCCGTTCGCTCCAATCTACCGTTTGAAGTTTCGGAAAAAGTTAACGAGCTGCTTGGACAGAGATTTACTGTGCCTAACATTGTGATTGACTCCTGGTTCGACCTAATTTATGCTTTTTCGTGCATCTTCACCATTGCATTTATGAAGATAGCTGAACGGGTTTTATCCAAGTAAGGCGGTAAATATATTGATATATAATCATAGTGATAACTGAACCTCATTCACTGATTTGTATTTATGATAATGCAAAATGCCATAACTAAATCCTTTAAAGCTTTAGAATACCAATTTTGGTAAATCGTACGCTCCTTGACTTGGATTAACTAAACTTGTTGGTCTTTCAACAACGAATATTTCATTTTCAGATATAATATCAGCGAAAAGAATTGGTTTGAATTTATCTGTGAAATAGAAGGCCTTACTGTCTACAGTGTCTTTACTCGTCCCATCAAATTTGTATTTACCCGTAGTGGATGAAGGAATATCTATTGATTCTGAAACGTGGAGATCATTTTCATCATCCTCCTCATCTGCATCGTTAAGAAAATTACTCTCATCTGTAATGGTTAATCCATCCCGAGTATGTTTTTTTTGCTTCTTTCTGGAATTAAGTGGCAGATTGACGGATAAATCAAATCTTGAGAGCCAAGCTGGACTCCAAATCCACATTTTGCTCATATCTTTGGGATCATAAAATATTCCATTACATTTTTCAGATGAAATTTCTAGTTGTCTGGGAAGGTTGTCCGTATTTATTTTAGACCACTCAGTCAGAAGGCCTCCATCGCTTTCCTTTTCATTTAGTATGTTCACTTCATATATTTTGTTATCGGCCGCTGCTATTACTACCGCGTTTCTTTCGACATTAATTCTGACTGCGGTTACAAAGTTCATGAGACGAAACAACGATTTTGATTTCATTGTTGTGAGGTCTACTAGATCAATAGCCCCGCAACCCCTTGCTACGACTGAGTAATTGCCACTGACCTCCAGACAATTTATGCTGTTTAAAAATGGTACTTTGAGACTACTCCTAGTTTGAGAAACTTCTGGCAATTCTATGGGTTCAATTTCCTCATCATTTTCTGATTCCAAATCTAGTACAAAAAACTCATCTTGTGATGAACAAGCTGCAATCCTCGAATTGTCTATAAATTTAACATGCTTACATCCTGTATTCAGAAGAGCCTCATTATCCAACTTTGTAACTCTTAATTTAGAGCCAGTGGGTTGAAGATGGAACAACTTTGTAGATGATGGTCTTGCAACTATAAGTACTTGTCCATCGGGAGACATTGCACATGTGGTGATGCTCTGTTCATCTTTTAACACTAGTTTGCAAACCAACCTATAATTCTTGGGGGAACTGAACTCACTACCAATAATCCATATTTTCACAATAGATTCCTGCCACATAACAACAAATCTTTGTTCTTTATTGATCAAGATATTCTCATTGAAGCGTGCAAAGGGTGGCAATTTTCTATATTTACCATCAGAAAACGAGGATAAGGAACTAATAATCAAAGTTTTCTCAACACCACCAGAAACTAAGAAATCAGCGCCTTTGGACTGATAAGAGCACATGGCTCTCACATCATTTCCATGTATCAATCTATTTGATGTATTTACCCAACGATTGCTGCTTTGGCTCTTGGACAAAGAGTGAGAAAAATGATATATCTTCCTATCGACACCTGCGCTGAAAACATATTCATCATTAGCATCCGAGGCTAGACAAAGAACATCAGCTGTATGCGTTTTGAACGATTGAGCTAGCGTGGCGTAATGAAAGTCCCAAAATTTCACGGAACCTGTTGAGTCACCAGAGACAATTTGATTAAGTTTTGGTAAGTATAAGATCGACCATACCAATGTGGACTCGTTTTTTGCTTTATCAACCCTCATCGTATGCAATAGTCTTCCTGAATTTTCTGAATTTTTCTGAACAGACCAGATCCTAATCCTACCGTCAGAGCAGCCTCCAATAAGATAATCATCCCTATTCCAAGTAAGGGATAAGATCCTAGCCTCCTGTCTCATTAAAATCGAAGCATGTTCCAAAGAACCTGGACCACCGGAGATATCAATTATGACTACTGTACCATTGTCACACCCTACCGCAAGCTTGTCCTGAGATTCATTTCTTGCAATAGACCATATAACACCTGCATTACAATCATAATTCTTCAGAGGTAATCCCGTAGCTAAATTCCACTCCGTCACTACCGTCGAACCACCGATAGAGAAAAGCCTTAAAGGCTCCCCGGAAACATTTCTCCAACACAAACCCTCAATTGATCTGTCCTTACCAGAGCGTATTACCATCTCCTGAAACCAGTTCTCACGTGGATTCCAAATCTCTATATCACCATTAGATCTACCAAGCGCCAATCGTAGATCAGACGGCGTCATCTTCGTAGTGCTCGATTTATGCGAAAATGCGAGCGCAGTGATATTTCCTGTCGAAATATCAATAAACCTTGACCTATGCACAACCATAGAATCTTGTCCTGTCATTGTAAAGGTCTGCAAATGTTCAATTCTAATTGATTGGCTACTATATTATTTAGAAGTAAATGCGATGAGCTCTGAAATGTTTAACCAAAAATTTTTCAATATCAAAATGATATGGGAAACGAAAAGAACGTCCAATGTGATAGGATCACATCAAAGATGCCCATAAACAAGTAGTTGTTTACCTCAATAAAAGGATTCACGACTACTTCTAGGTTATCATCATTCAACAGCTTGTGTAAGCTGGGTACTATTCTATCTGTGACTTCTCTTTGCACTTTACAAACGTTGATTTCACGCTATAATTGGCGATTGCGTCAGGGAAGACAATGGTATTTCAAGACAGCAATGCTGATGAAGATGTAAACACCAGAATCTTCCATTCCATTGCTGATGTATTTCAGAAAGCACAGGTCACTTATGCTGGACATAGGAAGCATGTTGCTGTTTTAAAGAAGATTCAGGAGAAGGCGGTATCCCAAGGATACGAGGCAGCTTTTAATTATTGGTTTAATGCAGTAGTATCAAAGGTATTGCCATTGAGGAAAAACGAAGTGATAGGGGATAGGATTGTTAAACTAGTTGCAGCATTTATTGCATCTCGAGAGCGTGATTTGAATAGGGACGAGGCAGATATGAAACAGGAGGAGACCTCAGAAGCGGAGGATGTATTTATGAGATTTATGGATCAATTTATAAGGCATATTCTCAGAGGGATCGAGAGCAAGGATAAAAATGTGCGATACAGAGTAGTACACTTTTTGGCAATGATAATGGATAATATAGGCGAACTCGATGAGTCGCTTTACAACACCTTAGTGTGGTCATTGAAGAAAAGAATCTACGATAAGGAGGCAAATGTACGAATGCAGGTAGTCTTTTGTC